>NC_059440.1:19353995-19953995 GCF_021028975.2 Sphaerodactylus townsendi
TGACTAGCTCAGGGTCACCCAGCAGGAATGTAGGTGTAGGGAAACAAATTTGGTTCACCAGGTAAGAGTCTGCCAGTCACGTCAAGGAGTGAGGAATCAAACCCGGTTCTCTAGGGACTTCTGGGGAAGATGGGGCTTTGGCTAGTTTGAGTTCTTATGAGCTCCCTGCCACGCATTACTGAAAGGGGCATAAGAGCTGGCATAAGAGCAGATGGGATCGGACTGTAGCCTCCCAGGAGCTCTGGGGATCTTCAATTTGACGGGTGAATTCATTGGGGATTGCTAATAGACCCACTAGTTCTGAAAATATCCAGGATCTGTAGGTGTGTGCTAGCCTTTCAGCTTTTAGAAGGAAACACCACCACCCCATCTCTTCACTCCTTTCTTTTTCTATAATTTCAGTCTCCCTGTGGTTTTTCTTTTCTTTTCTTACTATTTTTTGAGGGGGTTTTCTTCTGGATTCTTTTTTAAAGAAATCTTTTTCTTACTGGATCTGCTGTACAGAGGAAAAATTGAGTCTTCTAATATGCTTTTAATCAACTGAAGGACTATATATATTTTTTTCCTCTTGGATACTACTATTGCAGATCTGTTGAAAATGCTGGGGGGGAGAATTAGGACTAATAAAAGGAAACACTTCTTCACGCAACGTGTGATTGGTGTTTGGAATATGCTGCCACAGGAGGCGGTGATGGCCACTAACCTGGATAGCTTTAAAAGGGGCTTGGACAGATTTATGGAGGAGAAGTCGATTTATGGCTACCAATCTTGATCCTCTTTGATCTGAGATTGCAAATGCCTTAACAGTCCAGGTGCTCGGGAGCAACAGCCGCAGAAGGCCATTGCTTTCACATCCTGCATGTGAGCTCCCAAAGGCACCTGGTGGGCCACTGCGAGTAGCAGAGAGCTGGACTAGATGGACTCTGGTCTGATCCAGCTGGCTTGTTCTTATGTTCTATATTATACCATCATTATCGTTTGTATCTATTTTTTTCTTCCCTAAATCTTTTTAATGTTTTTGTAGCTCTATTTAAAAAAAACAGTTCTCCAGGCTAGTCTGCCATTCTGAACCATTACACCACCCTACTGTTGCCGCTGGGCTCTGTTACTGGGCTCGAATCTTAACTATTTTTAACTATTTTTACCCTTGCCTTTTGGTCCTGAATAAATTTTTACCCTTGCCTTTTGGTCCTGAATAAATTTTCTTGGAAATCACTCTTATTTACATTTGCTATGGTTTTAAGCACACACAAACAAACACACGACTTGATTGGCGACAAATAGATTTATTGTGGCATCAGTTTTTGTGGACTGGAACCTACTTCCCAACGGAGAAATCTGTGCGCAGGTGCACGCTGTCTCCCTGTCTTCGTAATAGTCTGGGTGTTTGTCTAAAAAACATATGCCGAGATGCTCTCTCTCCTCTGCAAAGAGCAGCCTGGAATTGGGTTCTGTTCCCCGCTCCTGTTCTCACAGATTGGGTACTTAGAGTTCAGTCACAGTGGATGGCATCTTTGCGCTCTTGAATGTCAGTGGGGCTTGGCGCATGACTCACTCTTTGCTGTGACTCTGATTTTTCGTGTGTTCTCTGCTGTCATGGTACTGAGATGTCATATTGGCAATGAGACTGCAAATGTTTGCGGTACCTGTTTCTGAACAGACTGCCTGAAATAATGAGCGCTTGCGGAGCGGCTTCCTGCGGTCCCTCGGCAACACGTCGGCAATGTGGCCAGATGTGAAGTCTGCCTCCGCCGATGGGGTGTGGTGAGCACCGAGAGTCTGGCAAACGAAGATGAGCTGATCTCTTCTGAAACTTTTTTTGACTGTTGGGAAAATAGAGTGGGAAACGGAGGATATGTTGTTTTTCTGAATAACCTGCTGGAGATTTTGTCTCTGTGCTTGATGGTGGCGGTGGGGGATTATGGCACTGTCACAACTTCAATGGGTCTCTCATGCTGCTGTCATGGGCTAATTAGTATTATATGGTGCCTGGTGCTGCTTAGGCATTCAGTCCAGCCAAGCCAGCGTGGTGTAGTGGTTAGAGCATCAGGCCAGGAACTGAGAGACCCAGGTTTGAATGCCCAAACAGTCACGGAAACTGCGGCATGAACCTGGGCCAGTCGCATTGCCTCGGGTTAAACTCCCTCACAAGGCTGTTGTTTGGTTCAATGGAAGAGGGCAGAACCATGTAGGCTGCTTGGGTGTCCCCTCTCAGAACTCTTTCAGCCTCACCTACTGCACAAGGTGGGAGGGGAAGGGAAGGGAATTTGTAAGCCACTTCACATCTCCTTACAGGAGAGAAAGGTAGGGTATAAATCCAAACTCCTCCCATCTTCTTCTTTGTTATCATGATGTTGGAGCAGTTGGCTGACCTGTGCTCTTGCCTTCCCGTGGTGAACCCATGCTTCTCCTTCCATCTTTCTTCCCTTTGCAGGAGGGGGATTCACTGGGGGCCATGGAGAAGCTCTGCAGGCAGCTGACCTATCACCTGAGCCCTCACTCCCAATGGCGGCGCCAAGGCATTGTGAAGAGGAAACCGCAGGCTTGGTGAGTAACGCTGCGGAGAGCAAGGCGCTTGCGGCCTTCTTTGTGCTGGGAGACATTTTGGTGGCACAGAGAGGGGGAACAAAGAGCCAGAACTTGGTAGAGATGTTGTATCTGTAGAGCACAGGTGTCAAACTCGCATCCCTCCAGATGTTATGGACTACAGTTCCCATCATCCCCTGCCAGCATCATGCTGGCAGGGGATGATGGGAACTGTAGTCCATTACATCTGGAGGGCCACAAGTTTGACACCTATGCTATAGAGGGAAAGCTTACCATGTCATGCACAGACTGAGGATGGAGAAGAAATTTCGAAGGAGGTTGTGTCCCGGTATTTAAAATTGTCTAAAAGTTTGCCACCAGCCGTCTGTCCCAAGATAACTTCAGTATGAATTTGTCAGTCATATCCTGAATTTTCTTTTAAATTTAAGTCCTGCCCTAACCCTGCAGGGCTCAGGATAAAGCCTGAGGGAGTTCTTAAGGTAGTAATTCTACGACACATCTGAATTAATGTGTAATTAGGTTTACCTAAAGGTAGTTCCCTGTACAAGCACTGGGTCTTTACTAATCCATTGGGTGCATCACATCATAACATTCACTAGGCAGACTATGTTTATGGTGTCAGGGGGATTGCATCTATGTAATTGAGGTGCATTCCTACCTCAATGTAACTGCTTATAGCTACAAATCAATGCTGCTAAAATATATATGTAACCAGCCTGCTATATGTTACCACCGCCATCTGGGGCATTCTTTCCTTGATCTTTACTTTATGGCTTCACATTCTTTGTAGATAACTAGACTAACCCCTGATACCCTGGTCCCATGGGAAACAGAGTTGCATCTGTTATCTTGTGGGGGCAGGAAGCCAAGCGGCTTTTTCTTACTATCTGCCACCAACCTTGGGGCGCCTCAGCTCCGGGGACTGTTTTTCACAACTTCTTGGGAAAGCGGGATGGGGGACTTCCTGTGGGATAAAGGGAATGGCAAAGGCCAGGTTTGTCAGAGCTGGCTTTGCTGAGCTTGGGTGCTTCGACGCCTCAGCAATAAACACTACTGATCAACACCACAGAGTTTGTTTATTGGCTTAAGGTTGGAGACCTAACATACAGTGTGGCATGCCACTGCCTTCCCCAGTTATCTACACTTTACCCCTAGCAAGCTGAGTATTCATTTTAACAACTTGGGAAGGATGGAAGACTGAGTCAACCCTGAACCAGCTATCTAAAACTGACTTCCTTTGGGATAGAACTCAGACTGTGAGCAGAGCTTACAGAGGCTCTTAATTAGGTTTACTACATGACTATAATGTTGAAAAGAGCTGCGTGGCATAGTGGTTAAGTGCTTGCACTGCCACGCAGCCAGGAGTTTGAGCCACCCGTGGGTCAGATATCCTGGCAGCTGGCCCATGGTCAACTCATCCATCCATCCATTTCTTGGTCGGTAAATGAGTACTTCGCTCATAGCTAGAGGGTAAAGAATAGCCGGGGAAAGCAATGGCAAACTACCCCACAAAAACAGCTTGCCTATAAAATCACTGCTCGCAGTGGTACCCCAGGGTCGGACACGACTGAAGGGGAAACTTTACCTTTATAATTTTGAACTTGTGGTTATCCTACCTCTGCATTAAATCTACCTTTCTTAAGTCCATTTTTCTTCTGCTTTTCTATCAGCGTTTTTGCGCTATTCCCCCCCCCTTTTTATTTCTGAATGTGTTCATTAATTGTTTTCATAAGTATTCATTAGCAAATCATGTGTATTGGAAGTATGGATTGTATGTTATGTTATCAGTTTTTTGCTGCAGTATGTATATTTTGATGGAGAAAATAAATATTTGTTTAAAAAGCGTTGGAAGTGGGGAAGAATTAGAACTAATAAAAGGAAACACTTCTTCACGCAACGTGTGATTGGTGTTTGGAATATGCTGCCACAGGAGGTGGTGATGGCCACTAACCTGGATAGCTTTAAAAGGGGCTTGGGCAGATTTATGGAGGAGAAGTCGATTTATGGCTACCAATCTTGATCCTCTTTGATCTGAGATTGCAAATGCCTTAACAGACCAGGTGATTGGGAGCAACAGCCGCAGAAGGCCATTGCTTTCCCATCCTGCAGGTGAGCTCCCAAAGGTACCTGGTGGGCCACTGCGAGTAGCAGAGAGCTGGACTAGATGGACTCTGGTCTGATCCAGCTGGCTTGTTCTTATGAATCTGCTTTGAAGGCCTTTGATAGGACTGAAAGGCAGCATACAAACTAACTGGAACAGAAGTTGTAAGCTGAACAGGCCTTGGTGAACACTTTCTCCATCAGGGAGAGGAGACACGCTTGGTCCCTGTAAAGAGGTGGAAATGCTCCATTAAGTTCCCAAATTACATGCAGAATCCTACAGAGATGCTTAAGTGCCAATTGAGCAACTTTCTGTGGCATTATGTTTATTGACCATGCTCTGTTAAATAGAATAAATAGTAATTGTGCGATGTCACATTGCAACTGACTCATGGGGACCCCGGGGCCAAGAGGTTTTCAAGGCAATCGACAAGCAGAGGTGGTTTGCCATCGCCTTCCTCCACTTGGCCATCCTAGTCTTGTTTGGTGGTCTCCCATCTGACTGGCCGACACAGCTTAGCTTCTCAGCTGTGATGAGATTGGACCACGCTGGGTTTAAGTGCACCAACTTTACAGGTGAAAATGCTTGGATTACTTGATAGGATTTGCTGCTCAGCTATGTAGCTTTCAAACAAACGATAAGATAGGAAGGTGTGATTAAAAATTCAAGAAGCTTCTCCTGGTATAAGAAAGATTGTTAAAAGCCATGTGGTTCAAAGTATGGGAGGGAAGAGGTTTGACAGGAAGGGCGCTTTGTCATGATAGCTGATATAATATAAACTTTGGTGTGTAAATGAACTGTATTGTGATCTCCTACACAGACTGTACGTGTTGCTTATTTAAAAGGTCAGAATGGAAAACAGATGAGTAACTCTACTTTAGAGGGGCTTTTGGATGAGGGATACAGGCAGGGAAGGAAGCCCAGGGGATTTGGGTTTGTGGGATGCTGTTAATGATCTAGTCCCAAAAACCCAGGTTGTGATAACGCCTTTTATTAGGACCAATTAAAAATCGCCACGAAGCCGCCTGCAAGCGTTGGTGTCTTGGAGAACCTCTTCACTGAGCTGGTGGGGTTCGGTACGAGGAAACAAAATCAGTGCATGACTTTTTGTTTTTGGAATTTCTCCCCTGGAGCCGGAGGACATGACTTGGACGAACCGGTATTACTGTAATCCTAGAGAGGAGGGAAGTTGATTGCAGACTGCTGTCTCTGCCTTACAGGAAGTGCCTGCCAAGTCCTTTCAGTGTAGACTTTCATAGCCCTATAAGCAAGCAATCTGTCAGAAAAGCCTACTTATGCCTACTCAGAAAAATTAAGAACATACAGAACCAAGACAAAACATCAGAGAGACAGCAGGCCTCAACCGTAATCTAATGAACCAGCACTGTATGCAGGGAAAATACATGTAGCAAAGGTAGAAGGAACTGTCACAGTCAGTTCCTGCCTTCTGTTCTCTCTGGATCAATACAGCTGCTTAGTACCTTCGTCTATTTTTTGAGAATTGCCAAATTTAGCTGTCAAAGAGAAGGATGCTTCAGTGGGGAAAGCTGTTTTCAAATGGGACTTGACTTGTAGGGATTGTTTGCCTCTCATCTACTAGCCCACTGGTGGGTTTCAGACCCTTATAGAGCTCCCTTTTCTATCCCCCCCTTCTTTTTTGACTAATACAGAATAGCTCTCTAGAAATACACACCCACTGTCTCTGCTTGCATTCCCATGGAAAGAGCACTAGACCGAAGGTCAGTGATCTCTGTGGCTTTGGCCTCTGGCTTGTTCTTTACTCCTATACATTTCCCGAGGCTCGGGTGGTATTTCCTGTTCCTGGCTCTTCTGCTTTGCTGCCTCTGGCCCTGGTGAGATCATAACTCTTGGTCCCCCTCTCTCTGGCACGTGACTCTCATGTAGATTATATTCTTGCTGTCCAGTGGATCCCATGCTCAGTAAGGCCCCTTCCGCACATGCAGAACAATGCACTCTCAATCCACTTTCACAATTGTTTGCAAGTGGATTTTGCTATTCTGCACAGTAAAATCCAGCTGCAAAGTGCATTGAAAGTGGATTGAGTGCATAATTCTGCATGTGCAGAAGGAGCCTACAGTCTAGAACACAGGTGTCAAATTCACGGCCCTCCAGATGTTCATGAACTACAATTCCCATCAGCCCTTGCCAGTATAACCAATGTTCATGTTGGGAGGGACTGATGGGAATTGTAGTTCATGAACATCTGGAGGGCCGCAAGTTTGACACCCCTGGTCTAGAAAGACTGAAGATGACTACCTAATTACCTAATTTGGCTTCTGTTAGCTTTTCCATCTTAATTAAAGCTCTGTTTATTCCTATAAGGGACTCTGGTGTTTTGTTTTGTTTTTAACGTTCTCCCTTCACTGAAGACCTGTGTGTCCCATTTAGATTTGGAAAGGAACTTCACTGGTTGCGACCTTCCATATTCGCAGAAACAGTGTACCATTGGTTTTCTCTCCTTTATTCAAGCAGCCTGGTGCAACTTAAAACCTGCTGTGTACCCATAGAAATGCATCCAATTCAATCTGTAGCAACTCCTGTTTTTCATCTCACCAACTGCAGACTTGAGACTTTGCCACCACGTCTTGAATCAACTTATTTTTGCCTCCTGCCCTTTTTTTTTTTGTATTGCACAACCAGCCTTCGGATGAGGAATTCTAGGAAACTCACAAGCTTTTACGGGGCTATGATTCATTTGGCTTTATGTTGTTTGGTGGGTCTTTTAAAAAGGTATGCTTTTGGGGGGTTTTTTTCCAAGCAATATTTATTTTATCAACAAGGAATTACAGGAAAAGAAAGTTGAGAAAAGTAAAAAAAATAACTATACTTGAACAGTAATAACAATAATATATAAAAGAGATTAAAAAAGGAAAAAATAAGAAAGAAAACAAAAGACTAACTAAGAGAAAAACAAAGAAAAAGAACGAGGTTGTTTCCAATAATTTCATGGCTCACGCACACGGCTGATTCTGGATTTTTCCAGAACTAGTGGCTCTAAAATCCAGACCTTTCCAGCCCACCTGTCAAGTTCAAGATCCCCAATATCTAGGGAGGCAAGAGCTAAGAAAAACTTGTTCTACAGCCAGTGAAGTAGCCCCTATCAGCAATATGTAGTCTGGGAGCACTCAAAGGTTCAACCAAATTGAAATGCCACTAGTGTCAGTGGACCAAAATGGGTACTGGAAACCTTTGTTCGCTGCCCTGCAATTCTGAGCAGAGACCTTTAAAAGCCCACTGAAGGGTATGATTCTACTTTGGATGGCAAATACCCAATCAACTTCCAAAACACCTGTGCTGTTTGGAGGCCTTGGCTTGATCTCTCTGTTCTTTCACAATAGCTGTGTCCTATTTTGTAGCCAAGCTCAGGTATGTGTAGTGCTTCATACAAGGGCAAGATATTACATTTGCTTTGGAATTAGATAAATGAATATGGCACCTTCTCCTGTGGTTGTTGAAGGGTCTTTTGCTGATGGCCTGATAGCTTGATCTGTAGCTATTTAACACGGCATGTTGGACTGGAAATTTGCATACAGTTGTCACAGAAAGGGCCGAGTAGCACAGACCTCTGTTCCCAAATAGACCTGGAACCAAGAACTGCAGGTGCGGCCGGAGCTGCCACCGTACTGTCCCACGTTGCTTGGAGCAGATTCTCTGCTCCGTCATGAGTTCTTGTAGGGTTATCCTGGGAGAACAGGCTTACTGTACAGTTGCATTGTCCTGTATCACTGCATGGGAAGCTGCAACAATTCACAGCTTTGAGGCGCTCCTTTGACAGGTGGTATAACGGTAACAATCTCTGTCCTACCAGGTAGCCTCTTTCTGGGAAAAGTCTGTAGAAGTGTGGGGTTTTATATTGCCTGGCTGTCACTTCCAAGGGACCAGCTCCTGTTTCCCACCTCTTCTTCACTGTCTGAGTGCTTTCACTGATGCCAGAGCCGGTGTTTTATCAGTTTTTAGAAATCAGCCCTGACAGTCCACATCAAATCATGAGCTCTGCAGATGATGAAGAAGAAGAGTTTGGATTCATACCCCACCTTTCTCTCCTGAAAGGAGACTCAAGGTGGCCTACAAGCTCCTTTCCCTTCCTCTCCCCACACCTGGTGAGGCAGGTGGGGCTGAGAGAGTTCTGAGAGAACTGTGACTAGCCCAAGGTCACCCAGCAGGAATGTCGGAGTGTGGAAACACATCTGGTTCACCAGATAAGCCTCCGCCACTCAGGTGGAGGAGTGGGGAATCAAACCCGGTTCTCCAGATTAGAATCCACCTGCTCTTAACCACTACATCACGCTGTCAGCTGGTGGATTTTCACCAAGTTTTCCAATCCCCCCCGTTTTGAACCAAAACCGGGATGCTCTTTGAGGCACGGTCCAAATAAGCAAATGTTTCAGACTTCTTGCCACCCTTTTGTCTCCAGCAAAAATATTTTCTGCTAATTTAATAAATGACAAAGGAATATGGCAGAGCCTCAGCCATCTTTGAACCAGCAAAGCTGGGGGATCGTGGAAGGTCAGGAGTTTTTTTTTCAAGCCAAAGGAGGAAATGGCCACCTCTTGTCACCCTATTAGCATGTAATTATAGTTACTCGGATGTGTCAGCAAGAAGCCATTTCAGAACAGAAGAGATGCAAGGAACTCTCTGAAGCATAAATTAAAAGGTTTAACTGTGTGCTGTCCTGTTTTTAATTACCAGTCCCATTTTTAATTAGCAGCTTCTACTGCGTGTGTTTCCTGAATCCTAACAAGCTTTGTTCAATTATTTCCTTTCAGCGATGCAGTTAGTAGCTATAGGCCCTGAGGGTTCTTCTGGACTAGTCCCCAGTCCAAAACAAGGGTACCTATTGGCAGTCCCGGCAGTTTGTAGATGTAGCGTGTGACTCCTTGTAAAAGATGGATGTCGGCGGGAGCCAGCAGGTGTAGTGGTTAGAGCAGGGCATCAAAATTGTTTGTTAGAAGGGCTGGATATAACATGAATGTGACTTGGTCAAGCTGGGCCGAGGGAGGGAGGGGTGGCTGCCTCAGCTGGCGAGCCCCCAGCAGGCTCCCCAACCCAGATTGGCATGGGGGGGTCACTACCTCAGCTTGAGAGGGCTTACCAGGCCTGCAAGCCCATTGAGACACCCCCCCACCCCCCCTTTCTGATCTGACCTGCTGAGCCCACATAGGCTTGCCTCCCTAGCCAGATCAGGAGTGAGGGGGGGGGGGTTGTTTCAGCTGATTCGCAGGCCTGTTAAGCCCTCTGGGGGGGGGGGGCAAATCTGGCCCTCAGGCCACATATTTGACACCCCTGGGTTAAAGTGTTGGAGAAGGGCCTTGTGGTAGGTCTGTTAATGGGCTGGCCATCAGGGCTACACAAAAGCTCCAACATTCCAAAGCAGTATATCTGAATTTCACTTGCTGCAAAACAAACAGATGGAGAGTTACTTCCCCATTTGTGGGTTTTCCAAATTTGCTGTGAAAAACAGAAGATGGCTATGATCTAGCAAGCACTTTTCACATTCTTAAGCAATCCCTTGTATACTTGCTATAAATGCAACTTACTGAAAAGTATCAGGGCTTATTTTTAAGTAAGCATGGGCTTGAACTTGAAAAATATGAGCAATCATTAGTGATCTTTCTCGGCCCCTCGGCAGGATTACAATTTCAAATCCTTTTGTGCTAGACATTCTTGGTAGCCTCAAAGCCTGGATTCTCCTCTCTTGCTCCAGAAAAGCACAACTATTTCAACAGCGGAATCATTGCAAAAAGGAATTACGTCCTGCAAATACCGCAGTGCTTTGTGCTACTTTTCCTTTGGTTCACCGAGGCATCTCATGAAGAATTAAAGCCTTAACAAACAGGCTCGTTAGCAACGATTAGCAAATAATCTTCCAATTCTGACTACAAAATGAAAGCAACTTTTTTGCCTTTCCCCCTAGAGCATAGCGATGCGATCATTGCTCTCACAGATACACTGAACAAATCCGTTTGTTCCTGCAATGAGCAAAGATAGTCCGCTGTTCATTTCTTTGCTTCCGCTGCTGCGATAGCTGTTCCCAAGAGGCAGGAGAAAACCAAGGTCCTCTGTTCGAAATCTGGGGAGCGGGGGAGGCCTCTCAGAGCTATGGTATTCTCACAGTTGTTCACTTTTGCTGCGCCAGCCTTTGATGGATATGTCACGTGGGCTTCGTAGTGTCAGTGTGTGTTTAATGTCTGGGGCCTCTTTGGCTTAGTGAATCTCTCCATTCATTTATTCTTTCTTTCTGTGCTTGCAGTTGTAGATAACAGTGGCATCTCTGGCCTTCTCCGCGAAGGGAGGGGTCGCCAGATGGCTCTCTATCTTTCCCTAGACCTTGGGAAAGGACTTTCGCTCTCCTCCTCTTTTACTTTACTTGGGGAGGGAGTGGACAACAGAGGTAATAAAGCTATGGGCATCTGGGGAGCGGGTCAGAACTAGCTCTGCAGAAGCCAGGGGTTCATTCCAGTAAAGACTTCTGATTGATGAAATCCTGAGTTTGAATGAATCATGGACATGACACGTAGCAGGGCAGTGGTGCCTGTCTGATATGGCATGGCCATATCAGCAGCAGTGGCGTAGGAGGTTAAGAGCTCGTGTATCTAATCTGGAGGAACCGGGTTTGATTCCCAGCTCTGCCGCCTGAGCTGTGGAGGCTTATCTGGGGGAATTCAGATTAGCCTGTACACTCCCACACATGCCAGCTGGGTGACCTTGGGCTAGTCACAGCTTCTTGGAGCTCTCTCAGCCCCACCCACCTCACAGGGTGTTTGTTGTGAGGGGGGAAGGGCAAGGAGATTGTAAGCCCCTTTGAGTCTCCTGCAGGAGAGAAAGGGGGGATATAAATCCAAACTCTTCTTCTTCTTCTTCTTTATCTGGAAGAGACATCCCCTAGAACACCAGTGAATCTGGAATTGCACTTGTGTTGTGCCTTCTGAGTTCCAGTTTGTTCTTGCCCCTGGAGAAGTTTCTCTGGGATGCAGGGCATGTACGTAAACGAACGTTTGTGTGTATGTGGGAAGAGGAGCACATCCGACCTGGCTAAGTTTGTGGACGCACGGAATCCAGGAAATGGAAGTGCTCTGCTGATGACGGATCTCTTTCAGATTGGTAAATACCTTAGTTCCCGTCACTCCCACGCGGTGGAGTCGAATTAAGGCTCCCGCAGCGGCCTCCAAGGGTCGACGCGGCTGGGCTTTGCAGCCTGTGTGCATTTCGAAAGGGCTCGTTCCTCACGTCCTCCTGACTCCGCATTAATGTGTGCTTGTTATTTTAATATGCCTTCGAACGTCTCCATCCTTCACACAGCCGAGGCTTCTCCTTCTGACAGCTCCCGCTGCACGGAAGGGAAGATGAAAAACGAGAAACGCAGTGCGTGTCGCTGGGTTGTGTGGGAGCAGGGGAAAGCAAGCTTGCCGGGTGGGGTGTGAGTGTCTCCCCTCTGTCACTTTCGGAGGATGGTGCCGAGCCCTGCTGCCTGCGCTTCCCGAGACAAGAGCCAACAATATCTTTCCTTTCCCTCCATCCTTCCTTCCTGAGCTTTAGCCTTTCTCTGTTCAAACTAATCTGAGACTATGTTCTGCACTGCTGCAGTAGTTGGAATTGGGAAAGCTCTGAAGCTTTCAAGGGGAAAACCTGGCTGGAATTGAGAATGAAGGGAAACCAGCTGGCTGCTACCTGCCCGGGTGTTTGCAGCTTCTGGCTTTTCTGAGGGTTTCCGTACCGTCTGCCTTCCTCCACATTCCTCTCCCCCTGTCTGAGTCCCCTGGAGACAGCAGGAGATTTTTCTGAAGTGTTTAATAATGTACTTAATGATTAGGTGGGATTGGGGTAGGGCTGCCACATTCAACCTGGCTACCAGCGGGAGATGGGCAGGGTAGGGTTGCAGGTTAGGAGACTCCTGGAGATTTGGGGTGGGGCCAGGGGAGGACAAGGACCTGGGGGGGAGGGTACAATGCTATAGACTCCACCCTCCAAAGCATCCCCTTTCTCCTGCGGAACTGATCTCTGGAGATGAGCTGTTGTTCCAGGGGATTCCCAGGTCACACTGGAGGTTGGTATCTCTGCATGATTGGAGTGCTCAGCCTAGAAGGAAAGAAGCAACCAAAATCCTGGGCTTTCTCCAAGGGCATCTTTTCCCTGCCTAATATCTTTCTGCCCAAAGTCTGGGGATGTACATATAGCCTCACGGGTATTTGCAGAGCCAGACAGTGGCATTTCCTCTGGATCTAACAACTGGAGGGTGGGGGGAACGGGAGAGGAAAACCTGCTCCTGCTTTGCTCCAGGCACATTCTAATCTCTCCCTCTGTCAGTCAAGAGATTTGAAATGCCAGGAGACGAAAACGTCTGGGAGAGACCGGCTGCCTAATCTTATTTATTTAAGATGCTTATGTCCTGCTCTTAACGTTGCTCTGAAGGCAGAGCCTTCCCGGGAATCTTTCTGCGTGTGTGCAGGGTTTAGATAAGGCGGTTGGGAATGTCGTGCCGCTCTATTCCAAATGGCATAGCCCCCAGTGCAGCATCCAGTTGGAGACGATGCTAGAGAGTGTCTTTCCAGCCAACTGGCCAGCTTGAGCATTGCTTGGAAGGTGCAAAACTGGGGAAACGCTGGATCAGCTCGGTTGGTTGGCAGCAGCCCAGGCAAGTGGCAGGGAAGGTTCAGAGAAAGGAGGAATGAGGGAAAGGAGAAGTGAACACGTGATTTCTTCGTATTTCCGAGCTTGCCCTTGAGACACATCCTGGAAACCGTTCTAGAAACTGGTGAAGCTCGTATTTTTTGTGTGCATTCTTTCAGCAATGTTTATCTCACCCTTCCTCTAAGAAGCTCAGGGCAGCATCCATGGATCTCCCTTTCTCTGTTTCATCTTCACAACAACCTTGCGAGGTAGCGAGCCAGCATGGTGCAGTGGTTAAAAGCAGGTGGATTCTAATCTGGAGAACCGGGTTTCGTTCCCCTCTCCTCCACCTGAGTGGCGGAGGCTTATCTGGTGAATCGGATGTGTTTCCACACTCCCAACATTCCTGCTGGGTGACCTTGGGCTAGTCACAGTTCTCTCAGAACTCTCTCAGCCCCACCTGCCTCACGATGTGTCTGTTGTGGGGAGAGGAAGGGAAAGGAGCTTGTAAGCCACCTTGAGTCTCCTTACAGGAAAGAAAGGTGGGGTATAAATCCAAACTTCTCTTCTTCTTCCTCTTCCTCTTCTAATGTTTTAGTGCTGTTTGGAGCAATGATATTTTTCTCTCTGCTGCCTGGGCCAGCTCTTTCAAGCAAATAAAGCAAAGGCATATTACACTAGAGGGTCATTTTTGGATAGCCCTCCTGGCAGATCTATTTCGGAAGAGAGTGACTCACGGCAGACAAATTGTTGGCACAAGCATCGTGTTCTGCTGGGATAATGTGCTCCCTGGCTGTTGTCTGCAAATAAGCCAGCTAGGAGTGATAAATGAGGAAAGATGTTTGTTCTTTGTCTCTAGTAACGCGGTCAGATGGGCACTGGAGAGCCAGGGCGCTGTCAGAAAAATGGATTTCCCCCTCTTGCTATTGACTTCAGAGTTTGCATCCTCAGTCTGCAGTTTGGAAAAATATCCCACGTTTCCTAGTTCACCCAGGGTGGGTTATGCTATGTATAAGGGTTTGGGACCCACCAAAACCACCAACTAACCGTCAAACAAACCGACAGCTTCACATGGATTAGGATGTAGGACATCTGGTGTAGAGGCTTGCTGGTGTGAACCAGATGTGTTTCCACACTCCTACATTCCTGCTGGGTGACCTTGGGCTAGTCACAGTCCTTCTGAGCTATCTCAGCCCCACCCACCTCATGGGGTGTTTGTTGTGGGGGGGGGAAGGGAAAGGTGTTTGTAAACCCCCTTGAGTCTCCTACAGGAGAGAAAGGGGGGATATAAATCCAACTCTTCTTCTTCTTAGTGCTATTGCGGCTCTTTGATTTAATTTATTGTTCTTCCTGTCAGTTTCCTGGGTTGCGCTTGCAGGGCCTAAAGCCACTTGCTCTAGCTAGCCAAATATTTGAATTTGAAATCAGGCCTTGCGCAAACACCAGAGTGTCTCTGTCTTCTTTGGACGGAGCCGATGGCATCAGCACTGCTGGGGAGTGCTCAGCCTAGAAGGAAAGGGCTGCTGGGGAGACCTGAGATTTCACATTTCTCTCGTTCTCTTGCAGTTTGAAAGCCATCCTGGTGGGAAATCCCCGAGACAACACAGTGGACCTGTCCGGCATCCCTCTGACGCTAAAAGAACTGGACCGGATCATCCCCTACTTGCTGAACACCGCGGAGCACATCGAGAACGTGGAGCTCTGCTTCACCGAGCTGACGGACGAGATGTTCCTCCAACTCTTGCCGGTGCTCAGCGGCCTGCCGCACCTCATGACTCTCTCCCTCAATGGCAACAGACTCACAAAGACCATCCTCCGGGACCTGACGGAAGCTGTGAAGGACCCCAAGAACTTTCCCAGCATGACTTGGATTGACCTGGGAAATAACGTGGACATTTTCTCCTTGCCGCAGCCTTTCCTGGTCAGCCTTAAAAAACGATGCCCCAAGCAAGGCAACCTGCCAACTATCCTTGAATTTGGTGAGGGTCAGGTGAGTGACCTGGAAAGCCAAGAGACCCCGGTGGAGAGCCAAGATTACCCGTGCTCAGAGGACGAGGACAGAAGCGATTGTGTGGACGACGCAAGGCCCAGGCAGGTACGGACATGTGAGGTGATTAAGGTTCGGCTGCTGCCGTGTGAAGCTCCGGAGGAGGCTGTCCCTGTAATGGTTCAGACATGAAGTGCCACCACCTCACGCTGGACCAAGATGCTCTAAAATAGATACCTCAACAGCAGAACGTTTTTAACCAGACTTGTCTGATGCTCGTGAGGCTACAGTTATAATAAAGAACGCCAACCTCAGTTTAGTTAGGGGACTAATAGCGAGGACCAAACTGCATACCAAACCCTGCTCGCACTCTTCAAGTTGCGAGTGGGGTAGGCTACGCTTTTGATTGGTCAACACCCAAATTCTCGTCACTGAGGCAAACGCAGTCAACGTCTAGGAGACCGTTGCCTCGCGGGGTCCCAGAAAATGAGAGATAGAAAATGTGAAGAGACACTTTTTAAGTCCCCCCCGTGGTTTCCCCAGAAGAACGAATTAGTTGGGATGTTAAAAGGTTAACCTTTGGCAGGAGCGCACCTCTTCTGTTCAAAGGGTAGCTTTCCCACGACTCAGTAGCTTGTGGGTGGCAGTTCCAGATGCCCGCTGCAGTGCTTCTCCGTTCACCGGTGATGGTCTTTCGTGCCATCTTGTGATCAACCCTGTCCAGCTGCTGCTTTCCATTCCGTGGATCTTCCGCCACTGTGACAAGAGAGGAGAGGCCGCAGAGAGGAGTGTCTGTCCCAAACTCATCTCTGGCATCTCGATTCTCACTAGCCTTAGAGGTACCCCCTTCCTTTTTAGTGCGGGGAGGGAACTGCTGCCTTCCGGGTCTTGTGGTATTTCGATTCCCTGTGGAACAAACGTAGGAGTCTCTTGGAGGTCGTCTGCCTGTGTCGGTTCTCCGTGTGCGTTCAGTGTTGTAGTTTTTTTTTGTAACCAAAAGTGCTTTCCTCTCTGCTCCCCGAATCTTTGAAAAGAGCTGCTTTTTCTAAAGGAAGCAAGACCACTGTTGTTTTTTTTCAAATCGGGGCAGGCGTCTGTCCCACCAAGTGCCAGACGTAAATGGGAGCCTCGTGGCAAGATCCTCCTTTCAAGAGCAAAAGGACCCAAAGTGGTTTCCTGGCTCCTTCCGTTTCCAAAGCCAACATCCTTTTGCAACGTGTTGGAGGCTGCCTGCCTTGTACGATCTCCCCTCCCTTCCGAGGCACAAATGCAACCCACGTCTTCAATCTGCTCGTGTTGCCGTCTGCGGTGTCTGCACATCTTTTTTTCCAAGGGCCGCCCTGCCTTGAGTAGGAATTGGCTACTCCAACTTCTGTCTTGATTTGCATGTAGCTGAACCTGTTTTTTTTAATAAGCTTTATCAAAAAGGTATAACAGTAAAACCTCTTGTTTGAAATAAAAATGGCTGCTGTGCAATCCGTTTTGAAGAATGGTGTTGGGAGGAGGAGGAGGAGGAGGAGGAGGTAGACTTTGGCTTGTTTGCATGACAGAAGATGCAACCTTGGAGCCAGCTCATTGCAGTGATTAAGAGTGGCAGACCTGAATCTGGAGAACAGGGTTTGATTCCCCAATCCTCCACATGAGCTGTGGACTCTATTCTGATGAACCAGCTTTGTTTCCCCACATTTCCACTTGAAGCCTACTGGATGATCTTGGACCAGTGGGGGTGATGGGCTTTTAGCACCTCGTAGCAGCCTGACAGCAAGGCACCCATATGCTCTGGGGCTCTGAAATCCCCCTCACTCCCCTTCCCCTGGGGTGGTGAGATTCATTCAGCCGTGAACCGGTGCGAACCAGCTGAATCCCACCACTGGATATGGGGTACAACATGGGAGCTGGGGTAGCGTAGCTGCTAGACTGTTGGACTAAGAATGGGGAGACCCAGGTTCAAATCCTCACTGCCATAGAAGTTCACTTGGATGACCGTGAACAAGTCATTTTCTCCCAGCCTAACCTACCTCACAGGGCAGAGTTGAGGAGGAGGAGGAGAATTGTGTGTACTGCCCTTCCTTGGATGAAGAGAAGAATAAAAATGCACTAAATTAATAGATGAATGTATATTTATTTATTTATTTATAATTGGTTTTATATACCGCCCCTCCCCCGAAGGGCTCTGGGCGGTGAACAACACAATAAAACAATAGTTACAATAAAAACCCCTTTTATGCTGCTAGGTAGACTGCTGCAGCTTGAATGTTCCCTCCTGGGAGGCGTGGCTCATCGGTAGAGCAGACACTGTCCTGTGGAAACCCTAGTTCAAAAGAATTTAGCAGCCAGGCTCACAAAGACTGAAGGGGCATAGCTTACTTAAGCAGAGCCTGAGGCTTACCTGACTGGCCCTGCCCCCAAACTCTTCATGGAGCTTGGGGGCGGAGTCAACAGTATAAAATCATAGGAGCAGTAGTGGTGTAGGAGGTTAAGAGCTCGTGTATCTAATCTGGAGGAACCGAGTTTGATTCCCCGCTCTGCTGCCTGAGCTGTGGAGGCTTATCCAGGGAATTCAGATTAGCCTGTACACTCCCACACATGCCAGCTGGGTGACCTTGGGCTAGTCACAGCTTCTCAGAGCTCTCTCAGCCCCACCTACCTCACAGGGTGTTTGTTGTGAGGGGGGGAGGGCAAGGAGATTGTAAGCCCCTTTGAGTCTCCTGCAGGAGAGAAAGGGGGGATATAAATCCAAACTCTTCTTCTTCTTCTTTTTCAGGATAAAGATGACACAAGATTTGAGAATTCATCCAACATTTCCTGGACCATCTTTGTTCTAGAATGCTTTGCTTGGGTCTTAGTCCCTTGGAAACAGAACCCATGGAACATTCTAGAATCAAGACGGTCCAGGAAATGACAGATGAATTCTCAAACCTGGAGTCATCTTTATCCTGAAAAAGGTATAGAGCCTTTGGGACTCAGTTTGCTGCTGTCCTCAACTGGCCATGTGGAGATCGAAGTGGGCAACTGGCCCTGCACTTAAACTGCACGTGGAGTTTGGGGGTAGGCCAGCCCCACTGGCCAGCATTTAACCAAACGTGGCAGAGGCGCAGTTGCAAGGGGGGGGGATATGGCAGTGCACCCCCAGGAAGTGGTGCCCAGGGCTCTAGCCCCCCATGTCCTCCTTGCTATACCACTGCTGTTTGCCCAGAAAAACGTGGAGAGCTTTTGCCATTCACAGTACAGAAAATTGGTCTAGATGACTCAGGAAGTTGTCTCCTTATGTTCAGAGCTGTCTGGCCTTTGAAGATTTTGCCATGGGCTGCCGTTCACGGTACGGCTAGAAATATTTCCTGAAACCAGGGATATTCCTAGAATGCTGCTCCCAATACCAAACCTGAGGATGACAGAAGTGCAGACTGCGCTGTGAAAATAGCCCTAACAGCAAGAAATCAAAGAGCCAGTGACACTGGAGTGGTCTTTTAAAAACAGTTTGTCACCTTTTTTTGTGGAGGCACCTTGGTGTCCACAGCAGGGGAGTGAATCAGCCGCTGGGGAGATAAAGGCATATCCCCCTGCTATTCTTCAGTCCTTTTTTGCCCTCCCTTTCCTTTCCCTTTGTTGTGCTCTGTTTCATCTTCATTTTGTGGCCATTTGTACCCTGATGAGCCACCCACCTGCCTCAGGAAGTGGAGCAGAAGGAGAGAGAGAGGAGCTGCAGGCTCCGCTGAGCTGCTGTTTGCCTGAGAAGTGCCTGGTGCTAATTACTGTCTCGTCTGTTGACTGATCCTAAGAAGGATGAGTGTGTGATATTTACATCTACCCTTCTTGCCATTGGCGAAAGATGCCAACAACAGGAAGGGGATTTAATCATGGGGTTCTGTGCTCCTTTCACCCAGTTATTGGAAAGAGGAGCGACTCCAAAGGGACTGGATTCTAGCCCCGTGCCTCTGCAAACTAACTCTGTTGGAGGGGAATGATTTGGATCAGCCAGCCCTAGTCCTGTGTCCGCTGCTTTGCATTTGGGGGTCTGCCCAACACTTCTTGTGGCACTGCCTGCGGGCAAGCCCTGGCTTCCCAGACCATGAGAGAACAAAGAACTCGCAGGCTTTTAAAAAAAGGCACAGATGGCTGATTACACAGGACAGGACAGGCCACACATGAGAGACAAATGGGAGGCCTAATTGCAATGGTGCAAAGCTAGACATGTCCGGAGAAATCTACAATTAGGGTCCCAAGTGATTTTTAAAAGGCTAATAGTTTGAATTGGAAGGAAGAGGGTTCAAATGAGGACTGTGGTGCTGGGAGAGAAGTTTAATGGGAGGGGGTACATTTTTTTCTCTCTCCCTGGGCCAAATTTACCACCTTGGAGCTCTTCTTTACCCTGCAGAGAAACTGAACTGCTGTAGAGCAGGGACGTCATCCTCCTGTGGAAGCCGACATGCAGGTAAGGATCTGGCTATCCAAACTATCCCACTGAAGAGCTCAGCCGCGTCCAGGGCTCTGCAGAGGATGACAGAGCAGACTCTGGGGTAGCAGTGCACAGAAACTGGGCCGTGCCCCACTGCCGCTTATTCTGCCCTCTCGAGACCATTCTGCGATCATAGTTGAGGTCTACTGTCTCAAAATTCTCCAAGCCTTTCAGGAGCCCAGCTTTATCGACGCTTATACAGTTGCTGTGGCAGGGACTTCTTTGGCACCCCTGGACACTGTGTGGAAGTAATAAGTTTTGTCTGCATTTAGGAAGTGCTTTGCCAGCTTTCCTTAACAGTTACTGTGCTAGCTCAGGGTCTGGTACCTTTCGTTAGAACTAGCAACTGTTTACCTTAGGAAATATTTCTAAGGCTGTGCGCTTGGCACACTACTTATGCATACCTACAGGTGAAAGTAAAAGTCTTGTGCTAGCTTCAGCCATCCTAATTGTAAAGCCTTTGGCAAAAAGCCCAGCAGTTTTCAAAAACATGAGCTGGAAGCGTTTTGCACGTTATGAAATCTGCTCATACAATGTGCACAGAGAGTCAAGATTTGTGGTGCAAATAGTAGCATATTCCATCCTGGAGTATCTGACTCTGGGGTGTCAAACATGCGACCCTGGGATTGAATCCGGTCCCTGCCTCGAGAGAGCTTATCAGGTTCATGAGCCAGCCATGAGGCAACCCTCCCCTCTTCACTGCAGGCTTGCCAGTCCAGGTACCCACCCACCACCACACTCCCAATCTGGCCTGGTGAGCCATTCCCCCATGCCAGCGTGAGCTGGCGAGCTCACTGTGGGCTCATCAGCTGAGGCAGCCATACCTATCCACAGTGCTGACCACCTGCCCCAGTGCCATTCTGGGCTGACATGCCTGCCGCAGGCTCTCCACCTGAGACAGCTTGCTCCACCCCAGGGCCCAGCCCAACCAGGTTACATGTCATATCCAACCCTTGCAACAAATCACTTCAACACCCCTTATCTAGGTAGTAGTTCTGGATGCAAGAACTGTGTTTGGCACTGGACGCATAAGAAGAAAGGCTGGACACTGTTATGTTAGAAAACAATTTGTAACACCTGTATTGGAACAGGTAGGAAAATTAAGTAAGATGCAGTTTAAGGACCCAGCTTATGAGTGGTCCAATAAATAAATACCATTTTTAAAAATAATGCTGTTGTCCTGGCTTAGGGCTTGTTTCAATCCCTTCCCATTAAGTGGGTCTGGACACCCAGGATCATTCCCCCCACCCCACTGCCAAGAAAATCCCATGTCACAGAAGCAAAAACTAAAGACCTATTTTTACAAAATAAATGACTAAATAGGGTAATCTCATCTGTGCTGTCATGCTATGATGCCAGCATAGTAGATCTTCCATGTTGTTTGAAGTCTTAGGAATACTTATTTAGGAATACATCTTAGATGTATTTAGGAATACATCTTAGGAATACTTATTTTTTGGGGGACACAATCATCAACATACCGAATTTCATCATGGATCAAAATGAGATTTTGTAACTTTCTCAGCCCGGGAGGAATCATTTACATATTCTCTTCTGACAGGATTCAGAATGTTGCAGGCTCCAGGAAGTGGAACGAGAATGGCAAATCTGTTGTTAATATGCAAGAAATTCTGTTGGCTGCAGGACTTTGCATAATCGAGTTGCTTCTCCAGGCAGCCTGTCTGCCAGTGTTCTAAGAGCTTGTGTCAAGCTTTTTGAGGCACCGAACAGATCTCCCAAATACTGTAAAAGAACGGGGGTTGACTTTGATTGTAAAAAAAAAAAAAAGCTTCAAAAGATCGACCAGGCAATGCAGCAAGGAGACCTAACAAGTTGATTGTGAGGAAGTAGTTAAGATCGTATCGAAGGAAGATAAGCAGTGACTCAAAAGCGAGAAGTCTCTGGACAAATAAGCTGCTACAGTATAAGTATGTGGTGTTTTGGGAAAGCAGTTAAACAATTGGTCTAGGTGATAAAAATAGCTTTCAAAGTGATGGGAAAACATTTCCTAGTTTTCTCTTTTATTTTTTTTATTCTCTTGTTGCTTCCTTTTTATTTTATTTTTTTATTTTTCTCAAAGTTTTGCATCCATTTAACCGTACGTTTTTATTTTTCACTTGTTGTTTCTGAATCAAGCTGGAATAGCTTGCAAATTCATCCTAACAAATGTTCTTCTTGCTGCTTTCTCGCCTGTTCAAATTCTGTCCGCTCCTTCACTGTGCTGCTTGCTTTTTAAAATACCTTTTAAAAAATCTTGATACTAGTTGAAAAGAACCATTGTATCTTTTTGCCAAGATTTTATTTCTGCTTGAGTTTATCGTATCTCCATTTGTTATGAAATTGTTTTTTTCCCTCACATTCTTCTGCTTCCATGGGAGACATTAATGGGGATATTGGAGGATTTACTCCCCAATTTGGTGGGGGGCGGATCCACCTACTGAGGCGGTGCAGGGTTGCACCAGTGGATTTGTCCTTCCCACGGCACTTACCCTGGCAGAGGGGTAAATCCATGGTAAGCAGCAGCCGCAGCCCTCAACAGTTGCTGGATGCTGTGTTTTTATGACTCTATGGCAGGGTTGCCTGCCCCAGCACTGAGTTTTCCTTTTGGGAATTAAAACAATTCTTACATCCAGGTGCAGAACTAAAGATCTTCAGCTGCAGAGAGGGTTACTATGGAGCAAGATCGAACTAGAATTTTGAGGAAACATGCTCAGGATTGCATTGTCTCCCCCTAGGGATGCCAGCCTCCAGGTGGGACCTGGGAATCCTCCAGCATTACAGTTCATCTTCAGACTGCAGCGATCAATTCCCCTGGAGAAAATGGTGGCTTTGGAGGCTAGCCTCTATGGAATTTTGTCCTACCAAGGTTCCTCCCATCCACAGGCTCCACACATCTCCAGGAATTTCTTAGCCTAAAGTTGGCAACTCCATGTTCAGAAACCAGCTGTTCCACTGTTAAAACATACCAAGGTTGAAATCTATCCCCCAGTTGTATGGATGACATGGTATGAATTTGGGGTTGGTAACTTGTACTGATTTGGGCCCCAAAAGCCGCCCAAGTTCAGGTTTCCTGCTGAAACCAATGAGAGGCATGCACTTGAGTGGACAAGCTTTGGATTTGGCGCAACTGGAAGTTATTGAGAAGAGGGTTTGGGTACTGGGCAAAGGAACAATCCTTTTATGCCTTTTATTCAGGCCAGCCCAATGACACAAAACACTGTGCAAACTTTTGAGTAATATAGAACCCTTCATCAGGCAGATGCTACAAAGATTTTAAAAATGAAGGAGGAAAAAAGCAGATATGCCAGGTCCTGCTCTCAAGACCGTGTTATGGCAGCCTTTCATGTTGGACGCTCGTAGGCTTACAGTTTGATTGCTTTAGGTGTTAGATGATGGCAATTGCATTCTGGGAAGAAGAACCAAATAATGGAGGGTCATCATCTGATTTGATGAGAAAAAAAAACAATCCAGCAAGGTCTAAATGTAACCCTCTGTGAGAATCACAGTTCTCTTTGCTGCAGCCCATGAACAGGTCTGTGCTGCACCCTGCTGGCTGTGATGTGTTCCGAAGCCGCTGGACGGCTCTCAAATGCTTCCTGGGGTAATCTGAAATATACCCGCAGCCCTGTCAAGACACTGAAACCACTTCATCGCTCTGTACTAATTGGTGAATCTTAATGGGGCTCTATACCAGGCCCTATACCGCAATCCACAAATCTTGGTGCATCTGTCTGCAAAGTGCTGTCACGTCTCAGCTGACTTTACGGAAACCCTGAAGGTTTTTCAAGGTAAGAGATGTTCAGAGTGGTTTGCCGTTCCTCCCTCTGCGTCATCTGGTTCTGAGAGAACAGTCTGGCCCAAAGTCACCCAACAGGCTTTGGTGGAGGAGTGGGGAATTGAACCCAGTTCTCCAGATTAGAGTCTGCCACTCTTTAACTCCTATGCCATGCTGGCTCCTACACAAATCTTGGTGTCTGGGGAGACAGACAACTAGGATTTCAGCCAGCCCCTTCTTCCCACTGGCAATGACAGCCATCAAAGAAGAGTTGCTTTACACCAGTGGTGGCAAACCTATGGCATGGGTGCCAGAGGTGGCACTCAGAGCCCTCTCTGTGGGCACTCGCGCACAAAGTTCATCATGTGGGAGGGGGGTGGAAAATCACCCCCCCACACACACACATCTAGGCTGGCCTGGGCATGATTCTTTACCTGGGAGTAAGTTTGGTTGCTGGCAATGGGACTTGCTTCTGAGTAAACCCTCCTAGGATCGTGATTCACCCGTTGGAAACATTGCACAGTTGCTTCACTAAGCTTACTCCTGAGTAATGCGTGCCTCGGAGCCAACCGTTTTTTCTAAACTAAAACCTCAGTATTCAGGTTAAATTGCTGTGTTGGCACTTTGCGATAAACAAGTGGGTTTTGGGTTGCAATTTGGGCACTCGGTCTTGAAAAGGTTCGCCATCACTGCTTTACACGGTTCACCATATCCCAAAGATATCCCTTTATGGAGAAAATAGGAACCAAATCATACAGAGATGGCTGCCGAGTGGCTTCAGGCACACTTTAGCTTGGAGAAACTAACAAACCACTCTTTCCCCCAAATGCCCAGGGCATGGCCACCCCCAGTCAAAGCAGAACGTCAGGGCCTGGGTACAGATTTACCACTAAAGGTGGCAGCATATTAACAAAACTTTCTGCTGCATTGTGGCAAAAAGAAAAAAGAGGAGAAAGTCTAGGTGTCCACGTCCACTGACTTGGCTGCCTGCACTGAGAGACAGTTTTGAAGTTTGGGGCAGACCTTGGATGGAGAGGCTGGGAATGCACAGTAATATGGAAATATTATGTATGTTTTTACACATACATAACTTGGTTTCCAATCTGATCCCAACAGTGCAGGCAGGTAGGCAGTGAATCCTCCAGAAGAGTTTCAAGGGTCAGATGCTGGGAAGGGGCTGAGGAATTTTATTAGATACACATAGGTTATACAAACAAACAAACCCCTGTATTATTTGTAAACGGGAGGCATGTAGAACTTTAAAAGCAGACAGAAGTGTATCCCATCATACGCTTTTGTGGACTAGATCTGACTTTTTCAGATGCCGTAAGTAGACCCATGTTATAAACGGCATAGCAAGGATCCATTAATTGCATCTGAAGAAATGGGGCTCTAGTCCACAAAAGCATATGCTGGAATACACTTTTAAGTATTTAGAATGCCTCTTTCTTTCTGCAACAGATTAACTTGGCTACCCATCTGGAGAAAGAATTAAAATAACTGCAATGGACAGGTCGCTTTTTAAGAAGCAGCAAGACAGATAATTTCCATTCTGCTCTTTCCCAAAGAGCTCTGGGAACCTTGGATAGCTCCCCCTTCCTGCTTTACCCTCGTACCAGTCCTGTTATGAACCAGGTTAAAAAGACAGTTAAATAGTCCAAGTGCACAAGGGGGGGAAGGAGTTTGTGAGCCCCTTTAAAGAGTCTCCTTACAGGAGAGAAAGTGGGGGAGTATAAATCCAACTCTTATTTTTCTTTAGTGAGCTTCCTGGCACGGTGAGGGATTTCAACTCCCAGGTTTCAAAGATCCTTGCTCAGCTCTCTAACGGCTACACTGCAGTGCCTCTCAGTCACCGGTGAGATAAATCTGTCCATCACGAAGCTTGCTCAGTCTCCCGTTCTGCGAAGCGGGAAACAAACCGGCCTGCCTTGCAGGGTGGTTGTGACCAGTTCTCTGCCAGCACCCTTCTCCTCCATCACCAGGAGCCTTATAATGCCGCCTCTTCCTTCCAACGCTGCATTGGCGCGACCCCTTCCCAAATCCCATGAAAATTCCCCCTTCCCCAAAATTTCGGACCCACGTGGACATCTATGGGCCTCAGCTAAAGTCTCGCGAGACTATCGACGGCTTCGAGAAGGAAACGGGAACACTTATCAGCGGCGCTCCCATTGGCGCATCGCTGAATAGCAGCCGGGCGGAAACTTCGGCTCCTCGGCTTTTTGTTCCTCCTCGGATTGGTCAAGAGCGAATTCCCGTCGCAAACGCGAAGGGCGGGTGCCCAGGGATGGCTCTGGAGGGATCTTGGAGGTGAGGGAGGGCAGCCTTCGAAGCGCCGCTTTTGGCTGTCCCAGCCAGATCCTATTCTCCTTCCCCTCGTTAGCATAGTAATGGTTGTTGTGGGAAGGAGTGGCCGAAGCTTCCTGTGATGAGGCAGGAGGGCCATACAACCACCCCGCAAAGCAGGCCAGTTCGACTACTTCGTGTGGCAGTGGAAGAACCTGAGTGCTACATACTGTGAGTTCATGAGGGCTAACGGGACTGGGCTGATTGGGCTAGTTACAGTTTAGAAAGAGTCTGCAGGTTGGAGAAGGGATTCAAATGTTGCAAGCGGCTTGTCCCTGGTCCTGGAGCACCTGCCTTTTATGTGGAATGTCACGAGCACTTGTGCAGTTTCTTAGAGAATGAATAGGATTGAAAGAACGAATGTGGCCAGTGTTTTGTTCTTTAAATAAAGGCTTTCGTAGTTCATGACTGCTTTCGTAAACTGTTTTGGGTGTATGTTTTCAGATTAAAACCTTCCTTCCCCATTTGAGCACAGTGCCTGAACACTACTGCAGTTTAAAAAGCCGAGCAGAGCACTCTAGTCTAGGATATCTTTGCATGCTTAAGTGTCATTTTTCTCCTCATGGCATACTGTTCTGTATAGTCTGACAAGTACAGAGGGGGAAATCAGTTCCTGTATAAACTGTATCAAACCATCCCTGCACTGTTTTGTTTGTATATTTGGGAAAAGGAAAAGTGCACAAAACTGTCAATTTTGTATACTTTATATGAATAACCCACTCACTGCTTCCTTTGTCTGCCTTTAGCAGGATTTGTCTGAGGTGATGTGAATAAGGAAGGGGACCACCAGGCAGCCATGGAGCTTCCAAACTACAGCCAGCAGTTGCTTCAACAGCTGTACACTTTCTGCAAGGAGCAGCAATTCTGTGACTGTAGCATCCTGGTTGGGACATCCCATTTTCGGGCGCACAAGCTTGTGCTTGCAGCAGCCAGCCACTTGTTGAAATGCCTGCTGGAGAGCACGGATACAATCTCTATTGATGCTTCTGTGGTGGCCCCGGATGACTTTGCTCTGCTGCTAGAGATGATGTATACAGGCAGACTGCCTCTTGGGAAGCACAATTTCACCAAGGTAATCTCTGGGGCGGACAATCTGCAGATGTTTGGCGTGGCTGCCAGTTGCAAAACCCTCCTCAGAGACCTCCTGAGCTGCTCGGATCAAGATCACACAAGGCGGGACTTCTCCATTCAGACAATTGGCACATCTGGTGAAAACACTGCAATTTTTAGCTCTTCTCAGAGCCCAGTGTTGGATGCCAAGATTACACTAGACTCACAACACTCAGTAAGGGTTTCTTCTGGTTCGGCAGACTGTGTTAACCCTGTCAGGGTACAAGGACAGGACACAAATTCAGCCTACAATTATGAAGAAGCTGTGGGCCAGGAGACGCCGCTTCCCAGTTCTAGTAGTCAGGATTCTGCAATTTACCCAGGAGAGTCTGCTGAGGGACAGGGCTTCTGCAATGAAAAGAAGAGCACTGAGCTACTAGAAGAGAGGGGCATGGTTGAAGGGGCAGGTGAGATATTAACACAGTCTACTACTTATAAATTGTCATCTAATTTTACTTATTATTGTGCTGTCTGATGGCCCACTGAGACTAATCTGCTTTGTGTCTCTCTCAACAGCTCTTGGGGAAATTTGAGTTTGGCCTCTATTGTTTTTATCTGAAGCATGGCATCTCTTTTTGTAATCCTCATATAAAAATCTGCTGTCAAGGATCATGTTTTACTGCTGGCGTGTTTCCTTGTCTCTTAGCTAGATGGAATCTTGAGGCCTATGGGAAGAATCTCTTGAGACGACACCGAGCTGCTCTTGCCAAATTTGTTGTCAGCCCCCAGATGTTGCAGAAAGGGCTCGCTGCAGTGCAGCATCTAGGAGCTGGAAACCAAGAGGTAAGAAGGGATGAGTGTCAGCATGCCTGGTCTGGTCAAGCCAGGAGGTTCTGGCTTTTGTGATTGTGAAGAACCTCTTGAAGAGACAATCATTGGAAGCCCTATAAGGTCTGCATACAGCTTTAGTATTCATATGATTATTTTTTGAGCCCTTGTAGAGTCTGTCCTGCAGGGAAACTTGTCTACCCAGATATTGTTTATGCAGCACCATCAATGTTACATGGAACTAAGCCAAAAAAGATCCCTGCCCCAAAGAGCTAGCAGTATCAATGTTGGCAGCGTGGGAAGAATCAGTGACACAAGATAAATGTGTACAATGGATAGGTCTTGGGCTACACTTAAGGCATGATAACCTGGGGGTTCAGTCCAGAGGTGGCTTTCAAGCAAGAAGATGCAGCTTCAGGGATTGAGATCTCAGTGGAAGACCTTTTAAGGGTCAAGGTAGCTAAGAAGGCCATCAGAAAATTGCTTCCTTACTGGGTTCCTGTCTGTTTTGAAGCAGATGGAGAAGATTGCAACAGGTGAAGCCAGGTCTGGGGTGCTCACTGCGTTGGCCTCTGCAGCCCTGGATGAACAGACTCTTTCAGCAACAGCCATTTGGCAGGTGCTGCTGGTGCTGCAAGATCAGGTGCCACCTCTGAAACGGTTCCTCGAGGAGGTGCAGAAGGAGGCTGATGCTGACCTCTTCTTCCAAACCGGTGAGTGTGACGATACCAGGCAGAGGGTCTTCCACAGTCAGCTTCCACAGTTGCTTGCCCCTGAAACGAGCCCCAGGAAAGTCTGTATTCCAAAGCAGGATGGAGGCTTAAGGAGCAGTTCCCATGGCAGCATGATGCTTTGCACATCCTTTATTCATTTACTTGATTCCTCTGCCTGTCCTTCAAAGCAGTCAGGGTGGCATACACAGTCCGCAGCCTACGTGCAATTGTGCCACTTCAACCAGTCCACAAAATTCATCCTGCTCCTTGGCCTCTGGCAACTCGATTCACCCCCTCCCTTGAACTTCTGATCCTTTGCTGGAGCACAGATTTTGCAGCCTGGAGAAACTGGAAAGCATCAAAATCTGAGCTTTCAGGGAAATGACACAATAGATGATTCTGTGCTTTGTTGGATGCTGATGCATAGCATGCAGTCGACGGGTCAAACCATGTTTGGTGAACATCAACCGCACTGTTCCCATTGTGCAGGGTCCTTGACTGAAGGGGAAGGAGGTGTGGCTAATGTCCAGCAAAAGCCAATGGGAAAGGAGTCCCAGCTTGAAGCCCTGGGCCAAGAAGAAAAAGGTCAGAAGGCTGAGCTGCCCGAGGGTGCTGCCCCAAAGAGGAACTTTACCTGTAAGGCCTGTAGGAAGAGCTTCCGCTTCTACTGCCGACTCCAAGCGCATGAGAAACACTGTTGTGTCCAGGTGCAGGCACCTCTCAGGACCTGCAGTGAAATAGGAGCTTCCAAGAAGGAGCTTGAAAAGTGCCCCTTGAAGACTCCCGGCTCTGCCTCCCGGAGGAAGATGAAAAAGCACCTCCCTGTGGCTTGCGATATCTGCGGCCGAGAATTTGCTCATGCTTCAGGTACTGCTGGTACTGGTTTAGTTCAGTCTCTTGCACTTTGTGATTCTGTACTGTTTGAGGCCACAAAGAAAACAAAAGGCAGTGGTCGAGGTGCTCTGGCCAATTGGCCATGTTGGCAGGGGTTGGTGGGAATTGTAGTCCATGAACATCTGGAGCACCATAGGTTGGCCACCCCTACCGTAGAGGCTCTCCCTAAATCCTTTTGCCACATTATGCTTTTCTGCTGCCAACGTGGTGTAGTGGTTAAGAGTGGTGGACTCTAATCTGGAGAACTGCATTGTTTTCCCCTCTCCTCCACATGAGTGATGGACTTGAATTTGGTGACCAGGTTTGCTTCCCTGGTCCTCCACATGAAGCCTGCTGGGTGACCCTGGGCTAGTCACAATTCTCTCAGAACTCTCTCAGCCCCACTTACCTCCCATTGTGGGGAGGGGAAAAAAAAGAAAGGCGATTGTAAGACCCTTCGAGTCTCATTATGCTTGAGAAAAGTGGGGTCTAAATCCAAAGTCCTCGTCTTCCCCACCCCAGGGATGCAGTACCACAAACTGACAGAGCACTTCGATGAGAAGCCGTTCTCCTGTGACGAGTGCGGAGCCAAATTCGCCGCCAACTCCACGCTGAAGAACCACCGGCGCCTGCACTCCGGGGATCGGCCCTTCGTCTGCAAGCACTGCCAGACCTCTTTCTCACAGGCTTCAGCCCTTGCCTACCATACCAAAAAGAAGCATGCAGAGGGTATGTTTTTATGTATGTGTTTTCAAGACTTGTAGCCTGCTTTTTCCTTGCTGGCTGAGAACTTTATGGCTGAAATCAAACACAGCCAAGGCCTCTAGGGTGTGGAACTCAGCCCTAGATAACTTAGTTGTTTGGTAGCTTTCTGCCATCAGCCGCGATGACTCTCTTTGCAGGGAAGATGTACGCCTGCCAGTACTGCGCCGCAGTCTTTGCGCAGTCTATTGAGCTGTCCCGTCACGTGCGCACCCACACCGGAGACAAGCCCTACGTTTGCAGGGAATGCGGGAAGGGCTTTCGACAAGCAAATGGGCTCTCCGTCCATCTGCGTACTTTTCACAGTGAGTAGCTTGAGCTGCCCCCGTAGAGTGAGGATTGCCAGCTAGGGTGCCCTGCAGAGAGGGATAAAATCAGGAGGGCCTGGAACTATGGCTTAAGAAGGAGAAAAAGATCACTGTAAATATTTGGCCAGCACATTTGATGCACAAGGCTGGTTATACATCATTATATTTATTTCTTCCCTCCCAATCAGCTCAGGCTGGAAGGCATCACCTGTCATTACTTATACGTTTTAAAGTCTGTCTTTCTTGGGCATGAAGGCTAGTGTAGTGGTTAAGAGTTGTGAACTCTAATCTGGAGAACTGGGTTTGATTCCCCGTTCCTCCATGTGAGTAGTGGACTTTTTTCTGGTGAGCCAGTTTTACCCCCCACTCTTCCACATGAAGCCTGATGGGTGACCTTGGGCTAGCCACAGCTCTCTCAAAACTCTCTCAGCCTCACCTATCTCACAAGGGTGTCTGTTGTGGGGAGATGAAGGGAAGGAGTTTGTAAGCTATTTTGAGACTCTTCAGAGTTGAGAAAAGTGGGGTATAAGTCCAAACTCTTCTTCTACTCTTCTAAAGTGCTGTTAAGTCAGAGCCAGCGTGGTAACCCTGTAGGGTTTTCAAGGCAAGAGATGGACAAAGATGTTTGCCATTGCCTGCCTCTGTGTAGCAAACCTGAATTTCCTTGGTGGCCTCCCATCCAAGTACTAGCCAAGACTGACTGATATGAGATGTGATCTGGCTAGCCAGGGCCATCAAGGTCAGGGTATGGAGGCTAGTAACCTAAGAAAGATGAAAGCCAAGAAGCTGATTGTATACAAAATCATCTCTGCCTCTGTGTTCTTCCTCAGTCACTTCTGCTCAACCTTGTTTGTTTCTTTAGATATTTGAATCCACTGAAGACCCAAGCTGGCTTATAATATTGTTCCCCTCCACCAGTTCCTAGTAACTACACAACACTGTTGACATGAGGGTAAAATGAGGACGGAAAACACCTAGTATGCTTCCATGAAGATGGGTGGAATTGAAAACATAATATAGAAGAACGAGACTATCTAGAACCCCCAGCCTTTAGACTCTATCATCAGGCTGCCCGCCCAGCCTAGAATGAGGCCAAGTTTTGGGTATTGGAACCTGCATTCCACCAGCTTCTGGTTTCTATCCTGCTGCCCCTTAGCTTCAAAGCCATTGGAAGTTGAAGCTAAATTACTGCATTTTAATGTTTGTGTACCGGAGCCTTGTTGTACCTAGTTGGGCCAGTACTGTGATCCTTGTTTTGCAAATTGAGAGTGGGCTGAGGGAAAATAACTTTTCTCAGGCCCTTTAATGAATTGGGGAGTGAGGTGGCCTTCAGACTGGAAATACACCTGTCTTTTGCAGCTGTGCTACTGTAGTATAAGCTTAGGACAGTCCCTAGCAGTAGTAGCTTGAAGGAAAATCCGTTCTGTGTGAATGGTAACCCTCTCCCCTCTCCGTGGCACACAGGCATGGATGATCCCTACGACTGCAAGAAGTGCCAGATGAGCTTCGCCACGCTGCAGGAGCACCGCAAGCACATCCACACAGCCCACTCCAGGGAGTACCACCCATGCGCAACCTGTGGGAAAGTCTTCAGCGCACCATCCCTGCTGGAGCGCCACACGGTCACCCACATTGGAGGGAAGCCCTTCAGATGCGAGATATGTGACAAAGCTTATCAGGTATGCCATACGAAACAGCCAGTGGTTCCTTCTGTTTCTTCTCCTTATTTTGGAGTTGCTCCCACTGGGCCTTGGAAGGCAGTTTGAATGAACCATGATGCCGGATCGGATGGACCACAGGTCAAATCCAGCAGGGCTTTTGTGTGCTTATACACCTTACCGTGGTAACCAGAATTTGTTTGCTCTCTGCAGCAGCTGTCAGGGTTGTGGTACCACAACCGGACCCATCACCCAGATGTCTTCGCAGCCCAGAACCACCGGTCTTCCAAGTTCTCCTCATTACAGTGTAGCTCTTGTGATAAAACTTTTCTCAGTACCGTAGCCTACAGAAACCATGCCAAGGAAGAACATGCAGGTAAGGACAGAGAAGTGGCAAGTTAAGCATGTGTAAGGAAGGGAATGGCCCCGGCTAGCCGGATCTCATCAGAAATTTATGCGGAAGCTAAGTAAGGTCAGCCCTGGTTAGTACGTGGAAGTGAGACCGCCAAGGAAGTCCCAACCTGGCTTAGCTTTTGAGATTTATTATCTATTTATTTAAAACATTTATTAGCTGCCTTTCTCCTTTGGGGAATCCACGGCAACTTAACAGTATAAATAAAACTATGATTAAAAAACTCAATATAAACAATATGAATAAAACAGCAACGATAAAAACACAGAGAAGGTCACCATTTAAAAACTCCAGGTGGGACTGCCAGTAAATAAAAGCTGAATGTCAAATGCAGTCGTACATAAAACGTGTCTTCAGCTGTCTCCTGAAAAATTGACAGCAAGGGGGGGCAGGTAACTTCCCAGGAGAGGTGGTCCCATAAAGCACTCTCTCCTGTCCACAAGAGATCTGACGAGACTAGCCTATACCATCCTGCGTTCCTCCCTGCGACAGTGCATTTGTTACAAGTGGGTTTGTAGAAACACGCCCCCAGTGCTGAAAGCAGAAGCGCAGGCATGTGTGGCTGTTCAGGAAATCTGTTTGGGTTAACTCGGTCCCACTATGGTTTGGTGGTCAGCAAGGGATGGTGGCTGTCCAACCGTCTTTGTCTCAGAACTGTGTGTGGCTTTTGTCTCCTTCAGATGTGGTGTTCCATGAGTGTGAGCAGTGCGGGGGGTTCTTCCCCACCCTGGGTTTGTTGCGGGGTCATATGAAGCGTCAACATCCGGGTGAGCATCCCCTTCCCCTGTGACCCGCTTCCACGCTCTCCTTTGAACGGTTCCAAACTCATGGAAGCACTGTCTTTGCCGTAGGGTCTCAGGCATTCCTCTGTCCACACTGCTCGGCTTCCTTCCACCTCCAGGAGACGCTCCAGCACCACGTTGCCACGGAACATGCCACTCCAGCAGAACCGTCCCTCAGCTGTGGGCTGTGTGGAGAACTGTTTTCTGGGCAGGGGCAGCTAGAAGAACACAGTGGGACTGAGCACCCCAAAGTAGTTTTTGCAGGTTCACAAATCCCTGCAGCCCATATAGTGCAAGTAAGTATTGTTTCTTCCAAAGAGGGTTGTGATCTGCCCCAGGCTGTTGCGGGTTCTTCCGCCAATCCTCCCTCACATACTTTCCACCGTTTTTCATTCCATTTATTTTATGCGCATGGAGAGGTGCATTTATAAACAACGTAATATCTAAAGTACCTGTATACAAAATTCAATTTACCGTTTTATAAAGATTACCTAAAGTTTAAAATATATGGAATTGTACCAATACGATTTAGGAAATGATGCCATTAAATACCAGAGACAAAAAAATTTGCGACTTCCAAAGTCACACTTGGATCAGAGGCTGATTCCGCATGGGCCAAAAACAGCGGTGTGAAAACAGTATAAACCCTTTTACACCATTTTCACACCATTTTCACACTGCTGTTTTTGGCCCATGTGGAATCAGCCAGAGTCTGCTCATAACTTGGCTACAAGTTCTACTGCAGGGCTCCATATTTGGATATAACCTTCTCTCCCTCCTTCATACCCCCCCCCCCCTTCCTTGCAGCTTGCTAAAAGTCCCCTCTTCAGCTGAGAAACATTTACCTGGCCTCTGTGTTTACCTGCAAAGGGCATATTCTGTCTCAGGCTTGTGGGTGGGGTGTTGAGCATTATGGGATAGAAAGGGCAAGAGGCTAGAAAGGAACAGGCTCTCCTCAAAGGTAGAAGTGTTCTATGTGTCCTTAAGTGGATTGGTGGAGAACCTGATTTGGGCACAGCATTTTAGATCACTGTCCCTTCTCCTGATTTGTTTTTAGTCCTTTCCCATTTCTTATCATTGATTTTTCTGAAAAATATTGGTTTCAGGTGGGATTTCAGGTCTCTGCTCCTGGACCAAAATGCTTCTGTTTTGTGGCTTATCCTTCCTCCAGAGAGCTCAGGCTGGTGTGCTTCAGGTTATCCATTTTATTCTTCTGCCTTTGAGATGTTTAGACGTGAGAGACACAGCTGCCGCCACAAAGCAGAGTAGGAGCTTGAGTCCCAATCTTCCAATCTCTGGCAAGACGAACCGGTTATGTTCATTTTCATTCCCTTTCAGGTGATTGAAGCCCCAGAGCAGGTGATTGCTCTCACAGAGTCAGAGCTCAGCAGCTCCCATGTGTTTCTGACACTGCCGGATGCCCAAGCATGCCAAGGTAGAACGGAGCTGGTGACGGTGACCATGGAAGAACTACTGGATGAGAAAGTCACTCTGATTTGCAAAGAAGTTGAGTGAGGGAGGACCTAAAAACGCATCTAAAAAGCTGCCTTTGTCCAGAGGAATCTAGAAATGGGCTGAAACTGGGCAGGTGTTTGCTGTAGAGCCGACCTAGGCTGTGCGGAAACTGGTCTGGAAATATGGTAGGAAAGGAAGGGGCCAGAGGATCTAATGAGGAGTAACACCAGCAATTCCCCTTGAAGCAGCACCAGCATTCCCCTGGTCAGAATCAAATGCTGGATGGTTTTCTCTATCAGCCAGTTCGGCCAGTCTTGTCTGAACATGTCGCCATCTTCAAGGTTCAGATGGGCAAAGGAAGTCACATTGTGGGTCCCACATGCCTGTTCTCTCGGTCCTGCCTTCAACTTTCCCCTTTAAGCTACTGCGTGTACCCAAAAGTGTGTAAAGCACCTTAAGGGAAAACATGTCGGCTCAGATTCAGGAGCTTGAGCACCAGAGGAAATGGCAGAGTGGGCCGGTTGGAGGAGCTTGGCAAGTCTAATGATACCACCAAGAGAAAGAGTTCAAGTTAGTCCTTCAGAGAACTTCCACAGCTGTATCCCAGCCACCTGTGCCTTCTGTATGATCTCCATCATTGGACTTCTTCCAGGACAGCGTTTCCATGTCAACTGTTTTGGGGGAAGCTCCAGTGTGAAAATACAAGGATGTTCCAGGAATGTGAGTCCTTTAAGACATTATTGTTGAAATTTGAAGTAATCAATAATCGGGAAACATACAAGAGCAGCCCGTGCTCCAGCAGTGAACAGAGATATTGATAAATCAGATGCAGCCATCTGATCAGACTGAACTTTTTGACTGTGTAATTTCAATCATGACTCTGATTTTTTTTTTTTAAATTGAGATGCCAAATTCTGTCTACCTCATTCAAGACACGTGGAGCGGCTCATAAACTGAACTGCCGTCCTTTGTGATGCTCTTGAGTACTGATGCAAGTCCAGAAGCACCTTAGAGACCGTGAAGATTTTTAATGTATGTGTTTTTGAGAGTCTAAGCCCCCTTCATCAGATACTCTTGAAAGCTCATACCCCAAAAATCTCGTAAGTACTACCGGACTGGCATCTCACTGTTCTCCTGCAAACTAACACAGCTATCCTTTGAAGCTGGTTTCTTTGACAATCCTAAAACCCTGATCCCCTTTCCTCTGCACAACACCTCACAATCTGAGTCCTCTTGTCCCACCTGTGTAACTGGATGAAAGGATCCATTGCTAGGTTTTCATGATTTCTGCAGGTTTCTGCAGCCTGATCCATCTCACCTTTCCGAACCTGGAATTTCAAAACATGTTAATGAGGAAGAAGACAGAAGATCAGCCTGCCACTTGCGAGAGCTACAGCAACTTCAAATATTGAAAGAACTTTCTCCTGATTGCTTTTTCTAGGGGTCTGTTGGTATGGGTGACCTGGGAATTTAAAGTATCTCTGGAAAAGAGCTGTCCTGTCCCTTTCACCTGGGAGAGGATCCACCTCTCCTACAAGCTGGCTGTAGAGAAAAGAGACCCGGTTCTCAGTTTTCCCCCTGGCAACCACCTGGGATGTGCTGGGCAGAAGGAGAAATGTGCACACCTTTGCAGTTGTCAGGGTCAAAGTGGTCCTAACCCCATCATCCCCTGCCAACCGCACAGGTAAGCATTCTTCCATCTGTCCACATGCTCATAGGCATTCTAATATTCAGAGCAACCACCAAACACTTTCCAACATCTGCCCTGCTGCCTTCATGTTGTTAAGTGAAAAGCTTATCCAAGTCTTTTTAGGGAAATTATAAGGACTCAGCAGCCACTGAAACCTTTAATTTCTCATTAAGTCTTCAACATATCCAGTATTCCATTAGAAGACCCTAAACTACAAACTGTGAACCTGTGTTTTGTACTAAGCAGACTGCTGGAGAGTTCTGGTGAACAGGAAAGCTTGTTAGCTGCTCTGTGATATGTTGATCAGCCCTGATTAAAAAAGAATTTCATGAGCGTTGAGATTCCGGGTTTTTTTTTCTAAGGCTGCCTACAGTTTTGCCCGGTGTTGTTTCCTGATCTGGCCAAAGGATGGCAGCAGATGGTTGTTCAAACTATTGGAATTCCAGCTACACGTGGCCTGCCCTTGAAACTGCCAGCTGCTGCGATTGGCTGCAGTTTGTTCTCATCACAGGTTGCGTGGCAGAACTTTGACCCCAAAGGTTAGGCTCAGCCAGGGGTTCTGACTAGAGTGCAATCCAGCTTGCAAAGTAAGGATCACATATACAGATTTTTGTTTTCTTTGCACACCATCTCTCCCTCTACAAAGAAGGGACAGAGAAAGATCCTTCAGTCCTTCTGGGTTTCGTATCAACTGGGCCTTCTCTTTTTTCCTCCCAGTTCTGTTTATTACTGCACATTAAGACACCACTGGATGAAGCTCTGAGCCAACCCACGATGATGCATTGCAGCAAATTGGATTAGTTAAAGTGAAAACTACGCTAGACCATTGCATCATCTTGGATTTTCTAGCTGAGAAATACACCCACCGAACACGGGGAAAACTGTATACAGTATTTCTCGATCTAAAAGGAGCGTTTGATTCAATACCGTGTAATGCTTGTTGGCGGAAGCTATCACAAGCATCCCCTTTCCCACTGAAAGATGTAAGCATGGTCAGTGGCACAAGAGAGGACCAGACTTCTGCAGTAGAAAATGATGTGCCTTTATGCACACAAGACTGAATATTTTTCCCTTTGCAATGACAACCAGCAGATATAGGCAAGCCCCACATGAGCATAGAATATGTCCATGTCAGTTAAGGGTACCTGAAACCACAAAACATATTGCTATATTGTCCAAGATTCAGTGGCAGGCGAGTCCAACAAATTCTACCATTGTTACAAGAATGCACTGGTCAGATGAAAGAAAATTCAGATTTCTCCTATCAGATATAAAAGCTGAAATAACAAAAGTGGCTGAGTTTTTAGCATATGTTGCTGTACAACAGAACCTAAATCAGTGTACTGTACTACTTTTGTATTTATACTGATTTTATATGTTTCTCTGTTATGCCATTAAAGGTATTTGTTGTCGCATTGCAGCGGTTTTCTTTCCAGTTCAGAACAGACCAAAGTCTCTTTCGCCCCTTTTCTCTGATGTAACAGTAGAGGCTGAGGGACTAGTTTGTCTAGTTTGACCTTGTGTCCCACGAATTCAGAAGACCAGTCCTAAGAGACACCTTACGATAGATGGCCACCAAGAAAAGGTGGCAAAGTAATTTGTAGAACTGAATGCCACAAATATGTGGTGACAGCCACTAATTTAGCAGGTTTTCAGAATAACAAGTAGAAATTCAAAGAACAGGCCTCGTGAAAGCTTTTCCAGAACCAGTGATTGAATCCAGTACGTTTAAAGAGGGGTCTCTCACATACTGGAGGTGGACAAAATGGGAGACCACTGTGGAACTTTCCAGAAGTGTCGGGCTGGCAACCCAAAATGCTGGAACAGACATACTTAACTTAATCCAACAAGATGTTTGTTACAAAGAGGACCAAATGTTTGTTTCAAAGAGGACCAAATTTGTATTTATTTGTAAGAGCTGTTCTTTCAAAAAATTCAAAATGTCTTGTTAGAAAAACATTCTCAACTGGGAAATGTGAATTACTGATCTTAACCGAAACACTGTTCTTCTTTGGCCAACATACAAGCAATCCCCCACCCCCTTTCTTCTTAAAAAAAATAAAGATATTGTGTGTGGTTGCTGCAAAGCGAATTTTCAATCAGCTGGAGCTAATGCTTCCTTCTGAGAAAGGATTATGGAGATCCTGAAAAGGAGGTTTCCAAGAAACAGAGCAATAAGTCCGAATCCGAGTGAAGGAAATAATGAAATGTCTGCCTCTTGGCAAGCAATTCAGCCAAGGCAAAAATGAAAGGGGAGAAATGAATACTCAGTCGCAGGCGGTTTCGTAGGAGAGCGACACAAAGAGGCATTTGCAGTGAATGTGGACCGTCTCCTCTGGACGGATGGGACATCGCGATGGTAGAGGACATCAGCTATGCAAGCCCACAGGCCGATCCCCATCCTAAAAATGTTTTCTTACAGAGAAACAAAGCAGAACCTTCACTGTTCAGAGCAATTTATGTGCAAATGCACCTTACCGGCAAAGGGACAGAAGGAGAGATTTGTAGCGTCTATTCCAGTTGAGTCCCCCCTTCCCCAGAATTAAATGTTTGGGAACACTTTTGGTTCCCACCCAATCTGTAAAAGTGTGGGAAGCACTCCCCCTCCCCAATAAAACAACTTACAATACAGGAGCTATCTGGCTAACATCCAGTAGAGTGACTGCTGGACTACAGGAAGACAATATTCTGGATTTCCCTGTACTGAAAGGCTCTCTTTAACAAAAGCCATTTCTCCCCCCAGACTGATTTACTGCCACGCAAAATGCCCTTTCCTATCAATGGTTTTCTATGCTTACTGTGGTATCAGAAGAAGGGTTTGGATTTATATCCCCCCTTTCTCTCCTGTAAGGAGACTCAAAGGGGCTTACAATCTCCCTTCCCTCCTCCACACAACAAACACCCTGTGAGGTGGGTGGGGCTGAGAGAGCTCCGAAGAATTTTGTCTAGCCCAAGGTCACCCAGCTGGCATGTGTTGGAGTACACAAGTAAATCTGGTTCACCAGGTAAGCCTCCACAGCTCAAGTGGCAGCAAGGAATCAAACCTAGTTCTCCAGATTAGAGTGCACCTTCTCTTAACTACTACACCATGCTGGCTCTCCTCTTTTCAAGGGGGTTGAAGGACTGAATGTTACAAATCTGACTAGATCCAGTTATTTACTAATACATGGATCAACTAAGTAGATTTTTTAATGGGATTCATAACCTGCCTTTGAAAAGATCAATTCAATCTAACTATACCTGCTTATTACCATACCTCCAATGTCAGGGACAGCCATCAGCATTGCCTGGTTTGTTTGTTTTTTGTTCAATGGCACAGCAAGACAAGGGAACCAAAACATTTGTTTAAAAACAGGTAAATGTACATTTAACGTGTAGCCCTCAATAACTGGAATTTGTCCTAATTGACTACGGGTTGGATCCTGCCTAAAATTTCCATGCATGCAAGTGTGATTGTTTGCACGCATGTGATTTTTAACCAATGCACCTCTCCCCAACTACCTCCCAACTTGTTCCTGGAAGTCCCATCTCCCAAGAGCAGCATTTCAAGGAGGCATGGAAGTCAGACTTCTGCAGATGGAATTCCTTCCATCCGTGGAAATGTTAGGGGAGATCTAACCCTGGACCCAGTCTCGATCTCTTGACAGCTTTAGCTGAGCTGTATTAAAGCTTGTGTCCCACCTAGGAGTTATTTTAAGAGTAAATCATAACACCAGCAGCAGTAAGGAACATAAATTACATGTGACAAGCAAGAGAAACCAGCCTCCTCCGGGCAACAGAGACAATAGTAATGACAATATTTCATGTTACGGGAAATGAAGCGATAAGCAATTCTAGGCTTTTGTTTAGAAAGCTGCTAAAGGGGTTCCTTTTAGGGACACCAGGAGCTCAAGCTATCGTTAAAAGCATCAAAGGCTGGTTGGTGCTGTCTGCTACTTGGGTGTTGTCTGCTACTGGGTATACCTCCAACTTCTTGGGCAGGGGCTGGAAAGAAAGGCTTTGGCAGCTATGACAGTCGGTGGTGAAGGAAACTAACCTTGAAACATGGAGCCTCTTCAAAAAGTTCTGAGCCTCAAACTATATTAGTCCTTTGCAAGTTCTCCCTCACCCCCTTTGAATAGGTACTTAATTGCTTAATTCCTATAAGAATTCTGGGTTCATATATAAAGACTATCAGAATGACGAATGGCATAACACACCACTACATTTTATTTGTGAAAAGGCAGTTTATTAAAAGTTATTGACATGACCAAATACGTACAGTGCTGATTTCTCTTTCCTGTTTGTGGATTATTTTCTCTTTGCAAATAACCTTCCTTGTTTTACATTTTGTAGGCTCACGTGTGGGGTTCTGGACTCACAGTTGTTATTCAAAATTCATATTTAAACATCTAAAATCAAAAAGCTTGTTTTAAGATTAGGAGGGATTCAACTGGTGAAAAAGGATAGCCCAGGTAGCCCAACCTTGTCAGATCTCAGAAGTTAAGCAGGGCCAACCCTGGTTTGATGGGAGACCACCAAGGAAGTCCCAGCTGCCACCAAGATGTTTATACAATTAACAAGGATGGCTCAACAATTAACCAAGGTAACTTCTGTCACAATGTAGCTCTATTACAGTAACATTCTTTCTAACAAAGGACTCTAGTGACAGCAACCTTTTTGGCTAATAAGGTTTCCTTTTCACATGACTCACAACTAGACATTTCACATTCCAATGAGGTAACCAAGACCACCTCTAATTTGCCTCATCCCTGCCCCAAGACTTCTTTTCCTCATTTGGAGGAGTACCCAGCTGCTGGGATCTCCCTCTGCTGGACTTCCTGCCAGTCTTTGGTGGTGGATTCTCCTTCCTCTTCCCAAACGTGGGGAAATTGAATCTTTTTTTTTAACCATCAAGTCACAGCTGGCTTATGGTGACCTCGTGGGGTAGCAAAGCAGGAGACATTGAGAGATGCTTTGCCACTGCCGGCCTCTGCGTAGCAACCATAGTCTTTCTTGGTGACCTCCCATTCCAGTGCTAACCAAGGCTGACCCTGCTTAGCGTTTGAGATCTGGTGGGATTGGCCTAGCTTGGGCCAACCGGGTCAGGGTGATTGTGGTTAGAATGTAGATTTTGTAGACATATTATTCATATTATGAGACCTCTGTGCCTTAAAGATTGGATTGTTGCTTCCTGATGCCGGAAAAACGACATTGTTCCCGCTGTAAGACATAATTATGTAAGTGTTATTAGGTTTTAGATTTTCCTGCAGATAAGATTCTGGATGTTTTTGCGTTTCACGCAGTTTATGGTCTGATGACGGCTGGAAGATAACTGTCTGTAAAACAGCTCCAGAAACAAAAGTGGGCGAGCCTTTTTCCAGCTTTGGCACCTGATTCCTTCCACGATTCATTCGGTACCAAACTTGCTGAACTCAAAGCGCCAGATGGAAACCTTTTAATTGCAAGGTTGCATAAAATAAGTACTTGCTCTTGCGTGTGTGCGTGTGCTTGTGGGAGCTGGTTTGACATGACATTTGAAAATATTATGAGAATGCAGATTTCCTGGCGAGGTGCTGGCTGTGGAAATGAATGCAGTTCTTGGATGGCTGCAGGGTGGGATCTGCAGACAGTCTGGGGTTTTGTAAATCAGCCGGGGATGTGGGTGCTCTTCCTTTGAAACTGAACCCAAATTTTGACCTGATGTGGCTTGGATGGTAATTCTATTGGACAGATGCAATGCCCCTGATGTTGAAGATCACAGTGGTTCTTGGTGCTGATCAAAATTTAACACTGTTGGGGCCTAGCTGGAGAGGGTGTGTAAGAATTCACAATGTAAGTTGGGCTCTGTCAGTGTGGTGTAGAGCAGGTGCACTCTAATCTGGAGAATGGGGTTTGATTCCCTGCTCTGCCACTTGAACTGTGGAGGCTTATCTGGTGAATTAGATTAGCTTGTGCACTCCAACACATGCCAGCTGGGTGACCTTGGGCTTGGGTCACAGTTCTTTGGAACTCTCTCAGCCCTACCCACCTCACAAGGTGTTTGTTGTGAGGGGGGAAGGGAAAAGAGTTGGTAAGCCCCTTTGAGTCTCCTTACAGGAGAGAAAGGGGGGATATGAATCCAACTCTTCTTCTACTGCAGCTTCTACTGCTGCTGCTGCTGCTGCTGCTGCTGCTGTTTTCCAGGCAGAGCCAGGAGACTGGGTGCCTGGTATTTAGATCAGAGTTGGCCAGTCCATCCACTCCACAAAAGTGGTGATGTTCATGCCGCTATTCTCTCATGCCCCTGGAAGAGCTCTTTGAGACCTGAGCATCTGGAATCCCAAACATTTTCTGGGCCTAGCCTCAGCTGATGAGGCTCCTAGCCAAGTAATAAGCAGGTGTATTGCAGCAGAATCAATCAATAAATTTATCTCTTCATCTCTTAGATACCCAGTCAGAAACTTCAAGCAATAAAAAGCCCTGGCACATCTCTTTAATTGTTTCCAAAGTTCCAAAGGGGAAAAAAATTGCCTGTCTTTGTATTTTCAAGTTTGAATGTGCCTAGTCCTTATTCATTGAAATTTAGTCTTGGCAGTGTCTGTCAGATCAGAGCAACCGTGTGTTCTGGGGAATCCTGTGTGCAGGTACCGAAGAGATAGCAATCAAGTTGCCTCCTGGGTTGATTTCAGAGGTTTTGTCTTGCATCATAATGTTGGCAACAACGGCAAGGTTTACATGTGGATAGCGTTACTGTTGTCCTCTTTCACTGCCCCAGAGTATGCCTTTTCTGAAATTCCGATTCATTAGCAGTGAATGGGGTCTTTGCCGCAGATTTCAGTAGGAGTTGCACTACACACGCCAGAAAATAGACCTCTGCCTTCTTAATGTTTCTAGTGGCAATGACAGTTACCCATGTTTCCTGCATCTTGCTGATGCCAACCCACTTAGCAATAGCTTTGCTTTCATCGCTGATACTGCGACATGATTGGTGAGAATAGGCCACACGCCTTCCTGACGTTCATATACTATCTTCTTCCAATGTACTGAACCTTGTTGTTGGATGTAGCAATGACTAATGCAGGGGTATCAAAGGCAGTCACCCCCACCCCACTGCGGGTTCGCCAGTCCAGGCACCCCTTACCCAACGCCTTTCTGGGGCCAGCCAAGGCAGCCCCACCCCCAGCACAGCCTGACTAAGTCACATTTATGTCATATCCAGCCTTTAACAAATTAGTTTGATACCTCTGGTCTAATGTGTGAAAGAACTGAGAAGAAGACCCAGCAGGGGGCAGACAAATGGTTAGTGAGTTAGGGTTAGTGAGAGCCAGCGTGGTGTAATGGTTAAGAGCAGGTGGATTCTAATCTGGAGAACTGGGTTTGATACTCTCCACCTGAGTGACGGAGGCTTATCTGGTGAACCAGATGTGTTTTTGCACTCCTACTTTCCTGCTGGGTGACCTTGGGGTAGTCACAGTTCTCTCTGAATTCTCTCAGCCCCACCTACCTCACCAGGTGTCTGTTGTGGGGAGAGGAAGGGAAAGGAGGTTGTAAGCCACCTTGAGCCTCCTTACATGAGAGAAAGGTGGGCTATACATCCAAACTCTTCTGCTGCTTCTTCTTTTTCTTTAAGATTAGTGACCCTCCATCTTTCTTTGACATCTCTTATTTGTCCTTACACTGATACTCTTAGGTCTAATATTATGTTTCTTCTCAGAGGTTAGTGTGAGAAATTGTTCCTAGTAGAAAGGGAGCAGCATCCTATCTTTCTCTTCTTTCCTATCCCAAATGTAATTCCCTAAGAAACATTTACCTCTTACCCTTTTTAATCGGTGCATTAAACCGCTTCTCCGCTCAGTAAAACCCAACACTTGTTGCTTTGTGAAAGGAGACAGCAAGATTGCTCTGAGACAGTTTGTTCCGAATCTTCAGTACAGTCCGAATCTTCCAAATCTTCAGTACAGTCCGAATCTTCAGTACAATGTGCTGGCAACAATGTGTAAAAACCTCTGTATGAAGCTCAGCTCCATTCCTTTCCCTGGATTTCTGAGCCAAGGAGATGTGTAAATTCAGCTCTGATTGTCATCTCGGTACTCTCACAGGATGGGACGCACCGGAGACTAACTTAATTGCCGTGCCGAGGCTGTTCGTGCACCAGCCTGCCGGAAAAACCTGCAAGACCACTTCTGGGTTTAATTGGAGGCTCTTCCATCTTTGTAAGAGGCCTGCCAGATGCGAGAGGCAGGGGATGGCGGCCTCTCCCTGTCCCGGAGGTGGCAGGAGAACAGCCAGAGAGCAGCACAGCAGGTGTTCCTGTAAATCCTCTGCCTTCAAGGGATCAGAAAATGCTAGAACTGATATGAAATGAGCTCCCCCCCCCCCATTTTGCCTAAAGGGAAAGGTAAAGATAAAAAACTCCCCAAATAATTGCTGGAAGAGCTCTATGGAAATGAGGAATGTGTGTTTATTTGTTTGTCTGTTTATTAGTCTTGTATGCAGCCCTTCTCCAACAGGTTCAGGGCAGCACACAACATTTTGAATGCATGACCAAATGTTACGTAACTGATATAATACATTTAAAAACAATATAAAGACATTGTCGAATGCTTTGGCCCCTTCTGCACACGCAAAATAATGTGTTTTCAAACCACTTTCACAACTGTTTGCAAGTGGATTTTGCTATCCCGCAGAGCTTCAAAGAGCACTGAAAGCAGTTTGAAAGTGCATTATTCTGCATGTACGGAATGAGCCTTTGATCCTCTGAAGATGCCAGATGCAGGCGAAATGTCAGGAGAAAATGCTACTGGAACACGGCCATACAGCCCGGAAACCCCACAACACCCCAATATAAATACATTTAAAAGCATTACAATCATTCAACACACTTAAAAATATTAAAATCTTCTAACTTTATGGCACCTGGAAAGCTATTTCAACCATATGCCTGGTGGAACAACTTTGTCTTATAATCCTTGCGGAACTGCATCAAGTCCCCCAGGGGACTTTTGCAGGGGAGTTCAGAGGATCTGTAAAATGTAACAACTTCTAGCACTTCTGAACCTCACCAGATCAGCAAGAACAAATGGCATGATAAATCTAAATTTGCCTCCCGGTCACTATCGGAAAGGATCAGGGTGGATGAAGGATGGATCACAAGGGAACTTTTAAACTAATTATCTACCTAGCTATCTAGCAATCTATCTGGCTGTGAAATGAACATGGTGATGTCTCCCAGCTTAGCACTTGGCTTTGGATCTTGCAAAGGCTAGCTGTCAGAAACGTGAGCATTTCTCCATGCCCTCATAAACTTTACTGCTAGCAAAACTTCATTCCTCTATCTGAGGTAATACATCTGGGGTGAAGCTCTTTCATAACTGGGAACTATTTGGGCTGGACATAACACAGTTCAATCCACACAATGGACTGTGTTTGATCATCTTGTCATTTTTCTTCCACATTTTCTAGAGGCATTAAAGAAATTTGCTAGTCAAATTCAGATGTGAAGTTGCCTGGGGGGAAAATTCCCATCTATTGATGGGATCTAGTTGCTTCAGCTGTGTTATTAGTTCAGTTAACTTGACTGCATCATGTTTCTGGAATCAATTCAAGTTGCTATTTTTGACCACTGATTGACCACCACAGCCATGTATCTGAAAGACCCTCCTTCCTTTTGCATATGTGAAATTTGGTAACAATTCGGTGTCCTATCCATTCCCCTATATTTTTAATCCTTTAAAAGCAGGATTTTTACAGGTGTATACCCTTTGTATTTAACGTTATTGATCCAGAAAGAAAAGGGGGTATTGAATGGGAAACTTCCAAGGAATGCCAGGGTCGCTTCTCAGAGGCAGGCAATGGCAAACCACCTCTTGTCTTGGAAAACCCTATCAGGGGTGACCATGATGTGACCTGATGGCAAAAAAGTGCATTAAATAATAAAAATTTAAGCCTCAAATATTAGGCCGTTTCCGCACGGGCATTTAATGGCAGCCTGGAGACGGCAAAAACGCCGTCTCCAGGCCGCCATTCGCACAGGGGGCGCAGCTGCATCGCAGCCGTGCCGCCCTCGCGCCGCCCGCCTGCCCCGAAGCCGGCGTTTCCCCAGAGCGCTTGGAAGCACTCTTTTCGGTTAAACGGCGCCGTGAAGCCGCTGCCGAGCGAACGGCAGCGGCAGCGGCTTCACGACGCCTCCATCCCCGCCTTGTTCCCGGCACTTACCTTGTCCCCGGGCCTCCGGCGCGTCGCCGCTGGAGCAGGCGCGCAGGGCCAGGGGGGCGTGTCCCCAGGCCTCGGCGACGTGCCAGAGGCCCGGGGACATGCCGGGTCGGCCGGGCGCCGGCGCTCCACGGCGCCGGCTGCCCGGCTGTTTCCAGGACCGTCCATGCGGATGGTCCCAGCGTCGTCGGGTCGGCATGAAATGCGCCGACCTAGCCGTTTCCGCCTCCATGCGGAAACGGCCTTAGCTACTTCTTCCACCGATAGGAATCATTCCAAAGTACCAGCAAAGCAAGTTTTGTGTCTGTCCAGAGATCAGAATGAGTGTGTTGTGTGTGTTTTTCCCTAGTCATTTTTCCTAGAAAAAATTACACATAAGAAAATGGGGACAGGACATTCTGTGAAGGTAAACAGCTGGCTACAGCGAGAAGGTCAACAGTCAGCAGGCGAACTGGCTGCCTACCTCCAGGTAACTGCAGGATAAAGTAAACACTGCTGTGTGAAGAAGAAGGAGGAGTAGTAGTTTGGATTTACATCCCCCCTTTCTCTCCTGTAAGGAGACTCAAAGGGGCTTACAATCTCCTTTCCCTTCCCCCCGCCCCAACAAACACCCTGTGAGGTAGGTGGGACTGAGAGAGCTCCAAAGAGCTGTGGCTAGCCCAAGGTCACCCAGCTGGCGTGTGCTGGAGTGCACAGGCTAATATAGTTCCCCAGATAAGTCTGCCCAGTTCAAGTGGCAGAGTGGGGAATCAAACCTGGTTCTCCAGATTAGAGTGCATCTGTTCTTAACCACTATGTCACTGCTGCTCCTAAAGGCTTTGACACAATGCTGAAGCATGGATCAGTTGCTTGGTAGAAACCATGGCCTTTATTCACCAAAGGCGCAAGGTGTCACCATGATGTGACTTGATGGCAAAAAAGTCCCTTAAATGATAAAAATTCAAGCCTCAAATATTAGCTACTTCTTCCTCCAATAGAAGTCATTTGCAAAGTACCAGCAAAGCCAGTTTTGTGTCTGTCCAAAGAGCAGAATGAGTGTGTTGTGTGTGTGTTTTTCCCTAGTCATTTTTCCTAGAAAAATTGCACATAAGAAAATGGGGACAGGACATTCTGTGAAGGTAAACAGCTGGCTACGGAGAGAAGGTCAACAGTCAGCAGGCGAACTGGCCGCCCATCTCCAGGTAACTGCAGGGTAAAGTAAACACCGCTGTGTAAAGTCTCTTGACACAAAGCTGAAGCATGGATCAGTTGCGTGGTAGAAACCATGACCTTTATTCACCAAAGGCACACAGTGCCCAAGTTGACTCAGTAACATGGGCTGGCAGACGTTGACTCTGGCGGTATGCAGTCCCCCTCACCTCTGATAATAAAGAGCAAGCTAATCAAACGTCTATTCTGCACAAGTCACCAAAAATGTTTGCATAATGTTTGCAAAATGTTTTCAATCTCCCCTGTTGGTCCACCCTCACCCCCTCGAAACGATTCATGGCCACCATTTTGGTTTTTTGTGTGGTTTTTTTAATCATTTGTTTAGGATCATAGGGAGCGATCCTAGACAGACCAGAAATAAGTTGTGAAGTGGACGTTGGAGGTTTTTGCCTGGGACGCCTGTATAATTCCTGATGGGATTTGGCAAGTGCCAGTCACACAATCCAGTAATGAAGGAGTTAATTGTTGCATGCTAATTAGTTAGTGAGGTCAGAAGTCAGTGACCAGGTAATTGATACCTATTGGTTGGGTGGGCTACATGCAGGTCTGCACGTAGGCTTTAGATATATCTTCTTTGTGTTGTACTCTGCACGTGCTCAGTCAGTCAGTCAGTCCGCTCAGTTCAGTTGAGTTCAGTCTATAGCTTAGTAGCCATGTAATAGTCTAAGCAGCAAGCTGGCTGTTGGTGCTAGCTAGTAAGAAAGATGTTTATTGTTTTTCTTCCAAGTTTCCCTTCCCTGTAGTAAGTAAACTTTATTTCAGTAAAGCAACTGGTCTCTGCCTCATTATTGCATTAACTCTGCTAAATAAGTATTTGTCCGACACAACAATTCCGAAGGAAACAAGGAGATTAAGCAGCAACATTGTGCACCGGGTTGGTTGAGTTCCCAACTATGTACACTCTCGCAGCTGACATAAGACAAAACAGTATTTTCTTGGGAAAAGGGAAGTATGATTCTATATGGAGGGGGCGAGTTACGTTTTGAGAAATAACCATCTGTAAGTAATTGAAACCTAATTACTACCAAAGTCATCGGAAGCAGTGCCCATGCAAGGCGAGAGTCTGCAATTTTTTTGGCCTCTCCTCCTCCAGAAGAGAGTCTTTAATTTCCTTTAGGAGAGAAAAAACTTCTCGTGGAGGATGATTGGTCTGGCTCAGCGTGACAGTGGAAGCCCAAGGAAACAATTAGGAGCCAGCCCTTCAGTTTGCAGCCTGTCCTTGGCGTAAACCCCGAGTAATTATCTTAATTACACGCCGTAATAATACGGTCTGACAACTGATCTGAACTGCTGTTTCAGAGGCAACTCGGGATAGGATTCTTTCAATTTAGGGTTAATGTAAACATTAAGTGGCGGACCCATAACTGGTTATTCCAATATTTTCTGTTTAAAACGTGGCCGCAAGAAGGAGGCAAATTTCAGGTTCTGGTTTTAACTGCTGGAGCAGAGGAGTTAACCCCCCTCCCCCCCACTACAGACACACACACGAGGGCCCTTCCTGTACAACGCAAATAAAACATTTTCAGGGAGGAAAAAAAATATTTCCTCCATGGTTCTGCATGGTTTTTAGCCTAAAACACTTTATTTCAAGCCTCAACACATTTTATTTGCGTGCTGTTCCCTAGCTATTATTTTTGTGAAAACATCTTAAAAACGTTTTCACTTGCTGTGCGATCTCTTTAAAAAGTTTCCCACGCCTCTCCGCTGTCCCCGGACTTTCTTGTCAGTGCCATTTTTTCATGCTGGCCATCTCATGTTGTATTTCCACCAGTTTTTTTTTAATTTTGGGGTGGGGGGGAGTCATGTCTACTTAACGACATAGACAGAACCCCTAGAGAATCACAAGATGAGGGTTTGAAGCTTCGTAGCTACAAATCCAAGAAGAATTTTTTTAAAAAATGGAACCACCACAAAATGATGGTCAGGAAGTGTTTTCAAGGAGGTGAGTTTTGAAAACGCATTTTTGAAAACATTTGCAAAACATTTTCAGAGACTTGTACGGAATGGGCCATAGTTTTCCTGATTAAAATCTCCACCCTCCATACGCAGTGACTAGTCCAGTTAGAGACTTCTTCCAAAGCCCTACTTCCATTCCCCCTAGCTGCAGAGGTAAGGCAGGAGGCAAGCTTTGAAAGGACTTTTCCAGTTGTGGCACTGTACTTTCAGAACCCTCTCCTCATTTGGCTATCTACCTGACTTTCCTTGATGCACTAGACCCAAACTTTTTTGTTTTGTTTGAACAATCAGACTTTTAACCAAGAGCTTCCATCTTTTTAAAAGCTATTCCATGGGTTGCTTTCATGGATATCATTTTAAGCAGCTGGATGTAATGCTGTTTTTATGCTGCCTTGGTTAGTTTTTATGGCTTTTACATTGTTTGTGTGATTTTATTGTAATGTTTGGGAATTTTGTATTAAGAACATAAGAACATAAGAACTGGCCTGCTGGATCAGACCAGAGTCCATCTAGTCCAGCACTCTGCTACTCGCAGTGGCCCACCAGGTGCCTTTGGGAGCTCACATGCAGGAGGTGAAAGCAATGGCCTACTGCTGCTGCTGCTCTTGAGCACCTGGTCTGCTAAGGCATTTGCAATCTGAGATCAAGGCAGATCAAGACTGGTAGCCATAGATCGACTTCTCCTCCATAAATCTATCCAAGCCCTTTTTAAAGCCATCCAGGTTAGTGGCCATCACTACCTCCCGTGGCAGCATATTCCAAACACCAATCACACGTTGTGTGAAGAAGTGTTTCCTTTTATTAGTCCTAATTCTTCCCCCCAGCATTTTCAAGGAATGCCCCCTGGTTCTAGTATTGTGAGAAAGAGAGAAAAATTTCTCTCTGTCCGCATTTTCTACCCCATGCATAATTTTATAGACTTCAATCATATCCCCCCTCAGACGTCTCCTCTCCAAACTAAAGAGTCCCAAACGCTGCAGCCTCTCCTCATAAGGAAGGTGCTCCAATCCTTCAATCATCCTTGTTGCCCTTCTCTGCACTTTTTCTATCTCTTCGATATCCTTTTTGAGATGTGGCAACCAGAACTGAACACAGTACTCCAAGTGCGGTCGCACCACGGCTTTATATAAGGGCATGACAATCCTTGCAGTTTTATTATCAACTCCTTTCCTAATTATCCCCAGTATTGTATTGTATTGTTAAGGAGGGTCTGATTTCAAATGGGTGAATCACAGCAGTTTAAACGTTTGCTTTGAAGTATAGGTAATGCATTGTAGCAACCATGTTTATGCCTACCCAAAACGTGTCTTTAATTTCTTCTTTTACTACTATGAATTCAGTTTTAAAAATGCCTGCTTTTATTCCCACTGTGGCCATGAAAGCCGGGAAGCCTTTTTCTGCAGATTTTCTTTCATCTTGACATAAACCATACAGCATCAAGGCACTACGTGCCAATGCACCGTGATAAAAATACAGCCCACATTTTCCATTCAGAAGGAGTTAAGGTGCTTTTCAAGTGGGGACTGTAAGGTAAGAAAATGGGATGGTCTGTGAAGAACAAAACCATCATCTTTGTCTGTAATGGTAGGAATTGCTGAGTGTGTGTTTTAAGGGTCATCTTTCATTTTCTGAGTCTGGCAACCGAATTTCAGGGGCGGAATTTTCCCTCCAGGGTTTCTGTTGCAGTGTGCTACTGCTCGTAGCTCTAATTATAAGGGGTTTTTTTTGACAGAGCCGACACTCCCTTGCTTATTACAAAATAAAGCAAAATGTATCTGAAACCTGCCCAATTTCCCTAATTAGTGTAGTTAAAAGGGGGGGAAAACCCACCCTTCCCACTCATTTTCCTATGACGCATTTTATCTCTGGTATATCCGTGCCATTAAAGTGGATTGCATTTTAAAACAAAAGAAAAACCAGTGTTTCAAACGGACGTTTTTGCTATCAACGAGACCTTCAGCCATCTTGTTGCTCAATTACAGTTCAGCTTTTTTGGCAAATTTTATTTTTAGAAAATCTAGCTTCATAGCTGTCTCCTTTCTGTCAAGTGTTCTGGGAAACGGACCAGCAAACACCCATATCTTTTCAGAAACTGTCAATCTATGCAAGTAGCAACCTCCAGCTGCCTCTCAAAAATGGCTGGTTTTCAGGGAGCAGTCAATACATCCATGTTGGGTGTGACTTTTCCCTCCTAGCCAACTGCAAAGCAACCCCTGTCATAGGCTCATTAGGCTCATTCCGCACATGCAGAATAATGCACTTTCAAACTGCTTTCAGTGCTCTTTGAAGCTGTGCGGAATAGCAAAATCCACTTGCAAACAGTTGTGAAAGTGGTTTGAAAACGCATTATTTTGCATTTGTAGAAGGAGCCCTAGAACCCAGCCTAAAGCATCACTTATTTGTTTCAAAGGCCATGGTTGTAGATAACTGCAATGGTTCAAAGCACCATTAAGACTATACTTTTATTAGTGGCATGGATCCTTGTTATTTGATCTTTAAGTTAAACTTTGCTCAGGGAGGATTCTTTGTCCTCCAAACACTAGGGGATATTTATCTGATTTGGTTTCTATGGACCCTTTGCCTAGCACTGCATCACCTAAAATTAAGTACAAGCTGTGTTAATTGCATGACTTTTTAAGCATTCAGCTTTCAAGAGACCTGTGTGTCCAATCCTCCTTTAAAGCCATCTATGCTTTTGTACACTAGCTCCTCTACCAGTGAATTCCACGTTTTAATCACGTGCTAGGTAAAGAAGCGCCTCCTTTTGTTCTTTGTGAATCTGTGGCCCACCAACTTCATTGGGTGCTGCAATTTTCAGTATTTTGGGAGAACAGGAAAAAGTTCTCTTTATCTACTGTCTCTGCCCTTCTTCTTCTTCTTCTTCTTCTTCTTCTTCTTCTTCTTCTTCTTCTTCTTCTTCTTCTTCTTCTTCTTCTTCTCCTTCTCCTTCTCCTTCTCCTTCTCCTTCTCCTTCTCCTTCTCCTTCTCCTTCTTCTTCTTTATCCTCATCACAATAATGGAAATAAGGCTGGAGGAGAGTGACTGGCCCAGGATTACCCAACAAGTCTCGTAGCTGAGTGGAAATCTGAACTCAGGTCTCCTGTCATAGTCTGACCACTCTAACCACTAAACCACCACATCCTGAAACATCTTTTTCTCCCCTTCCCCCCTTTATTTGTGCAGGACTTCCAATTGAGAAGTTCTGTGGAATGCTTACTCACTGTTTTGTGATATTTTGGTTGACACTAATTTTCTAAAGTATTATGCAATTGTCATGTCTGGAATTTTAATGAACTACTGAGCACCTCCTTTCCTCATCCCGGTAGCAGCTCACTGCCAAAGGAAGCAGGATATGAAGTTAACAGATAACAGATAAATCCTATGCAGATTTACTCCAGACAGCACAGTTCATGGAAATCAGTGGGCTCAGACATCCTTGCTGGTTCAAAATTGGACATCAGCCATCTTAAGTAGGAAAAATGCTACTCTTAAAAACCACATAATGGCTCACAGAGGGTGTACATAACATTAGGCCAATGGAAAATGCGGTAAAGCAAGAGATTGCATCTTGAATGTAGCAAAGGTGTGGCCAGGTAACAAAGAAGTAATGTTCATAAGAAACTGTGTTCTAGAGCAGCGATTCTCAACCTTGGGGTCGGGACCCATTTGGGGGTCGAATGACCCTTTCACAGGGGTCGCCTAAGACTCTCTGCTTCAGTGTTTTCCATCTGTAAAATGGATAAATGTTAGGGTTGGGGGTCACCACAACAGGAGGAACTGTATTAAAGGGTCGCGGCATTAGGAAGTTTGAGAACCACTGTTCTAGAGAGACGGCAAGCATGCTTTCCTATGGTCAATGGGGTAGGTGACAAACGAGTCCATGGGGTAGCCTGGCTCAACTCCTTTTGCCGTCTCAAACATGCCTTTGTCTGGTACAGCAAGCTTGGGCACACCACAAGAACTTCTGAGCATGTGATGAAAGCATGTGCACAAGTCCAGGAACACTTTGAAATGTTGTTCAAAAGCTTCTTTAGAGGTGGGGAAAGGAGGGGGAAAGTTCAGAAGCATTCAGTCCCGGATGCCAGAACGACTGTAACCGAAAGGTGGCACCCTGGTTTCCTTGACCAAGACCAGGTTTGGCTTGGCAACAGCCCCTCTTAACTTGACAAACTGCAGCATCTCTTCACAAGAGACCATTACAGGCACAAGGCACTTCAGTTTTGTTTAGTCTCGTCTCTCTTCTTTTGTACAGCAAGTTACATTTCAGGATTTATAAATAAGTGTGGGGTTAGAGATAAACCGAGACACAAGAAAGCACTTTGGCAAAAGGAGCAAGTTGCGCACACAAATATATATATATGTCTATGTAAAAATAAACACAAGTACCTTGATGAAGGCTGAATCAGTTGAAAGGAATGGAGACCTGACTGCAAAACATGCTGTGCTGCATGATTTCTACGGAAATCGCTTTCAGCCTTCTTTTAACGTATTTGATGTCTTCTTTTAATGCAGCAGTTTTATAGCCTCTCTGGTTCTTTCTGCACAACCAAAATAAAACATTTTGAGGCAGGAAATGAAGTATCACATTGTTTCCCCCTCCCCTCCCCTCCTTTACATTCTGAAAATATTTTATTTCCAGCCTGGAAAGGTTTTTTAATGCACACTGTTTCACAATGCTTCTTTGGGCTGGAATGTTTTCAAAACATTTTCATGTCTGTGCAGTCTTTTAAAAAAGTTTTCCACGCCTCTCTACCATCCCTGAACATCCTCCTTGGCCCCATTTTCAATTCCATCACTGAGCTCACTCCATTCCTTCTCATCTGTTTATTTTCATCATCATCTGGGTTTGTTTGTTTGTCGTAATTTTGAGGGGTAAAATCTTTGAAGCTTCAATTGCACGAGCTATGGAGGATCGCAGCAAGAGGCACTAAAGCCGTGGTGGCGAACCTTTGGCACTCCAGATGTTCATGGACTACAATTCCCATCAGCTCCTGCCAACATGGCCAATTGTAGGGGCTGATGGGAATTGTAGTCCATAACATCTGGAGTGCCAAAGGGTCGCCACCACTGCACGAAAGCATCAAAGCATCAACTCCATGGAAAATAAAAAACACACAGAAACAACACAAAATGGCAGCCATGAATTGTTTTGAGGGGGTGAGTGTGGACAAATGGGGGGGCGGGGATTGAAAACGTTTCGCAAACGTTCTGCAAACATTTTCGTCGACTTGTGCAGAATAGCCCTCTGATTAGCTTGCTCTTTCTTATCAGAGGTGAGGGGATTGCACATCACCAAAGTCAACATCCACCAGCCCAAGTTACTGAGTCAGCTGCTTCCTTCATTTCACATTATAACTTAAAGCGTCTATGAATTACTGAAACAGAAATGCCAATGAATGAGAAGGCCTTGGCTCAGGGGATTTGGAGAAATACATTCCCAAGCAAATCTTCTTAGTTTGAAATTAATTGCAAAGCTTTTAAATGAATATTCTTATTGTTCCGACCCCCTTCTCCCCTCATTGCCTGTTATTCTCAATTTAGGAAGCTTAGAAAACAAAGGAGGGATAAAATGGTTAAGTTATCCAGTGTATTCCATGGATACTTCAGATCGCTAACTAATATTCAGTCCACAAGAGTTAATTCTTAAGGTTACATAAAAACCTTGCTCAAAGCCTAATTTTTTAAAAAAACTATTCGGAAATGTGGTAACGCGCCATCAAGGGTAATTTCGGCTGTGTGTTAAACTACATTTCCGTTCAAAGGCCTTCACCTAATAGTATGCCTCATAAGCCTAGGGCAGTGGATAACTTGCCAGCGGCATGCCTTTGTCACAACCAGCCTGGACTTCTTGTTGTTCATGCCTGCCAAAGTGTGGAGGATAAGGCTGCCAACCCAACCCCCAAGTGGTAGCCAGATATCTTCCATTATTATAACACAGATCAGTTCACCTGAAGAAAATGGCGGCTGTAGAGGGGGGGGACTCTGTGGCATTTGACCCCATTGAAGTCCCTAACCTCACTAAACTCCACCTTCCACTGGCTCCACCCCCAAAATCGCTAGGTATTTCCCAAACCAGTGTAGGGGCATTTTCTCACTTAGAATCATAGAATCATATAGTTGGAAGAGAGCCCAAGGGCCATCAAGTCCAACCCCCTGCAGTGCAGGAACACACAATCAAAGCGCTCCTGACAGATGGCCATCCAGCCTCTCTTTAAAAACCTCCAAAGGAGACTCCACCACACTCCGAGGTAGTGCATTCCACTGTCCAGTGGTGGGATCCAGCAGGTTCTCACAGGTTCCCGAGAGTAGGTTACTAATTATCTGTGTGTGCCAAGAGGGGGTTACTAATTGGTGATTTTGCCACGTGATTTTTGCCTTAGTTATGCCCCTCCTCTCAGCAGTAGCACGCAGAACTTGAAACAGTCTAGCAGGAGGTGCACCGGTGTGCGCGGCAGCCTGCGCCTGTGTGCATTCGTTTCCCGCCCAAGGACCAGCGCAGCGGCTGCGTCCTTGCCACAGCCCCGCCCAGGAATGCCCTGCCCCCGGAATGCCTGGCCATGCCTCCGTCGTGCCCCACCCAGCCCCACTGGCGCTATACCACAGTTTGCATCCCACCACCATGGGAACCTGTTACTAAAATTTTTGGATCCCACCACTGCCACTGTCCAACAGCCCTTACCGTCAGGAAGTTTTTCCTGATGTTTAGGTGGAATCTCTTTTCCTTCACCTTGAACCCATTACTGCTGGTTCTAGTCTCTGGAGCAGCAGAAAACAAGCTTTCCCTCACCAACATGCATCCCTTCAAATATCTAAACATGGCTATCTTGTCACATTTCTGTACTTGATCAGAAATTCAAGAACCTATCAAGTAGGACTGAGAAGACTCTCCTTTGAACTTTCCAAGTGGTCAGTCATGGCCAACTGTGCAAAGGTTTTTGTATTCACCTCTGCCCGGGAAGATTCCTCTTGCCCCGAGAACAGTAGACTCACGATTGGGAAGGGATTCGTTCCCAGTATCACATGAATGGTGAAATTGGCAAATACTTGTGGACAGTCTGCAGCCTCCTAGTCACAAAACTAACACCATTATGAAATGTGAGTGTTACAATGAGACTGTAATGATGATGATGCCATGGGATTAAAAACAATCCAGTGATACCAATAAAGTGCTAACTAGCATTTCATGCCTGCTGATCTCCATATTTAGAGAGAACGGAAAAGAATGGTAATAGCCTCCCTGCAGAGTAGGATATGGGGTTCTTCGTAACTATATTGTTTTTAAGATGCTATCATTACCTTTCTTGGCATAGAAGGGTTAAATACAAAACTTTAAAATCAGCTTAATGAATACAGTTGTTATTCTCAGTCTTATTGCTAAGGCATGAAATTTAGCCATTGTATTAGTAACAAGTGGGTTAAAACCAATAAGTATATTACAATTATCTGGCCAGATAAAATTATATATGAGTTTATAAGAGGATGAATTAAAATTTCCCAAATGTTTGCATATAAGCATTAGATTGCTATCATCATAACAACAACAATGTTGCTTACATTAACTATTTGCTACTGGTATACAGTGCCTACCTCTGCCAGCAACCTTTGGGTTCACGGTCACCCAAAGTCAAATAACCTGTGGGTGATTCATTGAGAGATGTCGTAGTTTTGTTATTGATTGCCAGATGGAGTGACAACTGAAGGCTGTGGCAACCTATGGGAGTCGAATCAATTGTTTGCCTATTTCCTCGCCCCCTATCCCTTGTTCTGTGTTAGGTGCCACTCTAACAAACTCTGTGTTTTATAGTGGAGTGCTGATACTGTATGCTGTTGTGATGCCTGGGCTCTGTTGATGGGTTTTCAGTCTGGCCTGTGGAGAGGTGTATAGGAATGGCACTTTTGATGAGTCCATTTAGACTAAACTCGCTGAGTTCCGCAGGGCCTGCAAGACTGAGCTGTTCCACCGGGCTTTTGGGGAGACTAGCCGTTGATAGGGGCCCCCTCCCTCCCTCCCTTCTTGTTCTTCTTTGACATCATGAAGACCTATAAACCCCCACTCTGGGGCTTCTGTGGGAATGATAGTAGGCGCCATCTGGAACTAAATTATTAATGCTGCATTTTAATAGAGTAAGGTTTATTTTTATCAGAGCCATCCTAATTTATATTTATATTGTATTTTAATTGATTGTGCTCTTTATATTGTTCACTGCCCTGAGCCCTCCGGAGGGCGGTCTATAAACCTAATTAATAAATAAATAAATAATAAAATAAATAAACTATTGATAAGACTCTGAATGGCTGTTGTATCTATCTGTCTTTTATGGACAATTGTTTTATTGTATTTTAGAAAGCCAATAAAGGCTTGTCTACTAAAAAATGTTTGCATAAAAACAACAGCACAAAAGCACATGCTGAACAGTTCCTATCTGTTCTGGCAGGAGATGTGCATTTCCCCCCCCCACTCCTCTTTCCCCCCCCCCCCCCCTGCTGCCTTGGTTTTTCTTTTCAGCCCCATAATTAGAGGGAGAAGACTCACACCACATCACAAGGCAGGGCCATACACCATGAACAGCTGACCTCGCCATATCATGGACCCACAAATAGTGAGGGTCTTTCTTCTGCATAAATTGGTCCGGCACTGTTTCCTGGCCCTGGGTACGGTTTGACAAGTGTATAAAACGTACAATAGTGCATAAAACTGCTCCAAGCGGAATCCATAGTTGCCAACTCCCATTTTAAACGGCAGGAGTCATGCCTTCCCCGAAATGTGACATTACGAATGATTAAATCGCTTTCCCAGTTCCGTCCAGCAATCCTGTGCGATAAAAATTAAAACCAGAAAACGTACATCCTGTGATAATGTCTCCAAGTCCTGCAATTTCAGGCTTTAATAAAATCCGCAGTAATTGTGAGCGTTGTGATAAAATCATCAACCTGACATTTAATGGGAAATTATTAAGCGTCCTACACAGACTAAGAATAAATCACCAGTTGTGATGCTAATTACTGGAATGTTGCATCAGTATTATGGGATGTGATCTTCGTCCTGGCCTGAGGTAAAAAGTGAGGGGCGGGGGGAGAGAAATGACAGTAGGAAGGATTTCCTGTAAGAAAAAAATAATTTGGATCGTTTTAGTAGAGGTGAGATTTAACTGAAAAGGCAAAGAAGGTGCAGTAGATTTTCACATATATGAATAGGGACTTTGGGATTAGAGAAGTATACCTGGGCGAGGAGAAGGAGGCACAATCCATAACCACCCCCATAGCCATTATGATCCTGTGGAGCTCCGCTTCCACTTTTAGGTGGGAAGGTGGTTGCTGGAAAGCTAGTTCCTCAAGCTTAAACAGCCCATGATTGTTTTGGATGGATGATCTGGATTGTCTTCCTTGATAGCCATTATCTTGCATACCTGCCTTTTCTACCTTATAATCTTTTTATTAAAAAACCAGGTAAATGGGTAACTAGCATTTGTGAAAGGGAAGAGTTATAGTGACTACACCCACTTTGCATCTCAGATTCAATCCTTGGCATTTAAAATTAAAGAATGTTGCACAGAAGGACAGGAAAGGACACACGAAAAGAAATCTCAGTTTAGTGCTGTTTCACCATACAGACAGCTTGCTATAGATCAGTGATGGCGAACCTTTTTGAGACTGAGTGCCCAAATTGCAACCCAAACCCCACTTATTTATTGCAAAGTGCCAACCCGGCAATTTAACCTCAATGCTGAAGTTTTAGTTTAGAAAAAAAAATGGTTGGCTCGCTCTTCCTCCGCCCCACCTGCTCGAGCAGGGGCCAGCCTGCTGTAGGATCCAGCAAGTCCCACGTGCACCGCTCTGCACCTCTTTAGCATCTCTGCTCCCTCTGCGCCCACCCCCGGGCAACAGCCACCCGGAGCACAGGCACCAGGCCCGCCAGCCGAGTCCTCCCTGCTCACCGCGGTGCGCACATATCGTGCTCAGTGGCCCAGACCAGCCTAGATGGGGGTGTGTGTATGGGGGGGGGGTGATTTTCCACCCCCACATGACGAACTCTATGTGTGCGTGCCCACAGAGAGGGCTCCGAGTGCCACCTTTGGCACCCGTGCCATAGGTTCGCCATCACTGCTATAGATGGTGCTAATTCTTTAAGCAAGTGCCAAAACCAGCGGTTTAATTCTCACAGAACTTCATCCCATCCATGCATAAAAATAATCACTGCAAAGACTGAACAACCTCACCTCAAAAAGCATTTAACTTACATATATGTTTAAAATTCACAAGAGTTCCCCCCTCTCCCTGTGTGCCAACATTTCCAATTTTTTTCATTTGAAAAATAATGGTGGGGCGGGGGGTAGTTCTCAGGAAACCCCCATGTGCGATTTTCTGGTCTCCACCCCTACTCCAGGCATTCGTATCTACATTGCACTGTCATAACTAGTCACCTCCTGGATTTTCTTGTCCACACTGGAAAACTGAGATTACAGTAACAATTATGATAGTCATTATGCAATATCCAACAATGCGTGGATCCTATCTTTAAGTGCTTTTCCAGCTGAACTTGAACTAAATCTGTGTGGCCTTGGCGTTCTCTAAGGAAAGTGGACTTTGACAGTCTATGTACATTAGGCAATTTTTGCAAATTTGTATTATGTTATTTTGTATAAGAGCTAAAGTAGGGCACTGCAGCTAGTAGGAATCTAATTCAGAAATCTTCTGTATCTACAATTTGCTAGGTGCTGCATGCAGAAAGGGCAGAAACTGGAAAATGATGTCTGTTCCTAGGGACTTCTAGAGGGAAGTCTCCAGAGTGGATGAAAAGACACACTGGTCATTTCCACACGGTCAAAATATTCTGAGTTGAGCAAGAGAAATATCCCCGTGCAGCCAAGAATTCCACACGGTTCCTGGTGCTAAGCGGGCCTGCCCTGATGTTGCCCTGCAATATTTCCCTCAGCCCGGGATTTTCAAAAATTGCCAAATTGGTGATTCTTTTCAAATATCCTGGGGTGACCGCACTGCCATGCAAACACCATGAGAGCAGAAACGGTTTATTTTTCCCACCTCGCCGCTCTGGGTCGACCAATCAAGAGGTGCTGCATTTACAAAGGTTTGCATATGCAGGGATGCGCTTGCAAAAAGACCTGGGGTCGTGCAGAACAAACTGGAGTATTACTTCCTGGTCCTAACTCGGTTCCTGGAAAGAAAAGGGCAGCCATGCGGAGGGAGAAACCGGGATAAAATAGACCCAGGTTAAAAAAACCCAGGTGGCACACAGGTATAATTTTGCCGTGTGGAAACAGCCGTTAAGTGGCTGGATGTAAACTCAGTCTCTTAGGAAATGGTTTCAAGGTGGGACAAAGCACGAAGGCCCTCTCTGTTGAGGAATGGGTGCTGCAAGAAGGTTGTCAGTGATAGCTTTATCCAAGTAGCATTTCCAAAGAGGGCAGCAGTCCTGATTGGATCAGTAGCCTCTGGCAGGAGACCCATTGCTCTAACGCTTGCATTCCATTCAGGGTGTGGGGAGGGATAATGAGGTTAGTATTGAGTCAACCTCCATGGTTGTCAGCTGACTTCTGCCTGGACTGAGTTGTGTCCCTGCTGGAGCCATGTGGAACCAGATATTCGCCCTATGCGCACGGTACACACAACAAAGAGAGGTGTTAACATCCTCAGAACTGCCCCATGAGATCCTTGAACTGGTCTGACCACTAATACAGGGTATGAAGGTCTCTGCTCAAACTTCTCCAGTTGGGCCACCTGCTGTCAGCAACTGAAAGGCAATTTCGCCCCGCTTGCCACAACATTCAGAAGAGTGGCGTTTGACTTCCGTCGCGTGGGAGTAGATGGCAAACTGATAAGGGTGGTACCCTAGACCAGCTCCTTGCCACTGGTGTCCCTAGACTATTCAGTGTCGCTTAATTATGACTGATCTTGGTTGCAAATTAGGTTCTGCGGGTTTTTTCAAAAAAAAAGACAGGAAAAGTAACCAATTAATGTGCAGAATAAATACAGCAGAGAAACTGGCTGTATTTGCTTTGCAATGAAGATGTGTTGCAGCTAATCTTCTTGCCATCTGTCTTTATTTAGCTAATCCCCTCTCCCGCATACTGTGCAGATGACACTGGATAATCCCCTCTGCCGGCATGCGCCCAGCATTCCGTGGTATGGTTCAGCAAATGCTTGCGGTAAGACGCAAAGGGTCTGGGCATGTGTCAAATGCCTGGCTGGATAGTTTTCCCCAGTGATCAGTTATGAATGGGGACCCCCAGCAGAAAACGCCAGTGGTCAATTTCCCCCCAAATTAAGGCTTGCTGAAAGTCATCAGCCCAATTTGCCTTTTAGCAAAATTGCCTTTTCTTTTCATCATGGTCTTACAGATGATGTGCAAGGGTATCATGAGCCAGTTTTATCCTTGTGATTTTAAAGCGTCTCTGTCCTGGTCTACATGGGTAGCGGAATAAAGGGGCAACATTCTGAGATGGTAGAGTGGCCTGTACCACCTCAGGCTGCAGAGGAGGGGAATTGCATAATTAATATTCCCCTCTTGGGGAAAGAAATCTCTGCAAATCAAATAAAGCACATTGGAGACAGAGAGTCTCTATCCTTTCAAGCTGTGTTAATTCTCCCCTTAAAGGGAATCATTAATCTAGAGGAAATTTGAAAATATAATCCTTTTTCCCTGCTGTCTGAAGCCCTCCAGTCCACCTTGGCTCTCTGTCCTCTAACAAAAATACCACACACACACACACACACCATTAGAAAACTAATTTTTTTTTAAAATGTGGTGTTGGAGGAGAGTTTTGCAGATACCATGGACCACCTAAACTACAGATAAGTGGGTTCTCGGCCAAATCAAGCCTGAACTCTCCCTAGAAGTTAAAATGACTAAACTGAAACTATCAAACTTTGGTCACATTGCGAGAGGAAAAGACTCACCGGAAAAGACAATAATGCTAGGAAAAGTCGAAAGCAGCAGGAAAAGAGGAAGACCCAACATGAGAGGGATTGCCTCCATAAAGGAAGTTTCAGTTTGCAAGACCTGAGTGAGGCTGTTAACATTAAAGATGGGACTAGAACGACTTGATGGCACTTAACGCACGCACAAATAATGGTATGTATTATTTTGGTTATGCTATAATGCAGAGGCATACTGGGGGGAAATGGTGCTTGTGGCAACACCTGCTCCAGGCGCCCCCCCTCCCACCACACCCCACCAGGAGCAGCCTGGTGGAGCCGGGAGCCTGCTGCGGGACAGCCTTGCGCCCCCATATGATCTAATGGGGGTGCCCGGGGTCAATTGACCCCCCATGTTCCTCTGACAGATACGCCACTGCTATAAGGACTCTTACATTTAAGACAGTTTGGGACCTCAGCACGTAGAGCAGGAAAATATCACTATGCCTAGTACAGATTGGGCATGTAGCTGTGAGGCAGTGCAGGAAGCTGCTGGGTTTTAAATTGGGAGTTATTTGCAAGTTGCCTTCTGCGTGGAAGCAAATGTCGTTGCCTGAAAAATTGGTTGCCTGAAAAACAGCAGCCCTTGAGAACTGCTATCCCATGTTTGCAATGGGAGTGATTTCGTTTCTGTAGGATGTTATGCCTCAGTAATCCATCTGTCAGAGCCCGGGCCCTGCGCGAGATGCAGTCACGTGACCTCATACAAGGTTGTCCATGTAAACTCTGAAACAAAAACAAAAAAAGATCCATAGAAGTTTCATAAGAAAACTGCAAACAGAACCTCTCCGTGACCTGTTTACTAACCAGGCAAAGATTAGATTAGAACCGATGACTGATAATTGGAATATTTGTCTACGTGAAAATAATAATAATAAAAAACTTGGCACAGGGCTTATTTGGGCCCCTGTTTGCATGAGGCTACTTTACAGAACATTATGTCACCGCTTGGTTTGAACGATGACATCTTTAGGAATGGGGTTGAAGCTGTTTGCCCAGGAGGGCGTGAGCAATTCCGTGGCAGCTGAACGGCCCATGAAACACAATGACATAATTGTCAACAGTCAGCCTCTGGTGACACTCGAGCAAAGCTGGGGAGGTATTATTTGGTACAGTGAGTCAAATCTGGAAGCCCTTGTCCTAGCTGGCAGTACAATTTCAGCTGGGGCCACACTTTACCTTTATCGATCTTGCCCCAATCTTCCAGTTGACGACATTTCTGTGGCCCACTTTTATGTTTAAGACTTTTTAATGCTCCTTTTTAAGCCTGACTGCTTGTTGAAATGCATGAGCAGGGAGCTCGTTTTGTTGAACTGTTTTAAATAATTCTCAATACTAGGCAGCTTACCTAATCAGCCAGCTGCCACCCTATACAATAAAGTACCTGACTTGGAAAAGACAATCGTCACCCCAGCTTCCTGATCCTTGCTTTGGTATCTCACAAAAGAACAATTTCTCTGCGATGGAGGCAAAATAGCAAACGGGATTCTCTAAATTAAGTCAGTACTGCTAGAGGACTCTGAGCAGCTACTTTTTGTGCTGTGGAAACTTTATGGGTATCTCAACACATCATGTTTAAGACCCCCTTCCACACATCCAGAATAATGCACTTTCAATCCACTTTCAATCCACTTTACAGCTGTGCGGAATAGCAAAACCCACTTGCAAACCATTGTGAAAGTGGATTGAAAGTGCATTATTCTGTATGTGTGGAATTTTCAGTTATGGAGATCGGCTTACTTGCTGATCTCTTGCCATACTTGTGTAGTTCAGCTCTTTAATGATAAAAAGTGGCCAATCCCTGAGATAGGGTGTATATTGAGGCCATTGGAGCAAGGCCAGTGGTGTGGAGACATTGGCACTATTGGTGACAGAGTACTATCACTTCTGGGGGGTTGATCTGGAACTGATGTCATACTTCTCAAGGGAGATTGAAAGCAATGGTTCTGTATCAAGTTTTACAGGAACCAACCACGTTATATTTGTAAGCACATTACTTCTAAGGAAGGGTGGCTATTTGATGCTTTTGTTGTACAGCTGCATGGAAGCACGGTGGTAAATTAGCACAACACAATACTTTTTGAACCATCTTCTAAATGAAACTGTTATGGCTTCGATTCTAAGCACATATACTAGAGGGTGAATTTCACTGACTCAATGGAAGTTATCTGCGTGTTTAGGTTTGCCGGTATTTTGTTATTTTTTAACAATTAATCAGGGCGCCCACATTCCAACCCCCCAAAATCTGGCACACAGGAGTTTTATTTTGAAGGAGTTTAATTTTTAACCTTGGCTTTATGTTTCAGGCAAGTTCTGTTCCACTCCTGTGCTCCCTACTTAGGTCTATTCACTGGGATTTACTTTCAGCAATGTGTTCTTAGGATGGCCCTGTGTGGCACTTAAAAATTCAGTCACGCCGTAAAAAGCACCGAGTTTGTATGCTGTTGCTGTCTTTTAACATCAAGTGAGCAATACACAAGCTGGCCATATTTTGAGATCAGTTACAACAGAATCTATTGCAATTTTTTTCGTGCAAGAGACTCTAGAAGCCATACTTTAAGAAGGCAGCATGGAATAGCGTGGTGTAGTGGTTAAGAGAAGGTGGATTCTAATCTGGAGAACTAGGTTTGATTCCCCACTCCTCCACCTGAGTGGCAGAGGCTTATCTGGTGAACCAGATGTGTTTCCAGACTCCTGCATTCCTGCTGGGTGGCCTAAGGCTAGTCACAGTTCTCTCTGAACTTTCTCATCAGTCCCACCTGCCTCACAAAGTGTTTGTTGTGGGGAGATGAAGGGAAAGAAGCTTGTAAGCCACCTTGAGCCTCCTTACATGAGGGAAAGGTGGGGTATAAATCCAAACTCCTCCTCCTCCTCCTCCTCCTCTTCTTCCTCTTCCTCTTCCTCTTCTTCTTCTTCTTCTTCTTCTTCTTCTTCTTCTTCTTCTTCTTCTTCTTCTTCTTCTTCTTCTTCTTCTTCTTCTTCTTCTTCTTCTTCTTCTTCTTCTATAGCCCGATCTTGTCAGATCTTGGAAGCTAAGCAGAGTCAGTACTTGGATGGGAGACCACCAAGGAAGACTCTACAGTGGAAGGCAAGAGCAAACTACCTTCTGCTTCTCACTTGCCTTGAAAGCCCCTTGCCGGGGATTACCATAAGTTAGTTGCAACTTGACAGCACATATGCAGGGTCCTTGAGAGTTGTGACTTCGTTGGCATTTAAATTATAGCTCTTGGGCTTCAACCTTTTCATACTAAGGGACTCAAGTGCTTGCAAATTTGGGGGGAAATGCCCTAGTTCTGTGACCATGCAAATCCTTTGCAAGCAGAAAAAACCATGTTCAATCTCTGCCATCCCTAATTAAAAGCTGAGAAAAGGACATTCCCCTGTCTCAGTGCTGAAAGAGCCATTGTCACTCAAAGTAGGCAACGCTGGATTAGACCGATCAATAGTCCGATGCATTACAAACGCTGCTTGTTTTGCCAAGCAGTTGGAACATAAGGAGCAGTGCAAACACTGGTGTAATATATGTACACAGAAGGCTCCAGGAAATGGAAATCAAATATTAGATGCCACTGAGGACACCAGGGTGATGCAAAAAGTGCTCCTGATTGCTTGCTGTTGGGAGACATGTTGTTGGCTGGAAAATTACAGCCTTCTGCTCCAAGCCGATTACCAAGATGACCCTGTTGCTGGGTAGGAAGTGATTCAAGCCGCAGTCATATTGCTTTCCCGGTTCTGCAACTGATGGGTAAAACATAATCTTTCTCCTGCCACCCCCTTCCCTGCAGCCACTTTCCTCCTTCTGTGGTCTGTGGAAGAGATACTTTTGGAGGAGAGATCTCAAACTGAAACAGCTTTGATGTACGGTCTTCAAAGGGCGCCCCCAAATCCTTCACTCTTTAATTGGGTGTTTCATCTTAATACGAGTGTAGTAAAGACCAAAGAATGTCACTTGCACTTCCAAGAAAGGAAGAGGGAAAGGGAGTTGGTTGGTGGTTCATTATGAAGAGAGGTGAGAGAGGAACTCTGCAGTGAAGCTTCCGAGTGTACCTGTTTAATGCTGCATTTATTTATACCTTTATATTTCAGAGACATGTCTACACTAGCAACTTGAGACTATTGCGTACCCATTTAAATGATAATGCCTACCTCAAAGAATCATGGGAACTGCGGTTAGGTGAAGGTGCCAATGGATCCTGTGGAAAATTGCTAGTGCCTTCACTTGCAGTTTTTGGGTGGTGAGGGACTCACATCAATGACCTTCGGAAGCCCCATCATCTGATTCTCTGAATGGTGGGTTAAGTAGTTTGGACAGGGTAGTCAAGGAAACTGTAATTCCCCAGTCAGTGACTGTTTAAGACAGTGAAGGCGAACCTTTTCGAGACCGAGTGCCCAAATTGCAACCCAAAACCTACTTATTTATCACAAAGTGCCAACACGGCAATTTAACCTGAATACTGAGTTTTTAGTTTAGGAAAAATGTTTGGCTCCAAGGTGTGCGTTACTCAGGAGTAAGGTTGGTGGTAGTTTGTGACTTTGCTTTGAAGCAACTGTGCAGCTCTTCCAACGGGTGAATCATGACCCTAGGAGGGTTTACTCAGAAGCAAGCCTCATTGCCAGCAACCGAGCTTACTCCCAGGTAAAGGATCGTGCTTTAATTCTTCGCATGCAAATCAGGGGGTTTAACAGCTCTTAACAGGGTTACCTACACTGCTTCCCCAAAACTAGGTCTTAGGTTTAATGCAAATAATTGAGCCCAGCGGCCCAGGCCAGTCTAGATATGGGAGGGGGGCAACTCTATTTGTGCGTGCCCACAGAGAGGGCTCTGAGTGCCACCTCTGGCACCCGTGCCATAGGTTCGCCATCACTGGTTTAAGAGATCCAAGACCTCATTCACGCAACCAAGAGAAGAGGTGTTTGCCGGTTGTACTGTTTCACATGGGATGGCTCTTATTGGTGCTTAATGGGTGGGGGGAAATGTCCAGCACCCCAGTCTCTAGTAGCCTCCCCTGCAATATATTGGTTCATGCCTAACACTGGTGAACATTTGCCCTTCTGCCCTTTCACTTTTGAACTGCAGGGCAGTAGTTGATAGAGTAATATATAGAAAATATGAATCAGCATTTGTAGTCATTAGTGGGCTTAATATTAAATGCCACTTATTAACTGCATGATGCATTTATTATGGCAGCATTACATGTTCTGAAATATGCCACAAGGAGACAGGTCTGGATTACCTTTCAGCAGACCTGGGGTGGGGTGGGGGGCACACAATTGAATACTTCCCAGTGGGAAAAAAACCCCTATATATACGAAAATAGCACATGAGCATGAAACATGTAAGATGTAAATACTTGATTACTCTCCCCATTTACAACTTAAATGGGGAAAATAAGTTTCCCTTGGAAACTTCAAAGAAACCTCAAGGTCTTCTGCATTTTCCTCTTGTCCTTCCATCAGAGTCTTTGGAACCATCTGGCGGTGTACCAGGGAGCACTGTGGTCCATTCGTCACAGGTCAAGGTCCCCCGTTTCCAAATGAGTGGACCTGTTTTATTGGAAGGTATCCCTGTCCTTGTTCTTTAGCCTATTGCACAGGTCACTGGTCACGGGAAGGACTGTGTACCGAACATCACGTCTTTTGTCTCATTAACGATATGTTGTCTGTTTGCTCTACTCTGTTTAATCACGTGGTCTCTGGCTTATGAACATCTTGTCAGGCGGTCCTACACCGTTTAGGAGAGGAAGGTGGTTTCAGAGTTGATCCTGATTTCTTCTCTGTCTCTCCCTCTGCGCCTTCGTTTATGCCTCACTTGGTTGTGTGACACTAAACTAACCAGTTGGTGAAGTTTGCTATCATGCCTTATTGAGTTCTCTGCACTTCTGCCTTTGCCATGAGATTATAGCTGAAGGTTTATAGGAAAGACGCCCTTTCTGCACATTGGTTTCTGGTTCTGTTGCATACATTCATCACACGTGCCCTGAGGTTGGCAGATACGTTGTAATGTCCTCAAAGCAAAATGTTTAGTGTTTATCTCCACACAACTTTAACTTAAAGCCCATTTAAAACTTGTTAGCTTTCCTATTAATGTTATGCTTCAGACAAGACCAAGCTGGCGACCAGAATGGAACAGAGCTCTCATCTGTTGTTAAAGTGTGCTGACTTATGTCCAGTTTTAACAGATTATTTCTTATAATTCTTTCAAAGAATTATATTCCACGAATAGGATCTCAAGACAGAGCACATCAATGTTATTTCTTCCAATATTTTACTCTGTCTTTCTTCTGCAGATCAAGGGGGCTTATGATTCCTAAAATTAAAAACATACAAAATATAGTGATGCCCCCATTGAACCCCATTGAAAATGCCGGCACCTTGTGAACATTATGTTCCATCAAGTCACTTCTGACTTATTTCATTTCAGTTATATTTGTAAACCCCCCCCCCCCATCCCGGAGGGGCTCAGAGCAACTAACACGATAAGCAATACATTTCAGCAATATAACAGAGATACACCATAACAATAGTAAAATACATATAACTAAATAACCTCAGATGGCGACTTGATATTACAGGCTATACAACTTCTAAGACCTAAACAGCAGCATTAACAATAAGATACAGCTAAATCCACACAATATCTAATACTTTAAAAATAAAGCAATACATACAGTGAATCAATAGATTAACAACATCAGAGTAGCAATACAATATTCAATAGAATTATATTGATACATCTCAACAGTGTTATCAATGCATCAATATGCAATATAAACTTCATGACGACATATAACCAATAACTAGTTAAAGCAACAAGGCAAACAGTAACAATACAATATAAAACGTAGCAATACCATATGAATAAATGACCTCCAAAACTTCCTATCGTTGACAGTCTTGCCAGATCTAGGGGGTGGGGAGGGCAGCTGCCCCGAGTGGCAGGAGGTGGGGGTGGCACACTTGCCCATAAGAGGTGGCTTGTTCTGTAGGGCTCATGCCCCCTTCTCCCAAGTACACTGCTGCTAGGAGGCAGGGGACGCTGACTTGCCCAGCAGAGGTGGTTCACTTCACCATGCGCTTGTCGTGTTCCTTCAATTAAGCTGCTGCTAGGAAGTGGGGGAAACTCAATTGCCCAGCAGAGATTTTGGTTGTGCAGCATGCCACCCCATTCTCCTGAGTAAACTGCTGCTAGGAAGTGGGGGGAAAGAGAGAGGTATTCTATGGCACCCCAAGCAGAGTGTCAGTGCAATTCAGATCCCAGAGATGGCCGTGGATGGTGCTGCACACATACCACCCTACCACCTCCAAAGGGCTTTCAGTCAGTGGGAGGAGGCAGAAGAACCAAAAAGGCTCCCTGGCCTCCTGAAAGCCCTCCATAGGGGAAAATGGAGGGTGGCATAAGTTCATCCTCCTCACCGCTGCCATTCCTGGGGTGAAACCCCAGTGAGAGCCAACCCGAGATGCCCCCCATTGCACCGCCCTACAAGTTAGGCCAACACAGCCCGGAAGTGGCAGTCAGAGGTGAGTCAGGCACCATAGCACCCGCCTGTCTCCCCATTTGCCCTCCCAACTGATGTAAATCCCACTTAATAAATGCTGGGAGGGCAGACACACTGGTGTGAGCCCACACTGCCTCCTGTGCCCGTTCTGCCTCCCCATCTGGTTTGGGCTGTATATCGCAGAATCCAAACTGAAATTCTGGAAATGTTTCAAAGATAGTATTAAGAAGCAGAAGATAATATCAGCATAGAGTTCACGCATCAGATGGCTTGCTGGCTCATTGCCTCTTTAAGCACAATGTTGAATCGAAAGAACTCTGGAGCTTCCACCGGCGCCTTCTTAATTACAGCTTTTGGCCCTGGGTATTAGCTATAAGACATTACATTTATTTATAAGTGGAGCGAATGTGAAGCAACCCAATCGTTTTTAATTAGGAATTGAATAGACAAGAGTATCTTGAACGGGCTTCCCTTTGTAATGGCAGGTGTACATTGCTGAGTTTCGTCTGAGGTATTTTGCTCCGTGCAATAATTGCTTGAATAATTGTTTCCTGCGGAAAAGGCAGCAGTAGCTGCTAGAAGACGACACACAGTGAAATAATTGGTAATAAACTTGTTGGTAGCACTAAAACATAGGCATGCACAACCCACTCTGCAGGGGAAGGCAGTGTCAATATCCCTGGATCCTGGATTCCTGGATTCAGCATATGTTAACAAAGCATATACTGAAAGGATCATAATCAGTTGGTAAAATGTAAATTGCAGGCAAGTGTATCATGGCTGTGTGGGAAGGGAAGAAACAGTTCTTTTACTGCTGCATGATTTTGCTAATAAAACCCAATCAAATACCCAATCAATTCAAATACACATTCTTTCCTTTGAAGTGGGGATTAACTGTGCGGGGAAAGGTTGCTAGATCCCCCTGGTGACTGGCAGTGGATTGCAGGGGGTAGCGTTGCCAGATTCAGGTTGGGAAACTCCTGGAGTTATGTGGATGGAGCCTGGGAAAGATGAGGACCTCGGTGGGATACAATGCTATAGAGTCCTCCCTCCAAAGTATCAGTGTTCTCTAAGGCCCCTTCCGCACACGCAAAATAATGTGTTTTCAAACTACTTTCACAACTGTTTGCAAGTGGATTTTGCTATTCCGCACAGCTTCAAAGAGCACTGAAAGCAGTTTGAAAGTGTATTATTCTACATGTGCGGAATGAGCCTAAGAGAGACGAGCTGTGATTCTGGAGGATTCCCAGTTCTCGCCTGGAAGCTGGCATCCCCAGTGCTGGCAGCCTTGTTCCAAGAAGCTTTTTCGGTCCTGGCCCCCGTCTGGTGGAACACTCTGTCCAATGAGACCAGAGCCGTGTGGGACCTTAGGCAGTTCCACAGGGCCTGTAAATCAGAGCAGTTCCATCCGGCATATGATTGTGGCAGCTATGATACTTTCTCCTTTTCCACTGTCTCCCACCCTTTAGGGGGTGGGATGTTGCTTATGGCCAATTTGTGATTTTTATAGGATGTATTTATTGCTGCTGATGTGCAGCAGCAGAGGAGGAGGAGGAGGAGGAGGAGGAGAAGAAGGAGAAGAAGGAGAAGGAGAAGAAGAAGAAGAAGAAGAAGAAGAAGAAGAAGAAGAAGAAGAAGAAGAAGAAGAAGAAGAAGAAGAAGAAGAAGAAGAAGAAGAAGAAGAAGAAGAAGAAGAAGAAGAATGAGAATGAGAATGAGAATGAGAATGAGAATGAGAATGAGAATGAGAATGAAGCAGGGCTGGAAGGTTAATCTCCTCTTCCCTTCTTGCATAGTCCCAATCCAAATCATGACTGTGTTCACATGCAGACTGATGGAGATCGGTGGTCTCTGATGTGTCTTTTTGGACCTCTGAAAACTCTTCACTTGTAACTTAAAGAGGTTGGGGGAATCCTGCAGCTGCTCTTGCAAAGTTTCCTGGATCTTTTGTTATTTTTGGAGAAGCCAATATAAATAAAAATAAATTCATTAAGCATGCCAACAACAACATCAGGCCGAAAACTGCTGACCAGAAAGCAGGTTCTCCAAGGTTTCTTTGAGCATTTTGCTTATAGCAAAGTATTCAGTATTTGCTACTCAAAAAAAATTAGTACTTTGCTGCTCTGGTCCTGTTCACTGGGAGTTCTGTGCTTAAAACTTGGTTTTCAATTTGGATCCAGAGTGAAGCACAATGGAGCAAGGTGTGTGTGTGTGTGTGTTAAGTCTTCCCATCACAATAGTTTTTTCCAATCTAAAATAGTTCTGGAGAACCATTATTTTTCCTCAGGCTGGTCTGACTTTTAGGCAAGTTAGGTGTTTGGATAAGGCTCTCTGTGTGTTTGCATCAAGTCACAGCTGACTTGTGATGCCCCCTAGGATTGTCAAGGCAAGAGACATTCAGAGGTGGTTTGCCACTGCCTTCCTCTGTGTGGGCTGGGAGAGTTCTGAGAGAACTGCGATTGGCCCAATATCACCCAGCATGTTTCATGTGGAGGAGTGGGGAATTGAACTTGCCCCAACGAGAAGACAGGCTGGCTGCACAGAGAAGCCCTGTGCGTAAATGGCTGGTGTATATTTTCTCTAACACACATCTGCATTACAATTCTGCTTTAAAGGAAAACGGATCTAAGGCTCTGTCCCAAGTGAAAACATCCTTCAAAAGGCATCACAACTCCTCTACACAACCTGAGTTTGGAGCGCCAGTGGTTATCTGCCCACACAGTTGGAACATGTTCTGCATTGAAGCTTTTTCTCTCCAAGTTGGGGAAGCAGGAAGTCTGACACTCGTATCTTTGTCCTTAATGTTACCGCAACATTTTTTCTGCTGAAGGTCATCCGGAGGCCAAGGAAACATGAAAATGGGAACTGTGTACCCAACATAGTCCTTTCCAAGTCGTTCCTTGAACGATTTCATTTAGAGAAACCCAGAACAAATATTGACTTCCTTTTTTTAAAAAAAAAACCCTTCATTTTCTGTTTTATATTACATATAAACAAAACAATGTAACTCTTGTTTTTAAAGTCCGGAAGCTGTGGGCACAGTGAGTTCCAATGGGCAGTTTAAACAGAGTTGTTAATTCCCTAGAGAAGGACCACTGTTCTGATAGAATAACTATAAATCTGGTTTCAAAACTCAGAGGTCCGAAGGACCCTAATCCTGGTGCGCTGCTTCTTTGCAAATCACAGTATTTTCTTTTTTGGGGGGCCCACCACATCCCAGCATGCTCTAAATTCTTCTGAATTAACCTTAGCTGCTGCATTCATCCTGCATTTGCAACCGTGCAAATGTATATGTGCTTGGAGGGAAAGGGGGATCTATGCACACATCCAGTGGGTTACAAGGTTTTTGGGGTTTTTTTAATGTTTATCCACTGGAATGTACATACTTGCTTTCCAGATTAAAATTTCAATTGTTAGTCTCAAGAGCGAGTTGTTTCATCAGCATGTGATGAAAACATTTAAAAAACCTCTGGCCCTCAAGCATTTTCTTCTATTGCTTTCACCGTGGTCTTGGGGAAACCACCTAAAAGTGAGCTCGAGACCATTGCTGATCTCTGGAACAGTTGAAGAATAACTGCTTTGATGAGAACTGCAATAAGCAAACGGCTGTGGACAACTCAGAACCATGCTCCCTATTCAACCCCACTGTTTTGACTTGCACTGGCTGAAAAGCATAAAGAAAATGCGCAAAACCAATGGTGAAAATCCCAGGGTTCCTCCAACTCAATAAAAAACTTGACACATTTCTTCCTGGCAAATGCATCCAAAGGGGAAAAAAATGTATACGTACAAAATGAAAGAGACAACATGGCAGAGCCAACAAAAGGTGAGAAATCTGCAAGCAGTAATGCTGCTACAGAAGAAGACCAACAAAACTTTATTTTGAGCTTCATGAGATTTAATAAAAGCACTTCTCAATCGCATGCAGCAGCACCTTGGGGAGATAGAAGAAATTATTTAAAAGACTTTTTTTCCATAGCAGAATCAGCCATGGAACTGTATCTAAAAGTCCAAGGCACTTTCCGCACGGACCAATTACACCGGGATAACACAGGTAAAAAACCCGGGTTGGGGGGAATTTTGCATGGATCCTGCTCCTAACACGGATCCACTCCAGGTTCCCCCCCACAAACCCGGGTTTTTCAAAAATTGTGATTTTCGCGATTCTTTTGTTTTAACACGCCTTGCAGCCACTGCCAAGCGAATGGCCGTGGCTGCGAGACGCGTTCGAACAAGAGAATCACGATTCTCGAAATACCCTTCCCTGGCTCCCATCTGCAAAGCTGCACTTCACAGGTAGGCAGAGAAGAAAAAAAAGATGCGCCTTCATGTGAAGGTGTGTGCCCTGGCCAACACACTGACTGTCCATAGGACAGCCAGCCCTGTGAACAGGCAGGGGCGGGGCTGAGTTCATGTTACCCGCCTTTCCCCCAGTTTTATTGGCCTGTGCAGAAAGGGCCCAAGAGAAAAAGCAGAGTACAGAAATCTGAGGGGGAAATTGCACATAAAAATAGAAGATACTGAGAACAGATCACACCACAGTAATTAAACATATTTATTTATTTATTATTTTTATTTATTATTAGTTTTATATACTGCCCTCCCCCTGAGGGCTCAGGGTGGTTCACAACAGGTTAAAACATACATTAAAACATAATTTAAATACCAATTACATAAAAACAGAACCCATTTAAAAATGTGGACGGCATCTGGCTCCCCCCTTCCCCCCCTTGTGCCCATGGGAGGCCAGATGACACGGTAGATGTATTTTTAACCAGGCTGGCCAAACACCTGGCGGAATAGGTCCGTCTTGCAGGCCCTGTGGAAACTCTGTAAGTCCCGCAGGACCCTGATTTCCCTGTTCCACCAGGTAGGTGCCAGGGCTGAAAAGGCCCTGCCCCTCGTTGAGACCAGCCTGATCATTTTTGGGCCAGGGATCACGAGTAGGTCCTCCTCCGAGGAGCGGAGGGGCCTACCGGGGCAATATGGGGAGAGGCGGTCCCTCATGTATGCAGGTCCGAGACTGCAAACGGCTTTTGCAGTTATCCTGAAAAAAATAGAGGGCTCTGATAAGTGACAACTTGTATATGGCTAGCTCAGTAAACGAAGCTTGGAAATGGTATCAACCCCCATTAAGCAAGACCGTAGACTTAAAGTCAGCCCTGCTCTAGAGAAAGTTGGTAGGCAATTCAGACTTGATTTTTTTTTTCACCACTGAAGAAAAGGAAGAATCTTGAGGGAAGCCAGATTCAAAGGAACCCTTCCTTCCACAGGCATCATTATATCAGTATTTCAGGACGTCTTGTCCGATAATTGTGGAGATTACAACAGGTGATGCTGGTAATTTATAGAGATGTACATGGCATTTAATAAAGCCACTATTTAAACCAGCAATAATGTTATCATTTTAGCATTAATCAGCTCACAATCTATCTAGCCCACAGCATATCCTTTCTGTATTATAAACTCTGCTACTTAATTTTGTTCCGAACAAATGACAGAGTAATGTGCTGTTACATCAGTCTGCTCGTTCCACAGGCACAAGTGATCCTAGAACATACAGGTAGATCTTTGCTATTTTTCCAAGCCTACGTATGTGATAAATCCTTATCTATAAATACTGCCACCACCCCAGCAAGCAGGTAACGTCTGGTGTTGTCCCAAGAAATCTGGTGAACACGTTCATGACAACACCATTCCTCCTCCCTCGTTGCACTATGACTCAGTAACACATGACAGGTTCATGTTGGTTCATCTAGGATTAGTTTCTGGATAATTTGTTTCTTTGTTCACGGACTTGGCATACAAAAACTGGGCTTGAAGTCTTGATGACCCACAGGCATGACACCCAGAGTCATTGTTCTGCAAAATAAATAAATATTGCTCAAGATGAGAAGCATGACAATTGTGAAAAAAAAAATCAAAACATGGCCAAAGCTGCCAGGCTCTTTTGGAGATACTGCCACGAAATATCCATAGAAGGGTGATAGTAGGGTTCTATAGTACTCCACCACAGAACAATACATGGCAGACCTTCTTTGTAGTAGAATGTTCCACTTGGGCCCTAGTACCTATCTAGCCCTGCCCACTCTGTTTGAATGTAAAGATATACTTTGGCATAATGGCTCTTGTATCAAAGAACCATGTTCAATGATGCACGAAATAATGGTTTTCACAAAGGCGGTGCATAAAAATGAGTGATAATTCTCATATTTGTTTGGAGGTACATTCTAATGTGGAAGCGTATAATTCGCTGCACCTCAACTGACCAAATTATCATCTTTCTGTAGAACAGAGCATCGGAAGATTGGAAGTGAAGCAGAGTTGGCCATGGTTTGTACTTGGATGTGAGACACACACACACACACACCCCGCCCAGGAGGACTGGAGATGCTGTGCAAAGGAAGGCAACAGCAAACTACCACCTCTGCTAATCTCTTCCCTTCACACCCCCGAGTCCTGAAGATCACATGCATCAGTTTATTTGTTAAAACACAATAAAACCTTTCAATACAAATGTTAAACATTAAAACTATAAAACGCCTACAAACATACTAAAACAATAAACAAATAAATAGTTGATAAAAAGCAGATGGCGGCTTAAAGAAATTGACTGTCTCGTCCTCCCCCCTCCCACCCCCCTGTTCCGGAGGCCGAGAGGAGTTGTTAGTACCGGCTGGCTAATTGGAATTTGGCTGGCTAGTTGCAATTTGATGGAGGACAGTTATTGTTATCATAACCCTCCACCCCCTAAACTGTCTTATATTGAGCTCAGCATCTTCTCCTGGAGTTTGGGGCTCAGGCCCACAGCTGCACTTGAGGTATTTGCCAAGCAGTCTACTAATCCCAAAGTGACTGAGAGGCATATTTGGCACTCACAGGAAATTATGGTGGATTTCTGTACATATCTTAACTGTGATCCTGTCTCTTTACATTCCGCTGCGTCACTTCTGTTTTTGGCATAGGCAAGATTTGACTGTCTCAGTTGCCCAGTAAAGACTGGATGCCTTCAGAAATCAAACCCTCTGACTAATTAATTTCGCTTTACCAATGAAACATAGCAATTGTTTATAAGGTTGCCATCCTCCAGGGGGTGGCTGGAGAGCCACCAACTGATCTCCAGGTGACAGAGATCAGTTTTTATAGAGAAAACGGTTGCTTTGGAAGGGGGACTCTATGGTATTATACCCCTCTGAGGTTCTGACTCTCCCCATACCCCACAGGTGTCAAATTCGCGGCCCTCCAGATGTTCATGAACTACAATTCCCATCAGCCCTTGCCAGTATAACCAATGTTCATGTTGGGAGGGACTGATGGGAATTGCAGTTCATGAATATCTGGAGGGCCGCAAGTTTGACACCCCTGCCATACCCCATCCTTCTCAGGCTCTAACACGTCAAAATCTCCACAAATTTCCCAACCCAGTGCTGGAAACTCTAATCATTTCTAATCAAAGAAATAATCAAGGTTCAGAAATTGCCTCCCCTTCACACACACGGCAGCCTTTCCTCTTCAAGTGCCATAAAGACTGCCCTATGCTGAAGCAGTCACCTCAGGCGAGGGATTTTTTTTGTTGCCATTAAGTCCACAAATGGGAGGTAGGCTGCCATGGCCTTGAATAGCTCTTGTTTATCTTAGCAAGGCTCGCATCGGAAAACTTCCTGGTGGATTGGGCCTCCAGTAAATGAGTGCATTTTTCTGCCTCAGACACCTAGCTATCTTCGCCTGGCCTTGACTGGCCTCCGGCCACAATATATTTATTCAGCCGATATATTTATTCAGCCTTTGGAAAGACAGCACCTTCTTCTTTGGAGAGGCCCACAGATGCCACCTTTCATAGACAGGATGTTTGTGCAACAACGCTGCGCTTGTCCTTTTTGACTCCAAATACAGACCTTACCCAACAGGACAAGCCCGGGCTTTCTCCGCTCTCCCCAAAGCAGCACTATTAGTGTCACCAGGGAAGAGAATTTATGCTGGGAGGGGAGGGCCTGGCATTCATCTCACAATGCAGCCGATTGTTCCCTGTGGCCACATTCAATTAAATGTTTACTTTTTTGTTTCACCACCAAACAGGAAGCTTGGGGTCAGCAAGGCCTTCCCTCAGAGCAAAAGGGGGCTTTTCTCATTCCGCTATTCACCTCTGTCCAAGACTTCAGCAGGAGATCACGGTGGCTTCCCAGAGTTTTGCCCCTTCGCCCCTCCCTCCCCTTTCCTTGCTTTGTTTTACTTTCTTATTCCTTTTTCAAGCCAGCCCAGACACCAGGTAGTAAATTAACACTCCTGACAACCCTCCTGACAACCGTCCCAGCCTACTTCAGCACTCCCGTAGCCATCGCAGCAAGCTTGGGACTGTTTTGACAAGAATGCATAAAAAGAGGATTAGCGGCCTGGTTTCTTCTCTTCTTCTCTGCTCCAGCTGTGCTCTGGGCAGGATAATAGAACGGCCCTGACCCCACGGCATTGCTCCTTGGTGCCGACCTTTTGGCCACCCTTGAAAAAGCCATTTCAGAGCAAACAGAAAAGGAATGGCAAAAGCATCCTAAGATAAAAAAGCAAACACTCCAGATCTCTTCCCTTGGACAAACACAGTGCTTAAATATCTTCCTAGATGCAATTGCTGCCTAGATTGCTGTCGTTTCTATTAATTTCAGCACAAGGGGGACACTGTTCCTTGTGAGTGCCTTTTGTAAAGCTGACATAAATTAGCTACTTTACTTGCTGATGGAGTCATGAAGATGCCTGTGTATTTATACAATCAGATAAACAGAGCCACTATTCAAAATAATTAAAAAATGGGACCATCCTTTCCCTTTCCCTCACTGAATTCTAATCAATTAATGTAGGTCAATGAAGCTTTCCACAAAATGCCCTGAATATCTTCCCACAATACATAGATATATAGAAAACCCAAGCTGTTTTGTACTTCAACACTTCCCGGAAAACTGAATTTCAATACAGTTAGCCTAAGACATTTACTATACTCTGGGCAATTCCGCACACGAGTAAAATAGGTTCGACCCAGTTCCCTGAGAAGGGTACTAACCTAGGTCGAAGCCATTGTTGTTCCCCATTGCAACCAGCTTGATCTCAGCTCGGAGGGCGGAATCATCCTGTGCCTCTTCGCCGCTCCGTTCCGATTGGCTGCTGTTCTACGGCCATGTTCCGTCTATCCCCACACACATTATTTAAAAACTGCCACAGGAATGGAGGGACGAAGGTGGCATTTTTTGATTGACCAGCTGAATGCATGCCCGAAACACTCAGCTGTGATTGGCTGAATGGGGGACTCCTGGCACCAGAGATTCAGCACTTTACTGGAATCGAGCTGAGTTCGAGCGTGGTTCCCTGAAAAAGTGGTAGTTCCCAACTGGAGTCGGAAATTTGACCGTTACACGGGGCGAAGCTGGTACAAAACCACGTCGATCCCAGTGGTTGTGTGGAGCACTTAGGTCGAACGCAGCTCGAACTTAGGTTGATAATGCAAGTGCGGAATCAACCTCTGTTTCACAAAAAGAGGTTAGTTTGGTCAGTTGAGGTACAGCGACTGAGAAAATTGTATGCTTCTGCATTAGAATATAGTCCTGAACGAATGTGAGAATCATTGTTCATTTTTAAGCACTACCTTTGCCAAAACTATTATTTGGGCACTATGGAACGTGGTACTTTGATACAAGAGCATTTATGCCAAAATGTATTTTTTACTTTCAAACTTTCAAACAGATATATGCTCTGTAAACATGCTCAAGGCAGTTTGCAACTAAAACAACGAAACCATGCCAATTGTTGATAAAATTACACATACCATAAATCAAATTGATAAAACAGCCAAGTCAGCAGAATTAATAAATAAAGGAAGATCAATAAAACATGCCCCTAAAAGCGACCTAAGCTAATTAAAAGCCAATGAGAACTTGGTTCGTTGCATCTGATGAAGTAGACTGTAATTAAAATTGCCAGCCTCAAGGGGGTGGCTAGAGATCTTCTGGGATTACAACTGATCTCCAGGTGACAGAAATTAGTTCACCTGGGCTCATTTCGCACATGCAGAATAATGCACTTTCAAACTGCTTTCAGTGCTCTTTGAAGCTGTGTGGAATAGCAAAATCCACTTGCAAACAGTTGTGAAAGTGGTTTGAAAATGCATTATTTTGCGTGTGCGGAAGAAAGAAAATGGAGGAAATGGCTGCTTTCGAAGGTGGATTCTAAGGCATTACAGCCCATTCAAGCCCCTCCCCTCCCCAGACCCCACCTTTCTCAGGCTCCAACCTGAAACTATCCAGGTATTTCCCAACCTGGAGCTGGCAATATTAGCTGTAATCCACAAAGGTTTGTTCTGGGTTTTGAGGTTTTAAGATACCATTGGATTCCGGTTTGTTTTTATTGTTGCGGTCTCCTGGGTGGCCTTACCAGGAACATGCCATTCTTGAGATGCAAATTTCACAAAACAACCTAAGACCCAAAAACCATGTGGGTAATGAAACCAATCTGATTATGATGGAAACTATCTACCAAGTGCAAAAATCCAAACAGCACGAGTCACTTCCTCAATTGGCAATGCCCCATCTTTTAGTCGAAAATGGTGAATTACTTTTGAGTTTCTAACAGCTCTTTATGAATCATAAAGAGGCCTGGAAAGGGTCTGTAGCAACATTCAGTTAAGAGGGAGAACTGATGAATCATTAGTGGGAGAAAGGCTACTGCATATTTCTTCAAGAGAGAGAGGGGGAATGGGGAATCTGCAAAGAAAGATGTGAGAGACAAAAGACCTCGGGCTAGTCACAGTTCTTCTGAGCTCTCTCAGCCCTACTCACCTCACAGGGTGTTTGTTGTGAGGGGGAAGCAGAGGTGGGATCCAGCAGGTTCCCGAGAGTAGGTCATTAATTATTTGTGTGTGCCGAGAGGGGGTTACTAATTGGTGATTTTGCCACGTGATTTTTGCCTTAGTTACGCTCCTCCTCTCAGCAGTAGCGCGCAGAACTTGAAGCAGTCTAGCAGGAGGTGCACCGGCGTGCGTGGCAGCCTGCGCCTGTGTGCATTCGTTTCCCGCCCAAGGACCGGCGCAGCGGCTGCGTCCTTGCCACGCTCCGCCCAGGAATGACCCGCCCCTGGAATGCCCGCCCATGCCCCCGTCGTGCCCCGCCCAGCCCCACTGGCCCTACGCCACAGTTTGAATCCCACAACCATGGGAACCTGTTACTAAATTTTTTGGATCCCACCACTGGGGGAAAGGGAAAGGAGATTGTACACCCCTTTGAGTCTCCTTCAGGAGAGAAAGAGGGGATATAAATCCAAACTCCTCCTCCTCCTCCTCCTCTTCTTCTCTTCATATGTTAGATCCATGTGAACTGAGAGCCCGCCAATTACCCTTATCTGGAACGTGCCATTCCTGAGCTGCAGCCTGACACCCGTGGTCACTCAGGCGAAATGGAATCAGGTGGATTTTCCATGCATGTCCAGTTTCGATGCTTGTGAATCAGAACCAAGTAAGCAACTGTCCTCCATCATAATCTAGAAAATGTTATCAATCTGATATTTGGCATGCCGAACGAAAATTCTGAACAAAAGACTATTCGAAAAATAAATTAGACAGGAGTAGGCACAAATTTATTAGTACATGATTAGGAGCAGTAAATGTAACAAATGATAAGAGAATGGGTCTTTTTAAATTGAATTGGAGGCATGATAATTGATGTAGGGAATATTCTCTCTATGAGCGTTTTCCCACTTACCAGTAGCTGTGCGCTACTGTAGCCAAGTAGCGCAGGGTCCCCCGGCACTCCCCACTATAGGGGCGGTGACAAGCGCCCACTTGCGCCGCCCCGACGCTGCCACTGTTGTGCCCCCTCAGCACGCGTCATTCCTGGCGCTCTTCAAAACGGCGCCTTTTGATGACTGCGCAGGGTCGTGGGGAAGTCCGGGCGCACGCCAGAAATGACGCGCGCTGAGAGCAGCGCGCGGCATGGGGGGGCATGGCAAGTGGGGAAATGGCTGCCATTTTGTTCATTGGTGTATGGTTAATAAGTATAATAAAATAAAATTATTATTTATTTTTTTCAAACTCAACCATTGGAGTAGGTTTTCTCCCCTTCCCTTTCTTTCTCCCTTTCCATATTAGGTAAAGTAATCTGTTTTGGAGACATAGGGAATCTGAGTCACCAAAGCATATATGACTCGAGTCTGATATCTTATTTACTCAGCATCCATCAATAAAGAACAGGAGAGTATAAAGCGAGAAGGCGTGGCTTTCTAATTTTAGCTATGTTTGGTTTAGAGTAAGACACTGGAGATTTACACCTGGATTCTCTTCCAGCTTAAGGGCTGAGTCACATCCACATATCATGTAAGATGGCTCAATAAAATATTCATTTTAGGGTGCCCTTGAATAACATTTGTGTGTCACGGGCTGCTCACTTCTGAGTCAGTTTGAGACGCACGCCGCAGGCTGTGTGCCGGCAAAAGAAAAATATGCTTTAAGTATAAATATTGCAATTTTCTAAGAACAAGTGCATCAGGGTTCCAAAACCGATGAGTAATTCCAGGACAAGTCGAGAAAATCAGAAAGGGAATGCCTCCATATTGGGGTGAGCCAGCGAACCTCGTGGGGTCTCAGAGAGTGCGCGGGAATGCCTGTGCCATCTGTTACCCCTCGGGCAAGCAGGCTCACCCATCACAAGACCCCATGACTCACGGATCACCAGGTGTCCTGGACAAAGGGACAAAAGGTGCATACCCCCAGGTATGGATTAGGCCCAAACAGGAGCGTTTCCTCCCGCAGGTACGCAGCCCCTATGACTAATGTATTGCCCAATATTCTCCGCTCTCCCGCCTTCCAACCCGCCTCCCGAAAACCCTAATAAAAGGTGCCAGGGGCCAGAGCATGGCAGATTAGCCGCTGGCTTCTCTCCACCAGATGATATCGCTGCGTCTCGTCTCTTCATTGCGTCGCACGTGACGACTTCACCTCCAGGAACCAGCAAATCAATTCAACCTACAGAGAGGCGAGAGAGCTGTCCTTTTGAAAACAGCCAAAATGGCATCATGGCAAAAACTGCACGTCTGTTTTTGAGGAAAACGTGCCATTGCCAGTATTTATAGAGAACAAATCTGAGGGCGAGACATTGAAAAGCAGAGCACGTTCTTAACCTGTACGTTGCAGTCTGCTGGGTATTTGGTCTTAAGTGCCAATATTTGTTAGCCTGGATTGAATAAACCCCCATAAGTAACTTGAACCCATCCCTGCTGGTTTTCAGCCAGACGTTTCCTGCGTATCTTGGAGGGCAAACAAGAAAACTTCCCCAAAACAGAGCATCGTGTTGCTATAGCTGAACTGCCTCCCCGCCACCCTGAAATCCTGCACTGGCTTCCAACAACCCTGGCTCTGTTTTGCGTGTTGTCACAACGGCGAGGCAGGACTCTGAAATGCTGAGGCCGCAGCTCCAATTAGTTGCTTTTAGGAAGCAGGTGTGGGTCCTGAGCCAAACAGGATTTGGTTTCTTAATTTCCCGCCCACCCCAGGAGCAATTTGGGGTGTTCAATAGTCACTTGATCTGACAGATCCACCCTTTGTCAAAAGGAAATTACCGGCCCTCCTCCAGACAAAGACTCCTAGTGTTCTGTGATGCCACCAGAAATCCCTCCAACAGCTAAAGGAGAAACAGGTCCTGAAATGTAGATTTGGTGGCTAGCAAAGAAGGACAGGAGACCATAGATAGAAAGTCAATGAATTATTCCTTTGTTAAGCTTATGGCTTGGGGCTGCATACACCTTTTCAGTGCCTTCGATTCCTTGGATGGTCTGGAACACCTTAGGAAAAAAGTGCTAATGAATTTACGGAAAAATATTTTTAGCATCCATATTCACTCCAGGGACCTTCCTTCACATCCTCCCTCGCTGCAGTCTGCCACGCTGCTGAAATTTCAATTGTAATCTCCTTGGGATAGTATGCTTTTCTTTTTGAAAGCTGTTCTGCTCTTTGTACATTGGTGGCACAAGATATAGTTGTTGCTGTGGTTATTATAATTAAAAACAAATGTGCTGCAAATTTTACAGTACGGTCCCAAGCAGATTCCTGCCCTTCTTCGATTATTGACTTCAGTGAATGGCAGAGGGTGGAATTCTGCTTAGATTGGCACTGTTAATCAGTGTAATTCATAGGCAAGACTTAACTGATTCATTGATGAGTAGGGTTGCCAACTTTGAGCTGGGAAATTTGTGGGTGTTTGTGTAACCTCAGCTTGTGGGTTCTGTGGGGCAGAACTTGGAATGAGTTTGCAACAACAAATTTTAAAAACAAAATGGTTTACTTTCTTAACAAATAACATTACATTTCAAGGTCCTGTCCAGGTTGCATTTTCAAGTCCTTATATTTACAGTCTTGTAATGCCAAGTCCATTTCTTCTTGCAAGTGGGTTGGCTCCTGAAGACTCCAAGGGCTTGGTGAACAGGATTCAACATGGTGAAGGTTTCCAGGAGAACTCTCACCCATTACAACCACAAAAAGAAACCCTGAAACAATAAACTCCAACATTTACAACATAGCAAAAAAATAAACAACTACCTTCCCAGTAGTTCCCAACAATATTGCAGTTACCTTAACAAGGTGTTAAGGGCTTATACAACCAAGGTCTGGTAGCCTTGTCGCCTCCAAAGAGCTCTGCAGCCTTTTGCTGCTCTGAGTCTCCACCCCTTTCTGGGTCCCATTCTGAGCATGGGGGTTACATTTGCAGGTGGGGTTTTCTTAACATTAACACGGCGGCAAGCCCAGGCCTAATGCTCACTGGGTCATTTGGTTCAAGGTAGCCCTCTCTTTCTGTAGAATCATGGGCCTATTATGCACTTTGGGTCTGCCCCGTGGTGAGCTTACATTCCCCTTGGGGCAGATTTTCTGTTGCACATAGATCCCCCCCCCCCAAAAAAAACCCCGTATACACAGCAAATCCAATAATCCTGGTGGTTTCCAAAAGTGGGGAAAGTGAGATTCCCCTTCCCGCCAGCCTGTGCAGGGAAAGTGAAACAGAGCAGGCCATCTAGGGGCTTTTCCCCACTTGTGAAAGTGGGGAAAGTGAAAGTGGAGGGGACCCCTGCTCCTTGTTCGGCGTGCGGTTTCAAAAAGGTGTACTTCCGACCAGGATCTAAAATGACGCGCGCTGAGGGGTGGGAGGAGCGGCAGAATCAGGGTGACTGCCTTGTCGCTGCGTTGTCACTGCTGGTGTAGTGGGGAGTGCTGCAGGACCCCCGGGGTATTTGCCGTGAGGAGCGCGCATCTAATGGTGGGTGGGGAATCAACCTAGTTCAAGCCCTAGCTCAGTGGAGAATCAGCCTAGAGCATCCCTGAACAGTGTTCATCCGGCCCCTGCTTGAAGACTGCCAGAGAGATTGCCTTGTTTCCCCGTTCAGCTCTCAGCTTTATGCATATACGCTGGACTCCAAGCTCAGGGAGATGATTCTGCCAAGAATCACATAAACAAGACGATGGCTGGTCCAGGACTTTGCTCCCCACGTGTCTGTGAATACAACCCTTTGATAAAGTATTCTGTAGGCGACAGGGCGGTCTCAGCCTGGCACTGACAGGCCAAGCAAGGTGGTTCCTGTTGCACATGCAGAATAAATATTAATCTTTCCACTGCCATTTGTGGAGGTTAATGCAAGCCAAATGACTATCCTTATGGAAAACAGGACATTTGTGGAGGAGAAGCATCTGTATATATAGAGAGTGTGTGTGTGTGTATGAAGAGCAGAGGTGGTTTGCCATCAGCTCCTACTGCAGAATCTTCCTTAGAGGTCTCTTTTACCTCTAAGTACTAACCCATCTTAGCTTCTGAGATCTGATGAGATTGCGCTACACTATACTCTTTTCCACCAAAAGATCTGAGTACAATTGTGAATTCATCCACCGCCACTTCCTGGACCTTCTTGTGGTAGAATTCTCCCACTGGATCCTAGTGCCTACCGTGTTCTGTTCCCTCCCCATGTTCAAATGCAAAAATAAACAAATCCCTCACCTTTACGACTTTGTAGGCTAATAAGAAATGGTTACTTGCAAAGCCAGGAGTTTGTTTGAGGCTCTGTGAAAGGTGTCATGTGAGTAATAATGAGTAATAAGTGGGGGAAATGTTGTATGCTATGGGTTTCTTCCAGAGGTGGGATCCAGCAGGTTCTCACCAGTTCCCGAGAGTGGGTTACTAATTATTTGCGTGTGCCGAGAGGGGGTTACTAATTGGGTCCGCTTTTCCATCTCCACGCCCTCGCCTCCCTGAGAGGCATACTGCCTTTGAACGTGAAGGTTCCATATAGCAAATGCGACTAATAATGTAACTCCCTGAACTGGGTTAATCCCTTTCAGGTACTGCAATTCATTGATTTTCAGCCTTTCGTACCTTTTATCTCACCAGTCTCTATCAAAGAACCTGTGTGTTTCACCATTGCTGTGTTCAGATTTGTGAGTTGGGGCATTTTCTATAATGTGATGATGATTTAGAAATGACCTGGTGCAAAAAAATTTTGGGGGGTCGTGGTGGGGTGGCTGCCCATGGAGGGGGGCATCCAACTGAGGTTTTGTCCAGGGCTCAGGTTTGCCTAGGTACGCCTCTGCCCCCTTTGCTGAGGGCAGGCTGGTGAGGGAACCTGTTACTAAAAATTTTTGGATCCCACCACTGGTTTCTTCTGTGGAAAGAGTAGACAAGAGAGTCAACTTCTACATAATGGAACGTACTGCCCTGTATTGAGAGCAACTGTAGAACAGACACATGCAAGGCACCTTTAAACAGACAAAAAGATATTTGTATTACTTTGTAAGCTTCGTGGGTTGTGGTTTTGGTCTTATCATTGACCCAGCTTTTCAGCTCATCAGAGTGCCTGAAGATGTGTTGCAGGTGGAATGAATCGGGTCAATGGCCCGTTCAGGCAAAGCATTGCTCAGTGGATTCTTGGAGCACGGCAGGTCTCGGCCTCTGGGAAGAAAGTGGGCATGGAGAGGCTGCTTGTGGGAATGCTGGGATGGGGAGGACAAGACGGCAGAGGCAGCAGGTGGAAGTGACAGGTGGGCTGGCCGGCCGTAGTCTATTGAGGGGAGGAGTCACAGCAGGGCCAAGAGAACAAAGATGGTGGCTCTTCTGCAAGACGTTAATAGCCTCCTGTGGAGGAAATGGCCGCTTTGGTGAGTGTACTCTGTGCCTTCACTCATGTCCCTGTTGATTTCCTTCCTCCCCAGGCGCCGCCCCCTAAATCTTCCGCCATTTTCCGTCAGAGTTGGCAACTCTACCTTTGACCTCTCCTCACCCACTTCCTTGCGGCTGGAGGGGAAATGTTTATCGAAAGGAACGGGTGGGGGAGGAGCACTGAAAGGACTGGGTTTATTGATAAGCCAAGCTGAGATTCATAGAGAATTTGGCAGACATGAAATGTCCATTATTTCCAACCTGGGAGGGAGGGTGTTCCCACATAACACCCAATGCCAAAAATTGTCTAACCATAAAGCCATCAAGTGCTGCACATGTACAAGGGAACTTGCCCTCAATTAGGCATTAATAAGTGTGCCATCAAGTTGCAACCATCTCATGGCCACCACAAGAAGAGCATAGGGTGTTCAAGGAGAGAGATGACCAGATCGGGGTTTTGCCCTTGCCTGACTCTGCATAGCGACCCTAGTTTTCCTTGGGGGCTTCCCATCCAAATACTAACCATGGCTGACTCTGCTTAGCTTCCCAGCCATGATGACAGCTGACTAGCCGGACTGTTAAATCAAACATTATCACATCTCGTATGAGGCAGAGAAACACTGAAATTTGCCCCTCCAGTTCTGCACGTAGCCCAAAGACAAATTGTCCTTAATTGCACTAGGAGCCATTAACAATTGTCTTTCATTTCCGATTGTTCAGGTATTAATCACCTTCCTTTTGGCAAAACTGCCATTCTTTCCATGCAGTTCAAACCGGTATAGTGGGGAAAAAAAATGATGCTCAATGTTCAAAATCTTCCTCTTCTCTGATAAAGCTTGACTGTGACCGGGGGATGCCTGTCTCCTCGCAAAGGTTACACTGCCAATAAAGCTATCAAGGTGCTGATTAGAGAAGGGAGGAATGAACCGGTGTCTGGGCCGGGGCCTGAAAAAGCTGATACGGACTCCATGTGGTCTGCTCCTGTTTCCTAGCCAGATGAACCGATTGGAGGGCTCCACCCACGCAATAAAATCGCACAGGGTGTAATAAACTGGAGCAAGAAAACCTGCCCCATGTTCGGAGATGGCAGCACGTCTCCTGCTATCAGATACTCAGACTTCAAGGATCACACTGTACAACTAGTAAGTATTTATTTAGCTTTACAGCCACAGGCCTTAACAACGGAGCATAAAACCACATTTTAAAAAAAGAGATGCAATAAAATAAAATATACAAGATAAAATACAGAAATGGAGCAGGCAGGTCTATTTTTGAGTATATGTAATCGATGGATTTTTTTTGTCTGCCAAAGGAAAACAGATGCGATCCTCACTTGACCCCCAAGACTGTTATTTCTTGTATTGTCGAAGGCTTTCATGGCCGGAATCACTTGGGTGCTGTGTGGTTTCCGGGCTGTATGGCCGTGTTCTAGCAGCATTCTCTCCTGATGTTTCGCCTGCATCTGTGGCTGGCCTCTTAGGAGAGAATGCTGCTAGAACACGGCCATACAGCCCGGAAACCACACAGCACCCAACTGTTATTCCTCTCTGCAGCTAATTGGCTGTCCTGGGTGGAAGAAAGTTACACGGATCCATGTGGTATAGTGGTCCGAGTGTCAAACAAGGAACGGCGAGAGCCAGGTTCAAATTCCCGCCGCCCTTCCCAGCCTCGAAGATCATCAGGTAAACTTGGGCCAACTGCTTTCTCCCGGCACGACTTATCTCTCAGGGCTTTTTTTGCAGGCAAAATAGATGCATGATAGCTCTGAGCACCTTGAAGGAAAGGCAGGATTCAAATGTGATGGATATCTTTGGCTTACATCCTTCAGGGCATGTCTTACGCTCCTATTTGTTATCTCTTCCCACAAGTAATTTTGGAATGAATTTATTAGGCAGATTATTTCTTTGCCTGCTCTACCTCAAATCGTTCCTGGCTGCATTTGAAGTGCAGAATCCTTCCTTTTAGAGTTCATCCTGATGATAAAGCTATTCTTCTGCGTTTGCGTATCTTGCCTTACTTTTATTGTGTTCAAAAAAATTCTTTTTAAAAAAAGAGTAGCGTAGTTGGTTTTATCTCTACAACCGGGCGATTTGCTAATGAAGAATGAAGAATGAAATGTACCCTGTGTGAAGCTGCCCCATACCTTCCGGAAACCTCGACCAAAACCAAACCAAAGGGAGGAGAAGCTACCGGGTGCTGATCTCCGTGACCCAGCTGGAAGGGAATTAATTTCTCAGCTGTTTTTTGTTCTCCCTTGGTAATCTGTCTGTTCTCCCACGACCCTGCGAGTCCATGCATACCGGATTCTCGGTGTCTGCAGGACTGCCTGAGAACTCTACGCTTTGCTCATGAGTGAGTCACAGGATACAGCAAAACCACCTACTGGAACAGCTGGCCAGATGTCACGCCCTATCCACAAAGGGCTACAGTGCTCCGAACGGGAGCCGGGAGCTGCAGCTGTTCCGTTCATTAGATGAACATTTGCTATCAGTTGGAGCTTGAGTAAAATCCTAGCAGGGGGTTAGGAGTTCTACGACTGAGCACATGTTTTGCACATACGCTGTCGGAGGGTCAACCATTGTTTCTTGTCTAGAACTTTTAAAAGCACAGGACTTCAGGCTTCATGTGGGTGTTTCCCCCCATACTTTTAAATGTTCTCTCATACAAAGAAAATGGCCTGTTGGGAGAAACAGGTTAAGCCTTTCCTCCAGATATACTTGATTCCTGCAAGCTTGGAGTGCGTGGGGAGGGGTCAGGAGAGAGGGGAGCTGCCTTAGACAAAAGTCATCTTTTCCCACAAAAAAGCAATGTCTTTTTAATTAGCTACCTCTTTGCAGCACATTTGCCTAGTAAGTAGTTCTGTCTGTCACTGATTTTATTTTTATTTCATTTAGGGGCGTAGCTAGAAGAAGAAGAGAGGAGGAGGAGGAGTTTGGATTTATTTCCCCCCTTTCTCTCCTGCAAGGAGACTCAAAGGGGCTTACAATCTCCTTGCCCTTCCCCACTCACAACAAACACCCTGTGAGGTAGGTGGGGCTGAGAGAGCTCCGAGAAGCTGTGACTAGCCCTAGGTCACCCAGCTGGCGTGTGTGGGAGTGCACAGGCTAATCTGAATTCCCCAGATAAGCCTCCACAACTCAAGCAGCAGAGCTGGGAATCAAACCCGGTTCCTCCAGATCAGAGTGCACCTGCTCTTTGCCACTGCTCTTAGCCACTATGCCACTGCTGCTCGGGAGCCCAGGGCAGACTCTGAGTTTTCTGCCCCTCATATGTCCCCCTTCCTCGCCCCCCTTACATTAGTCGGCAATGGGGCCTGGCTCGCCGGGGCCAGGCAGGGGCGCACGCAATGGCTTCCGTCGGCCTGGTAGGGTCTCCCAGGCCTGGTGGGGTGGGGTGAGGGGGGAAGGAGGAGGGGTGCGGGGGCGATTCCCCCCCAGATTACCTCAACAGCAGCCGCCCAGGGCGCCTATCCCCACCCAGTCCCCTGGAAGCTACGCCACTGATTTCATTTAATGGTATGGGCTTCCTTTATATGTGAGTGGGGGAAGTTCCTTTCTTTGCATACAACGAGGTATGTGTGAAGGGCCCGATTGATAGTTTCAGCACAATCCTACCCACAGGTTCCCTTAAGCATGCGGACAGGAATCAGTGGACAGGAGCCCACCCACGCTTTGAGATAGCAGAGCAGATTCCAATGACCAAATGGCTGATTTTTTTTTCACCTCATTGTTGCTGGGCTGGATTGCTGGACAGTCCAAGGCCTTTCGGAGTTTTCCATCTCAGACAGACAGACACTTTGATTTCATAAGAGTTATTTTAGGGAGGGAGCAGACAGGTGTAAAAGACACTTCTGACAACCTTCTCTTTTACTCCAGCCTGACCTGAAATACAGGATTTCCTGGCCAGGGGCCTGTGTGGAAGTTTTGCAATCGTCACGCCACAGGTGCGGCCTGCTGTTAACCCCTTCCGTTCCTCATGCCTGCCCTGCCAGGACAAATTTTCCACTCCCACTCTCCATAGGCTGATCACTTGGAGAAGAACTGTTGCCTTCTCACTATACCAGGTTGAGCTGACTCAGGAAATAACCCCAAGAACCCATGTATTAAAGTCCCTCTGCCCTCAAATCTTAACAGGGATCTGGAATTCCTCATTCACTACAGTTGTTAATGTTTTGCATATTGCATCTCTTATGGATTCCAATCGATTCAGCAATCCCTCTGTAACTTCTTATTATGCCTGATTGCCTTGCGTTACATTATAGGTTAATCCTGCTTTGCTTATCAATCAACAGCTGGGAGAGGCTCTCACCAAAGCTGAGGGAGCTAACTGCCCTCATTAATCGATTTGGCTTTAAACTGGCCTCTCTTTGTAGCATCTCCCTTTCCCCCACTGCCAGGGTGTAGTGGATAACAGCAGGTGCACTCTAATCTGGAGAACCGGGTTTGATTCCCCACTCTGCCACTTGAGCTGTGGAAGCTTATCTGGTAAACCAGATTAGCTTGTGCACTCCAACACATGCCAGCTGGGTGACCTTGGGCTAATCACAGTTCTTCGGAGCACTCTCAGCCCCCCCCCGCCCCCGCCTCACAGGGTGTTTGTTGTGTCAGAGTGGGGAAGGGAAAGGAGATTGTAAGCCCCTTTGAGTCTCCTCACAGGAGAGAAACGGGGGATATAAATCCAACTCTTCTTCTTTGTGTTGTTAAAAGCATCGATCTAGTGGATGTATGCTCCAGTGCATCTAACAAAGGGAGCTCTTACTCATGACATTTATTCTGGAGTCAGTGTTGTTAGTGTTTAAGTTGGCACCGGACACCTGCTTTTGTCTTGCTTCTACAAACTAACACAGATACTCATCTGGAATTAAACTCCCCCCCCCCCCCCCCCAAATGTGATTCTGTATATTCAGGATGAGGTGCGACTCTCTGGGTCAGATGAACACATGAAGTTGCCTTAGACTGCGTCAAATCTGACAAGGTTAGTATTTCCTGTTCTGATGGGGAGTGGTCTGGGTCTTAGGTATATCACCTACCACCTGGTCCTTTTCCAGCAGCAGGTATTAGGAACTGAACCTGGAATGCATGCAAAGCAGATGCTATACCTCTGAGCCACAGCCCCTCCCCTACGATGACTTCAAAGGCTCTCGAGCTTCAACCAGGACCATCTTAGCCAGAGACTGGCCCCCAGCATTAGCCTTGTTATCTGGACCACAGCCCCTTATAGGCAAGGTAAAGAACACATCTATACATCAGTCTCTGCAATCAGCTGTCTGGATGAAGCTGGGAGAAAGTTACAGGAGCAGGGACCAACAAGAATATTGTAGCACCTAGGACAGCTCCCAAAGGGAGTAAGACGTGGATCCAACAGTTTAATCCCTACTGCATCCTTACATCATCAAGTAGGGTCTGAGGGCCCCTCAAGTATGGTGTAGTGGTTAGAGTGTCAGATAAGGTTCTGGGAGACTTAGGTTCAAATCCCTGCACTTGCTGTGGAAGCTGTCTGGGTGATTTTAAACCAGCTGCACACTCTCAGCTAAACCTACGTCATAGAGTTCTTGTGGAGATAAAATGGAGGAGAGGATAATAACATAAGGTTCTTTGGGTCCCCACTGGGGGGGGCGGAAATGGGGGTAGTCACAGTTCTCTCAGAACTCTCTCATCCCCATTGACCTCACAAGATGCTTGCTGGTGGGGGTGGGGAGGGAAAGTGACAATAAGCCGCTTTGAGACTCCTTGTGGTAGAGAAAAAGAAGGGTATAAAAACCAACTCTTCTTCTTCTTCTTCTTCTTCTTCTTCTTCTTCTTCTTCTTCTTCTTCTTCTTCTTCTTCTTCTTCTTCTTCTTCTTCTTCTTCTTCTTCTTCTTCTTCTTCTTCTTCTTCTTCTTCTTCTTCTTCTTCTTCTTCTTCTTCTTCTTCGAAAGATGGTGTTTCTCTCAATCTGACCCTTTCCTTTCTCTTGTGAACATGCTGCGTTCTCCTTAAACAGCAGAGATGGGTGCATTTTGGTTGATTTTTCCAGAGACCAGCTTCATGGCGTATAACATAAAATATATCTGATGCAATTCATAAATGTCCAGAGGTGAAGGAAGCTGCTCGGGAAATGCTGTTCCAAAAACGGACATCTGTAAATACCATCCAGGAACGATGCCCCAGAGGGGTTGGTGGATGTGTCCTGCAGCGCCTTGGAAACAGGATGCAGAATGGAGTTCGCTGGCAGGTCCCAACACCGGTCATTGGGATGAATTATAGACCTTTTGCTTCACAATGGGAGGCTCCTGTCTGCTGTGACTCTCCAGAGACGCAGAGGTAAAAACCAGAATAAACAGATCTTGCATCTGTGCAACCGAAGTAAGAAAATTTATTGCCGAAGGCTTTCATGGCCGGAATCAACTGGCAGTTGTGGGTTTTCCGGGCTGTGTGGCCGTGGTCTGGTAGTTTTTGCTCCTAACGTTTTGCCTGCAGACTCACCGTGACTTGGATAGCTCAGGCTAATCTGGTCTCATCAAATCTCAGCGGCTAAGCAGGGTCAGCTGTGGTTATTTGCATGGTATTTGCATGGGAGACCACTAACAAGTCAGGTCTCTATACGGAGAAGGGAATGTCACATTATTTCTGAAAATCTCTTGCCTTGAAAGTCAGCTATTTATTTATTTATTTATTTGCTTGCTTGCTTGCTTGCTTGCTTGCTTGCTTGCTTGCTTGCTTGCTTGCTTGCTTGCTTGCTTGCTTGCTTGTTTGTTTATTCGATTTGATAAACTGCCCTACCCCCAGAGGGCTCAGGGCGGTGTACAACAAATAGGAATACAATAAAACAAATCAAATAGCCCCAATTAAAATATACAAAACTATAGCAGCAGCAGTAGCCTTCAATAAATAATTAATTAATAATAGAAGACGTCTGGCACCCAGCCCCAGTGATCAAACCCTGGGAGGGGAGGGGGTTGGCAGATGGTCCAATAGATAGCCAGTGCGCAGGACAACACGAGGGGCGGGCTCAGCGACCGGCTTGACAGCATTTCCCATCACCCACCACCAAGGACTATGTAGATGAATGGTGGAGTTTTTAAAAACGCAATATTGATTGATGATTGATTGATACAATTTAACTATTTAAAGTACTTTCCTGTAGATGGGAGCAAGAATGCCGCCAGAGAGGGAGAGTATAACTTAATCAGGCAGCGTAAAAATGCACACTATTCTGCACCCAGAAAAGAACCTGGTGAAGCAACCCGCTGAACAGCCAAAAGCAGGTTCACGAACAGACAAACTGAAAATCTGGCTCCTTGTTCGTGACTGGTGGACAGCACATGATCCAAAACATCTTGTATTCAAACATCCCTGCTTCATATTAGATCCTATGAATCTAATATGGATTATTTTTTTCTGAATAAGGTGCCAGAACTGCAAAGTCTTTCGGGGCTACTACGCCCCCACATTTTTGCTGTCTCTCTTCCCTCTAATTGGACTAAAATGTCTGCCTCCAGATGGCACTTATATACCAATCCCAAGTTATCCTGTTCTTTTGATGTCTTCACCACCTACAAACTATCTCTTGCCTACATTTTGAGATTTTAGGGGGGAAATGAGAAAATGTAGCTTCCAGGCTGTAAGCTGGGCAGTTGATGTTTCCTTCCACCATCAGGAAACCAGTTGCTGTTATGAGGGACTGTGACTCAGTGACAGAGAATCTGATTTGCATGTAGAAGGTCCTGGGTTCCGCCCCCAGCATCTCAAATGTAAAAAGGATGATAAGAAAGGCCTCTTCTGGGGACCCCAGAGGGCCACTGCCTGTCTCAGTAGACAGACCTGATTGACTATAAGGCAACATGAAGTGTTCATGAGACAGAGTTAGGTTTTCAAGAGCCCTCAGATATCAAATAAAAGCGCTTGGGTAGATGGTGCTACACAATGAAACTGAAGAGGTGAGAACTATTTGCAATGGCTTGATTTCTAACCACCCGAGCCTGGAACTGGCTGAGGAGGATTTCGTATGAAGAATGCATTGCCGCTGCTGAGAGGGATTTACATGATCAGCTGTCAAGAATTCCATTCCAATAGTGTAATATGTTTCATTTTAGTGAAAATTCATAGGCCATCTTCCCCTATTCCATGAACAGCCATGGTAGCTCCTGCCCCAGATAAACATAAAATAAAAATATAAAATATGTTGAAAACAAGAAGACCTCACTGAAAATGCAATCCAGGGCGCACAATCAAATCCCTTCCAAGGGAATAAAACTGTTGGAAGAGAAGAAATCGCGGGGCGCACTACCGTTCTTTAGTCTTACAAGCTGCTCTTCTTTCCTGCTGGGGAAACATCTATGGGCCTTTCCCCACTCACTGTTCGCTGCATGCTACTCTTGCCAAGTAGCGCAGGGTCCAGCAGCACTCCCCACTACAGGGGTGGCGACAACGCCGCCGCCCAGATTCTGCCGCTCTTAAGCCGCTTACTGTTAATGCGTCAGTTCTGGCGCTTCGCTGAAAACGTACCTTTTGATGACCTCTCAAGACAGAGCTGACAGTGGGGAAGCCAGGGAACACAATCCCCGCGCTGAAAAGGTCCACGCCGGATGAAACTGACGTCATTTTTTAAAGTGGGGAAACGGCCTATGTTGCTTTCATGGAGGGCTGTTGCTTCTGCTCTGCTTTCCAAATGGCAGCTATTCTTTGAGGGGGGGGGCGGGGGGGGGCGGCTTTTCCGTGACATGATTGTTTAGTTTTCTCTCTCTCCTGGCTCCGCCACAGGTTTTCTCAAACCTTCTTTGTTACATTCTTCTACCCAAAGCTGCTTTCAGAAAGGTGTGGAAGGGAAGGTATGAATTTCCTTCCCACCACACCCAGCACCTGTTTTCTCCCCCTTCCTGCCATTTCCTGCCCACTCCTCACTGACAGACTTTTGGGCAGCTTTTTAAAAAATTGCTGGTGGTAGATTGAGTAAAGTAGGTTTATTCGGTACAGTCTGCAGACCCAAACACGGTAGCAGATTGAAACAATTCAACCGTACTTGTGGGAGTGTAAAGTGTTGTCTAGTCACAGACGGCTTATGACAACCCAGCAGGGTTTTCAAGGCAAGGGATGTTCAGAGGTGGTTTGCCACTGCCTTCCTCTGCGTAACAACCCTGGAATTCCTTGGAGTCTGCCCTCCAAGGGCTAATTAACCCTGCTTAGATTTGATGACATCAGAATAGCCCGGGCAGCGATGGGATTCAAATAATTTAACAGCCGGTTCCTGTGGTGGGAGTCAAATAATTTAACAACTGATTGTTTACAAGCACCATTTTAACAATCAGTTCTGCCGAAGTGGTGCGAACCTGCTGAATCCCACCACTGAATCCTACCACATACACAGTGGCCTCTAAAGAAAAAAATAGCTAAATGCCTTCCAGAGGTGGCAGTAGGGGAAAGGTGTGAGTGAAAATAATGGGGGAATAATCCTCTATAATGGTCTGACTACCACTGCAAATGCAAAAGACAGTGAGACCAAAATGGGATCATCCTTGTGGAGAAATATCCCGGGTATCCCAATATCCCTGTTCCTACAGTACCCAGTCCTTGCATCACAGCTTTAGACAACAGTGGGCCTTTCCCCACTTACGATTTCCTGCGCGCCACTCCCAGCGCGAGCGATTTCCGGCACGGGGTCGTGTTCCTCACTGCCCCACGCTCTGCGGGGGCAGTGGGGAAGTCAGGCACGGGGCAGTCAGAAGGTGCTGTTTCTTCCAGCGTCAGAAATGACGCGCGCTGAAGGGACGTTGGAGCGCAGAGTCGGGGCGGCTGCGTTGATGCCTCCCGGACTCGTGGGGAGCACCACTGGACCACGTGCTATTTGGGGGCAGTAGCGCACAGCAAACGGTAAGTGGGGAAAGGGCCAGTGAGAAGTTTCTTGCTTAAGACTGTTGTGAGTTTTCCAGGCTGGTCTGTTCGGACTGACATTTTTGCGCATGCGCAGTTTTGAAAAATAAATCCAGTGCAAACGCATTTGGCAGGCATTCTAGCCATTGGGTGCCAACCCAAATAAACCAGGTGATTGGTTTATCTCTAATCATCACAAACACAGTGAAATGTGTGAGATCCCCACTACGAAGCCAATTCTCTGCAATGTGCAGTGTTTGGAGAAGGGGAAGGGGGTAAGTTAACATTTTTTCTGGGCAGCTCAGGGCTGGCTGCCAACAGAAGAAGATTTGTTGTCACCACAAGTCCCCTTGCTTGACCACTAGCTGTAGAAGTCAGTCATAGTGTGTGTTACTTCTTTGTGCAAGAGGATCTGAAGCTGTTTCAAGACCAGTCCTTTCTGTCCGGCTATCTGTTTGGCATTTTTAAAATAAACAGAGGTCATCAAAACATTGCCAGCCTCATTCCTCACAAGGAAACAACCTTTGAAAAGCTGTCCCTTGAAACCTATCCTATCGTTATGGAAATTAGGAAGTGCACAATCCAACGCTTAAAGCAGCTTATATTCCCAGAAAGAAGCATCCTGGGTAGAAGTGGCATAAAAGAATGGTTGTTGAGTTGCTTTTCAAAATAACCAGGCCTCTTGTCACTCAGAGAAAGGTGCAGAGAACAATTTCCCATGCCCAAGAATGTAGGGATGAAAAGGGGGGAGTTTGGGAGAACGGAACTGTTAATATTGTTAAGGCCTTGATACTATGATGGGTTTTTCTCCCTAGGAAGCCATTAAGCCTGCAGAATATTTATAATGTGTGGGAGAAGAAGCGGAGACAAAGAGGCAGCTGACTTCCTCTCAGAGCCTTCCTCCCAGAGTCAGCCAGGTGGTTTTCCTGTTGTCTTTCTTCCGCAGTGGCATCTATGGTCCTCCCCCTTGGGTTGACGGCATATTATCTGTGGGCGATGTTGCTCCTAAAGCATTTGGGGAGCCTGCAGAATGGAGAAAAGACCCAGGAGGAAGTATGTGGGGGCTGATAACAGGCCTATGATCTATAAGCAGCAGGTTAAATGAATGGGAAGAACCACAACATTCAAAGTGTCTGGGATGGGGGAGTGACTCAGAGGTAGAACAACTGTTCTGAGCACAGAAGGTCTCACATTCAATTGTCAGTCATCTCCATTTCAAAGCTCATGGTAGGAAGTGATACCCTGTTTCCCTGAATATAAGACATCCCCTGAAAATAAGACGTAGTAGAGATTTTGCTGATGTGTGAAATATAAGGCATCCCCCGAAAGTGAGACGTAGCAAAGTTTGTGTTTGGAAGCATGCCCGACGAACAGAACTCAGAAAAATAAGACATCCCCTGAAAATAAGACATAGCGCATCTTTGGGAGAAAAAAATAATATAAGACATTGTCTTATTTTCGGGGAAACACGGTACAAAAGTCCTCTACCTGACACCCCGGAGAACCTCTTATAGAGCAGACAATACTGGTCTTTTACGCTGTCAGCACACATTTCCTTTGGGTTTTATTCTCAGTTATCCAGAAATTTCTCACCCTCCGTCAGCAACCTTGCCTTCAGATCAGAGATTCCCCGTGGTTTCTGAAACTTCTTAAAGTGAGATTTTCCTCTCTCCCTTCACAAGGTAAGTGAAGGAGATCACCATGCATTAAGCTTGCTTTAGGTTTGCTCCCTCCTCCTGATTTCCCCTGCCCACAACACAGCAGTTCCTCCCATTCTTTGGGCCACCATTTCAGAACAATCAGAAGGGCTTTCTTTTATTTATTTTGACCCTGAAGGTCTATTGCTGGAGCGGCAGACCATTTGAAATTGGCATGAAATTTACATGGTATAGCAAAGTAACACTAGACCAGGGGTCTCCAAACTATGGCCCTCCAGATATTCATGGACTACAATTCCCATCAGCCCCTGCCAGCATGGCCAAGTGGTAGGGCTCATGGGAATTGTAGTCTATGAACATCTGGAGGGCCACAGTTTGAAGACCCCTGCACTAGACCAAAGATGGGGTCAGGGGGAGGGGAGGGAAGTAACAGGCCACCTCCCCAAATGGAAGTTGTTCAAGGAAATAGCGGTAGGGCAAAACGATGGATTGGATTGGCTAGGGACACTCCGCAGGAGGAGAATCCCTGCGTAAACAGAAAAGCATGGGGAAACCACACTGCAAAGCAAACAGCTACTGGGTAAGTGGCCCTGGCAGTAACAGGCAAATGGACTGGTGAAGTAAAGAAGCTCGATGGAGGACCTCACTGTTTCCTTCATTTAAAGTAGAGGATATCTCTTAGGTGAGATAAAATCTTTCCTGCTTGCCCATGATGGTGCCAGACTCTAGGAGAGAAAGCTTTGCCTCTGACATTCCCGCTAGTCTATTTGCTCATACAACAACACAATCTCATGCAAAGTTAAGCAGGATGCCGCCAATGGATATCAGTTTTTAATGCCGACCACTGATAATTCTGCCTCCATGGCTACACCCCATTCATCCGTATAACTCCAACCTCTGTTGCATTTCTTGGTGATGCCGGAGCATGACAAAGAGACGCAGCAGCAGCTGGCTTATATAAATATGCCTGTTTATCGCAAACGTTGATGGATGAAAAATAAATTCACTTGGGCACGTCGGTGATTTATTTTTAAAGACGACGATTTTTCACCGGTAAAAATGTTTTCGCAGTCATCCTTGATGAATAGAGGAAGCTGCCTCATCCCAGTTCACACCACGGACCATTTAGCTGAGTACTGTCTACTTTGGCAGTGGCTCGCCAGGTGAAAGAAAGTTTTTCTCATCACCTGAGAACCTTTAATTAGAAGTGCTGCCAAGGAACACCCCAGAAGCCTTCCATGTGCAAGTCATGCTTTGACTATTGAGCTACGGCATTTTCCCCATAACAAGCGATAATATCGATGTCATGTTCTATGCTGGGGCATCTCTTTGCCACTCTGGCTCCTTGCCTGGTGGTCTGCTTGCCCCATCCCCTAAGGTCGTGGTGGCGAACCTTTGGCACTCCAGATGTTATGGACTACAATTCCCATCAGCCCTTGCAAGCATGGCCAATTGGTCATGCTGGCAGGGGCTGGTGGGAATTGTAGTCCATAACATCTGGAGTGCCAAAGGTTCGCCACCACTGCTAAGGCCTAAATTCTGGAAAGAGGAGGAAGAGTTTGTGATTTATACCCCACCGTTCTCTCCTGTAAGGAGACTCAAGGTGGCTTACAAGCTCCTTTCTTTTCCTCTCCCTACTACAGACACCTTGTGAGGTAGGTGGGCTTGAGAGAGTCCTGAGAGAACTGTGACTAGCCCAAGGTCACCTAGCAGGAATGTAGGAGTGCAGAAACACATCTGGTTTACTATCACCAGAGGTGGGATCCAGCAGGTTCTCACAGGTTCCCGAGAGTAGGTTACTAATTATTTGTGTGTGCGAGGGTTACTAATTGCGGATTTTGCCAATGCGATTTTTGGCCTTAGTTACCTCCTCCCGCAGCGTAGTAGCACGAACTTGAAGCAGTCTAGCAGGAGGTGCACCGGCGCGGCGTAAGGTGCCTGGGCGCTTCGCGGTACTGTTTCCCGCCATGACCAGCTGCTGCATCCTGCTACAGCCCCCTCGCCTTTCAGGAATGCCCGCCTCGAATGCCCGCCACCGTCGTGTGTCTTCAGCCCCATTGGCGCTACGCCACAGTTTGAATCCCACCACCATGGGAACCTGTTACTAAAATTTTTGGATCTCACCACTGACTATCACCCAGGTGGAGGAGTGGGGAATCAAACCCAGTTCTCCAGATTAGAATCCACCTGCTCTTAACCACTACACCATTTCCTCCCTCCTTCCTACCTGTATGCCCCTTTGCTGTCATCAGGAAGTAAAGCGTGAATGTGCAACGATACGATAATGGGCTGGAGTCGCTATGCAGCGAACCCATTTTTTTCTTTGTTCACACATGCAGTGCCATTCAGGCAGCAATTGGAGCCCATGGAAACAACCTGGGTTGCTTTCACACCTTTGCACGGAGAAGCGTCTCTGTTTTTTAAAAAATTTTTGCAACACATGAGTAGCTGCACAGCTGTACAGAAATGAACCCCCACAGCCATGCCGATGGTCTCACAATATGATCGGCTGCACCTGCATATCTGCCATCAATAATAAAAGAAAAAGAAGTGACCCAATGGCAGGGCAGCAATGAATGTATTGCTGTAGATCACTTGTGCTTGCCGCGGGGAGAAAACGTGCTTGGGGACTTTAAAATTTCCGGAGTCATGCCTTTGAGGAGAATCGCCTCATTAACCTGCTGGGCCACCTGCACAGAATGACAGGCCGGCAGATTCTCCCTGACACTGGACTTTGTGGAACTTGCCCCCTTCCGCACATGCACGATAATGCATTTTCAATCCACTTTCACAATTGTTTAAAAGCAGATGTTTCTATTCCGCGCAGTAAAATCCAGCTGCAAAGTGCCCTGAAAGTGGATTGAAAGTGCATTAATCTGCATGTGCGGAAGGGGCCATAGTGAACAGGAACTTAAACTGCTTTGGCCCCTCCTTTCAATATCCCTGGCATGTTTGTTCCTCTGTTGTCCCATGTGCTTAAAATATTCTGGAAGCTGGTGGAGATTTTCTCCCTGTAACCAGGCAAAAGAGAAGAGAAAGGGGCACTGTGGGGTCATGTAGGCCAACTCCTGAGGACTGGTGGGAAAAAAAGCACAAAATCACCGTGAGAACATAACATCTGCAGATTAGCCTGTAAGACTCAAATGACAGACAAGATTAACTTGCCCAGGAGTGACAGGGAAATTTATAGTGGTCTGCAACATTATTTTTAAACTGCAGAGAAAGATGCCCTTTCCCCACACCCTGCTTCATATAGGCCCCTAAATATTCCCACAATAATATCGTGGTAGCCACTCAACTGCGCAGCCTGTCAATAAAGCCTGTCCAAGCGATGCAAATTACACAGCCCACGGGGATCCGTTGTTTTATCTCATACTGGTTTCACAGCTTTTGCTTCCTTCCCTTCCTTCAACCCACATAACCGGGTCTTGTGGCTGCTCCCACTCAAACATCTTTTGGCCTTGGTTCCAGTCCTTGGATAAATTCATACATGTTAAAAGTCAGGAGGGACCTCGCAGACAGAAGTGAGAACTCCAGATTAGTCCCGGTCTTCGCAACAGTGGGCTCGTTCATGTTTTGACTGAAATGTGATTTTTACAAGGGCGTTCCAAAAACCACTAGAAAGTCATTCTTTCTTCCTGGTGCTTAGAGCTGCTATCTGTCCTTCTTCCCCCCAACTCCCCCAGTGCGCAGAAAATATTTTCCCAGCAAGATCTCCCATCAGGTATGTGCCTTGCCACTGAGTTTCACTTAAAGCTAAATTCCAGGGCAGACTTGAAGGTTCTTAATTGGAATTGGAGGGATTCCGACGGAAGCTAAAATAATGCCCATGCTTAGCACATTTCCTCTCCCCCAGGAGGCTAAAGGTTGCAGTCCTTAAGTATACAATAACTGCTCATTTTCCCCCTTGCTGTGAAGCATATCTGTTGTGTACATTTTGTGCAGAAGCTGTGCCATGCAGTGTTCATCAAAAAGGGAGCAGAAGACCCTATCGCAGAACATATTAACTGCCTTCTAGATGAAACCAAAGAACCTCCGTAATCCTTCTTTAACAACACATATCTTTGTTAGTACCCATTCTTTTTTTAACAATGTTATATGATTCAAGAAAAGTACCTCTCTGGGCATATGTAGAGTGCCTTCTCTGTACTCATGAGCAACAGCAACCTTGGATTCTGATTTTCTTCCCCAATCCAGATGGTGAGGCTCCCAATTAAGTACAATTTAAAGGAATCTGGGGAAACTTAATTTAAGACAGTTCTCTGGTTCTTTTTGTAACTGACTGTACTTGATCATAAGAAGATAAAATAGAGCCCTACTGGATCAGACCAGTGGTCCATCTAGTCCAGCATCCTGTTTCTCCAGTGACCACCCAGTTGCCTCCAGGAGGGGGAGGATGGGACACAAACAGCACAGAGGCCTTGCTTGCTCACATCTGCCATTTCCTTTATTGTTAGGGCCCCCCTTCCCCCCAATCACAAAAATAACCTATAGCCCTGAGATCCTTGCATTACAAGAGAAGAAGAGTGTGGATTTATACCCCACCTTTCTCTCCTGTAAGGGAGACTCTGGCGTGGCTTTACGAAGTTCCTTTTCCTTCTCTCCCACTGTGACACCTTTGTGAGGTCGGTGAGGCTGAGAGAGTTCTGAGAGAACTGTGACAGTGACAGTAGCAGTGCGGAAACACACCTTGTCACCAGATAAGCCTCCACCACTCAGGTGGAGAAGTGGGGAATCAAACCAGGTTCTCCAGATTAGTGCTCTTAACCACTACACCATGCTAACTCTCACATTACATTGTTTACACAACAACAAGGACCCCCAGCAGTCCCGCTTGTAGCAATGAGGGGCCTTCCCAGCCGTTCACCTCCTCCCAACACAGGCCCAATTGGAAGAGGTCACAAAACAGAGCAGTTGAGGTTGAACTAATAAGCAGCCACTGGGAAATAATTAATCTAATCCTTACGAGGGACTTTTTCACTTAAGAACCAAGATTATCTAGGCAAGCTTCCTCTATAGGGCATCAGCCAGTGAAATGCCTTTTGGAGGATAAGAGTCACAGCCTATTGGCTTGTGTTTGCGAGGAGGGGGGGGATAACTCTCCCCTGCTGTTTGTCCACAGTATCTGGTGTGCAGATTTGCTGCCCCAGTACATGGATGTTCCATTTCACTATCCTGATTCTTAGTCAATGATATTGACCTTTCCCCAAATTTACTTAATCTTTGATTGTAAACTTTCTTTAAAAAACAACAAAACCCAGCTGAACTCAGTAAGTGAATAAGTGAGGTATGAAGAGCTTACGGCTGTTTCTCAGTAAACTTTTAGTTTACTGTTTAATTATATTAGGACAAGGAGTGAGCTTTAGCATACATTCCGGGGAAGGGTAGTGAGGATAACATAGGGCCTTCCCCCTCACCCCCGGTGCAATCAAATTTTCCTGAAATGTTTAGTTCTACCCTCCCTTCCTCTCCAGACTGAAAATCAAATTGTGGAAGCACCCCTTCTGTGCAGAAGAGAGATAATAAAAGACGGATTGAATTTATGCCTTATTTTTTCTATGTCAACAAACAAAGCTTATCCAAAGGAGGATCAGGCCATGCTCTGAGAGGAGCCGTCCTAGTGACCAGGCTGGGTAGCATGAAAAATTTACCTTTAACAAATCTGAGTGAATGGTCTCAGACACGTTAGCCAGGCTACCTCCTGATCACGCAGAGGTCTCAGATTAATAGCAAGGGCAGCCTATTAAGTCTCTTGGATGGGACATCTGCAAGGAGCAGCAGGGTCGCAATGAAGAGGAAGACAACGGCAAACCACCTCTTGCCTTGAAAACCCTACTGAGCTGCCGTAAGTCCACTTTACACACACAAGATTGAGATCAAATCTGTCTTCTTCGGATCCCGGAGGCCTTGATTCCAGCCCTTCTGCATCCAAAACCAGCCCATTCAACCCACACGAGCAGCAAGAGAGACAGAAAACAGAGGGAAGGTGACTTGTCTTCACATTCCAGGTTGCCAGTCAGTTTACAAAGGTTTCCTCAGGTAGAAAACTTGGAAGCTGACATGCTGAGCAAGGTTCCTGAGCCGCCCCCAGTTTCCCGGTAGGAGCCTGCAACGGAATCAAAAGGAGAAGAAGGCAAGAATGTGGCTTGCCTCACGATCCTGCTTATTTTTGCACATGGTGGTGGAAAGTCCCATCAAGTAAATCACAGACAATTTAACGCAACCCGGTTGGGTTTTCAAGTGAATGAACAGGTACTCGTCGCTGTTCGCCTCTTCATAATGTAATTCTGAATTTCCTTGGTGGTCTCCCATCCAAGTGCTAATCAGCCCAGTGCTGCTTAGCTTCCAAAATCTGACAAGATACGGCTAGCCTGGGCCAGCCAGGTGCATGGTGTGTGTTCCATTTTATTTCCTTTAACTCCAGGCAACTAAAAAAAGAAGAAGAGTTTGGATTTATACCCCACCTTTCTTGCCTGTAAGGAGACTCAAAGGTGGCTTACAAGCTCCTTTCCCTTCCTCTCTCCCCCAGCGTAACAGATAATTCCTTGGCGTAGGTGGGGCTATAGAGCCCCAGAGAGAACTGTGACTAGCCCAAGGTCACCCAGCAGGAATGTAGGAGTGCGGAAACACATCTGGTGCTACAAAATAATGTTCGTCTGCACCAAATAATGTTCATATGCCCTTTAAAAAATTTCATTGTTGGTTTCCAACAGCCAGGTTTTTGTCTGAGCTGGCCAAGCTTTTGGAAGAGCTGGAGAGCGTCCAGCAGCTGGCTCTCCCTTTCGGGAGGGAATGGGTCACAGAGCTACTCCCACCAAGTCACGTAACTCCAACAAACGTCACCTCCCCTGCTTCAGCTCAAAGTTGAATATTTTACTCAGGCCAAATAGCGTAGAGGCCAACTCAGGGCAGTCTTCATGGCAGAAACCTGGAAAAGGCGCATGAATAATCGTTGGCTCACACAGGAAGTGAGTGTGCGCACCTTTCATCGTGGAGAGCATGTGCCATGAGCAATACCAGAGATGCTTCTTTCATGAAGGAAGATGAGGTCAGAGAGAGGCTTTCCCTTTCCCCCCTCCTGTGAATTGGTTCCTGAGTCATTCTTCCCTGGAAACTCTGCCTTTGAGGCCCAACCATTACCAGGAACAGGATAAGTATCCCAAAAAACAGCATGAGGAATGTTTGACTTTGCCAGTTGTATTGCTCTTTGCAGGCACGCCTTGTTACCGCTTATGCTGAGCACAATCCTGCCAAAGACAGATCAATTGTCCATTTTCTACACAATTCAGGACAGGCTTCAAATCCATCTCATGCTCTGAGAACCACCACGCAAATAAATTAAAAATACATCCCCAGAGCTGCCCCGTCCCAGAGCAGCCAGCAATCAGAAAGGTGCCGCAATGCCATTTACGAATTCTGGCCTCTTCCGCTCGCAATGAATCGAATGTGGAAAGGAAAGCCCAACGCCTTCACCGCAACGCAACGGGCCAAAGCCCTTCCCAAATGCCATGTCGTGTTAGCGCCTCGAAAGTAGTTAAGCTTAAGAGGCAAGTTGCTACTCTGCCTGGCCTGTTGCCCGCACTGAGCCTCACCTCTGGGTTTTTTCATTTACCATTCTGAAAACGTGTTTATAATTTCACAGATAAAACATAGATATCTGACATTAATTAAATAATAACTGCCAGTGTGTTGCAGTACTTATTTTGTGCTCCTTTACATGCCAGGTGCCCTTATCAATCCAATTTAGTTCTACTACTTCCAAGACACTTAACATGGTTGGAAAAGTTGCTTTCTCATTGCAGTTGGAAGCCTGGCCGTGATAAACACCCCATGGCTAGCAGTGACAGTGGTCATCCATTGGATTTTGCTTATGGCATCATTGCAAAGGGTACCATTGTTGCTCTGTAATGATACCACTTCCTTTTTTTACGCTGAATTTACAAGTTGGCTGGAACAGTTACAGGAAAAAAGATTGTTTTTTTAAAGAGTTGCTATGACTGGCCTTCTTATCTTATTGTACCAGATGATCATATATGCACTTGTTGATCGGCTATTTGGACTTGTTGTTTCTCTCTTATTTAGTGATAACCAGATATCTAGAAATAACCCCATGATTGTGGGAAATCAAACAGAGAAGGAAATTGATATTGTTCTATAAATTAGCATTCCTGTGATAAGCAAATTAGATTTATTTAGCTGGAAGTCTCAGAGGGCAAAGAGCTGAGATTTTGGGTATCTGGGTTTGTTTAAAAAATAATCCCTGAAAGCAGTAAGACAAAAGCTGAAACATCATTTGATATAAAACTATAATTAGGTACAATATGATTTAGCAATGCAAGGAATGCTGATAATTTTAGCACTCATTTCAACAGTATTTTGGGGGGTGAATTCTTTTTTGCCTTTACATTTTTCTGTCTTGCTCAATAAAAAGATCCTTTTCTTTGTTCAAAGAGGATTTATGCATTTATGTCTTGGTTGCTAAAAGTTCCAGAGAAAAGAACAAACTCGTTTTTTTTTTAAAAAAATTGTATTGTCAGGTGGAATCCGCACAGATCAAATATAACGGATGTGGTAATGTATATAAAACTGCTTCTGGAGGGGACTTTGCATTGTAGTTCTGTCTAAAACAAGTTTGACCCGTTTTACTCCCCTCAACCTGGGATTTTCGAAAATTGCTAAACCATCGAACCTTTTGCACAATCCTGGGTTGAAGGTTTTGCAGGATTTGAGATCTAAAAGAAAGCAGCAGAATGAAGTAGAATATTAGTAATGATACAGAGTGTATTTGATAAATTGTTTTATTTTAAATATATGCACAAACCTATAATAGATTAGATATAGCTGGAAGTTGCTGTATGGGTATGTCTGCGTTTAGTTGACAAGCCATAATTGGTTGTGTTTAGATATTGTCAAATTTGAGTTTTATTCTTTCCTGCGGTTTTGTATTTTGTATTTCTATTTTGTATTAATATAACTGGGGATGTGGGGGTGTATAGTGGTATATGGATTTTCCTTTTTCCTTTTTTTGTGTTGGGAAAAGTAATTTTTTTTATTAACAATGTGGTGGAGAAGATAATCCCATACTACTCCCAAAGTACTTCTCCCAACCTGTAACATTTGGAAAAGTTTAAAATTTAATGTATTGTCGAAGGCTTTCACGGCCAGAATCACTGTGTTGTATTTTCAGTTGTTGTCGTGAATTTTAAATAAGTATTTTTTTCCAGGTGGCTTCACTTTGAAGCCTGTAGCTGGCATCTTCAGAGGATCATCTGAAGATGCCAGCCACAGATGCAGGCGAAATGTCAGGAAAAATGCTATTAGAACACGGCCATACATCCCAGAAACCATACAACATTCCAGTTTAAAATTCCCTTTTCTGTCTTTTGTCAAAGACTGTGTGCATGGGCCTACAGCACTATGTCCATGACCTCATTCTGTTCCTAAAAGGCCATCTCTCTGCAGCAGTAAGCTTTCCTTCTTGATACCTGAGGTCTAAAGCCCTGAGCAGATGTAAAAGCTTAAATACACTATGCGTGTAGAGCGGGGAAGCAGGAATGGACCGGTTGGTCCCACCCACCCCTTCTACCTGCCTGTTCAGCTGAACCGTGCTGCATTAAGTAAATTCTTTTCAATAACAATCGGCAAGGCTGCTTTTTGCAGCTTTCCCAATCATGTAGAAGAATTTTTGCTTGTCTGAGCACAGAGCTGACTGCATATGTTCAGCTGAGTGTGTCGCCAGTGTGAACTAGCTGGTGTGTTCTCACTCCCCTCCGTGAATATATTTAAAAAGCTTGATTTTCATGGACAGCAAAGACACACACCAGAACAAAATGGGTTCTGTGGTTATTCTCCTGCCTAAGGAACTCTGGGAAAAGCAGTCATAGAATCAGAGTTGGAAGAGACCACAAGGGCCATCATGTCCAAACCCCTGCAATGCAGAAACACACAATCAAAGCACTCCCGACATATGTTCATCCAGTCCAGGGACAGGAGGCAGCCAGAACCTGACCCAGCTCCCTAAGCACCAAGAATCCACCTCTACACCTCTAGAAATTCTTCCTCTAATAGTTATTGTTCCATCTGGCATAGCATGTAAAGATTGAAGGGCTGAAATAGAAATATAGGAGAGCTTAGCAGCTCTTTGCCAAACATCTCACATTGGTGTCCAAAAGACCCTTTCCTAGGAATGAGCCCCATAGAATAGACTCTGAGTAAGCTGACATAGGAATGCACTGCTGGTGACTGTTAATATAATAGGGCTTCAGATAAATTATCCGCTTCATCAGCTTCACCAGCATGGCCAATTGGCCATGCTGACAGAGGCTGATGGGAATTGTAGTTCCTGAACATCTGGAGAGCCGCAGGTTCCCTACCCCTGATATAGAAGAATTGTGTGTGAAGAATTTCCTAAAACTGGGAGGAAATCTTTATCTGTTGTCAGGATTTCCCACACCTGTGTACTGAGGATGCTTCTGGTTTCCCATAATTTTGCCAATGAAATCTTGCTCCAGTCAATAATGCTCCATCCTTATAAAAAGGCTGATGTATATATAAGCTCTCCAGATAATAGAGACCAACCATAAGCCCTATAATACATTTCATTAAGATAAAGTTAAAGCACTGGGTCATTACATAAAGCACATGGGGTAACATTGCATCACAATATTTACTAGGCAGACCTATGTTTATGAAGTGGTTTGCCACTGCCTTCCCCAGTCATCCTCACTTTACCCCTAGCAAGCTGGGTACTCATTTTACCAACCGCAAAAGAATGGGAGGCTAAGGCCCCTTCCGCACATGCAGAATAACGCACTTTCAATCCATTTTCAATGCACTTTGAAGCTGGACATTACTGTGCGGAATAGCAAAATCCACTTGCAAACACTTGTGAAAGTGGATTGAAAGTGCATTATTTTGCATGTGCAGAAGGGGCCTGAGTCAACCTTGAGCTGGCTACCTATAACCATTAGGGTTGAACTTAGATTGTGAGCAGAACTTCGATCGCAGTACTGCAATTTGCCATGCTGTGCCATAGGGCTCTGCCTTTCATTAATAACCCTTCCTGCCCTGAGCCCTTACGGGGAGGGCGGTATATAAATCGAAAAAACAAACAAACTAACAGTCCAAATAACACCAAACAGTGAGCCAGTCGTTAAGTTCTCTAGGACTCTTCTTCAGGATGGATGTTAAGAAGGGGAGATGGAGGGAGAAATGAAAATATCTCAGCACATTATCTCAAGATCTCTTTGTCAGCATCTTGTATGGAACGCTTTGCTGACTTCGATGGAGACAGGGTGTAGCTGGTATCAGGTTGCTCCCTTGGCATGCTGGGAAGAAGAAGCAAAAATGGAAGCCATCCAGTTCAGGTATCCCTTTCTTTACTGGCCAAATTCCAGTATCCCCAAAGTAGACAAAAAAGTCAGGTATCTACATGTAATCGTATAATATTTTTTATCGGTAAAGGCCTACCTATCTACTTTTATATTTTGTTAATTGTTTAAACACAAAATTAACAAAAAGTTATTTTTTAAAAGTTTGGTAGCTGCTTTGATCCTTTGTGAAATCTAAAATCCAGGTTGTATGGTCTCAGAGGTACAGAACAGATAATGTGATAAACATAACTGAATTTCTTGGGAAAATTTCTACCTGGGGTCCTATAGCTTTTAGTCCTTTTTATTGCATCCGATACTTTGTTAGCAGTGACTCTAGGAGGGCTATGTGATCTGGTGGAAGAGGTTTGGCTACATTCCTCTGCAGAAATGCCTTTAAATCTGAGGAGGTAAGGAATTCATTTGCATAGCATTTGGCATAATAGCAATTTTAAAAAAAACGATGCTGCTGTTTTCAGACATCCTCCGCAGCAATCATCTCTTGCGTTCTTTAATATCAGAAACTCTCCTAATTCATACGTGAGTTTCCTTACCAACAGAGTAGGAGCCCTGCCCCCTTTTTCATGACATTTTTGACTTAGGCAATTTGGTCAATTACCAAAGGTTCTTTCTCCCTCTCTTTCAAGCGAACAAAGGTTTTATTGCCTTTTATACTTACGTAGCAGCATGTGTGCCTTTTAAAAACGATTTCTAATCTCGCTCTCTCTGGGCGTTCTTTACGGCTGATGCATTTGACCTAAATAAGCTGATTAATGTGTTTGGCTAATAAATGCCCGCGGAGGATCAGCGTCAACTGAAAGGGGCTGGGAAAATGTATTTGATCAAACGTCCTAGAGCGGGGCAGGAGTCTGTGACTCATTGCAGTGTCTGAGGCTCTTGGGTCGATTCAGGGTATTGAGGTAGCAGTTTGGGCAAGGCTTGTGCTAACTTGAGACCTGTTAAGATTAAACTGCCCATCCACGTGGCATTTTATTGGTCTGATCAGTGAAACTGTCAGGTACCAACAGGGTGAGTAGTGGGGGTAGGAGAGTTAAAAAATGTCTGGCTCATTCCGCACATGCAAAATAATGCACTTTCAAACTGCTTTCAGTGCTCTTTGAAGCTGTGTGGAATAGCAAAATCCACTTGCAAACAGTTGTAAAAGTGGTTTGAAAACGCATTATTTTGCGTGTGCGGAAGGGGCCTCTGTTTGGGCAAGACTCCATTCAAAGTACAGCAGATTCTATCCACAACTCTCACCCTGGTTTCATCCTGCCTTTGAAGGGCAAAATTCACTTTGACCAGATTTGTCTAGGTTCCACCTGGGTGCCGCTTGGGCTTTGGGAAATCATTACTGCTTTTTACCGTTGGACTTTACAAAAGCACAGAAGCAACAGCAACAGGTCCCTATCGCTTGCAATCCATACTGGAGAGATAACAAAGGGGAGGAGACAGGGTGGGTGTGTTTGGAGATGGTTTGGTAGCTAGGCAAGCAAACAAACGCTGTCACACTTCTCTAGGGAACAAAGTTATGAGATGGTGCAGATGAAAGTATCCTGGTTGGACAGGGATTATGACTCTGCAGTAGTGCCTCAGTGTTTTGGAAATGTTTGGCATTACGTTGAGTATTGACTTTCAATCCACTTTTCATCGTACTTGCAGCTGGATTTTACAGCGAAAGCAAAATCCACTCTGCAAACAAATTGTGAGAGTGGATTGAAATGCCTTTATTCTGCATGTGCAGAAGGGGCAGAAGTACCAGAAATGGCCGTTTGGTTGATACATGGCAGGAAAGGGACGCCAAATCACAGCCGACTCTCAACTAAGGCCCTCCAATACGCAAAAAATAATGCCAAACCAATTCTTCACAACTGTTTGCAAGTGGATGTTGCCATTCCGCACAGCTTCAAAGAGCATTGAAAGCAGTTTGAAAGTGCATTATTCTGTACGTGCGGAATGAGCCATAGACTGCTTTTCATGTATATATGTACTGCTGCAAGGCCATTGTATGCCCAGAAATGAGGAGAAGAAAAAGTACTATCCAAGGAAGATTGGATACAGAAGGTCACAGAATATTCAGAAAGAGCAAAACTAGCACTTTTAATGAAGGACAGTAATATAGAGAAATTTGTAGAAAACTGTAAACCTTTTATGGACTACCTATTGAGAAAATATGGTGAGAGAGAAATAATGGCAGGATTTGAGAATTAAAAGGGGAAAAAGACTGAAATAGTATATTAGAAATTATATAGAGTGTAACTGATAAGATGTTTTATTTTAATTAGATGCATGAACCTAGAATGGATTAGAATTCATTAGTGAGACAGTGGGAAGTCACTGTTTGGATACTTCCTTGCTTTCTTTTATCTTTTATCTTTCTTTTATCTTTTTTTGGCATTTCATGTTTATGTTTTGTACAGGAGTGGTGAGCTGTGAAAGTGCTTATGTTTGTTATTTCTTCTTGCATGTCTATATGTTATGTATATTTATGTCACAGCTGACTTATGACGACCCTGTCCTCAATTCCAAATGGAATGGAACTTGCTTCCGCACAAAGGAACTCCATAGCAGATCCTCAAAGCGTCTAAGAAAGTGCTTCAAGACATGGGCATCGCTCCAAGATCTTTAAGATTTATCCAGAGAGAAATACAAGCGAAACTGCTCTGCCCGTTTGGAGGGCTGGATTCTCTCACACTTCATCTACCACCGTCAAGCCGTTATTGAAGAAGTGGCAGTTATGTCAAAAGGGTTAGTCAGTTGTAGCAAAAGTAAAGCGTAAATCAAGTGGCACCTTCAAGGCTGTCGCATGCATGTGAAGAAGTGAGGCCTGACTTCATTTGTTTAGGTTGGCCAGCGCTGGAATAAACTCGGTTAGTCGTAAAGGTGCCACTTGATTTCAATGTTGCTTTGAAGAACTGATAGTTCCCTGAAAGGAGAGAGAGTGCACCCTAGTGGTTTGTGAGAAAGCCTAGAGATCGCTCCAGAAGCCTCTACGGAAGTCATGGAGTGGGCAGGTTGCCCAAGAATGAAAACTGAAATCAGCATGCATTTTACACCCACTCGTTCTCTTCCTTCTTTTCAAAATATTTAGATAGGTTCCTAAAGATCTCACTTAAATCTGTAGAGTTTGCTATAAGTGCACAACAATTGTACAGATGCTTCTAAGTCCCTTGCCCTACTCCAGTAGTGGTAAATATGTAAGAGAGGAGTAGAAGATTTTCAAGTAAGATTCCTGGTGGGTCAACAAGCTGGAAACTATAGGAAACTAGGAATTCCCGAGTCCCTTGTACTGATATGGTCTTGTGTAGGAGTGTTTCCTCATTCATCCACATGAAGCTTACTGAGTGACCTTGGGCCAGTCACAGTTCTCTCAGAACTCTCTCAGACCCACCTACTTCTCAAAGTGTCTGTTGTGGGGGAAGAAGGGAACGAGTTTGTAAGCTGCTTTGGGACTCCTTATGGTTGAGAAAAGTGCGGCATAAATCCCAACACTTTGTCTTCATGTAATGAATCTTCCCAGTGGAGGTTTGACACACAAATGCCCTTCCAGTCTGTCACTGAGGTGAACTTTTCCTCAGCTAAGCGCTCGAATCTAGGTTAGGGATCCATCATCAGTTCTCCCTCAAGGACAACATCTATTCTTGGGCGAGTGGGAAGATTTGTTCTCTTGGAAAGGACTCGCAAGGAGCTAGACGTTCTGCCAAGAAGGCCAGAGCCTCTTTACAAACAAAGGTATGAAATATTGACCACACAGTTAGATGGCAGCCTTTGAATCATCCAGTCGTAACCTTCTGTCCTCAGACAGGATATCCTATACCCAGACCCACCCTGAAAGGTACCTGCCTAACCAGTTTGTGGTGATGGAGACTGCAGCTGCTTTGTGCTGTGCTTAATCATTGCAAATTTTTGTTCTCTCTCTTTTAATTGTATCGAGCGAGTACGTTTTTATCTTCCACCAAGGAGCAAAGGACAGCACAGATCCTTCCCTCCTCCGTTTGACCTTCACAACAACCCTGTGTGGTTGGTTAAACTGAAAGCCTGATGGGTCAAAGCTCACCTGGTAGAGTGGGGCTTCAACCTTGGGTTTCCTAGGGCCCCTTCCGCACATGCAAAATAATGCGTTTTCAAACCACTTTCACAACTGTTTGCAAGTGGATTTTGCTATTCCGTACAGCTTCAAAGAGCACTGAAAGCAGTTTGAAAGTGCATTATTCTGCATGTGCGGAATGAGCCCTAGATTCTAGTCTGACCTTCCAGTTACTATACCATACTGGCTTTTTAAAAGGGTATGTGTCCCACCTGTTTACAGGTTTCCAGTTTACTGCTAAAAGCCACACAAGAAATGTCAGTCGTATAGAGAAACATCATAATTCATTATGAAAAAAATTGAGCATTATAAACTGGGAATATGAGTTCCAACTGGATATGTGTGGAAGTGCTGTCAAGTTGCAACCAACTTCAAATAACCCGGGCAAGGGGTGTCCCAGGCAAGTAAGAAGCAGAGATGGCATGCCATTGCCTTTCTCTGCAGAGCCTTCCTTGGTGGTCTCCCAACCCTGCTTTGCTTCTGAGATCAAGCGACACCACCCTGCCTTCCTTCCCACCCAACTAGATAAGCAACCATAAATACAAAGGCTGACAGAGAGCAGCCATAGCTAGTCAAACCACCAGATTTCAAACTTACAATTTCTTGCAAACATTCTTGCTGAGGATGGTGGTTGCGCGAACAACTGGAATCACCAGCTGCCATACAGGGCGGGACTCTTTTTACAGTATATTCGAAAAGGAAGTGAGCTTGAATAGATGATCAGAATTTCCCCCCCTCCCCACTTTTGTTTTTTCACAGCAAACTATGACGAAGTTAATGTGACAAGGACTCAGACGTCCCTGTAGACATCATCCATGACTCCGCATTTATTATTATTATTGATTATTCAAGGATCAAAACACGCTTCAGGCACTTGGATTGCCAACCTAAGCAGTTACACCTTCCCAGCCGATTGGCTTCAATGGAGTTAGACAGCTGAGATTCCTGCTTAGAACGGCACTGTTGCAAATTCAATCATGACCTCCACCTTGCCCCAACCCCTCACAGACACTGAGTTTGCTTAAAATGCCAGGTGGCACCCGCACCTTCCCTCAGTCCTTACTTTATCATGTCATCAGAGAGAAGAGAGAGAGACTTCACTTACAATGTCTGTACTTCCTGGTGTAAGAACACATTAGAAAGTGCCCCAATTCTTCTTTTAAACCAAAGGGTTTTTAACAAATCCTACATTTTTTTTTGAAGCAATACATAAAATTCCATCAACCGTCCCAGGAAGAGAACACCAATGACAATTAACTTCACCGCTGCTTTATAGGAGTTTGTTAATAAGCTATATGGCTGGGAAAACCCTTCACGTATATAGCTTCAGTCTTTTTTATGTCATCCTTGTAGGAAAGGTCATTTTTATGATCATCCCATATAGTCCTTGTTTTTATTACCATCTTTATAGCTTGTTTAAGAAAGTGTACAAAGAACTGTGTAATACGCTCCTGTTAGCAAGGACTGCAGATCAAGGAAACATGGTAGAGATTTCAAAGCCCAAGTGGCACAGGTCACTTGAGGAAGTGAGCCAAACCACATTCTGTGATGGAAGCTACAGTATGGACTACAAAGTGCAGGAATTAAGAATCCAGAAAACCTCTATACATTTTACATTTTACAGATAAGGACTAAATGCAGAAATAACTTGATTGGTGTCATTGTCCTTTCTCTTGCCTCTTCCCACTTCCATGGGTTGTGGCTCAGTCAGACATCAGCCTTTTCTTTTTGAAGCTGAGGCTCCCCTTTAGCCATTTAACTTTTTTGTTTTTTTACCAAAAGAGCTCATTGCTTGCTCTTGGTTAAATGATAGATTAAAATGAGAATCAACATTATTGAAAGAACTCAAAGGCCGTTTCCGCACGGGCAATTAATGGCGGCCTGGAGACGGTAAAAAACGCTGCCCCAGGCCGCTTATTCGCATTGTAGGCACAGCTGCATCGCGAGTCGCCGCTCTCGCGACCGCTTCGTCTGGCCGCTGGCCGGGCGCTTCCAGAGCTTTTGAAGCACTCTTTGGGAAATACTTCGCTGCCGGTTTAACAGCAGCGCTTCCCCACCGCATCTGTTTGTCCCCGGCCTCCGGGCGCATCGCCGAGGTCTCGAGACATGCCGGTTAGCCGGGCTACCGGGCGTCTGCCGCTGCCCGCTGTTTCCAGGACCGGCCCATATGACGCGTCCAGCGTTGCCGGGTCGGGCGTCAGAACGCCGATTCGCCAGCTTCCGCCTTCGTATGAAACGCCCAAACTAGCAAAGGAAAAGCCGGAGGTACTTTTTTGAGGTAGGCACAAAACCAGTTTCAGAGTTAGACAGGTAGCCAATTCATACTAGATGTCATGGACTACAGTTCCCATCATCCCCTGCCAGCATCATGCTGGCAGGGATGATGGGAACTGTAGTCCATGACATCTGGAGGGCCGCTAGTTTGACACCTATGAGATAGGGGGTAGCAACGACAAACACTTAAAGCTGCCATCCGCTACCCATTCCTCCTGGGAATTTTCTGAAATGTGGTCCAATTGTGTTCCTGATCAGGTAGATTCTCAGGGCTGAATTTCATACAAACAGCAAACATTATTTTGAGATGAGAACCGATAACAATTTCATGCAGCATAATGGTTTAAAAAAGGATCAATAAATGAATGTTTCAGTATTTATATTCCACTTTTTTACCTGGAGGGACCCAGGCAATTGAATCCGCAGCAAAAAAAATAAACCAGTAAACAAATAAACAGGACCCACCTGCCATGTAGCTGATGGGCTCATTGGCTGGCTGGCTTGAAGTCACTGGCTGTATGCCACAGACTTAGAGCCCAAGGTCCAAGAGCCCTCACTCAGCTCACACCTCTGGCAACACCCAAGGTTTATGGTGGTGGAAAGTGCAGTCAAGTCGCAGCCAACTTTATGGTGATCCTATGCGGCCCAGTAGGGTTTCCAAGGCAACAGACAAACAGAGGTGGTCTGCCATTGCCTGCCTCCACATTATGTATGATTTTAGACTGTACACCCCTGCAAGCTGCCATGAACCCTTTGGGGGTAGGAGGGAGGGATGGGTGGGTGTGTAGGTAGGTAGGTAGGTAGGTAGGTAGGTAGGTAGGTAGGTAGGTAGGTAGGTAGGTAGGAAGCAAGTTGCAACCCTGGACTTCCTTGGTGGTCTCCCATCCAAAATACCAACGAGGGCCAATTGCTTCCTAGCTCTGATGAGATTGGGCTGACCATCAAGGCTTTATAGGGGTACCTGAACCACCATATAGAGCGACCTGATTGAAAGTTCTTTGTCCCAAGGAGTTTACAGCTGAATATCTGATATGAGGAGACAACAGGAACAGTCACCGGTACTCATGCAGAGGGTTTATATTAGTTAGAAGTATGGCTTAGGGGAATCAGGTAATAAACCTAATGGAAATGCTGGGTTTTCAAGGAACTATCTGGGGAAGGAGGTATCTACCTTTAGGAAAACCAGGTTATTCTTGTCCTTTTCTTTGTCTCTGTACTTATAGTTGGCAGTTTTACATAGGTCGACATCTGTTTTACATGGTTTAATTTATTTGTACTTGAATCCTCGTGATCTGTGGGCAGAGGCAAATCTTGGGAAAATATAGCTTGGTGCAAAATCTGAGCCCCCCCCCCCCCCCACCCTATGGGTGGCCACCCTCCCCTGCCACGGCCAAATAACTTTTTTGTACCAGGTCATTTCACCTGCAGGAAAGGGGGGGATTTTCCGCCCCCCACGTGACTAAATGGCCGCAGCCCGGGGATATTTGACCCCATATGTTCGTGTGGGTGTGTCTTACAGTACGCCTCTGTTTGTGTGTGGTTCTTACATTTATAGAGCAAGTGTGCATACTCAGGATTTCTTAACCAGTATACTGCCTGATCCTGAATACGCACTTTTGCTTTAGCAGTATCTTGCTGGGCTGGGAGAGATTACTATCTCATCCCTCATTCTTTGCAAGAACCCCAGAAACAGCAGGCCCCAGGTGGTCACCAGGAATTGGCTAATATGAGAAAAACACCAGGGCCGGGTGAGGAAATGAGGGTACATGATGACAGGCAGGGCCAACTGGACAAAATATGCTGACTAGCCGGCACCAGCAGCTACCCTGGGCAGCAAAGTTCAAGGGGCAGAGACTGGGATGCAGATTTGGGCTTTCCTGGCATGTCCCCGTGGACCTGGAGCCCTCAGCAATGTCCAAGGGGGTTCTTAAATCTCCCTTCACCTTTGCTCCAGGTCATTTCTGCCCCACTCTAAGGCAGCAAAGCTCCTGGATCAATCTGAAAAGGCATGGTCTGTGTAAAGTGCTGTCAGGTTGCAACCCTGTATGGCGACCCTGTAGGATTTTCAAGGCAACAGATGTTCAGAGGTGGTTTGCCATTGCCTTCCCCTGCCCAGTGACCTTGGAATTCCTTGGTAGTCTCCCATCTAAGAACTAGCCAGGACCGACCCTGCTTAGCATCTGAGATGCAATAAGATCAGGCTCACCTGAGACACCCAGGTAAGGGCAAAGATGCTTTGCCAAAGGAAATAGAAGAGTGCACGCAAGCAGTGGGTCTTTGAAAGTCCTTCACTGGGCTTGATCCAACCACCTGAGGGACAGCAAACAGAAGAGCTTCAAAATGAGCCGGGTCAAAGACTTGCAAGAGCAAGAAAAACCCAGTTATGGAGGGAAACCTCTGAGCCACTCATGGTGTTCTCTGGGGCTATCCTGTCGCCTTGGTAACAGGAGACTATGTCCAGTCCAGGGTGTCCTAGTAAATTACCCCACTCCCTTTTCTCCAGCCATTAAGGTGATGTCACTTCCTCTTAGCCCTCCCACCCAGCTGGAAGAACTGGCTGCAGGGGACGTTCAGCCGTGTGGGTCTTGCGCCACCGAGACGTGTTGGGGGCGTGTGTGTGCTGTCCCTTTGGAATGCAAGCTGGTCAGCTCATCACAGCATGAGCAGGCAGCAAAAACGCCTACATACCATGAAAACGCAGAGGCTTCCTGCTGGAGGTCACCCATCAGTCCCATTTTGTGCCCCCCCCTGCCGCCGCCACCCTCTAGGATGCTGGGAAAGCCCCTCCCTGCAATGTGTAAGGCTGCCCTTTGGGGACCGAACGCCAAAGAGGAATTGATGCAGGTTTTGCAAGCAGGGGAGAAAGTATATGGACAGGGGGAACCTTTGCACGTCCTGCACTGTAATTGGCAAGGAGAAAAGGCATGCGTGTCCTCCTTGGCATTGATTCACACCACATGCGCTAGGTTGAGTCCCTGGATTGGGAACAAAGGGTGTGCCTCCACCGTCCTTTCCACCTATGCGATTATAAGATAAGGGCCAGGATCATTAACATTGCTCATAATTATTATACGGTCTGCCTGTCTCCTGCAAGTTTATTCCACCCTTCCTCCAAAGAGCTCAGGGTGGTGTAAATGATTCACCCATCCCCATTTTAGGCTGAGCAACAGTGACAGGCTCAAGGTCACCCAAGAGCTTCATGGTGTTTGCTTGTGGGTGGATTTGAACTCGGGTCTTCTACACCTGTGGCACAGGAGGGTGAGTTTCAGTGCTGCAGTCCAAGCTCTGCTCACGAGCTGAGTTTGATCCCAATGGAAGTCGCCTTCAAGCAGCCAGCCCAAGGTTGGCTCAGCCTTCCATCCTTCTGAGGTTGGTTAAATGAGTACCCAACTTACTGGGGGTAAAGCAGAGGTGCCCAGGGAAGGCAACAACAAACCACCCCATAAACAAAGTCTGCCTAGTAAATGCTGAGATGTGACATCACCCCATAGGGGTGAGCAGCAGTGGCGTAGTGGCTAAGAGCAGGTGCACTCTGATCTGGAGGAACCAGGTTTGATTCCCAGCTCTGCCTCCTGAGCTGTGGAGGCTTATCTGGGGAATTCAGATTAGCCTGTACACTCCCACACACGCCGGCTGGGTGACCTGGGGCTAGTCACAGCTTTTCGGAGCTCTCTCAGCCCCACCCACCTCACAGGGTGTTTGTTGTGAGGGGGGAAGGGCAAGGAGATTGTCAGCCTCTTTGAGTCTCCTGCAGGAGAGAAAGGGGGATATAAATCCAAACTCTTCTTCTTTTTCTTCTTCATAGGTCAGTGATGTCCAGGTACTCGCACAGGGGGACTAACTTTACTTTTTAACCCCCGCCCCGACCCAAGTCTGATGCCTTTAACTGTGACACCAACACTGATTCTCGAATGATATTTTTGTGAGCCAGGATCTGGGCAAAGGCATGTTTGGGCCCCTACATCACCGAGAGGAAAAACTGTCCTAGGAGACTGGTATTCAATGAAAGGTTATTAGCAGTTCTAGTATTTCTTCAGAATTCAGGAGAAACCAGCTCCGCTCCCTGGGGGAGAGGAAAGGGGTAATGGGGGTCACATGGCATCAAGAATGCTGCTGACAGCCATGTGATTTGAAAATCTTGTTAGGCTGCTGTGGAGGAGAGCTTGGCGGGCACAAGAACAGTCCGCTGCTGTTTCGCTGCTAGTTTTACCTTTCTCAGCTTAACTGGATGGCTTCTTTGTGTGTCTGCCATTACAGCTATGACTTCAGCCACAATCAACGACTCGTTTCAGCACTCAGTGCAAACAGTGTAGACCTGTCCCAAATCCCAAAGAAACCAACATGGGAAAGGGTGTCCCATCTGATCAGCAAAAGAGGTAGATCAGTACCTGCGCCGTTGGGATTCTTGATCCATTCGACAGCTGAGAACGTCAGGATGCGAAATTCAACATTGATAGATAATTTCAAAGAGTACCTGCATGATGCTGACATCTTTTGACTTTCATTTCGATTTTGAAGTTCGTTGACTTCATTGGATTGACCAGGGTGCAAATCTGCTTAGGATCGCACTGTTCAAACACTCTTCTGCTATGTTATTGGTTTTTTCAAAAAGTGGTTATTTTGAGCATGACAGTTTGTGGAAATGTCTAAGATTACTGTGTTTGGGTGGCTCAGTGTTAGAGCATCTTCATTTGCAAAAAGGTCTCAGCTCAGGCTGAGTTACTGACGTCCCTAGTTAAAAGGATCTGGTAGTTGGTGATCTTAAAGTCTGGAACCCCGGAGAGCAGACACTAGTCCCTTTGATAGATCACTGTCTCACAAAAGAAGACAACTTCACATGCAGCAGTGGCGTAGGAGGTTAAGAGCTCATGTATCTAATCTGGAGGAACCGGGTTTGATTCCCAGCTCTGCCACCTGAGCTGTTGAGGCTTATCTGGGGAATTCAGATTAGCCTGAACACTCCCACACACGCCAGCTGGGTGACCTTGGGCTAGTCACAGTTCTTTGGAGCTCTCTCAGCCCCACCCACCTCACAGGGTGTTTGTTGTGAGGGGGGAAGGGCAAGGAGATTGTAAGCCCCTTTGAGTCTCCTGCAGGAGAGAAAGGGGGGATATAAATCCAAACTCCTCCTCCTCCTCCTCCTCCTCCTCCTCCTCCTCCTCCTCCTCTTCTTCTTCTTCTTCTTCTTCTTCTTCTTCTTCTTCTTCTTCTTCTTCTTCTTCTTCTTCTTGGAACGAGAAAAGTGTGTATGTGTCCAGGGCTTTTGAATCAGTTTTTCTCAGCAACCTAGACGGAGATCAATCTGTTCCACTTTCATCTCATGCGTTTCTTTGTATTTGAATCCAGACTCTAGTGTTATTCACTTATCACTTCACTCTGTAAGATAAATTTCCTCTGCAAAACGGATGCTATAATAATCACAAAATCAACAGTCTTCATACAGGCGGGGTGGCACCAAGGGAGAAAAAGTTTTTTTTCCATAATAGATTATTTAAAATGTTAAACTGAAACAGTTGACAGTATCTGGCCAGTCTCTGGCATTTATTATCCCCTTAACAGGAGCAGAATAGGAAATAATTTTGCCCCATAGGTTTTATATTTCACGGCTTCTTGATCCTGTGGCCGTTGTTGTTTTCTCATCCTCCTACATAAAACGTCTGCAGAGTTAAGATCTACTCATTACATCTGAAGTAATGGAGTCCAGTCTGTGTGTGTGTGTGTGCGTGCATGCCATCGAGTCAGAGCTGACTTATGGGGACCCCATGGCTTTCAAGGCAAGAGACATCTGGCGGTAGTTTTCCCTTACCTGCCTCTGCATGGACTGAAAGAGATCTGAGAGAACTGACTGGCCCAAGGTCTAGTCTACAACAGCTTGGAGCCAGCACGGCTAAGAGCAGCAGACTCAGTTCTAGAGAACTGGACTTGATTCCCCACTCTTGCACATGAATGGCGGACTCTAATCCGGTGAATCAGGTTTATTTCCTCCCTCCTATTCATGAAGGCTGCTTGGTGACCTTGGGCTGGTCACAGTTCTCTCCAGGATCTCTCAGCCCCACCTACCTTACAGGGTGTCTTTATGAGGAGGGGAAGGGAAAGGTGATTGTAAGTCGCTTTGAGACTCGTTAAAAGTTGAGGAAAGTGGGCTATAAAAACCAACTCTTCTTCTGATATTTTGGAATAAAAGATTACATCTTTAAGATGCAACAAGATTCCTGCTTATGTTTTGTGGAAGTAGCCTAGGGTAGCTCTAGAACTATTTACATCCTCGGTTTAAGGAATAACTGTGATAGTGGCAGTGGAAAAGGAAATATAGGTGAATGGTACTGTCAAGGTCAGTGAAACACCCTACCTGAATCTACTACCTCAATGTAGTAGGAAAAAAGAAGCATTGCAGGCTGTTTTTGCCTTGTGTAAATCTTAAACTGTGCAATCCTAGACAGAGTTACGGCCTTCTACACCTATTGAAGTCAATGGTTTTTAAAGGGTAGAACCCTACATAGCTTGGCACTATAAACGTGAAGCCCAATTGTTTATAGCCATATCAGTCTAAAAGAAAAAGCCAAGAAGAAAATCCATGAAATACCTTTTTATTCAGATCATCCCAGTGACACACAACAATGTGCTAGCTTTTGAGCTCACTGAAACTCTTCAGCAAGCCAGATGCTACAGTTACAAAAAATGACATGAAGGGAGGGAAAGTTACATGGCAAAGTCTTAACATTCTGACCTGTAAATTCTGTGTTTTTCCCCCTCTTTTTGTATTGTAACACTTGGCCTGATGAAGAGTTCTGGTGAGCTCAAAAGCTCACACACTTGTGTTGGTCCTAATAAAAGCTGTTACATGGGCTATGAAGACTGAAGAGCTTAAAAACCAAAATCCTTTCCTGTTGCCTGGCCAACAGGAGCTATGTGCACATTCCCCCCCCCCCACCCCCACACACCAACGTTCCCTGTATGCATGCATTTAGTTCAGAAAGGCCTATGTTTGCAGTCCCCAGCGGTATGGGGGCAGGGAGTCCAAGTTGATGGATGGGGGATGAAAAAGGGGCCAGAAAACTGGGGGTGGAGTGGAAGCCATGAGCCAAATGTCCACAGCACCCTGGAGTGGCACCTGAATCAGCAAGGGGAAAGGAGGAGGCCAAGTCCTGAAAGGAGGATGAAATATACATAGCATTGACTGTTGCAGCAGGCTAGCTCTTTCGATGAATGAATTACAGTGTTTTAGAATTGACAAGCAGCTCCACAGCAAGTCAGCATTCCTGCATTTGCTGCAAGGCTGACTTTTCTGGTTTTCCTTTCGGCTCATATGGGAGCACCCCTGACCCTCCTTTGCCCAGGGGAGGGTCACGCTGCAATCTTCTCCTCTGCAGTCTGCAAGTATCCTCCACTGGCTTCATGCAGCTGGGCATTCAAAACTCCCCTCAAAGGCACCCAGCTGCAACATCTCCACCCTGGGCAGAGAGCAACAAAGGCATCATTCCAAGGCCTGTCCAGGGCTCACAGCGTGCAGCTGCTGCCTTTTTGCTCTGCCGTGGATGCATGGGTGCCTGCCTCTGCCCTGTGCCAGCTTCTTCAGAGTCTGGCATCTTCGGAGGTAGGTCCCAGAACGATTTGTTCATCTCTGTGGCACAGTGTGGAGTGACAGTGTGGTGGGGTATATGTCCCCTCTGGTGGGGGGGGGGGGATGAGGCAGATTTGGAGTTCATTTACAGCTGCATTTGCAATAAGATCCACAGCTATATCTGCATCTGCACTCTTCCATACCCTTCCATGCCCTCGAAGATCTAGCACACTGTGGCGCTGATTCGCGCACACGTCTGAACGCTCGACTACTGCACGAGCAACTGAACGTGTGAACCAACTCCTCTATATCCGTTGAAGGGGAGCATTGGGCACCAAGATCCTCCAGTTCATGCACGCAAGGCACCAGCTGATGAACGCGCATTTGTGAATCGGTGCCAGGGGACTGAGACTCCCCTTGGAAACGGATACTGACCGTTCGGACGTCGTTTGAAAACGGGAATATTTCCGGGGAAGCGTGCACTGAGCCTTCTGGAAAGGGGTATTCAACTGGTGTAAACCCGTGGCCAGCTTTTCATACACTCCCATGAGCAGCGCCTGCCCCCTCAACCTGGGTACATTACAATACAATCCGTGCAGAATCTCTGCAGTCTCTAGTTTTCGGCCGGAGTAGACTCCCTGCATTAAGATCCTACAGCGATAGTACAATCCTAAAGAGAGCTCCGGCAGCCTAAACCCATTCACTTATATGAGCTTCGCCAGGAGTAACGTTGCATAGGATTGCACGGTTAATTAAGGCGCCTCTTCCCCTTTTAGTGGCATCGCCCTTTTAAAACTGGCAGGGGAGGCGTGTCCCGGAAAAGGGCCGGGCTTCCCCTGCCTGCCCGCCTGCCGGAGCCCAGCCCACCATAAAAAGAGTCTGCAGCGCGCGCTCGCCACCATTTACCTGGGAAGTTGCGCTTGGAGAGCGAGCGGAGAGTTGGCGCACGCGCACTGCGGGTAGGGAGGGACGAATTGTCATGCCGAGCCGTGGCGCTACCCTCTGGGTAAGGAGGACCCTTAAACGGGAAGGGAAGCTTGTTGTGCCGCTCGTTTCCATAGCAACCCGGGAGGGGGGGTGTCAGAAATGAGCGACAGCGTGTACGTGTGTACGTGTGACACGCATTTCCTGGAGTGCACGTTTGAAACAAAGCTGGAAGGTGCATGTCACTACTAGAGGAGCCATGGGGATGCTCTGGGGATGCCAACAGAGATGCTAGGCGTGAGCTGTGATTTGTGTGGAGAGGTGTCTGCATGCCATCCAGATGCTGGTGTAAAGATAGCATGTCAAAATTTGCATGTTCACAAGCATGCAGTTGCATTATGTGTTGCTATCTCTGCGTTTGTGTAGGTGTGGCGTGGTTGTGTGTATGGGGTGGGGGATATTGTTTCTCAGTGTAAAGGTGTCAGAAGGCAAGGCTTCAGATAAGGGGTATATTTTGCAATTGGGCTATGACTTCTGCAGCTAGGGTGCTGGACCCCGGTGCTCAGCCCTCCAGTATCCCCCCGGCCTGTCATGAGCTTGCCTGCCAGTGTGCTGCTCTTCTAGCTCTGCCCATGTTCTAATGCGCCAGCTGTTTCGACACCGCTCTGCAGGAACAAGCCTTCTAAACCACTGATAATAATCATCATGAATCAAGCATTAGTCATAATCCTGAAAGTATGGCAGGGACGGGGACGGCGGCTCCTGAGGAGCCGGTTGTCGATTTTGGAGCGCACCTGCCGCACAGGTAGCACAGGCCCGGCCACCCAGTGGTTGTCAGGGTTGAGAAAGGTGAACTGGTTCCTCCTGCCTGTCGCCTCTACCTGGTGTGTAAATGATGCTAGGCCCGGATCCTTCTGTAAAGCAGAGCTGTCGCCTTCTGCTATACTTGTAGGGGGAGTCATTGAAATTGCCTGGCTGCCAGGAACTGGTGCTGAAGCTTGCTGACACTGAACATTAAGCGCAGGTCTCTGCTTTAAGTGGTTTCACGTGCATCCTATAAAGGTTTGTCATCCTGAAGGGCTGTTCAGGTAATGCTAGGTGGCTGAGGCGGGTGAGTCACTTCCCCAAACTGTGCATGTCGGGACTCCAGAGCCTGGCAGCTAGCTCCAGTTGCAACCCCTTCAGGGTTCTCTAGATCTTCCTTTCTAGCCGTCTCAGCACCTACTACAAAGCCTCGCGGAGCAGGAGAAACGTTTGCAAAGGGAAGAGGCAGATGCCTGCCAGAGATATCTGATCTTTCCAGATGCTTATGTGCTAGGCATTCCAACGCAATTCAAACAGGCTGCACTTGGCTGTGTGATTTGCTGATGAGGGCTTATATGACTTAGAAGCTAGCGCCTACGTAAGGAGGATGGAGTTAATTTGCTGCAGCATGCGTCAAGGCTGCCCTCTGTTCCCAAGTCCTGATAACTGAAATATTGGTGATGCTTGCTTGGCAAAAGATCCTCAAGCCCTTCTGGGGCACTTTTGCCAGGCTGGGGTAAACGGTACCCATTATCCATCACTGTCGCCTCTCAATCTGGCGACATTGTTTAAGTGCACCACAAGACCCAAAATAAAGTTGGTTTTTACTTCTGCAGCATTAAAGATGCTCTGCCAAATGCTGTCCAAGGGAGCTTTATTTGACTTCCTACGGACAGGGAATTGTAGCTCCACATCTTTTCTTTGTTTAATCCTAAATTGCAGGGATCCAGAGACTTCTTTTTTGTGGTCTCTTGAAACAGGCCTTTCCATGTACCTTCTGGTTTGTTGAAAGGTGGTGACAGTAGCAAGCACTTCTGGTTGTGTAGTTGCACGCCATGAAGGTGGAGTTGTGGAATCCTATCGTTCCGGGTAGGGTTCCACTAGTGTAGTCATAATTGCCCCTTTAAAATATTGTGCCGTTTCCTCTTAGAAATAATGGTGTGGTGTCTGCTAGTGTTAAGAGTGTTTCATTGATAGCTTTGAAATAGTGATGGTGACCTTAGTAGATTGTTGGGACTCTTTCTGATTTTGGCAAGGATTTTGTTTCTGGGGTAAGTGGAAACCCAAGAGAAAATTTTAAATATTGCCTTTTTTTGTGGGAGCCTTTCACGTATTAAATTGTTGCATTCAGCTTTTAAGGTCATCTTAAAAAGGCATCTGTGTTGAGTGTTCGTTTGTCTTAGTATAACTGGTGAACACTTAGGATTGATCGTCTAAGAATTGTTATTATTGCTTGGTAGTCTTAAGTTTTACCTGATGTACAAATTGATTCCTGCATCAATGGACTGACCTGTTTAGAAAGGCAAAACAGGCTGAGTAGCTTTGGTGATTCAGATCCAGGAAGAGCAGCCTCCTGGTCTGAGACATCAATGCAGGCAGAAAATCATCAATGGCATTAAAATACAGATGTGAGCATGGCCTCTCATGTGATGAAGTGCGTGCTAGCTGAGAATTGTGTGATAATTCTCCTGTGTGTGGTCCTTTTTCTCATCTAAGGTGAAAATAAGCAAAGGGCATTTGGCAAATCTATGCCCTTCTATGGGAGGAAGAAAAAAGTGCTATCTTTGGAGGAGGGGAGTGCTAATAAATCTTGGCCTCAACGCTTGTCAAAATGGCAGCTCTAATAGGCTGGCTTGCATTGGAATGTTATCATCTTGCTTTTGTCAGTAGTACTGGAGAGAGTTTTTAGCCCTGTTTCATCTGTGAACATGCAGGCACAAAAGAATCTTCTTCTCAACCACCCTGCGGAAACCGGGGGGGGGGGGGAGCAGTTTTGTAACCTACAGAAATACCCCGCACCCTTCATAAATATGCTGCAGCCATTACCTCCGTAGAAACTGAAGCAGGGGGAAGTATTAGAGGACGCTTGGAATCTCTAACGAAGGATTTAATGCCCCCGCCCAAATTACAGTTATCAGATTCGTAATGGAGACTCAAATTACTATTAAACAGTGGCACCTTGAAGCCTAACAAAATTAATCCCAGTATAAATTTCAGAATAAATTTTGTTAATCTTGTAGGTGGTATTTTGGACTCCTGTTGAATTTCATTGCCACAGCTAACACACAGTTATCCCTGCTCTCAAGTTACCTGTAAAGTTCACTGGCAGTCTTCAAGCATTTGTCAGGGATGCTTCAGGCTGATCCCGCATTGAGAAGGGGGATGGACTAGATGGCCTGTATGGCCCCTTCCACAGATGATGTTATGATGTTGCTACTGTTTTATTGGATTGTAATGCACTTTTTTTGGTTATACTACTAGGTTATATTGTCTGTTGTTGGTTTTATTGTACACCGCTCTGAGCCCTTTGGGGATAGGGCGTAGTAATAATAATAATAATAATAATAATAATAATAATAATAATAATAATAATAATAATAATAATAATAATAATAATTCTGTGAAAGCTGCTACATACTGTGACCTGATTCTGATGATAGGCCACTGAGCTGTAACTTCTGGAAAGAAACACTGGCACTCTGCTTCTTCCATGTTTGCTTCCTTGAGACGTTATCATGATTTTTTAACTGGCAAGATGATTGCTGACCTGCCTCCATGGAAACTGTCTTGTGAATTGTGCCTTGGGAGCTTCCGCAAAGCAGGTTACCTCCTGAACTGTAGTTCAGAAACCCTTAGTGGTTTGAAGGGCAAGCCTTGGCATTCTTATTTATTTACTTACCTGATGTCCTGCCTTTCTCCAGTGGGGGCCCAAAACAGCTTGCTTCGTTCTCCTCTCTTCCATTTTGTCCTTACAACAACCCTGTGAGGTAGGTTAGAGTTAGACTGAGCATGTGTGACTGGCCCGATCACTACATTCTAGCTGTCTAATACTGTCAAGTATTATTGATACTTGGTGCTTACAGCATGTTTTCTTATTGCAAGCTTTGGGTCACAACAGCCCTGTAAGGTAGATCAGTATCAGCTCTGTGTTGTCAATAGGTGGCCTTTAAGGAACCCCTCATAGGTTTGCAGGACTGATGAGATTTAAACCAGAGATTGTCTGGTTCAAGGTCAACCTCTTAGACTGCTACACAGAGTTACTCCAGTGTAAGCTCGCTGATTTCAGTGGGCTTAGGCTAGAGTAGAGCTGCATAAGATTACTACGTGCTATGTTGGGTACTCCCCCCCCCCCCCAGCCCTGAGTGTACCGACAGGTTTTCTTTGTTCAGGGTCATGAGTCCTTTTTTGTAGGTTTTGGCAAGCGAGGCCCTGCTGCTACCTCCGTCACATTCATTCCTTCCTCCGAGTGAGAAATTGTTAATCTTGAATAGCCTGATTTTTTTTTCTTTTTGGCCTTCGTTTTCAGACCACAGGTGAGCAGCGTGGCTCTCTGAGCTTCACAGCCTTCAAAAATAAAAACTATGTTTTGCTGCCCTTCTGTTTAAGTGCCAGCAGTTTGTTCCTCTACTGGCTGGCCATTTTAAAATCTTCAGCTAGCCGTGGCTGCTCTAGGGACGTGTCAGCCTGAACACAAACCGTGTCTTCATGATTTGTCTCCTTTCCTCTTCCTTGGAGGGAAGCTTTTAGGAGGCGTTTTTTGTCTCTTCTCCTGTACCTCTGTTTTTCTTTCTGTGGCTGAGAGTTTCCTCACAAAGTAAAAACATGAACTGTAGGTGTTGGGCGCAGCATCCCGAGAATATTAGCTGTTTAGAAGAACAAACTTGTGAGCCCTTGCGGATCTCAAGATAGGCTTGAAAGTATGTGAATTGTATGGAGAAACGACCAAGCCAGTTAGATCTTCTGAGGGGGGGGGGGGTTCTTCGTTGCCCCCTTCCTGCAATAACCAGCACAAGGTTGAATTATGCAAAATAAGGCTCTGAATACAATTTTGAGGAACTGCCACGTTTGCGGAGGTTGCAGGATGTTGATTATCTTGGCACAGAAGATTGCTTTTCAAAACATCAGCATTTCCCTAGTGGCTATTGCAGTCTGCTTTCCCAATTTTGCACCTTGGTTCTTGGATTCTTCTTAGCTTACCCTCTCAATCTGTCCTATTTGTTCCTGGATACCCAACCGTGACCTTCTGGACCGCTTTCTCTTGAATGGTCAAATCCTGGGCAGATGTTCAGTATGTGTTTGGGGAAGGATTGTGGATTGTGGGGGCGCAACACCCGTTCCACTGGAGGTACCATTGGTTTGTTTGTGCAAGAAGCTTGTTTGCGCAGGTTTGATTTGCATAGTCTGCACGTTGTATGTTGTCGTGCGCAGTCACGCAGCTGGTGCCTTTGTGGACAAACCCCTGAGCAATTGCTCTGGTCATCCACGGGCACTGAATATGTGCAGAGGGTGGGAGCTGACAGTGCCATAATCCTACTGTGTCCAGGGAGGAACATTTGAGCAGGGTTAGCTAAAGTCCTTTGCATTTTGACCAGCTGTACCGTTCTTCTTGCCAGAATTGATCCTGAACCCAGAGCCAGTTCAGACGCTTTAAAATTCTTGTGGCGAGGAAATAACGCATCAGCTGTCTCTACCTTGTTGACAGGCAAGCACAGATTCGCAGCAGCGTGAAAACATTGGCCTATTTTCCAGCCGCTCTCGACACAGTGTGCGACTTGTTCTTAAACTGTAAACTGAACCAGAGCTGAATCCAAATAAGGAGGGGCTCCTGCGTGCGAGAAGTTGCACGGTCTGTAGCAGGATTCCTTATCCACGGGACTTAAATCTATGCCAGTCAAGGAAGGATTTTGGGAGGGATCAGGTGGAAGTAAGTCTGTGGAAGTAAGCCTGTGCAAGTTCCCAGACCAGCTTGCTTGGACACATATCCTTCAGGAGCACATTGAAAGATACCCCCGCCCCCCGCCCCCTTCTACCTTCTTAGCCATTTCAATTCTAGTTTTGCAAATCTCAGTCACATTTCTCTGGAAATGACTTGCCCCAAACAAGTCAGCAAGTGACTATATATGAGCCTGGCAGAGGGGAGAGGCTGTAGTTAGTGACCGAGCAGATAAAATTTGGCTGTGGGAATGAGTCTTTGTGGAAGGAAAGGATAACTGGCCCGCAAATGGGGAAAGTAGCCTGTCGGGTTGTTTGTAGCGGCGCTAGTGCGGCTCCACTTCGGCTTGCATGTACTTGCCTTCTGCCAGAGCCGCCTTGGAGTCGTCTCATTGCGCAGGGAGAGAAACTGTTTCTTCCAGCTGAACAGCTTGTCAGGCCCACCTGCTCAAGCCATCTTATGACGCAGAACTCTGTGTAGGAGGGCAGGCTATTAATTTTTTTTCTGAACCAAAGCTTATCAGTGTGGCTGAATTATAGTACAGCAGAGAAAATAATAGCCTGTTGTAAAAACCCAGAGGTCTGTCGCAATCGGTCCCTGTTTTTTGCGGTGATCCCGGTTTCCTGTCATCTACCTGGGAGCAGAAAGGCACCACTTAAAATTATGTAATAGCCCAGAGTTTAAATACTGCCCTTCATGAGTTCCAGGAAGCAGATTATACGTGCTAACAGTCCATGGTTTGGGTTTTTTTTCCCTGCCCTCGGGGTTTTTCATCCCTGGGACTTACAATAGTTTAAGAGTGCTAAAAGTAGCAGAACAGGGTAAGAGTCATCCCCAAATAAGCAGAAGGCTCCCCGCCTCCTCCGCCACTTTTAAAGGAGGAAATGACATCACGTAGTTGTCAAACAGGGAAGGGCGGCAGAGCTGGGCTGATGACTCGGTCGGTAGCAATGCACCTCTGCTCCTCCTCCACCTCCCGCTCTGAGTCACTTTGGAGATTGAGTCATGATACGTGACTGTAAGGTAGGCAAAACTAGGTTGCTGCTGGGGAGAGGGGAGGGGAGAGGCTGGCCGAAGCTTCCTCGCTGTTCCAAAAAGGAAGGGGGGAAAAATCAGCTTGATAAATGCTGCTCTGTGTTTGCTGGAGGATGGCACGTCCTCTCCTTCCAACCCAGGAAAATAAGCTCGGTCATAACCTCTTGCTGCAGATTCCGTGACAGGTCTCTCTGCAGTTTTTGTGCTTGCCTTTTTTCGTGGGCTGGCGTAATCCTTCATCCGTGCTTAAACATTGAGTCTGAATATGGAGAGCGTTAAGAACTGGCTGTAAACTTGAACATGAAGCTGCATGTTGTGTTTGTTTACATCCTGTTCTTTCCCTCGGTGAGGGCTCAGAGTGGCCTGCATCCTCCTCCACTCTCCTCTGCTTTATCCTCACGACAGCTCTGTGAGGTGGGTTAGACTGAGACTGTGGGATTGGCCCAAGGTTACTCAGCAAGTTTCTGTGGCAGAGTGGGGAGTCGAATTTGGGTTTCCCAGATCCTAACCCAGCACTTTAACCGACCATTGTCATGCTGGTTATCCTGTCAGGTGGCCTCCAGTCCCTGCTGCTTGCTTTCATAAATGACATGCTGGTTTTACAGTTGTCTCCCAGTAAACACCCTCCAGGACTAGCTCAGAAAACTAAGCCTGGGTTTTCCTTTTCATTTGACATCGAAACCAGAAATAAGGCACAACACGGAACTTAGATCTAACCATGGTTAAGGGTGATAGAATCATGATGTCTGTTCTGAGCTGCACGTCAGAGGGAGTCGGGAGGATTTATTTATCTGGCACATTCTTATCCCGCCCTTCCACCAAGTGGCTCAGGACAGCATACATGGTTCTCCTCTCCTCCAGACTAGCTACACTGCAACCTACACTTATGCTGAGTGAGGGAACAGTTGGTTAAAGATCATCTGGCAGAGTGGGGATTTGAACCAGGAGCTCATAGAACCTAGGCCTGATACCTTCCCCTCTACACCATGCTGGAGGTGAAGGAGATGGTGGCAAGCCAGCCTCATATTTATTAAGTTTGTACCCATTGCTTCACTTCCAAGAAACTAATACATTTGCTCTAGGGAGAAGAACTAATGGCAAAATAACAAAATACAAACAAACTCAAAGCAGCAAAATATAAACAAACTCAAAGCAGTGCTACAACTGAGACATAAGGTGAACTCTCAGTCTTTTGGAAAGCGAGTTTCACTCAGCTTCTTCTGAGTAGGGGCTGCCACCGGGTTCTCTGGTACAAGGAGGCCCATTTAAAAACATGCGGTCATAAAATAAGTGGCAGAGATTTTTGCTGGTTATTGTCACATTCTTAACCTTACATTGGAGCAACTCACAGATGCTGGACAGAGTAGGCTATTACTCCGTTGCACTGTAATAGTCAGGGAATGAGTTCAGTTCTACATCCGCACTGAAAAGCCACACTGTGGTGGTGTTCAGAGAGTTCCAAAGAATCCTGAATTTCATTGAAAGGTGTTTCTACTACCCAGTGATGGGATTCAAATAATTTAACAACCGGTTCTGGTGGTGGGATTCAAATAATTTAACAACTGGTTGTTTTCAAGCACCATTTTAACAACCGGTTCTGGCGAAGTGGTGCGAACCGGCTGAATCCCACCACTGCTACTCCCCCTTGTATAAACTTCAGAAGGTAGACTCAGCTACTAGACATTTCTAGGGGCTTGAGTTTCAGTGCTGACGGTCTAAGGCAGTGGTTTTTGTACTCAATGCAGTAGGGCCTTCTTTTGGGATGTGTTTGCAAAATAACTCCACGCGGCTTTTGTCCCCTAAGTAAAAAAGCAAGAATCTCACATCAATTAACATGGAGCACGTTCATACATACGCGGCAGGCTGTGCTTCATGGCTGCTTCACACATGATGCAGAGGCAGACACCAATTTCCCACCAAGCCTCCCTGTCCCCTCACGTTGTTCTTTCTCCTCTGCTTCCTGGCCTCATAACCCAGTTCTGGATCCTGACCCACAGTCTGAAGACAGCAGATCTGAGGACCAAATGTCACATGCGCTCAGCTAGCAATTATTCTCGCCTTTGCCCTGCCCTGGTTTGTTCTTAATAAAAAGAGTGAGAATTTCTGCAGCCATCTGTTTGAAGGCTTGTTTTAATAAGCTTGCTCGGAGTGGAATTTGCATAGTTGTGCGTCACCTGCAGCTTCAGTGGGGAGACCTAGGGGAAGGAGGGTCGAATGCAGTTCTTATGGGCTTGGGGGGGGGGGGAGCTTCAGTCTGTGCATGCACCCCCTCTATTATAGACCACCTGTTTTGTGGTTTCTTGCCTGTCACCATCTTATATAAAGCTGCCTTATCCATTAATGTACAGGACCCCTGGGCTTCCACTTTGGCCTTTTGGTTGTCTCTCAAAAGACTAGTTGTTTATGACAGTGTGTTTGAAATGACCCTGGTTTGTTTGAATTAGATTGATGACTTACAAATCTTGGGAGCCATACAGCTTTGGGGGATATGTTTGGAATAGTAAGCAGGCCTTCTTCCCGTCTGCATTGGCTTCTGAAAGCCAGTGGGGAAGAGTTATGTTATGCTTCTCATTCCACCCTAAGGATAAAGTCCTGAATCCTAGATTTCGCTCCCAGGCCCTTGAAGTGGTCCACAGGAACTAGGAGTCAAACTTCACATGAAGGAGTTGACTGATGACGATTGGGCACAAGGGTGTCATTCAACATATTCCTGAGATCTGTTTAACACACACACATGTCTCAAGTGTGCCTGTAGAAAGTCACCCTGATTGGAGTGCTGTTTATTACCTTCTTTTTACTTGCATCTTGGGGGGTATTCAGTGACAATTTTGCATTCTCGGTCCCAGTGGTGGAATCAAGATTATGAACCACCGAACTGAGCACTTGGAGAACAGTTACAGGAAAAATTAACTTTCCTCCCAGTGGCTGGGTGATTATAAACCTGTTGTTTGCTTGGGCTCACGAGACAACCAGTGTTGGTATTGCTGGAGGGAAGTTTGGTACCCACCACTCAATGGCCTTGTTTGCCTGCCACGAAGAAGATGATGTTAGATTTGTACCTCATCCATCTCTCCTGTAAGGAGACTCAAGATGACTTAGAAAGTCTCTTTATCCTGTAATCTTTAATGAATACTCTACTGTGGGGAAGATTACGTTTCTACTGAACAATTCCGCCTCCCGAGATTTTAACTTTTGTAGCTAGGTTCCTTATAGAAACTTTGAAATGATTACCTGCGATGGTTCTCATGTATGGGATACTTGTTTGGACAGTGTTGGCTGTTATATGGATTATATGCCTAATAAAGGTTTATATATATATATATACTTAGAAAGTCCTTTCACTTCCTCTCCCTTGTGCGGGAAGCTCCACATTCCGAAGCAAGGGGTGGTGGCACAGTGGTACCGAGACAGTGTGAGGGAGCTGGCACTAGCCACAGGTTTCGACCTATGTGGGGGTTGGCTTCTTGGAATCCACAGAGAGTGTCTCATGTAACAGAGATTGTGTGAGCGCCACCAGCCAGTTTCAAGGTTTCCTGTTCTCCTCTGCATTACCACACAAATGCTCGCTCCTCCTTGATCTTGCCAGATCTTGCCGGCTGGAAAAGGTGATAAATCAAGCGCGCTGTCTAAATCTGTTTTCCTTTGCCATCAGGAGGACTTAATGATTGCTACCCTGCTTCCCCTCCCAAAAAACATTTCAACTTTGCTCCCAAATGGGACTCTTACCCTGTTTCTCCAAAAATAAGACATCCCCTGAGAATAAGACATAGTAGAGGTTTTGCTGAAGTGCTGAATATAAAACATACCCTGAAAGTAAGACGTAGCAAACTTTTTGTTTGGAAGCATGCCTGTCGAACAGAACACCAGAGCATGCAGCTGTGGAGCAGAAAAATAAGACATCCCCTGAAAATTAGACACAGCACATCTTTGGGAGCAAAAATTAATATAAGACACTGTCTTATTTTTGGAGAAACATGGTAATAGTGCAGAATGCCCCCCCCCCCCCCCGCCCGGTTGAAATCCAAATAGATGCTTTTTTCTTTTCTCTGCTAGGCTCTGGGTCAGTTAGTGAAACTCATCACTGATGGCTTCAAGTCATACTTATGGGGAAAAGCTCAGATGATCTATGTTGAGAGGGAAGATCTCTCTTTGAACACCAGGTAGCTGAGTACAGACAGCAGGGGAAGTCACGTTGCCTTGCGCCCTAGTGGGGAGCTTCCGGAGGCATCTGGCAAACTTTTGGTGTCGTTGGGATGCTGAGCTGGAGGGACCCTTCTGGTCTGGTCCTGCAAAACGGCGCCTGTGTTCTGCACGCCAGGAACTTCTGTACCCCGGTTCAGCACTGAACTACCTTACAGAGCTGGATCATCCTGTCCAGTGCACCAGTGTGTCTGCTCGTGAGGCAGGGAACTCTTACACAGGTGTGTCCTCTTAATTGGAGGTGTCCAGGCCTGGGCAGGTTCTGCACTTTTATTTATTTATTTCTTGCATTTATATCCCTCCATATCTCCAAAGACTCAAGGCGGCTGCATTCCCTCCCAAGCTCACTGAATTGGAACTATAATGAAGTGATGCTGGAAGACTGCAGCTCCAAATCCCATGTCGCCTTTGCATGAACAGAACCTGTGGCGAGGACGTTTCGTTTCTCCCAGCAAGTGCTGCTCTTCTAGCAAACTGAATGGGATTGGATTAGTCCCTGAACACCTCTCTGTGTAGGTCAAGACTCGGTTTTGCAAAGGGCGGAGACTTTTCTACCACATGGCTGTTTTCACCAGTCATTCTATAACGGGGACCTACTTGACAATGATGTCCCCCAGAATGTGGTGTGTAAAGTCACAAGAATGTGGTGTTTAAGTCACAAGAATACCTGGCACACTGGACCCCTTTGTACTACCACCAGTCAGCACTTGGTGTAGACCTCCTGCGACTTTGGTGTTGATTCTCTTGTGTGATATAGGTGCTAGTTTAACAGCTGTGGACTCACGAGGTCCATCTCAGGGGAAGCCTGACGTATATCAGGACTGGTGTGGGAGTAACCGCAGAGGAGGTAGCAACTACGCCGTTCACCACTATGTAAAGAGGGTTTGCCAATGAAGTGAGTGTCTCTGCGCATGGACACAGCTCTCTTTGTGTGGCATTAGTAAGGGTTCTTCCGAGCTTCCTGTTTCATAACCGTTGAGTTGTCATGAGCTGTGTGGAAAGCTTATCGGCTGGTTGTTGTCTTTCTTCTCACTGAGCAATTAGCCTTGTCCAGCACGGAAGAGACTGATAGGGCAGGAAGGGCTCCAGCCATTGTTTCTTATCTCTGTCTCATATTATCAGCCAATAGAATGATTTTTTTAAAAAGTTGCTTCCAGGAAAGATCTATTTATATAAGCCGGCGCTTAAAACGTACACACACGCAAACCGAGAACATCTTTTGTTTCCAGAGCCTCATTGACTCGATTCTGTAAACTTAAAAGCAGGTCATTTAGCTGTGATTAACATGTAGAAAAGTGGGATTTAACCATTTTATTCCAGCTCAGCACCTCATTCCTTATTTCGATGCAAAAACAAGGTTGCGTCAAGTGTGTTGTCGTGGACAGTACTGGCATAGGGCCAGACTACCATGCTTTGAATCCCCCGGTGCTGCTCTGAGCAACCTAAATGACCTTGGGCTGTTGACACACACAGAGCCCACCTTCCTTTGCAACATAAAATAAAACAACCACAATGCGTGCTGTCTTGGGTTCCTGGGAGGGTCAGATGTGGCGGATGTTGTGCCTGCATTTGCTCTTGTAACAACTTTCTGCTAAATAGAAAAAACAGCTGTCTGTAAGAGTAGACTCGTTTGGGAAGACTGAGCTAATCCTAAATAAATGTCTGAATGCTTACATACACTGAATGAAGACCACCTTGGGAGCCAGCCTTCGTACAGTTAGTACTCTAGAAATCCAGTGATCTTGGAGAAACTGTACCAGACAATGTGGGTGCCTGGGTGCTGTGTGGTTTCTGGGCTGTATGGCCGTGTTCTAGCAGCATTCTCTCCTGACGTTTCACTTGCATCCATGGCTGCCACAGATGCAGGCGAAATGTCAGGAGAGAATGCTGCTAGAACACGGCCATACAGCCCGGAAACCACACAGCACCCCAGTGATTCCGGCTGTGAAAGCCTTCGACAATACAATGTGGGTGCCGTGGGTGCAGTATGCATTTCTGAGGCCTGCGGATCTACCACGACTGGAGGCATGCCATGATCGTCTGTATTTCAGCTCAGTTCTCAGCCCTACAGGGGCCCAATTCAGATCAGGACTGTGGTATGCAGGGAGAAAAGGAGTTTAAGTGTCACCAGCAGGTCAAATAGCAGCTCTCCAGTGTCGTTTCAGGTCAAGAAAATGGCACAGAAAGGCAGCTTAATTCCCCTGCCTCCAAGATCCCAATTTCATCTGAGCTTGTGTGCTTGGAGCTTATCTCAGCATTGGACTTGCAGGCCACATCTGGTTGGACCTGTAGTGTACTGTCTTTTGGTTTCCAGACTATGGAGTTCAAGACAAGTTTTGGCTTTTTATTGTGGCGAATTAAAATCCTCAGTAAAACTCTGTTAAATAGATAAGAAAATATAATCAAATTAGAGTTACAATCAGTTCTAGAGACTGAAAGGAAACAGAATTATACATATAGTATTTTGTATATTTTAAATGGCCATTATTGATGTAAATTCTAATAATCCAAAATAGATTTAAAAAAAAACACTGGGTGGTTACTATTATCAATGTCTAGATTTTTTTTCTCACAAAATGAAAGTTATACTGGCATATTATTATCAGCTTTCATTGTGTGGTTAATCGTTTAACTCAGTAGGCCTCTCGGGCCTGTGTGGTCACAGGGAAATCTCGGCAGTGGAGCGAATCATAATACTTGGGGGCCCTGGGAACGGGCTGCTAATTGGTCAGAGCTGAAGAGGAAATAACTTTTTGTAATCGGATATTATTCTGCACTCTGTTCCCCAGAAGCGTTTTTTTCCCCCTGAGTAGCTCTTCAGTTGTGTGTCTTGTCAGACTCGTACTTCCCATTAGCCACCTCCTCTGTAGAAACATGGAAAACCTTGTCCCTATAAACAGATTTCCAACAACAGACCTGCGAGTCCCTAATCTGCAAATGCAAAATTGCCACATCAGTCTGTTCTTTCTTTGCCAGCCAGCACTGAGGCCTTTCAACAAAGGGGCTGCTGTTAGCCTTGGAGCTGGGTTGCAGTTACAGTGGACTCTTCATCTTTGCTATGTGGTACTTGACGTTTCTTATCCTCCTTTTCTTTTTCTTCCCCCCCTTCAAGGGAGCAAAAGTTGCGGGTTACCTGGCAAGAACTGTGGACTTCTGAAACATTAAAGAACAGGAACCGGGACATCATGTCAACAGCAGGAATTGCAGCGCAGGAGATGAGAGTCCCCTTAAAGAGTGGCTTTCTCCATAATGGGCAAGGCATACCGAGCCTGAAGACCTGTTGGACTGGCCACAGTGGGTTTGAAAAGTAAGCCGTGCATTTCTTTACCTCACCTATTTGCACTCATCTGGGCCACATAGGCAACTGACAGATTAAAAGCATACCCAATAAAAACTCACCTGGAAAAGTGTTAAAATCTAACAAACGCATCATTTAAACAATTAGAACCAAACTAGAAGACAAACACAAAAATTAAAACTGTTCAAACGTAAGGTAGGAAGGAGAAATCCCTGATGGAATTCAAGGCCAAATAAAAAGAAGAGATAAGACCTCTACATCCTATTTTCTCTTCTTGAGGCTGCTTGAAATTTTTGACCAAATGTGTGTTGATGGGCGGGGGAGTGGAGAGAGGGAGCAGCAAATGGGGTTTGTGGGTTCTTGGCTTAATTTAGACTCCTCTCTTCCAGTTCATTTTTCAGCATGGACCCCGTGACGATGGCCTACAATCTGAATTCATCTGCTCCACATCACTGCGCATCTGTTGGTATGTACGTGGGAGGCTGAGGGTGGGTTGAGAGCTCAGTTGTGTTTTAGTTTGGAGGAAACCATTTCAAAGCAACAGCTCATTTTCTTCTGGGGGTGGGAAGCGGGGGAGTAGCCGTGTTAGTCAGTTGCAGTGGAAGCAAAACAAACAGGAATCTTGTAGCACCTTCAAGACCGAACAGATTTGGTTGCAGCAGAACCTTTTGTGAAATGTGCAAAGTGGCTATCCTCCTCCACTGACACACATACATGGGAATAAAGAAAACGGTTGTAAACAGTGGTGGGGCCAAAGGCCAGGAAATACAGATATGGCACAGAAGGCCTGTGACATTTCTAGGGAAAGCTCAGCTGTGAACTAGAGGAGAACAGGAATCATTCACAACTGCTGGAAGCTCATTGGAAAGGCTATAAATAGTCCCCGTTCGTATCTTTGTATGGAAATATCACCAATTCATGCAATGCCTGGCCTTTTGGCTCCGCTGTTTACCTTTTTTCTCTCTGCACTCATCAACTGTGTACTATGTCAGTCGAGGATAACATTTCATTCATTTAAGTGGGCTGTATTCCTCGAAAGTTCTGCTGCAGTAAATCTCTTTAAGGGCCCTATGATGGTTTTGTACCTGTAACCTACGTGCACATTTCTTTTCCCTACCATAATTTCTGTGTGCACAGTCAGCAAGCTGGGCTGCGCCTCTAAAACCAGGCCCTGGCCTTTGGTTCTGTAACAAGAAAGAGACTGAAGGCTTATTCGCAGTTGCAGCAATCTTTGCCTGCCCCCTAGCGTTGGGCTTTAGCCCTGTGGTTGACAAGTTGAGATTTTGATGGCGTTGACGGCTGTGCTGGTCCAGAAGAAAAATCCAGAATACAGTCCACATGATAACTTTTACTGGGACCAGCTCAATGACGGATAAGCATGTAGAAGCCTCCAAACTATTGTCCTCTATTTCTGTTTTTGTTCACCGCCCTGAGCCCTTCGGGGGAGGGCGGTATAGAAATATAACCAATAAATAAATAAATAAATAAAACTCTCCAGCACTTTTCTTCAACCTGGATGTTACAAAAAAAAAATTAAAGTAAGAAAAGGGAAAAAGCATTAGGACATGATGGGAAACTTCTGGCATAAGTCGGCTTTGTTCTGCAGACTTATGTTCTGCAACAAAAAAGCTGATGCTCAGATCTAGTGCCATCCAGCTTTATTGTCACAATCGTATTTATCATTTATGTTTCTTTGATTGTGGGTGCTGATCCCTTTGGTTTTATTTTGGCAGTTTGGAAATTCGCTCTGTCACCATCCCAGGGTTTTAGCTATAGTGATTTATATTTTGTATAGTTATGTTTTAAACTATGTGAGCTGCCCAGAGCCTAACTCTGGTTGGAAGGAGGTCTGAATGATTTAGGTCCTCCTAGTTTAGAAAAAAAAAAAGAACTACGGTGGGGAAATGGGAGAATCCGACAAAACCTATAGAATGTACTCTGCATTACTTGACAAATAGCATCGTTTCATGACAGAAGATCAAGGGATCTGCCACAGCAATATGTGACGATAGCCGATGGTTATTGAAAGAATCAGGCCAAATTTATCAGGGGCTCTTAGACACAAACCTCTAGATTCTGTTCTTGAATGGTGGAAGGTGAAGACAGACAAGGAGGGAATCTTCAAAATCTTTTGAAAGTATTTGTCGAGCCACTGTTCAGTACTCAACATGAGTCTTGATGGGATTCTTTCCTTTCCAGCAGGACTGACCAATTGTTTAAATGGATAGACCATGGCGCATCTCTTCCAATTATAAGCTCACTCTCAATTGTTTCTTTCTAGGGCGCAGTTCAAATCCAGATCCAGTAAATGGCCACAGCCATGCAGAGAACAGCAGCAAGGCCTTGCCTCAGAAATCAAGCCCGCTTCCTTTCAGCCCCAAAAGCGAAAGGCCAGCTTCAAACTCCAAAGACGACCCTATTCCCAGCTTCAGCAGACTCACGATAAACACAAGCAGCCATTGCGGTGAGACATCTCCCCACACGCCAATGATCAGTGGGATGCTTCTCTTCCCTCCCACGCCTTCTAGTGAGCGTGGCGCCAGGCCTCTGCCTCCCTTGCCTGTTGCTAAGGACTTCCTCCATGACGACGTGGACAGGGAAGTGGAGTTCCTGACCAGTTCGGACACGGACTATTTGTTAGAAGATTGTGGCAACCCTGCTTTTAAAACCACTGGTCACGGCAGAAGGAGCTTTAGGGGCTGTGGGCAGATCAACTATGCCTACTTCGATGCCCCAGCAGGACCTAAATCGCAAGAGTCCCACTCCGCAGCTGTCCAAAGCGGATGCACAGCCAGCGCCTGCCCCCCTCCTCCTCCACCGCATCAGTTGCACCGGCGGTTGCGACGCTCACATTCTGGGCCCGCTGGGTCTTTCAATAAGCCGGTAGTGAGGATATCGAGCCATTTCCACCGAACGTCTCCCTCTTCTGACGACGACAAACCAGAAGTTCCCCCCAGGGTTCCCATTCCTCCCAGGGCGCTCAAGCCGGACTATCGGAGGTGGTCGGCCGAAGTGGCTTCCAACTCTTACAGCGACGAGGATAAACCTCCCAAAGTTCCCCCGAGGGAGCCTCTGTCCCGGAGCAATTCTCGAACGCCGAGCCCCAAAAGCTTGCCACTCTACATCAACGGCATCATGCCGCCTACTCAAAGCTTTGCCCCTGATCCGAAATACGTCAGCAGCAAAGCCCTGCAAAGACAGCACAGCGAAGGCTCGGCCATTAAGGCCCCGTGCATCCTTCCGATCATCGAGAACGGCAAGAAGGTTAGTTCGACCCATTACTATCTGCTCCCAGAAAGGCCACCGTATCTGGACAAATACGAGAAGTTCTTCCGGGAAGCAGAAGAGACCAGCTCGAGTGGGGAAGGGCAGCCTTGGAACGGGGACCCTGGCCCGGCCAAGCTGGACTTGAAAGTCAAGGCAGATGTGGCTGGCCATGTGAAACGCAAACATCTGTCTTGTGTAGTTTCTCCATAGAATTCCAGAGGACTGGACAGGAAGAGTTAACCGACTGTGATTGCAAGCAGTTCTCCACGGGCCAAGTATGGCAGATTCCCTTTGGACTGTCAGGGAGAGGATCACGGAGAACAATGATAGAGCTTTCCCTTGGTGCTGCATTGCTCTGGACCAAGCAGACCATTCTCGTTGGAATGAAAGGACTTGGAGTGAAACACTTCAGTGTGCATCGGGTTGGCCAGTTATTCAATATTCTAGAGTAATATATATGTTTTTAGAAACTCACATTAGTAGAAAAAAGAATGCAGTCTTGCTAACAAGACTAGTGACTTAAGCCGAGAACAAAGGGCGGTTCAGTATTTTTATCGGAGGACTTTCAGCGTGACGGCCACGACACTTTAAAAAAAATTTCTGGACATGTTTCCTGCTCTCTTCTGCCTGGCACAAGCTGGTTTTCCTTTGCCAGGAAATGCCCTTGTTACTGTTGGGGGGCGGGAGGGGGGAGGTTGAGGAAAGAGACTGGCAAAACCAGTACCAGTTTCTTGACTTTGTAAGCCCATCATGGGTTTGGGTAAGGGTTAAGGGTTCTGGATTCCAACCTTGGGAGAAATGTAGATCTTGCTGGCTGGGCTTTCTCTTCCGGGGCAAACCCCCCTGCCCATTTACTCAAAAGCTCTTGGCAGGATTCTGTCAATTGTTTGTTGACTTGGACCAATAAATGCCAGCCATTACCCACAACCACATTCTTCACAAATCCCAATGAATGGTTGGTGTTGGTCTGTCAGGTGGGGCAACGGTGGGTAAAGCCGTTGCTGCGGGAACTGAGACGGAAAAAGACAAATTGAATAGCGGAGAGGACCTTTTAAAGAAAAAAAAAATGGACCAACTTCTGTTCTTTAGACAGGAAGTATGAGTGGTAGCCGGAAGTGGGCCACAAGCTGGTCTTGGGGTCTGGTTCCTGTTTTGTATCGTGTGAGGAGGTGACTTGTTTTTGTTAAGTCAGATCGTTAGTTTTTTCCTCTCTTGAGTTTTTTTCCTCTCTTGAGTTGACGTTCACCAATTCTTCTGTTTTCTGAACCTCAATGGCGGATGGGCCTCTTTGAGACATCTGAGGGTTTGTTGAGAAGGGGGACGCTTGTCTCCACACAATTCTCTCGCGGCCCCTCCCACACACTAAAACCAGCGCAGGGGGAAAGGTGCTTTCAGACAGAGGTCCATGGTCATGGTCTCCCGATGACATGCAGAAATAGCTGTTTACAGTAAACGAAATAAAACTGTTGAAAAGGAAGTTGTGTCTCCTGTCTCCCGCCCCTCCCCCCACAACTTCCGGGAAGCTTCCTGGGTTCTAGTAAAAACACTAAATGAAGGTAACATACATGTTCTAGAAATAAATGCACTGAGACTTTAAGGCATCAGGTGTACAGTATTGGAGGAAGGACGACGTTCACTTCATTATTTTTGGATATTGTCATGTCTTGAATTTAATAAAAATGTACTTATTTATGAAAATGCAGCACCTCTTGTGTTGACTGACAGGCTGCAGCGGGATCTTCCCGGTCTACCACCCCTCATGGTAATAGCGTTGCAGAAACATAACCCCCACCCTCGCCCCGCATCCTCCCATGGTTACATTGCCAACAACATTTGAGCGCCAGCTCTCTTTAACACATAGCGTAATTTTGGGTGTGTCTTTTGGCTTCCTGTGCTAGCCAATCAGAAGCTCTGTCAAATCAGGCTACAGCTTTATCAAGATTGGGAAGGCTGGCATTATTGCATGCTTCCGCCGCCCACGGCGTGGGTAGGCAGTGTGCGAAACTCTGATGGGAGAAGGTATTTGCTCTACCCTGCTGAGCTCACGATGGATGCAGGCTGGGCTGGGAATGTGCAGGTTAACCCATTGTTCATTACCGTGTGCTGTGAGCCATGATTTGGGTGGTGGTCAGTCTTTGGGGCTGAGCTGCTGGCGTTGCTGTGCTCCTAAGGATCTGTGGTTCCTACTGAAGAGTTTGGATTTTTATCCCACCTTTCTCTCCTGGAAGGAGACTCATAGGGGCTTACAAGCTCCCTTCCTCTCCCCACAACAGACACCTTGTGAGGTAGGAAGGGCTGAGAGAGTTCTGAGAGAACTGTGACTAGCCCAAGGTCCCCCAGCAGGAATGCAGGAGTGCGGAAACACGTCTGGTTCACCAGATAAGCCTCCGCCACTCAGGTGGAGGAGTGGGGAATCAAACCCGGTTCTCCAGATTAGAATCCATCTGCTCTTAACCACTACACCACGCTTGGTGGAGATTAATCACACAGGGGAGCAATCCAGACAGACGGGCCCAGCAAAGGAGGGGGACTGAACATTTGGAGGAAACCAGGCAGCAGTGGGGCTTAAAGAAGGAATGTGAGTCAGGAAATTAAGGGAAGATTCTGAACCATCTTCAAGGGGTGGCCCTATGGTGAGCACAGTGGCCAAAGCCGCGCATTATAGTAGCCAATTGTGATTGCCATCTAGCATAGCTATTTTGAAGTATATGACACCTGGATGTGGAGCTTCCCTTCAGTCATGGCCTGTAGCCTTTGATGGACGTCAGCTATACATCTGTCTAAGCCCCTTCTAAAGCAATGCATAGGAGTGCCGCCTGCTACATCCTCCGGCAGCAAATTACAGAATTGTTGCAAGAAGGAATACTTCCTTTTGTTTGCACCCCCTGCCAGAACTCTAGAATTATAACAGAAGAAAAAGATCTCAGTGGTTCAGCTGTCCAGCCAACCACCCACAAGGTGCCTGCCACTTAAGAGAATCCTGCAGTGGAACTATTGAGGTTCATTCAGGTGGGAAGGGCTGGGCTTGTCTCTCCCGAGGCACCAGGTCTTGGCAACTTATCAAAGCCTCTCCTGCGAGTTCCTGAAACAGCTGATGTTCTGGCCAGCCCGCCCACGTTGATGCCACAGCAATCTTGATCTCTGCGCCTGTCTCCTGCGTTTCAGCTGTCGGAGGCCCTCGGGCACTGACGGGCGGAAGATTCCTTCTGCTCTCCCTCTGGTATGCAACGTGACTTGTCAAGGCGTCCCATCTGGCTTGTGCAAGAGAGCTCTTTGATTACACATTCAGATCTTTAGAGAGCACAGAGGGCTGAGCTTGGCCGTGCCAGGAAGGTGAAGAGGAGGAAGACGGTCCTCGGCAGGTCTGGTGGTGGATGTCTGCCTCAGCACAGTGATGAAATGAACATGGCCACTTGCTTTAAACTAAATCAGACCATCCAAGTCAGTGTTGTCTCTGAAGACTGGCAGGTCTTTCAGGTCACTGTCTTACCTGATCCTCTTAACAGGAGAAGTTGGGGATTGAACTTGCGGCCATTCACATGCAAAGCAGAGGCTCTTCCATTGAGCCATTCAGTAAGTGGAACCTTGCAGATGTTCAAAATGGCAGCCATATGTACGTTTGGCCACAGTCACATGGGCTGTCCTCTTTTGTGCCTGATGGGGGCCCAAAATGGCTTCTCTTATTCTCCTCAATTTTAGCCTATTGTCACCATACTCTGAGGTAGGTTAGACAAAGAGAGCAATAGCTTGCTTGCTTTGCTTGACCCATAACTCTAATCTAGTCAGGAGAAGCTTAGCATATAGCTTCCCTATAATAGAGAGCAGGCTAATGGGTCGATAATTTGCTGGATCGTTTTGGTCACCTTTTTTGAATATTGGGACCAGCACGGAGGAAGTCAATGCCTTCGGCATTATCCCCTTTTCGTTGATCCTTGTAAAGAGATTTGCGAGCAAGTCTGCCCACCATTGTGGGTTTGCTTTCAATATTTCGGGGATAATGGCATCGCTGCCTGGAGCCTTGTTTGACTTTAAGTTCTGTATCAAGGGGATGATCTCTTGACAATTTACCGAATCCCAGCTTGGACCCACTGGGATTTTGCTGTCGCCATTGGCTTCGTTGGAGTTGGTTTCGGCAAACACTTTTGAGAAGTACTCACCCCATCTCTCTAAGGTGATATCTGTCCTAGGTGGTCCCTGGGGATAGTTTGTCCTGTTTATTATTGACCAGAATTTAGAGAGCAATAGCCAAAGGACACCTAGTGACCAAGTTTTGTGGTAGAGTGAAGAGTCAAACCTGTGTCTCCAAGATCCTAGCCCAACACTCTAATAATCCAACACCACTCCAACCCTATCTCTGCTAAGCCTGTAACCCTATATTCACGTATTCAGCTGCTGGTGAGCCCCATGGAGCAGATTGGTAAACTGCAGAATTGCAGTCAAAACTCTGCTCACAATCAGAGTTCGATCCTGGTGGAAATCAGTTTCAGGTAGCCGGCTCAAGGTTGACTCAGCCTTCCATCTTTCTGAGGTCGGTAAAATGAGTGCCCAACTTGCTGGGTAAACCGTAGATGACTGGGGCAGACAATAGCAAACCACCCTGTAAACATAGTCCGCCTATACCCTGTTTCACAAAAAGATGTTAATAGCTTGTATATTCCTCCACCACAGAACTCAACGTGCCGGACCTTCTTTGTTGTAGAATGCTTCATCTGGATTCTAGTGCTTACCTAACCCTCCCCCTCCAAGTTTGACGGCAGCTGTTCAATGAACTGTAAATGCTCTTGTATCAATGCACCATGTTCAATAAAGCACAAAGTCATGGTTTTGACAAAGGCAGTGAGTAAAAAGAAATGATAGTTCTCACATTCGTTCCGGACTACATTCTAATGTGGAAACATACAATTTTCCCAACCTTTGCACCTCAACTGAGCAAGTTAACAGCTTTATGTGAAACAGATTGTCGTGACGTGAATCACCCCGTGGGTAATTTGAGCCTTGTCTGGCCCTGCCGAAATGCCAATTTCCCCAGCCACGTAATTGACGTATGGTTGGATAACCCCCCATCTTCCAAATAACACGTTGGGGGCATGCCTGTATTTAGCAGCTCTAGAGAGAGTTCCTGGGCTCTGTACCTCCATGCAAACCCAAGCTGTCGTTCCCTTAATCATCCAGCCTCTCCTTTTGCCAAACCTGAACCACAAGCTGCTAATGTCGGCCATCCGGTTCCACCTTCACTGTCGGCGGAGAGTGCTCTTAAATGATGCTCTAACAACCTCTGTAATTACCCGCTTTCTGGGCCTGGCGGTTAGCCCTGCCCTCGCTTGGGCTACCAGTTTTGTTCGGGAGGCAGGAAATGCAGATTGTGGCTAGGGTTTTGGATGTTTGAAAGCTCCACCTTGGAGTTTAAATTTTGATAGATGTTCTCGGAAAACGTGAACCTTTGATCTCCGGGTCTGACAGTGTGGGTAGGTATACAGTAGAAACTAGTTTTGGATGTTCCCTTGGAGCATTTATTATCGGTAAAAGGAGGAAAAAGCAAGGATGGGGAAAAAATAAACGAAAGTTTTGCCTGGACCAGTGGATCGAGCTTCAGTTCAAGATCTTTTGCATTTTAAAAAAATGATTTGATGTTCACATCATCAGGGGTGTGACTTGCCAGGGCTGAGAAACCCTGCGTTTTGAAAGCAGCATCTAGATAAATTATCTTTAACCTCCTTCAGTTTTCTCCTCCTCCCTAAACAAGCCAGAATATGGTCTGAAGTCATGTGGCACAGTAGCTGAAGCAAACCAGATCCAGTGTCTGATCAAGGCCTGGGACTGTGGTGTGTATATGATTCAAGACCAGTGGGTGGAATATAAAGGAGACCTCCATGGGTTCCCTGGAGGTTGGCAACCCTATATCTACTGAATTGTGGCTCTGAGATGAAGAAGAGTTTTGATTTATATCCCTCTCTTTCTCTCCTGTAAGGAGACTCAAAGGGGCTTACAATCTCCTTTCCCTTCCCCCTCCCACACAACAAACACCCTGTGAGGTAGGTAGGGCTGAGAGAGCTCTGAAGAACTGTGACAAGCCCAAGGTCACCCAGCTGGCATGTGTTGGAGTGCACAAACTAATTTGGTTAACCAGATAAACCTCCACAGCTCAAGTGGCAGAGCGGGGAATCCAACCCAGTTCTCCAGATTAGAGTGAACCCGTTCTTAACGACCACACCACGCATGAAAGAACATGGGAGACAGCCTTCCTTCGAGCCATAAGAGAGCAGCTGCTATGGCAGCCAGAGAGTCTCTAAGCCCCTTCCGCACATGCAAAATAATGCACAAATCCACTTTCGCAATTGTTTGAAAGTGGATTTTGCTATTCCGCACAGTAAAATCCAGCTTCCAAATGAAAGTGCATTATTTAAAATGATTCTGCATGTGCAGAACGGGCCTCTGTGTTTCTGATGAGGTTTCTGTAGAAATTAGAGCAGTTTTCTTGCCTCCCTCAGAATCTGCATCCCTTGGATGGCTGAGCTGTAAGCAAAGCAGCTACAGATTCACGGAAAACAGAGGCTCTTCCCCTTCTAGCCAAACAAATCAGCTTCTTCCATACGGCACAAATCTGCCCTTTTGCGGTACTCAGAGTCAGGGCAAATCGACAGAGGTTAAGACAGACAGCGATGTCCGATAGTGAGTAGTCTTCAACCTAAGGAACGGCACAACCACCTCCTTGCAACCGTGTAGCTTATCTCTGGACCCAGAAGACCACGGCCATGTGGTTTTTGACTGCTGTCCTCCTTCTGCATCATGGTGGTGCCTTTAACCCTTGCAAAACTTTTTTCAACCTATCCGGAGACTTTATTATTGGGGGTCTGTTTCCAGTTCATCACAACACAGTGCGGAGGAAGGGGACCCTGGAACCAGAGCTGCCCCTGTGTACAGGGTGAGTGAGCACTTCTATTCCAGGAAGAGGGTTTTGGGATGTTGTTTGTTTATGTTATTTCTAGCCTGCCTTTCTCACCAGGATTGAAGGCAGATCCTGCAGAGAAAGTCAAAGGATGGGACATCGAACAAACAATGCTATAGGATTTGGACTGCAACCCACCAGGAGTCTAAAAACAGAATTGAAGGGAAGCCGAAGTTTTAACACGACACATTAAAGGATGCAAAATTATACAACAGGAACCAATTTACAGTAATAAATAGGATCCTGTTTACACAATTTTGCAGTGATCTTGCAGGTATCTGCATGAGAGATGTCCAAGGAATACCAGTGTCATGATGCGAAGGCAAGAAATGGCAAACCACCTCTGAACATCTGCCTTGAATACCTTATGCAGTCACCATAAGTCAGCTGTGACTTTATGGCGAAATAAATGTTTTACAGTAGTACAGGTCAAAGATCTTCATCCTTTATCCAAATGAACCACTTGGTGCAGCGCAGCCCTATTACCTGAGCAGAAAACCCCTCTTGAATAATTCAGTTTTGCAAAGTTTGTGGAAAGCCAGAAAGCCTTCCTGACCTCCTTAGGCAGGCTGTCTAATAAGGTGGGGACCATAACAGAGAAGGCACATATATGGGAAGTGGTTAATGTTGCCCATTTACAGGTTGGGTTGGACTGGGGGGGGGGGTCACTTGTCTGCTAGTTCTGGTGGACCAGTGTTAGATCTCAGACCTTGAATCAATACTCTGTATTGTTGATCAGCAGCGCTTATTAGAAAGCAACGAAGCACCCAGCTTGGGAAAGTCAGTTCTGGCGAACCTGGCTTTTGCTATCCCCTTTGTTCAGAAACAATCCCCCCTCCGGTTTTCCCAAAGAATGTGAGAATGCAGAGATGAGGCTCTCCAAGATTAGCGACAGATAGAGATAAAGCCACCTGGCCTGCTGCCCCCACAGAGTAACGGAAACATCCTGTTCCCCAAGGGAGCAGAAGGTGTCAGGGGTAAGCCAAGTTATCTGCGAAGCATGTGACGCCATAAAGACGAGATCAAGGAAAGAATGTCCCATTACAGCAATGGTAACATATAGCAGGCTGGGTACGTATATCTTGTAGCGATTACATTGAGATAGGAATGCATCTCAATCAACTAGATACAATCACCGCCAGTACATTTTGCAACAGCTACATTGGGCTAGGTGTGCATTTAAATCACTTAGGTGCAATCCCTGACAACCAGACAACCAAAAGTCAGTGCATTGCTGTACGGATAAGGGCACCGAAGCAGACAAAGAGGGAGGCAGCCTTCCACTTCCTGCCTCAGACTTCATACGGTGATGGTTCCTCGGGAGCTACCTGTCTGCACACGCTCACCCCACAGTCCTGCGTAGGAATGACTGGGCTTTGTTAACTCTGCTTATGCATGTAATAAATGCATATTTTCCAAACCTTTCCATTCTGTTTTCTGAATTTTTTGCCCCGTGTGTATTTTTCACAGGTTAAATCCATGGGGCTATAGCCAGCTGCAAGCAATGCGTTTGGCAGTGGAAGAAATTAACAATTCATCCAGCGTGCTCCCCAATATCACCTTGGGGTACCACATATGGGATACTTGCCACGAGAATATTTATTTGCAAGCTGCTCTGCAGCTGCCACGGGATCAAAAAGGTTCTTCGAACAAAGTGGTTGCTGTCGTGGGACCAGATGAGATCGACATGACACTCCTGACCTCCCGGATCCTCACGTTTTATCGTCTTCCACAGGTGAGTTGGTAAAATGGTCTCCTGCTTCTATTTTCCTTTGTGTTGCTTTCTTTAACATTTTACCTGAGCTTCCAAGGTTTAGAAGGGCTACCCTTGGGTGAGCTGAAATTGTGACTGATCTAGCTGTGCTTCTCAGAAGCAACCAAAGTCGCTGCTCCAGTTGGTCTAGGGATGCTTTATGGAACAATTCCTACCAGTGGGCGGTGCTGTTGCGCCTCTGAGTGTTAAGCAGGCTCCACCCCAGTTTGTGTTCTGTATTCTGAGAGAAGGTGATAGTTTAACTTCCTTTAAATTGGTTGCTTTAAATATTTCATATGTATTATCTGATTTGGTTGATTCTTAACTTACTTATGTTGTTTTAAGTGTCATTAAGCTGCCAAAAGACCCCTTATGTGAGTGGCAACTAACCTCCCACTCAGATAGATAAATACATAAATACAAACATATTCGATAAACCAAAAGAAAATATAAATATAAAGCATCACAGTGTCTTCAAGTAATTAAAATAGGGACATACTCACCCCCTTACATTAATAATGTTCTTGGTTGACATTAGCATTTAGAGCTGTGCGTTTGCAGTGATTCATTGGAAATAAAACAGTGATTTATTGGAAATAAAACAGGACCCAGGCAGATTAGGATTGAAATCTTTCACTTCTCCCTCAAAGAAAAAGTAACCTTTCTGCCCTTCCCATTATCGTGTACTCACAATGGGCAAAAGTTGAACCATTTTGAAAATCTGAGCCTTATCACATACTTAAAAGGCAAACTTTGTCTGTTCATTTCCAGCAACAGAGTCTATCATCAGGGATTGATACCACAAAGGTGTCATTTAAAAAAAAGTCATATGATGCAATCTCCTTGAACAAAAGTTACAGAAAGTTCCGGGGAACCTTGGAATTCTAGACTCAGCTTGCTTCTAGAGTCTAGGCTGCCTAGCCCTCTATATACATGAAGTTATCTTACTGAGCCAAACCATTGGTCTATCAAGATCAATTTTGTCTGCTCTGACTAGCAGCAACTCCCCAGGATATCAGGAAGAGATCTGATATGTGATAATAAGACCATGGAGAAGCAAAGAAGTGAAACTGCTCTCAGCCCACAGTTTGGTTAAATAAATTTAGTGAAATTCCTACATGGTTTTGTGTAACCGTCACCTCTGTTTTGTGCATGTTGCCGTGATCCACACAGTCTTGTTTGTCAAAATGGCAACGAACCTAGCATTAAAAATCTAGTGTGTACTTCTTATTTCATTTAAAATATGGATATCCTACACTAATATGTGGGAGGTGGGTGCTCCTCTCCCATCTGTCCATCCAGCATGGTATAGTGCAGTGATGGTGAACCTTTTCGAGACTGAGTGCCCAAATTGCAACCCATAACCCACTTATTTATCACAAAGTGCCAACATGACAATTTAACCTGAATACTGAGGTTTTAGTTTAGAAAAAACAGTTGGCTCCGAGGCATGCGTTACTCAGGAGTAAGCTTGGTGGTAGTCGGTGGCTTTGCTTTGACGCAACCGTGCAACTCTTCCAACGGGTGAATCACGACCCTAGGAGGGTTTACTCAGAAGCAAGCCCCATTGCCAGCAACCGAGCTTAGTCCCAAGTAAAGGATCACGCTTTAGTTCTTCACATGGGGTTTAACAGTGCTTAACAGGGTTACCTACACTGCTTCCCCAAAACTAGGTCTTAGGTTTAATGCTAATAATCAACCCAGTGGCTCAGGCCAGCCTAGATGTGTGTGTGTGTGTGTGGGGGGGGACTCTGCGCATGCCCACACCCGTGCCATAGGTTCGCCACCACTGGTATAGTGGTTAAGAGCAGTGGCCTCTAATCTGGTGAACCAGGTTCGTTTCTCCACTCCTAAACCTGAAGCCTGCTGGGTGACCTTGGGTTAGTCACAGTTCTCTCAGAACTCTCTCAGTCCCGTGTGTCTGGTGTGAGGAGAGGAAGGGAAAAGGATTTTATAAGCTGCCTTGAGGCCCCTTACGGTTAAGAAAAGCAGGGTATTAATTCATTCAGACTCTTCTTCTTCTTCTTCTTCTTCAGATCAGCTACAGTGTCAAAGACCAGCAATTCTCTGACCAGAATCTTTTCCCCCTACTGTTCCGTATGGTGCCCAACGATAACCATCAGATCTATGGGTTCATTTCCCTGATACAAGCCTTTGACTGGAAGTGGGTTTCTGCTGTGGGCAGCGGCACGAAATCCAGCCAAAAAGCAATCCAGACATTGATTGCTGAAGCCACGGCCAGGGATATCTGCGTCTCCTACCAGGGGGTAATGTCTGAGAATGACAAGATTTCAAAGACCCAACTCCGGAGCATTGTGAGGAACACCGTGAAAGCAAAAACCAACGTCACAGTTGTTTATGGGGAAGAAGACGCCGCCCTTAAATTCTTCCTAACAGTGATTGAGCTGAACGTGATGGGCAAAGTCTGGATTGCGACGGAGACATGGATCTTATCTAACTTGATTGCCTCGATACCGGACATCGGGAAAACTGGCACCGTTCTTGGCCTGACAATCAAGCCCATTCAGTTACCTCAGTTCACAGGTTTTGTTGAGAGAGCCATAGACTGCAGTGTGCTGAGTAACAGAACCAACCAGTTGCTGTTTGAGTCCAAAAAACTGGCTGGAACCAAAAGCTGCGGCCAATCGTGCGATGACTGTCACTTGTCGCCCCAGGATCTAGCTGATGTTTTAGAGTCTTCCATATGGCACTGGTCCTTCTACAGTTATGCTGCCATCTATGCTATAGCAGAGGCTCTTCATAGGCGCCTCAGGTGTGATACAGGAGCATGCCAAGGAGATGAGGAGTTCAAACCTTGGCAGGTATGTGAAAAGGCAGCAAAGAGAAGGCGAATGTATCTGGGCCTGTGCAAAATCACCGGAGAATAAGCAGAGGAAATTTGCATAATGGTGTGAAGCAGCAAAGCTCAATGGCAGCATTAGTACTTTCACACTCAGCTTAGCAGATTTGCTTGCCACTGAGAGAGTGAAAAGTGAAAGCAGGGCAAGAGAAAATGCGTCCGTACAAGAAGTTTTGCTGCGGAGGACATTCGCCTCCACCATGCAACAAACATTGTCTGCATAATCAGCCTAGGTCAGAGGTGGCCAACCAATTGGCCATGCTAGCAGGGGCTGATGGGAATTGAAGTTCATGAACATCTGGAGCACCATAGGTTGGCCACCCCTGGCCTAGGTTATTGTATCTATAGCACAACAGCAATGACTAATTTTTTAAAAAGCCTTCAGAAAGGGGAAAATATCAGACTTGAGAGGGTAATGGAAGCAAAAGGCACCATTGTGGGTGGGACCATTGGAAATGTGCACCTTTGTATCCGGATAGTGTGCCAACATGCTTGAATCATATTCTTCTTTAAAAATCATAGCAAGGATGATTTGGGAAATAGGAGAGCAGAACAGAGGAAAATCTGGTAAGTGGAGAATTAGTGGATAACATCATATGGAGGCTAAAAACAAGGCTCCGGTATGGAAACTGTGGTGGAGCAAAATATCCACGTGGAGGTTACTTGCCCTAAACTTCAAGTTAACAAAGCAACTCCTCACCTATGGCCCAATTCAGGCAACGTCTGAAGATAAAGATTTTCAAGTGAGTGAGGGAATTTGGGTAGTTTCAGTAAAACAAGATAAATGCTGTAGGTTACACCAACTTTTCATAGGGTTCCTCCCTGTGGTGTCGCGGTTAAGAGCAGGTGCACTTTATTCTGGGGAACTGGGTTTGATTCCCCACTCTACCACTTGAGCTGTGGAGGTTTATCTGGTGACCAAATTAGCTTGTGCACTCCAGCACATGCCAGCTGGGTGGCCTTGGGGTTTGTCACAGTTCTTCAGAGCTCTCTCAGCCCCACCCACCTCACAGGGTGATTGTAGTAAGGGTGGGTAGAAGGGAAAGGAGATTGTAAGCCCCTTTGAGTCTCCTTACAGGAGAAAAAGGGGGGGGGATATGAATCCAAACTCTTCTTCTTCTTTTCATTGTTTAGTACTGTCCCCTCTCTCATTTTGCCCACTATTTCCAGGAGCCAAATCAGATATCCTGTTATTTCTTTTTTTGCAGCTTTATGAATTTTTGTCCCAAGTGAACTTCTCTTTGCAGAACAACACCATCAAATTCAATTCACAAGGAGATCTTTTCCTTGGCTATGACGTGCTTACCTGGACCTGGACAAATGGCACGTTTGATCCCAAGACAATTGGCAGTTTTACTTCTGAAAACTTGAACATAGCTAGCAGCCAACTTAGATGGGCAACGCCAGATGGACAGGTAAAAACCACATGAACATCTCAGAAAAGGTAATCAGGCCAAAACAGGTTCAGATCATGAATATCTGAAGCTGCTCAGTGTCAAGTCATGCCTTAATTAGCCTTGTCAAATATTCATATATTTGTTCAGAAAATGAGTGTGCACAATCACCATATTTGTGGCTAAGCAGCAAATATCAATCTCTATGCAGGCAGGTGACTTTGGAAAGGTGCCCTCTTACAAGGTCCTTTCTGCACAGCCAAAATAAAATGTTTTGAGGTAGGAAAATAAAACATTTCTTCCAGGAGTCCCCCCCTCCCCCAGCTTTTTGCACAATCGCCATATTTGTGGCTAAGCAGCAAATATCAATCTCTATGCAGGCAGGTGACTTTGGAAAGGTGCCTTCTTACAAGAGCCTTTCTGCACAGCCAAAATAAAACGTTTTGAGGCAGGAAAATAAAACATTTCCTCCAGGAGTCGCCCCCCCCCCCCCAGTTTTTAGCCAAAAATGTTTTGAAAATGTTTTATTTCCAGCTCAAAACGTTTTATTTGGATCCAGTTTTTTTAGCTTTTTTTGAGAAACATATTCAAAACATCTTGGTTGTGCAATTTTATTTCTTCCACCCGAATTTGCAGCTCCATGTCCCCCACTTCTACTCTGCTATTTTCATTTTTGTATCCATCCACCATTTTCTTCTGCTTGCGGGATTCCCTGGCTGTCCATCATTTTCTAAAGTTTCCTACAGATGTTTTCTCAACTGCTATCATGGCTGCCTGCCATTTCCATCATCGCTGTACGTTAATAAATTAATTATTGCCTACCGATTAGGCGAACATGCTGGGGTTTTAAATTTTGTGTGTTGTGGATTAGATGCTACATAGATTCGACGACATCCAATCAGACCACAGGAAAATCGGCATGTATTCGAGTCCTTGTAGCATTAAATCCACACGTTGGTGTTTTTTAAAAAAACTGTTTTCACCTGAAATGTTTTATTTTTATGGGCACAAAAACGATTATTTTCAAAACATGTGCAAAACATTTTAAAAGCTTTGTGTGGAAATGGCCAAGTACTATTAATTGGAATGGAGCTTCATGTTGAGAAATTAGTTGGTTGCACATCAAGGCAACATGTACCCTATCAGCCTGTAGTGCACCCTCTTCCACATCATATTTTCCCCAACAAATGTATGCACTTCACCAAATGCTTCCTTTCTAGGCTCCACAATCAGTTTGCATCACAGTATGTGAAGAAGGCCAGATCCAGAGCAGGCAAACTTTGGAGGAATGCTCTTGTCGCTGTGAAGACTGTCTGGAGGGGACCTACCCAAATAAAACATGTAAGAACAAAGTCTGGGGAGCTGAACAGTCTTCTGTGTTTGCATCTGTGCAGGACTTTGGGACATTTATTCAGGAACGAAAAGTATGACTCTCACCGTAAGCACAGAGACTTTTGCACTGATATGAATCATAGTTTTCTTTCAAATTGGCATCAAAATTCATAGCACCACCACCAGTCAGAAAGGGGGGGATATAAATCCAAACTCTACTTTTTCTTCTTCTAATTTGAGAGAACATGGAGAAAAGAACAGGGCAGGTATAAATGAAATATATCAATAAGTAAACTTACATTCTGAGTAAACGGAAACAGTTTGGCCCAGGGATTAAAAGAGAGAAGTAGATGCTAAGGGAACCTCAAGGGAAAGGGAATTCCAAAGTCAAGGTGCCCCTACCGAAAAATCCCTGTCTATAATTGCCACTGCCTTACCTTTGCAGGAAGAGCAGAGAACAAAGCTTGTGAGGCAAATCTTAACTGGTGGGCTGGACAATATTTTGCATTTAGAGAGCACGCAGCCAGCACCTCTGATACATGGCTGATAGGGGAGAGGCACCCAACTGTAAAATGATTGCCACGGGATGCTGGAGCCTCCTATAATAGTGACATCTGTTTCGAAATGAACACTGTTGGGTTTTGGGGAAGGAGCTCCAGGGAGCTGGAGGAAAGCCAAGACTGGCTCATTGTTTTGGAAAAGCATCAAGCGGGTGCCAGGAAACACAGCACCAGAGGCGTATCTGGGGAAAATGTAGCTTGGTGCAAAATCTGCGTTTTCTGCCGCCCATTCCCGTACGGGTGGCTGCCTTCCCCCACCAAGACCAAACAACATTTTTTGCACCAGGTCTTCAAGTCAGTGTATGGACCTGGGGGGGAGGAGGAGGGGTACGGGGGAGGGTTTTCTGCCTTCCACGTGACTAAATGGCTGCAGCCCGGGGACATTTGATCCCATATGTCCCCCTGGGCGGTGCGCCCCTGCGCAGCTGTGAGCCACCACAGCACAACTCTGCAAATCACAGCTCTAAGCTAATTTGCCTCTTCCCTCTCCCTTCCAGATCTGGATGTCTGCCTCCCTTGCCCAGCGGGCACCTGGTCGCCAAAGAAAAGCAAACGGTGCTTCCCTCCCACCCTTACTTTCCTCGACGTTAAAGACACCATCATCTCCGCCTTGCTGATTCTGACCCTTCTCGACTTCCTCCTGCTCCTCGGCTGCCTGCTGATCTTCGCCAACTACTGGCAAACCCCCGTGGTCAAAGCAGCGGGAGGCAAGCTGGCTTTCGTCATGCTGGGCTCGCTGCTGGCGTGCTGCACCTCCACCAGCCTCTTCGTCGGGAGGCCCACCTGGCTCACCTGCCTCATCCGGCAGCCCATCTTCGCCGTCTGCTTCACCTTGTGCGTGTCTTGCCTCTTGGTCCGCTCCTTTCAGATCATCTTCATCTTCAAAATGGCTCGCAAGCTCCCCACGATCCACAGGTACTGGATCAAGTACCACGGGACCTTCTTCTTCGTCAGCATCAGCACCGGGGTGCAGGGCGTGGTTTGCTTCCTCTGGCTCTTTTTCTCCCCGCCGTCTTTGCACGGAGACGTGGTCAGCAAGAAGGAGGTCTTCCTCCGGTGCTCCGAGGGCCATTTCCTTGGGCTGGGGGGCGTGCTGACCTACATTACGGTGCTGTGCGGGGCCTGCTTCGTGTTTGCCTTTTGGGGGCGGAACTTGCCCAAGAACTACAGCGAAGCCCGCCTGCAGACGGTCAGCATGCTGGTGTTTCTCATGGCCTGGGGCTGCTTCATGCTCATTTATACCACCACGGAAGGCAAAGGGAAGCAGATCGCGACCCTTCAGATGTTCACCGTGCAGACCAGCATCTATGCCATCCTGTGCACCTTTTTCCTCCCGAAATGCTACGTCATCCTCTTCAAGCCGCAAGCCAACACGGTCGCTCACTTCCAGACCTGCATCCAGACCTACACGACCACCACTCGCAACTCTGCCAAGTAAGCCCGTTTTTCGCAAGGGGTCACCCCAGCAAAGGCCCTGCGGCTAACTTGTCCAGTAAGCCACCCAATACCAAAAGTGCACCAGGGAATGCATACTGGCAGCTCTCTTGCCCCTCTCTGGGAAGCGGGCCGGGCATGAGGCACAGTGACCATTTGGCCAGCTCTTGTGCTAGCAGTGGAAGTTAACCCCCTGACTGTTTTTATCATGGTGCTACTAAACTAGTCAACTGTGCCATATGCCCAGTGGCCACTGCGATGCCAGATGCAGCAGAAACCCCAGGAAAGGAAGCCACAAGAGACCCAACCCTCTGGAACCCTTTGCGGGCCTCTTGCTCGTTTCCCCCTTTGTGTCCTCAGGACACAGATGAAGACCTGATTTCTCAAAAAAAGCTCGGGTGACTTTGCAATGCAGCACCTTCAATAAAAGATGATTTTTTTAAAAAATGCTTCATGTCGCCATTTTATATTGTTTGTTTCTAGCTTTGTTATGCTGCGTTAATCTTATCACACTATTTTGGAACTTCTTGAGAGGCCACTCAGTGTAGTCAAAAGGCACGTCTCAAACTCCCATGAGCGTTGATTACATTTGTGCCTGACGCCCTGGCTTGCAGCAGGAGAATTGACTGGACCACTCTTGACGGCAAAGGATACAAAGCATGCCAATGGCCCAGCTCGTACTGCTCTCCCTCACCTGCTGGTTTTTAATGTGCCAGAAATTTTCACACTGGGAGAAACACTAAAAAGCTGCCCCCCCACCACCCCATCTGGAGCTAGAAGTACAGCCTCTTCCACTGTGTGTGCAGCTAGACCTGACCCAGGAACTTCTGAGGTTGCTCCGGGAGCTGCGCTTGGCCTCATCACAGATCCAATGCCACACTGAGCTGAGGGAGCACTGCCCTGGCGCATAGAAACATAGAACTGGAATGCACCTCAAAGGACATCTAGTCCAACCCCTGCACAATGCAGGCAATATCTGCCCAGAGGAAGGCAAAGGACTTCCAGGACCCCTGGCCAGTCTGGCTTGGGGAAAAATTCCTTCAGGGCCCTGAAGTGGCAATTTGCCTGACCCTGGGCAGGCAAGAAAGCACAACAGTCGAGGGCCGACTCATCCATTCCTGCCCTCCTTTTCATGACCTGCCGAAGTTCACAGTCATGGCCATCTAGCCTCTGCTGAAAAACCTCCAAAGGAGACGCCAGGAAATTGCATTGTCTATTCAGTATCTATTAAACTGGCCTGGGATTGCTTTTTTCTGCTTGCTTCTCTGCACAGGTCATGAATACCACAGACAAATTATTATTATTAATTATTATTATTAATTATTGATGATGATTTGGTATATTGCCCAATCCCCGAAAGGCTCCCGGTGGTGTCAACAGCACCTGATTGTGAGAAAAAGCAGCCCTCTCTCTTGAGCATTTTGGATTCTATTCAGCAGAGACGGCCGTGACTCTTCTCGAGGTCTTCCTGATCAAGAGTTTGTTTAAAGAAGCCACCGAACGACACAGAAGCCGCAATCAGCTCCCTTTTTGCATTTCCAGGCTAATGTGCATTTCAGCAAGACAAAAGCAGCGATCCGCAGCCCGCTCTCTCTCTTCCTTGTTAATGCATATAAATGGGAGGAAAATTAAAATCAGGCGTGATTTGTGCCTAACCAACATGAAAAATGTCTCCCGGCCGTGCCCAAACACCCTCTTGCTCCGAAGCCAAGAATACATCTGCGGATGCAAATGACCGTTCCTCGGATCATTGCTGGCCTCGTATTTGCATGGGCTGAACAGTCAAACCAGTTCATTTCCCATGCAAACCTCTCGAGTTTTACATGGAGGTCAAACAAGCTGCTTTGCATCCACTGCTCGGACATGACACGAAGGGCAGCTGCTTTGACTCCCTGCCCTGGCCAGTTACTTGTGTCCTGACAGTTGCCAACCTCCTGGCGACACTCGGCAATCTCCTGCTATTACAATTGATTTCCAAGTGACCAAGATCAGCGTCCACAGAGAAAATGGTTGGATTGCAGGGTAGGGAACGATTTTGTCAGGTCTCAGAAGCTAGGAAGGGTCAGTCCTGGCTGGTATTTCAATGAGAGACCACCAAGGAATACCAGGGTTGCAGTGCAGAAGAAGGTAACGGCAAACCATCTCTGTGCGTCTCTTGCCTTGAAATTCCCATAGGGGTCGCCATAACGTCAGATGTGATTGGATGGTACTTCACACACACAAAGGTTTACTGAAGAACAGGCAGGAGGATGGGGACCAGGAAAAGCAGTATCCCCACAAACAACAAACGCGCTGCATCAACCGCTGCTTTATCAATTGCGCTAAGCCCACATATAAAGTGCAATACATAAAGTGCAACCAGTGAAAAGTGCAAACAACATCAGAACCTAGACTCTTACAATACTACACATATCACATCACCCTACAACATAGTCAAGGTGACTAAACGATGTCTTCTTCACTCGGTCCTATGTCTTCGTCCGTATAGGTACTTGGACGGGACCTCTTCTTTGAAGATAATCAATCACTTATCAATAGCTGCATATACTGCATTCAAGTCAGTAGAAGTAATGTGATATGTGTAGTATTGTAAGAGTCTAGGCTCTGATGTTGTTTGCACTTTTCACTGGTTGCACTTTATATATTGCACTTTATATGTGGGCTTAGCGCAATTGATAAAGCAGCGGTTGATGCAGCGCGTTTGTTGTTTGTGGAGTTGTTAACGTTGCATCCATTGAGAAAAAGCAGTATCCCCCCTTCAAAAAAAATAAAGCCACAAGACAACTGCAACCAAATGTTTCTTTTATTTATGGTGATCTCAGGAAGGCAGACACCACAGGAGGGATACCCAGATCAGGATGTTTTTATTGCTGCATTTGCTAAGGGATTCTAAGATGACAGCTATGATCCCAAACTGTTTATTTTGGTTCTGGGGCAAAACACAACCGGTGGCTTCACAACAGCCGAGTGAACAAACTCCCATTACCTCCACAAGGGAAACACAAAAATAAGCGGGCGCGGAGTTTCGCTCTCTAATCTTTCAGGACCAGGGGAGCTTTCACCTGCTCGGCCACCTCCTTCCCCAGTAGGTTTTCCACAATAGCCAGGCCAAACTCAAAACTGGTCCCCGGCCCCCGACTGGTGAGAATATGACCATCCTTTTCCACACGATTCTCAGAATATTTGTAGTGACCTTCAGGAGAAGAATGAGAAGAGAGACGGAAACAGGTTGCATAACAGAGACTAGTCAACTTGACTGGCCAAATAGACCCAAGCTCTTATTTAGGAAATGCTCTTGCACTACATTGTCCTCACCAACTGCTAACCATGGGAGTATTCAGTTCTGGAGCCTACGATGTAAAACTGAATTGCAGATAGCCCTCCAGGTAGGCCGTTTTGCATGTGGTTTGACAGAGAGAGAGAGAATAGTTTTTAAGTCCCAAGTTCATGACCTTAAGCAGAAGCACTCGTTTTTTAATCTATGGGCAGGAAACAAGGGGAAGGCTCCTTGCCAGGTCCAGAAGACAGGCTGCTGGGAGGATGAATCCTATTTATCCCCTTAACTCAGACCTGGGCAATATACGGCCCGCGGGCCACATCCGGCCCGCCGGATGACCCTGACTGGCCCCCCTGCCGTGCTGGGGAGCGAGGCGCCTTTGAAAGCCCCGCAGAAGCCGGCAACCAAGGCAACCGGCTTCTGTGGGGCTTTCAAAAGCACCAGTCGATGAAAAAAGTAGGTCAAGGGACTTAAGTCTCCCCACTTGCTTGATTGTCACAGTGTACAACTAAGCAGGTAGGTTAAGCCTGTGATTCTTTGTGCCAAATAGTGTTGTATGCAGAACTGTAGCCACTGATTCCAAGTTGATCTGTGCACCTGTCTGTCACTTATCAGCCCCTATTATGCAGAATTGAGTTCAGCCTTTTGGCCCGGCCCTCCACAATATTTTCTGTTTCTTATGCGGCCCCATGGCAAAAATAATTGCCCACCCCTGCCTTAACTCCAACTGGACGTAAACATTTACTGCACTCTGCCATTGTTAGACTAGCTGCCACTCTCTGTCTTTTCCTTCTCTACCATTATAGTGTGTGGCTTTTAGGACAGGTGTCCCTAACTGCGTTGGACCCTTTGGGAGACAGCTGCCAGAAAAGAGGGATATAATTCTCTCCACTTGCCCACAGCATTGTCTCCCACTCGCTACGTTCTCAAATTCCTGGCTGTCTTCTTTCTATTGTACCGCTACTGAGTGGCACTTTGAGGGAAGGGGGTCTTTCCATTCCGGTGGCTACAGCTGCAATCTGTCAAGCCACGCAAAAGTTTAGAGTTGTGAGAGCTTTGGAGTTTCACTGATCTGTCTGAGCAGAAGTGGATGCTCGCTCAAGCACAGGGCCTTTTTCTGCTTTCAACTTTGGCAGAATCCGACTGCCTCTTTCCATACGCGGTCCCCTTCTCCGACTTTCGCCCCTTTCTGTGCTTACCCCCATTCATCATTTTCTCTTTGGCCAGAGGGTGTGTTGTCACGTTGCTTCCAAATCCTATGCCGTGTGCCAGCAGAGCAGTGGGCCCTAGGAAGCAACAGGGTATCATGTTAGGCACCTCTGTCCATGGTCTATTATTATTATTATTATTATTATTATTATTATTATTATTATTATTATTATTATTATTATTATTATTATTATTATTATTATTATTATTATTATTATTATTATTATTACTAATTATATTTATAAACCGCCCTCCCCCAGAGGGCTCAGGGCGGTGAACAAGACAAATAGATAGAGCATGATAAAATCCATAATATCAAGATTTATATAATCATTAAATATGGCTCTATATGTTAAAACAACCCCATTAAAATGCAGCATCCTAATATCAAATGTACCGATGGCGTCCTACTAATAATCCCCTAAGAGAGAAGGGGAGAGGGAGGGGGGGACGGCAGGGTCCACAGATGTTGTAAAGAAAAGGGGAAGGGAAAGCGAAAGGGTTGAGGACCTGCAGCTGAAATCTTAAAACTATACTTTTCATAAAGGGTAGAAGACTTGTTATTTCTTCCATGTCTACTGCGCTGGAGGTGCAGAACAGAGATGCCCAACCTTTTTAAGCGCGGGGAATTTCTCAAATTCTGAGAAGGGACAGCAGGCATCCTCACACAATGGATGGCGCAAAGAGGGTGAAGGAATCAGCAAACAGAAATCAGTGGGGTGGGGGCCTATCACAAAAGTCAGGAAACTCCACGCAGGGCTGGTTCCAAATCTTGGGGGTCCTGGGCAGAAAGAATTTGAGGCCTCCTTCCAACTGCCAGCCAACGTCACCCCGTCCCACACCCTTGCTTCTCCAACTGTGTGCCCCTCAACCACTGTCCAACCATGTGTATGCTTTCCCACCACCTGTTCTCCCAGCCATGTGCATCACCTGCTCAGTGGTGCTAGGAAGCACGTGCAGCCAGGTGGCACTACAGCCATATAGGCAAGGAGGACAGTAGCAGTGGGGCCTGCTGGGAAGTCTGGCCCTTGGCCGCTGCCCCAGTGCTGTAACCTCCACACAATTAGACAACAGTACAAGAGCAGTGTCTAAGACAGGGGTCTGCAACCTGCGGCTCTCCAGGTGTTCATGAACTACAATTCCCATCAACCCTTGCCAGCAAGGCCAATTGGCCATGCCAACAGGGGCTGATGGGAATTGTAGTTCATGAACATCTGGAGAGCCGCAGGTTGCAGACTCCTGGTCTAAGAGGACGCAGGGACGCCTTCTGGTTTCGGAGGGCTCGTGGTGGACAGAAGACCCTCATTTCTCGTCCTCTTTCACAGCAGTCAAGCCAGCTCCACATCAAGCCTGGGGCACCACATATGTTTTACACGAGTGGCCAAAAAAGATCCAGTTACCAAGCGGGAATTCTCCTCAGCCAAGATCAGTTAAAGCAGCGCCGTCATCAACATGAGACTTGTAATTCTAGCCTCAGAGTGTCTGAAGGCCAAGTGGCAACTGGAGGTCAAATTAAAAAATAAATCATACGGCAAGCACAAGACTGTTTCTGAGAGAACGAGCAAGCAATGAAGAGAACTGGAGCTAGCTGCTAACTGGCAGAGGATCTGGAATGCCAGCCTAAAACAAATACCCGGCTACTTCAGAGTAAGCCATGCTAAAATAGCTTTGGGACGTGGGAAGGGTGCTCTACTATTAAGCTGTATTTACCAAGCTACACCATACCATCAGGTACAGGTTAGAAGTGACACAATCCCCCCAGAAAACATTCTATTCACATTAGAATTTAATTGACACCATGCTTGTATTCTGCTTCTTCTCCAGGAAGCTGCAATAGGATTCAATGGCCTTCCCCATCCCTGGACACAGACCCACTCGGCCTTCGAACAGGAAAAACAGTGGGCACAAGAAAGTAGTAGGAATTGGGCACAGCAAGGCAGGATGTGTGCCGGGAACGACGACAACTAGTTCTGCATTTGCTTTTGATCTTAGGGCCGTTCCACACATGCAGAATACTGCACTTTCAATCCACTTACAATGCACTTTGAAGCTGGATTTTACTGTGCGGAATAGCAAAATCCACTTGCAAACAATTACAAAAGTGGATTGAAAGTGCATTACTCTGCATGTGCGGAAAGGGCCTTGATTTTTCAATCCAACATGGCAATCATCACTTTTGAGTTGGCCTACGCCATGGGTAGGACTTAAGGTATCTTTGTGATTCTCAGCATGCTCAACGAACAGAGTCCCCTTCATGTTGGTTTGCTGAGATCTCCACCATGCTGCTTGTTCAGCCCGCAGGAAAAGCCTTCGTAAGCCAAAAGGAATGACCCAACCAAAGGTATATCAACTTAGCCCCTCCAGGTAAACATTAGTGGAAGACAACGGGATCCAGCACCTGCGCAGATAGCTGCGATCAGCCCTTTCCTGCCATCCTGGTCCTTCAAGACATCCTTCACAACAGGAGACTGCAAGAAAATTAAAGTTGGGTTTCATCAAGGTATGGTTTACCTCTGGCTGTGTCCACAGAAAGGATTAAAGCAAACAGTCCAGTTATTAGACTTTTACCCATTGAAACACTATTTCTAGGGCAAAGCTTTTCAAATACTATAGTATCCCAGTCAAGTGCTACAACTCTACCATTTGTGCAATAGAAGGGGCCTCCTTTGTCATGGGATAGGCAGGGGTTTTTTTTGTGGGAATAGTTCAGGAATTCAGCCCTCGACTATAAATGGAGATCAAGTAGAGCGGGTGGCTAGTTTTAAATTTCTGGGCGTTATGATTAAAGAGGACTTAACCTGGGGCATATAGACTGCCGCGGTGGTTAAGAAGGCCCAGCAAAGACTGTACTATCTGAGACTTTTAAGGAAGCAACAACTGGATGGAAAACTCCTGGTGTCCTTTTACCGCTGTGCTATAGAGAGTGTCTTAACCTACTGCATCTGTGTATGGTTCTCCAGTTGCACAGTGGCAGATAGGAAGGCACTCCAAAGGGTGATCACTACTGCACAAAGGATTATCGGCTGCCCTCTCTCCTCCTTGGAAGAACTCTATAATTCCCGAAGCCTAAAAAAAGCCCAAAATATTCTGAGGGACCCGTCTCATCCAGCACACTCTCTTTTTGAACTGTTACCATCTGGTAGACGATACAGGACTATCAAATCTAGGACAAAGAGGCTTAGAGACAGCTTCTACTCTAGAGCTGTGGTTATGCTAAACTCCGCGGCTTCGTGTTGATGTGTTTGGGGCTGTGTAGGGATGGGTGGAGGAAGGGGGAAGTGAGGATGATGTATGAGTCTGTATTGTATGAAATTGTATGAGTATGATGTATGAGTCTGAAATTGTGTGCATCGAGGAATGCTGCTGTAAATTTCGTTGTGCGTGCACAATGACAATAAAATGCTTATGCTTATGCTTATGCAAAGGGTTATAATACAAGACCCGCAGTGCAATCCTAAGGGGAATTACACCAGTCCAAACCCATTCATTTCATTGGACTTAGACTGGAGTAACTCTACTTAGGATTGCATTGCCAATCATCTTTTCCTGTTCAGGATGTTCTTTCGACAAAGACAGGAATTCCAGCATTTTTGCACTTGGTCAGGTTTTTACCTCCGACAGGTTTTGAGCTCCCAAGTTTCCTCCTGGCAAGACCACCACATCATAAGGCCCCTAAAAAAAGGAAGAGCGTCCATAATGACAGAGTATACCTCCAGAGGAAAGGACAAGTGGTGGGATTCAAATGATTTAACAACTGGTTGTTTTCAAGCACCATTTTAACAACCGGTTCTGCCGAAGTGGTGCGAACCTGCTGAATCCCACCACTGGAAAGGACCCATTTCACTGAACAAAGCTATGAGCAAAGCAAAAGTAAAGAATCTTTGCAAACAAACTAATCTCACACATTGCTTGTCTTTGGTTATGATCAACTCATTGTTTGTTTGCGGCATTCATTCCCCACTCCTCTGCTTTTAAAAAAGCCCTCAAGGAAACTGACAAGTACAAGTTTATTTATGGTCTTAGACCAAACATTTGAAATATAATTTAAATAGTAGAGAACTTTAAAAACCATCTTAAATAACTAATATAAAATACTAGTTTAAAACATTAATCTTTCTGCATTTCAGCAGCAGCGGAGTACGACCAAGATGGCAAGAACTTTTGATGACAATTGTCAGAGTCTATTTAAATAAAATCACTGGACCCTTTAATTCTTATTTTCAGATTTCTTCAATTTACAAAGATATAAACAAAATCTGGCAACTGACAATGTTGTATTAAGATCAACTCCCATTAGAAGACATATTAACTTATATTTGTTATTGATACCAATGAGCCTCTCCGATATCGGGCCCAAAAGGGGAGAAGTTGACAACATTATTTGTGCGGGGTTTTTTTTGTTAAAGCCACTTGTATGTTGCACGGTAAAAGTGTGATAAATGGCATGTTATTCTGATTAGGATGGTAAAGCCTACAGCCTACAGAGCAGTCAGAGGCTAGCAGTACACGATTCATGAGGAAGACAGACCCCACATAGTTCAGCAAGACTAACCTCTTTCCGGGCCTCATCTAAACTCCTATCAGGGCAAATGACGACGTCACGGCTACACTGCACGGGCTCTTTTCCAGCCAGGCCAGCTACTGTCACCTTGATCTGGTGAGAAAAGAAACAACATTATGGGAAGGACAGAAGGTCACCATTTGGATGTGGCACTGAATGGGTTGGAGAGGCCCTCTAGGACACAGGTGTCAAACTCACGGCCCTCCAGATGTTGTGGACTACAATTCCCATCATCCCCTGCCAGCATGATGCCGGCAGGGGATGATGGGAACTGTAGCCCATAACATCTGGAGGGCCGTGGATTTGACACTTTTGCTCTAGGATAACTCACTGGCCACTGTGCGAGATAGGATGCCGGACTCGATGGACCACTGGTTAGATCCAGCAAGGGTCTTTCTTGAATAACCCCCGAGTGGTTCTGCTTCCCTGCAGACCTTTATTTGAGAGCTCACAAGGGCACGCCAGTCACGTCTTCCTGCAAAGTAGCTGGTGCTTGAGCTCCATATACTTACGCCTGCCCTTCTCATGACATCTGTGGGGATAACCGTCTCCATCTCCTCGGCTCCTTTCGCAAGAATCACCAGGGCTCGTTTAGAGGCCATTTTGAAAGCAGAAGTCGGGTGAAAAGCACTTCCTTACTAGGGTGTAAGAGCCAGGAGAAACTATTAGGATGGTTCACCAAACAATACTAGCCTCAGTAAATAACATACTTTCTTTACAATGGCATTTGGTTTCTTTTTTCAATTTTCCTCAACTTTTCTCACGGCTTCTCAAATAGTAATGCACTGTGCATTGCAGGACACCAATTTCATGTAGCAATCGCTGTTTTAAATTAAATTAATATTTTAGAGTTTATGGGGCTGAGTTCTTGATGTTAGGTATTATTTATTGGTTGTTATTTGCTCGCCCCTCTTGTTATTGTGTTTTATGTTGATGTTGTACACCGCCCAGAGCCCTCCGGGGATGGGGCGGTATACCAAATTGAATAAATAATAATAATAAAATAATAATAATTGACTTCCCCCCAAAATCAACTTTGAATCTCCAACTGGTGCAGAATGGCACAGCTTGGCTACTATTGGGAACTAGACAGACTGGGCATATCACCTCATTATGCCCATATGTTACTGGACATAATCTGAGGTATTGGCTATCACACACAGAGCCTTTCATGACTTTGGCCCCTCTTATCTGAAGTGTCAAAAAAGTAATGGTGGGTGCCACGGCTTTCCACAGGCACCATGTTGGGGACCCCTGTCCTAAAGGAAGCAGCAGTTGGGACCTTCTTTTGGGATCTAGTCAGGATGAGGGACCAGACAGGCCTTCATCGGGGAGACCCAGCGAGCGGGTGGGTGCTAGGGCAGCCTTCGGTGGGAAGCAGCTTCAAGCCACATATCAAGCATCTGAAAAGTCACACGCGTGGCTCTCGGATGCGTCTCAGCTCCGCACATGCGGGGCTAGTGACGCACAGGTTAAAGGGAGGGGGTTTCTCCTTCGCCCACCCAGGGAGGGAGCCGTACCACAACCGCTGAGCACCCACGCCCCTGGTGCCGGGGAAAGGGGGGCGGCAGGGCGGGCTTGTGCAACACGTCACCCTGAAGCCCGTTCACACGCCCCCTCGCACGACTTGCCATGCAGCCCCCAAAACCTCACGCGCACAGAGCGGGCTCTGCTGATGCACGCCTCCCTTAGCACTTCCCCGCCCCCGGACCGTTCTTACGTGCAAAGCAAAAGCCGAGGACGCCGACCCACTTTTCCGCGCGCTCGGCTGACCTTTGCAGTAGATTCCTCCCCCCAGAATGGACCAGTCCTGGGAGTGCCCGCCCCTTTTAACCCGTTCCTTGCTAGTCATGGGGTGTTAGCTGCGCATCTCGCGTTATTCGGGTTCCTGCCACCCGTTTTCGCTCTCTCTTCTTTTTGCACCAGGTCATTGGTGCCTTTAGCCGCCCCCCCCCCTTGGCCTGGCTCCCCCGGGACCCCCCTCCCCCCGTCCTGATCGGGTACCGCAGCTGATGAGAATCTGCCCCACAGTGCTCGGGAGAGCCCCCCAGTCCCTCCCCTGGACCACTCCACGCTGACCGCCGCCTTCGCACGAGCCCGCACGTGGATGTTATTGAGGGGGGGGGATTCCGTTATCTTCCCGAGCCTCTTGGAGCTTGGCAGCCCCTTTGGACAATGTAGCCGAGAGCCCCTGGGCGCCACCTTCGCACGAGGCCCCACGTCGAGGTTGTGGCGTGTCCGAGCCTCTTTGGGCAGGGGAGCCGCTGGGGGTGCTGCTGCTGCCCTCCAGTGGCCAAAGGTGTGAAGTACAAGCGCAACCCTTCTCCCCACCGCGGCATTTCTCTGGCTATAGTTGCTATAATGTGGCGTGTTGGGGCCTCTTTGGAAAGGGGAGCCGCTGCGGAGGACTGCCCGAGAGAGTGCTAAGGCTGCTGGAGATTGTGCCAAGGCTGTCTGAGAGCGTGGTAACTCAGTCCTAGAGCGCGCTAAGGCTGTCTGAGAGCGCGCTAACTCTGCTGAAAAGCGTGGTAACGCTGTCTGAGGGCGTGCTAACTCTGCCGGAGAGCGTGGTAACAGTCCTAGAGCGCGCTAAGGCTGTCAGAGCGTGGTAACTCTGTCTGAGAGCGTGCTAACTGGTGGAGAGCGTAGTAACGCTGCTTGAGAGCGTGGTTTCGCTGCCATTACCACGCTCTCCAGCGGAGTTAGCACGCTCTCAGACAGCCTTAGCACTCTGTCGGGCAGCCCTCTGCAGCGGCTCCCCTTCCCAAAGAGGCCCCAACACGCCACATTATAGCAACTATAGCCAGAGAAATGCCGCGGTGGGGAGAAGGGTTGCGCTTGTACTTCACACCTTTGGCCACTGGAGGGCAGCAGCAGCACCCCCAGCGGCTCCCCTACCCAAAGAGGCTCGGACACGCCACAACCTCGACGTGGGGCCTCGTGCGAAGGTGGCGCCCAGGGGCTCTCGGCTACATTGCTCTAACGGGCTGCCAAGCACAAAGAGGCTTGGGAAGATAACGGAATCCCCCCCCCCCCCCCAATAACATCCACGTGCGGTCTCGTGCGAAGGTGGCCGTCAGCGTGGAGTGGTCCAGGGGAGGGACTGGGGGGCTCTCCCGAGCACTGTGGGGCAGATTCTCATCAGCTGCGGTACCCGATCAGGACGGGGGGAGGGGGTCCCGGGGGAGCCAGGCCAAGGGGGGGGGGCTTTGAAGCCAATGACGGGAGCCCTCCCTCCCCGTCGCCTCCGGGGTGACGAGTCCCGAGAGAGGGCGCCGATTGGGCCGCAGCCCTTCCTCCTCCTGCCGCTTGATTGGCCGGCGGGGCCGTAAAGGCGGTCATTGCCATCCTTATAACGATCGTTATAACGGCCATTGCCATCGTTATAAGGTGGCGTGGTGGCGGGGACCGTGGAAAGGGGTCGGCTCTCCCAATCAAGCGGGAGAAGGAGGAAGGGCGACGGCCCAATCGGCGCTCTGCCTCGGACAAAAGGCGCGGCTACTGGCCAGAAGGCGCTGGGGTGCGGCTCCCGTTATTGGCTTCCGGTGGAGGAGGCTAAGCCCCGCCCCCGTGGGATGCCTTTTCCAAAACGGTAGCAGCCCCCTTCCCCCCCCCCACGTCGTTATAACGACATGGGGGGGAGGGGGCTGCTGCCGCCCTTCCTCCTCCCGCTTGAAAGAATTGTCTGAATTTATCTAGAACATAAAATAGTCTCGCTGTTTTGGTTCAGCGTGGGGCTAAAATAAAACCTTGTGCCCTGAATTAATTTCCTCTCTCTATTAGATTGAAAATCGGCTGGGTCAGTCCAAGAAACTTGTTTTCAACAGCCCTGTGGTTTGGACGTGCACAGATCTCAAGGCCGCATCGAGAGAGTTGCAATCTGAGCTGTCCTCCAAAGGTGTCAGTGTGAGCGACGCTGAAGAACTGGAAATTATGCTTTAAAGAAATACAATATAAGGATATCAATATAGTAGCATTACTTATATAGATCTCTCCCTCTGCTCTTAGGTTAGGCTAACTACATTCCTTAGTTAATTACCCAGACAAGGAGCCCCCCCATCCCATAGGGCTAATTTACTGTTAGATATTGGAAGATAACCCTTTTCCGCTATGCAGAGATAGCCATAAACAACCTGAATGTCTAAACACCTCGGGTTCTTTCAGTTTTCCTCAATTCTCAGGAACTTGATGACCTTACTGTTGTTACAAGAAGTACCATAAACACGGTGATAGCCGGAGAAGCCAGGATGCAATAGATAACTGTTCTCACATTCACTTGGGTTAGAGATGCACTGCTTGGGAACTTGCACCAAATGTTTGACGTGGGATAATTTGTTGCAACCCTAAATCTTTTGCAATGTATGTGACTCTGCTTTGATGTACCCTAAAGAGACCTTTAAAACCCTGGACCTTTCACTCAGTTCGGGCAGCTCTCATTTTAGGATCTGTGCTGGCTTAGAAATAAACTCTGCTTTTATTCTCAGAGTAAGACTTTGTCTGTGATTGGGGAACCTTGCCTCTCTTCTTCTCCCTCTGGCTTGAGGGGAGAGTTCCCTGCCCTTGGCCTAGGTGGCTGTAACGAAACCCTATAGAGAGGCAGCTCTCTATTATATTCATAATAACAATAATTCTAATCTGAACCTTGCCAACAAAAATTGGTGCCGGACTCGGATTTAAATAATACAGCCCTCTGGCTCTGCCCCTTCCTGGCCTGGTGGGATACTCTCTGCCTGTTTTTGGCTCAGGGCTCATCAGGTCCTAGGCCTGGGTGTCTTTGCCTTTGTGCTGTACTGGATCCGAAAGCAGCCAGCTGATTGGTACCGGGCTTCCTATTTTTTTTCCCCTTCCTTTTTCTTCGACAACGCCCAGTTTTTCTGCAAGAACACCTCTCCGATCTATTGCAGCTGTAAGGCAGAGATCTGTGTTTGTTTTGTTTCTGTCTGGTCTGAATAAAGCTTACGCCTTGTTTTGTGTTGTGGGGCAAATTCCTAGGCCACCTTTTAAGATAAAAGCCCAGACGCCTGAGGTCCCCGCGGCTAGTTTGTTTTACAGACGGGTTAAAGTATTGGTACTGATTACTCTGTAACAGGCTGATAAGAACTGTGGAAACCCCCCCTTCCTCTGATTCCGGGCCATGGTTTGGCCTAGCAACCGCGCAAAGGATGAAGGGGGCCCCCAGTCTGAGGACTCAGCTCTTGCCTGTATTTTTGCATAATTAAAACTTCAAATGCAAGATTTGGAGGAAAGAGGGAGAAACTGATTGATTGGTGTGTGAAGGAATGGCCTCTTTTTTATTTGGACGGAGGTGCCCGTGGCCTTCGGAGGGGACCCTGGATCTCGCCACTATTCAATCTTCTACTCAGGTCCTTATGACTCGAACGCTCCCAGCAAGGGCAGCTTTGAAAGCCATACTTTTATGGAAATCAGCAGTGTGCCCGCAACTATGGTCATTCATCTCCTGGGATGGCTCATCCCTGGTGGAGCAGACCGGGCCGCAGCCAGGACTGGCCTCCTTCACCCGCCACTCGGGTTCGATCTTTGCCTCCTCCTCGATGAGCTGTACCTCCCATTCTCGCCTCGGTATGTCCCGCTGATTCCCACTCCGCCACCCGAAGCTCAGGATCAGGCTCAGGAATTGGTTTCAGCACTTTGGGCGGCCAAGGGGCAGGGGAAGCACTCCAACCAGTAGCTCGAGCTGGAGGACAGGAGAGCCAGGGAAGCTTTTGCGCGTAACGGGCGGAAAACTCAAGCTGAAATTGAGAAGTTAGCTAGAATTATTAGGGCAGCTGAGGGACTGGCAGACATCCTACTGGCACTCTCCGCCGAGCGCAGGGAAGCACTCGGCTTCGACCGGTATGTGCCGGAACTTTCCTCTGAGGAACAGCCGCTGGATCAACAAGCCGCACCTCTCTCCTCGTCTCGCCTCTAATAGTATCCCATTGCACAACATGTAGCGGATTGGGCTACAGCCGGTGATTGATCGCCTCCTGCTTTAAATGGCATTTGAGGAGGCGCCTCTCCCTTTAACACTCCAATCATTGGAGTCCCAAAGAAGGACGGGTAAACCTTTCGCGATGGTCCATGACCTCCTCGCATATCAACCAAATTACGGTGGATCTCTCCATCCAGCCGTCCAAAAAAATCCTTACACCTTTGCTCACCTTAATTCCCGCCGATCATGCATATTTGCCTTTGCCTTGATTTGAAGGATACTTTTTCTGCATGCCTCTAGATCCTGCTTGTAGAGATATTTTTGCTTTTGAGTGGTCTTGACCCCGATGGCCGTGAAAACACAAACTTTTGACCAGCTTGCCTCAGGGTTTCAAGAATAGCCCCACTCTTTGGGTCTGCTCTGAACACAGGCTTGGTTTGGGATTCTCGAGGGGCTTAACCTTCCAGTATGTTGATGATCTTCTCCTTTCTGCAGTTGATGCCCTTACATGCACGCATGCCACTATTTCTCTCTTAATTTTTTTGGCACAGGAGGGTTCCGGTCCAAGAGGCAAAAGCCCAAATCACCCAGGAATCGGTGCTCTATCTTGCTATCAATTAAAAAGGTGGAGAGAGCCTTTGACAGCATCTAGAAAGATGATAACCAAAATAAAGCAAACCCGAGACCAGGAAGGATTTAAGGAAGTTCTTGGGAATTGCAGGTTACAACTGGATCCCAGACTATGCTACCTTAACAAAACCTCTGTATGAGATGCTGCCGGGGCCTGAACTCCGCAAAATAGAATGGGAACACTGGAGATTAACGCTTTTCAGGCAGTAAAGCAGGCTCTATCAGTGCCCCGCGCTGGGCCTCCCTGACTCCACGAAGGAATTTTTTCTGTTCCTGCATGAACAGAAGGGAATAGCAAAGGAGTCCTGACCCAGGAGTTTGCTGACACTCAGAGACCTGTAGCATACTTTATCAAAACAACTTGACGGTAGCTAAGGGATGGCCCGCTGCCTACCGCATGCCGTAGCTGCTGCTTGTCTATTAGTAGAGGATGCTTTGAAATTTACGCTGGGACCTGAGTGTCTATGTTCCCATGCAGTTTTAGCCGTATTGGAACGAAAAGGGGGCCACTGGTTAACTCCAGCAACGATGGCAAAATACCAGGCCATCCTAATTGACAGCCCAGGGTAAAGGCGAGTCTCCACCAGGCTAAACCCAGCTACGCTTCTGCCTGATGAGAGTCCTCTTCTGCATGACGTATTGTTCATAGACATGACTTACGCTGCCCGCAGACTTAAGGATCAGCCATTAGAAAACCCAGAGGTAGAATTCTGACAGATGGGACAGCCATATAGTGAGGGAAGCGTTTTCGGCTTCGGCAGTCGTCACCAGAACTCCAAATATAGAAGCCAGAACACTGTCTCCTGCTATTATTCCTGCACAGGCTGCGGAACCATGGTTGGGAATGCGAGCGCTGGTCCTGGCAACAGGCCAGCGGGCACCATATGACTCCAGATATGCTCTTTGGGCATTAGCGCTTGGGGAACTTTGGGAAACAAAGGGGTTTAATAACTCCTAAAGTGATCGCAATCAAACATGCCTCTTGTGCGGGCCTTCTGAGGCCATAGACAGACCGAAGCTTAACTTGCAATTGTACACCGTGCAAGGGACATACAGGGACTCCATCCGGCCCGGGTAACAGAAGTTGGCAGACACCGCCGCAAAGTGGTGCAGCAGGGGAAAGCAGGTTTACTTACACTACTATGGAAGCTGCTGCAGCCCTCATTGAAAGGTTACAAAGACCTAGAAAAACTTTTGGGAGGAAATGGAGGCAATATATATTTAGAAGCGGGCAGCCTGGGCCCATGAGGTATGGAACACGGCACTATGCTTGCCACAACAGGATTCTCATCCCAGCAGCACAGGACTTAGGACCCAATCACACCAGGAAGTGAATCAAATTGCACTGGACTGGAGAATTTACGGTAAACAGAGCAAGTGAAATCTCGTGCCTGGAAGGCTGGTATTTCAGATCTTGAAGAACCTACACATTGGTGCACCTTTCACATCAGTGTCAGGGTCTGATGAAATGGTTTGATCTATATTTTACGGAGCCAAAGTCAGAGCACAGGCAGAAGCAATTACAAAACCAAACATTCTCTGCCAACCCACAAACGTTTCCTTCCCAACCGGGCCCCAGAAGGGGAGACCCTACTCCTTTCTATCCTGACCACTCCATCCCAACACGGCCAGGTGGGTATTGCTGAATCCGTCGAATTATATTTCGCTCATTTGCCTCAGTCTCGGCCAGCCAATCTGCACTGAACGAATCCCACTAGAAGCACTGACTGCCCCGGGCTGCATCCTTTTCGTGCCGGGAGACTGGGTCTACATCAAAGGCCAAGCAAGAAGGAAAGTTTCCCATTCTGGTGAAAGGCCCTTCAAGTCCCTCCGGCCACCGCTTCGGTGAAAGTCGGAGGGTAAAGACCTGGGTCCATCACACTCGCCTCGAAACAACACGCATCTCACCCCTGTGGAAGCTAGAGAAACAGCGTGCTCGTGACGAGGGACATCTGGTTTGCTGAATTGGGATCTGATTTGGCGACAAGTTTTCCGCAGGCCAGCCCACTGTGAAACACCTCCCCGGCACCTGAAGCTGAAGTGAGGACGAAACTGACGCAAAGCCCTAACCTTTGCCGGAAACGAACACATCTAAACTAATGTTGAGTATTTTCCTGATACAGCTCCTACCTCGTGCAGAGGCATAAGTCCGGTTCTTCCTTTCCGAGGACCCCGTGTCCTGTGACACTGAACTATATTTTGTGTTCAATCAACAGCCCACGAAACTTCCCCGCTGGAAGACATCGCTGGAAAGGACCACCAACGAGGCTGAGTAGAACTGCATTAATACTTAAAGTTTTTTGTTTTTTTACTTTGTGTTTTGATCCAGTTTCTAGCTGCCCTCATGTATATGCTCCTACCCCCTTCTGAACTCCCCGCTTCACAGTTATTGATTGCACCCTACTTAGTCTTCCTCACCTGTCGCCCCTGTCCCCACTCATTCTTTACAAATATATGGTAGTGCTGTAGAAAACATTACTGTAGAATACTTCTTAACAATCTTCAGTGCCGCCTCCCCAGTAGCCTTCCACAGTGGGTCCTAAGATTGTTCTCTACCTCGTCATGCTTCGCAACACTGAACTGCCTTCAGTGTTAGTGTGCCCCTCAGGTTCCTTCAGGCACACCAAAAGGGGATTTTTGTGAGCCACGCCGAAGAACTGGAAATTATGTTTAAAAGAAATACAATATATGATATCAATATAGTAGCATTACTTATATAGAGATTCTCCTCTGCTCTTAGGTTAGCCACTACATTCCTAGTTAATTACCCAGACAAGGAGCCCCCCATCCCATAGGGCTAATTTACTGTTATATATTGAAGATAACCCTTTCCGCCATGCAGAGATAGCCATAAACAACCTGAATGTCTAAACACCCCGTCCTCGTTTTCCCTCGGCCTCTCAGGAAACTTGATGACCTTTATCGTTGTTACAAGGAAGTACCATAAACACGGTGATCGCCGGAGAAGCCAGGATGCAATAGATAACTGTTCTCATATTCACTTTGGGTTAGAGATGCACTGCTTGGGAACTTGCACCAAATGTTTGACGCGGGATAATTTGTTGCAACCCTAAATCTTTGCAATGTATGTGACTCTGCTTTGATGTACCCTAAAGAGACCCTTTAAAACCCTGGACCTTTCACCAGTTCGGGGCAGCTCTCATTTTAGGTGGGATCTGTGCTGGCTTAGAAATAAACTCTGCTTTTATTCTGAGTAAGACTTTTGTCTGTGATTGGGAACCTTTGCCTCTCTTTCTTCCCTCTGGCTTGAGGGGAGAAGAGTTCCCTTGCCCTTGGCCTAGGTGGCTGTAACGGAAACTCTAGATAGAGAGGCAGCTCTATTATATTCATAATAACAATAATTCTAATCTGAACCTTGCCAACATCAGTTCTCCCCAGTAAACAAAGTAGCATTTTGAATTTCTGCCCTTCCACCCTGCAAAACCCCACTTTTAAATCCCGCTTCTCTCCCTCTTGCCAAGTAGGATCTCATCGTTTTGGTCCTGATTTTCGTTTTCTGGCACAGATGTTAGCCTATGAAACCTTTCAACTTCCTCTGTGTGTCAGTCAATGAGCACCCTAAGCAATATGTACAGCAAACCTGTCAGCTGCAGTTCTGGAGTGCAAAATCTATGCAAAATGCACACAAAACACAACCTGGGCTGCAAATAGATCCCTCTGACACTCGGAGGAAGTACATCCCTGGAACGGCTATGAGATACTTTTATGGAATATCAATTTCAACTGCTCCGTTTTTAAAGCTTTTATATCCTGGCTTGCTTTTACTGACCCAGGTTTATTGGCAGTTTTTTTTTTATTGGATTAGATTGTTTTCTGGATGTGTTTTTATGTCTGCTTCTTGTGTTTGTGTGCTGCCTAGATCAGGTCTAGAGGGGCAGTGTGGAGGAAGGCTTAATTGCTAACAATCCGTTGAAGTCTGTGGAACCTGCTGATTGCATGATGGGAGAAATTGTTAAAAGAATGAACATTCCGTCAGCAGTATTTCATCAGTATTAGAAGTCAGGCTCACTGGGAACATCTGTAATAAGTTTGTGGTTGATATCTGTGCCTCACCTGACGACTACGGCTGTGTACTTCCGGCCCATTGACATATGCTTTTGATCTATAGGGAGGCTTTCTGTATTTGTACGCCCAAGAAACGGGTATGGAAACACTGAGTGAATCTTGAACTTTCAAAGTCACACCTTAAAAAAGGGCAGTGGCTTAATATACACAGTGGTTAAATTTGCTTCCCCTGAGCCACAGCCTTTTGAGTTTGCAACGCGTACAACCGGTGTCACATTTGGGAGGGAGCTGATAGACAGTACATTCTAGAGACATACCCCAGAAACCAGCTCAATGTAGTTCAGCACTTTTAATAGGCAATGAGCAAAATCCTCAAATGATTCCTTCTTTATTGTCTCTCTTATATTTGCACCAAAAAACATCCCACAGAAAGAGTCAGCTTTGGGAAGTGACAGAGCAGGATTGTGAGCAGGACTGGAAGCTACATATACCCCCCAAATTGGGAGCTTAAAAAATAATAATAAAGACCATTTACCAGAATTAGCTTTGGGGAGCTATCACTATTATTGAATATGTATCTTCTGTATCACCAGTCCAGTCCCGTCGCTATCTTGAAAACCGTCCCAGTTGGGGTGAGTTAAAATCTGTTAGTTCTGCTAAAATGCCTCTGAAAAGCCCATAAAATCCTGCTTAAATCTGGTTAAAACAAGGTTTAAAACAAGGGGCTCACAAATTACAGCCTTTCAGTTGTCTGCAATCAGACTCAGAACACAGTCAATTCAAGCCTCGCTATCAGCAAGCATTCTGAATCAGGCAGTGAGAAAAAGGACGCTCAGCTCCACGCACAAATATTAAAAGGCTCATCCCAGAGATTAAAAAGAAATACCGAGAGATAAAAACTCAATAATGAAAAGGATATTTAAAACTTATCTAAAAAGGTGGAGGAGCCCTGCAGATAGTGTCCGATCAGCACGGCAGCCGGAACCGGAACCTACTTCATGTATTTTCTATATTAAGTGTTTTCCTCGACAGGACAGATATTTAACAGATTTCCACAAAACACTACACTGGGTGGATGGATTCTAATCATACTGACAATCCAGATTTAGTCTTTAAAAAAAAGAAAAGATGGGGCACCCCCTTCCTGCAAACATTCAAAGACGTAGTATTCAATTCATTAATACCCTGCCTTATTATAAAGCATTAGAACATCTGCCAATGTTTAAATCGGGATGTTCAGTTTATGTAACCCTTCTGGACACTAGGTGCAAAGCACCAACAGGGAAAGCATCTTTGCAGGCCTCCAGCCACTTGAACTTCCACAGAGAGCTGCTACATCTGTGTACGAAGGATGTAGCAATTTGCCCTCCTGCCACACAAAGATATAAGAACATAAGAAAGAGCCTGCTGGCTCAGACCAGAATCCATCTAGTCCAGTACTCTGCTACTCACAGTGGTCCACCAGATGCCTTTGGGAGCTCACATGCAGGATGTGAAAGCAATGGCCTGCTGCTGCTGCTGCTGCTCCCGCTCCCGAGCACCTGGTCTGCTAAGGCATTTGCAACCTCAGATCAATGATTCTGAATGATTCTTCAAAACTATCTTGGCTACCAGAATTCTACGGGGTCCACCTTGGAGTTCTAAGGGTCTCGGACAGTCAGGTGTTCAATATTTCAATGCACTTTCACAAGTGACTCAATTTACACCGAACACTTGAGTAAGGACTTCTTTAATGAAAGAGATACCACATTTCATTTGTATATATTATATACACACGCCACACATGCACCGATTCAAAAGGAAGCCATGTAGAACTGGCTTTTTCTTTAGCCAGACGACTTTGCTATGGAACTGCTGAGCAGCATATCTGCCTGCTACCAGGGCCTGCGCATGGTGCAGAGGGATTTTTTTTTAATATATATATATATATAGATATATAGATAGATATGTATATAGATATACACATGCATATTATTTCTTTTTCTTAAAAAGAAAAGTGCAAATTAACACATTTAGCACCAATTCAAAATTGCACATCTTGAAGTCTGAGACCGGTAGCGTTGGAACCAATACTTGAAGGGGAAAAAGGAGAGGCTCGTCCGCTTGCTACTAGGGTGGCCTGTGGAAGATCAGCTTCTAATCTACCTTGAAAGCGTTTCGTGCGTTTGGCCGCTCATTTGCTCACTGCCAGCAAATCACATGTTTGCGTAAAAGAAATATAATTGTAGAAACACAAAGCGCTGAATAGAATACTCTGCCTATTTTTTTAAATCTCTTGTTCACATTTCCTATTTGAAGATCCCCAGAAGGGCACGTCCTAAAAATCCCAAACCCGATTCCCTGGAAGGACGTGTCTGGAAAAGCCCAAACTGTTGCCAGAGAACTTTTGTAAGAGGGCTGCAACTCTGTTCTCTGCTGTGAGAAAATTACAGCCAATAGTTTTTTTGCTTGGATGGGGCTGAATGCAGCATTCACGTGGTTGGCTTCTGTCTCTAGTCGCCTGACAAACAGCGCATTGCAAAGTTGCTATGTGGTGAAAACATGGTTCTTCACAGCAAGGGGAAAAGGAACTGCCACACGTTGTGCTTTCTGTATTTTCTCCCCATGAATGGGCTAGGGCTATACTGCGTTTCAGCTGCGCTGCTGCCATTTTCAATCCCTCTGAAACCCAAATGGTGGCCGCGCTGGCCATCTTTTGCATCTGCTCCATTTGACGTCTAATCAAATGCTTCAGTGCTACAACAGAGGAAGCCCTGAGCAGGAAAAGGACCGCAGCGTGGCAGACCCGTTCCCTGGGGGTGAGGTACAAGGAAGAGCCTGCAATCCCGGTGGAGAAAAACCCTCTCGGTGGCAGTGTGGGGGAACAGATAACCAGGAGCTCACTGTTGCTTGCAGCCTTCCTTTTTGTCTCTGGATTTCTGACGGCCCGCCTTTTCTGGCTGCCGTTTGGTTGGGGACACGAAGGTGGGTTCCGAAGTCTCGTCCATATAGTCAAAGAGGCCATCCACTGGAACAGGTCGCACTGAGTCCACAGGTGAAGAATAGGGAGGGGGAAGAGAGAGAGAGAAAAATAGATTTAACTGCACCGACAGAATCTTTCCCATTTGTCAGAGCAGGGAGTCATCCAACCCATTTCCCATTCCAATCCCCAGCACTTTCTCTTCAAACGAAGAAGAATTTTGATTTGTACTTCACTTTTCTCTTTTGTACGGAGACTTAAGAGGATTGCAAACTCCTTTCTCTTCCTCTTCCCACAACAGACACTGGGTGTGGTAGGTGGGGCTGAGAGAGTTCGGAGAGAACTGTGACTAGCCCCAGGTCACCCAGCAGGAATGTAGGGGCGCGGAAACACATCTGGTTCACCAGATAAGCCTCTGCTGCTCAAGTGAAGGAGTGGGGAATCAAACCCAGTTCTCCAGATTAGAGTCCACCTGCTCTTATCCACTACACCACACTGGCTCTCTTTTCACATTAACAATCAATTTGTCAGACTGGTTTCAATGGGACACATGTAACTTTCTTTAGATCAGGATCATATATTGTACATCTGTCTATACATACACATTGGAACAATTCAGAAATTACCTATGCATTTGAAAATTTCCCTAAAATGTCAAGATCACAAATGAGCTGTCAAGGAAGGTGTCCACTAATGGGACTGCTTGTGTGTAAGCTGCAAGCAAGCAAGCAACCGCCCGGTAGTATTAAAAGATCCTGAAAACACAAGGTATGTGAGGGATGGACATTTCCAAAGTATGAGGCCATTCTGCTCAGTTCAGGGGGCTTTCAGTCTCTCACTTGCAACCTGACACGTTACCTTGGGAGCAGACTCCGCTCACATCAGGGGGTGGCTCCGTTCTTTTGGCTTTAAAGGTTGGGTCCAGATCTTCGGCGATATTCCGGCAAAGCTGAGGCCTAAGGGACAAAAGTAGGATGCTGACATACAGCTACTGCTCTTTGAATGGCAACGGCACACAGGGGTTCTGTGCCTGAGCGAAGCGTTGTTTCTAATCGGCTACAACTAAAACATTAATACTTACTTTAGAACAGTGATTTGCTATGTGTGGCGCTTGATACACAGTCTGTGCAGAACCACTTTGATATACTGGTGGCAGTGTTGGGACAACAACCAAGAGGAGTCAGCATCAAAGCTCTACAAAGCCATGAATTTCACTGGGTGACCCTAGGTGTGGAACTGCCTCTCAGCCAAAGATATCTGGCTGGATTGTTGTGAGAATAAAACAAGGGAGGGGAAGAACTCTGTATGCCAACCTGAGCTTTGTGGTGGAAGGGCAGGATAAAACTATGACAGACAGCAGAAAGAGAAGGCAGTTCAGAGCACAGAACATCATCTCTGCCTAGGTAATGTCAACAAGAAGCCCATTCTGAGAAGATGCAGAGACCACTGGCTTGAAGGTTTTCCCAGTGCATTATTCATTCATTCATTCATTCATTCATTCATTCATTCATTCATTCATTCATTCATTCATTCATTCATTCATTCATTCATTCATTCATTCATTCATTCATTCATTCATTCATTCATTCTGCAATTCCTATACTGCCCTTCCCCTTTCAGGCTCAGATCAGTTTCCAACTTTTACAAAACGAGTCATAGAAAATACGACATGAACAATTTAAAATCTTAACATTAAAATTTGAAAGCTAGAAATTCAGCAGTATGTTCTAGTCTCATCTGAGCTCAATAGCTCCATCTTCTTAACGACCTCCGCAGGACACAGGACAAGGGGAAGGAGGGAAGGGAGATAAAGTGAAAAGGAACAAAAGAGAGGGAAGTAGAAGGAAGAAAAGGGGGAAAGGGAGGGAGAAGGATCAAAGACATGCTCCAAAAAGGTCACCTATGCACACGGACCCAAAGAACTGATAGTTACAGACTCCTCATTGACGAGCATGCATTATTTTCCCCTGTCCGAGGCCAAAACTGGTGGCTAATAGTGGGGGTAGAAAATGGCCTTCAAAATCTGACTTATTATTTTTGAGTGCTGCATAATTTAAGAGGTCCCACACATACTTCACCAAATTACCAGTCTGAGCACTGACCTCATGTCTGCGTGGCCTGCACTTGAGGGCACATCTGATCTTTCCAGAGACTGAACTTTGGCTGGGGATGCAGCTCCACAGCCGAGCTGGGCCTCCTGTTAAGGGAGTAAGACAGCAGAAGGATAAATGGAATAGAGAGGAGGACATTATTTGGGCCAGGTGGCTGCAGCTGGAAAGGGGACTCTACAGGTAAGAGGCTGCTTCTGGGTCGCAGGTAACATGAGGCTTCTCTGCCTATTACCTCTATGCCTTGGCTCCGCCTTCGTTCAGAGAGGCTGCGTGCCTCCTTGTTGCTCTCAGCTTCTCCATCCCTGCCAGAGGATCTCCATTGGGCTTTCAGTTCCTGCTCTTGCATATATCGAGCAATCTCCTGGAATAAGAGAGGGAGAGAGTTTTCCAAATCATGCAACTTGAAGAGCTACAATGAACAGCAATCCACTAACGGAGAGGGCAGAGAGACTAGAGCAATGGTGGCGAACCTTTGGCACTCCAGATGTTATGGACTACAATTCCCATCAGCCCCTGCCAGCATGGCCAATTGGCCATGCTGGCGAAACTGACAGAAGTAGCTTAGTCCATAACATCTGGAGTGCCAAAGGTTCGCCACCACGGGGCTAGAGAGATTTGGGTGGGAAGATCTTGACTTCTTGTGGCATCATATAGCTTCTTTCTCCACAAGTAACAGTTTTATTTTGTCAACCTTTTCAGACAGACAGGGTCACTGGGGACAGGATCTGTGCAGGAGTGGACTGGAACATTTAAATGGTACAAGCTGAGTGACCACTGGAAGGGTCGTGTCATGTGACTTGACTTGAATGTAGCCAGCAGCAACAATGGGAAAGAATTGCCCATCGTCACCTCCTGTGCGGCTATTTGAAAAGCAGTTGGGGGGAGGGGAGAAAGTCAGGTGGTTTCTGACTGTGGGAACTTTCCCAGTAGGTTAAAGGGCCCCTGGATCTGTGACACCCTTGTGACAGATGCTGCCTGGTTGAGGTTTGAGGTGGCTGCCACGGCTGCAATCTTCGGCTTGCCTAATAGCTGCTCTGCCTATTCAGCACAAGTGCAGACAGACTTGTAGCAAACTGCAGCGTCCAAGGTTAGGGATCAGACTTGGCTGTATCCACACCAGGAGGAAGTTCCATATCCAGGGTTCCTAGCCTCCAGTTAGGGACTGGAGATTTCCTGGAATTACAGCTCACCTCTGGACCACAGAGATCAATTCCCCTGGAGTACATGGCTCCTGTGGTGGGTGAACTCTAGGCATTATACCGGGCTAAGGGCCCTCTCCTCTCTAAACCCTGCTGCCCTCTCCAGGGCTGACTCTCAGATCTCCAGGAACTTCCTAACATGGAGTTAGCAAGCCTACCCATAACTGGCAGTGGGAGAAAGCACCCCTGCTGGAACAGAAGGCACAAGTGTAAATCTAAAAACCATCATGGGCCACCTGAAGACAAGGCAGCCTCTTGTCTTCTTGGACAGCTAGCATGATGTAGTGGTTAAAAGTAGGTGGATTCTAATCTGGAGAACCAGGTTTGATCCTCTACTCCTCCACCTGAGTGGCGAAGGCTTATCTGGTGAACCAGATGTGTTTCTGCACTCCTGTATTCCTACTGGGTGACCTTGGGCTAGTCACAGTTCTTGGGAACTCTTTCAGCCCCACCTGCCTCACAAGGTGTCTGTTGTGGGGAGAGGAAGGGAAAGGAGCTTGTAAGCCCCCTTGAGGCTCCTTACAGGAGAGAAAGGTGGGGTATAAATCATAACTCTTCTCTTCTCTACAAGCCGGCAACAAAGTAGTGTATGAGGCAAAGCCTCTCTCTCCCCCAGTACTGTTTTTGCAACTCGTAACAACCCGTACAGGAGGCAGAGCTTGGAGGACCACGCCATGAGTCCTCTCTCCAAAGAAGAACTCTAAAAACAAACCTACGCTCTGCTTCCCAGGAGCTGCACCCACGTGAACTGCCTCATGCTTGGCAGTGGCCCCTCTCCCCCTTGCCTCTTGAGTGTCAAGAGGTAAGCCACACGGAGCCAGGCTTGGCCGGCTCTTCTGTCCGATTCCAAGAAGAGATCGGAGCTTTTACGGAAGGGTAATATCGTTCCCACTGAACTGGGAAGCCACGGTTTTGATGCCAGCCCCTCCCCCAGCACGCCCTTCTCATCTCCACACCCTGAATGCACACAAGAGTCAAGCAGTGGGGCCAAGAGAAACAAACACGAGTGTGGTGAGCAGGCCACAGCTGGAGCATTACCTCATCCTGAGCCACCTGGGCAGCTCTGTAGTCATCGTTACGCTCCCGGTTCTTTCTGGCTCTCTGCACAAAAGGGTCAAAAAGCTAATAAGCGTGCGGAAAAAAACAAACATTTCGCAGAGAGGGTCAGAACTGCCCTTTTTCCATGCAGCAGCACATGCGTGTACCTTTCTAGCCACCCGAGCATGTAGAAATAGACATTTACTGCAAAGCTTATGCTACGCTTTTCAATGCCAGGCTGGATCTAATGCCAGAGCTGAAAGCTTTGCTCAGATGAACCACCAAGGAATCAATTAAAACTCTCACTGACTAGGCCAATCCAGCCAGGTCACTGTCTCTTCTCTGAGTGGTGGGAGCTGTCAACAGTACAGCACTAGCTACCTGAGATTCTTTAATTGGAGACAAGTCAGCTGTGCTGAAGAAACATACCCTAAACAACCCACCCCATGATCATGGTTCCCAAATGGTTTGACACCACTGACATTTAGAAGAAGAAGAAAAAAAAGAAGAAGAGGACAACGACGACTTTGGATTTATATTCCCCCTTTCTCTCCTGTAAGGAGACTCAAAGGGGCTTACAATCTCCTCTCCCTTCCCCCCACAACAAACACCCTGTAAGGTGGGTGGGGCTGAGAGAGCTCTGAAGAACTGTGACTAGCTCAGGGTCACCCAGCTGGCATGTGTTGGAGTGCACAAGCTAACCTGATTCACCAGATAAGCCTCCACAGCTCAAGTGGCAGAGCGAGGAATCAAACCCAGTTCTCCAGATTAGAGTGCACCTGCTCTTAACCACTATACCACGCTGGCTCTCAAATCCTGGCAACCATGCAGAAAAATCATTTGGGGATCAACTCCAGCTTTAGCTGGTTCCATGATTAACTGCTCTTAAGGCATAGACGTTTATTCTATCAGCATTACTGAGTATGATGTCTTGGAAGATCTACGCTTTGGAATCTTCTCGTAACCTAACTTTGGTTCTCAAATGACCTTACAATGACACATCTCAAAACCAGTGATTCTGGTATATACCAAGACACTGATTATTCCCTGTAGCCTATTTGGAGAGTGTGTAATGCCCGCAAACACTGCAATAGGGATGCAAGACATTAGACAGTCCCCATGCCTACCAGAAATCCATCGCTCACTTTCAGCAGTTAAATCCACAAACTCTTTCATCAGTTAACAGTTCCTTAGATGCTGCAGCTAACCAAATAAATTGAATTTGTGATTCAGAAATAGAAAAGGTGAGGTCAGGTACTCACGATAGACGTGTGCTCTTCTTCTTGCAGCCTCTGAGCCAGTTCTTCATCTTGCCGAAGCTGCTCCAGAGTCTGTAATTCCAGGTTTGCTATCACCCAATGCAGCGGTTCGGTGTCATCACCTTAACACAGGGAGACAAATATAGGGACATCAGAAGAAGAGGCAGGGCAACTCAGAAGATGAAGACCATCCTTTTCTGTGGAGCAGGGCAGGGCCGCAAGCATCATTGGGTGTAGAAGCACATTAAAAGCATTGGAAAAAGGCAAAACCCACCCTAGGAATGATGAGGGGAAGGGGCTAAAAAGAAAACAAAAAGTATCACAGTCTCCTTGAGCAGATCTGGGACTGGGATGAGGGACTGGAGCACCTTCCCTATTAGGAGAGGCTGCAGCGTTTGGGACTCTTTAGTTTGGAGAGGAGGCGGCTGAGGGGGGATATGATTGAAGTCTACAAAATTATGGATGGGGTAGAAAATGTTGACAGAGAGAAATTTTTCTCTCTTTCTCACAATACTAGAACCAGGGGGCATTCATTGAAAATGCTGGGGGGAAGAATTAGGACTAATAAAAGGAAACACTTCTTCACGCAAAGTGTGATTGGTGTTTGGAATATGCTGCCAGAGGAGGTGGTGATGGCCACTAACCTGGATAGCTTTAAAAGGGGCTTGGACAGATTTATGGAGGAGAAGTCGATTTATGGCTACCAATCTTGATCCTCCTTGATCTGAGATTGCAAATGCCTTAACAGACCAGGTGATCGGGAGCAACAGCCGCAGAAGGCCATTGCGTTCACATCCTACATGTGAGCTCCCAAAGGCACCTGGTGGGCCACTGCGAGTAGCAGAGAGCTGGACTAGATGGACTTTGGTCTGATCCAGCTGGCTTGTTCTTATGTTCTTATGTTCTTATGCTGCTGCATTCAGAATACTGTGAGGAGTTTTGGCTGCCCCACCTCAAAGAGGGCACCATAAAGGTGGGGGGGGGGGGAAGGAACAGAAGAACAAGCAAAATTGATTTTGCTGCTGCAAAATGTGGCAGTCGCTCCTGAGAATGCTCTTCTAGTTCAGGATGTTTTTCATAAAACCAATTGACAAATTCTTTCAAAGCATCCTTCACCTGCCTGAGAGCAGCACCTGTTTCCTCCCACCTTGACTCTGCTCTGGCAACCTGGACGGTACAAGAGAAGCAGACTGTCCAGCGGGATGCTCGTTTTTGGACTCCGGTTACCTCTTTCGCCGTTGGAGTTCTCGAACATCTGCTTCTTCTTTTGCCGGATCGCTTCTTCTTCTAAGTCTTGCAACTGCTTGGCCAGCTCCTGCACATGACAAACAACCGGAACAGGTGTTGACAACTTTATGTTTGTGAGTTGCTCTGGAAGCCGAATAGAAGACAGACATGGCATAAATAATTCAAAAACGCTTATCAAAATGGCCTTTCCCCAATCGTGTCTCTTGCCCTTACCTTGCGAGCAAGACACAATTTTTCAAGGAAGGCTGCTATTATGACCACTGTAATAATGTGTGTGCTGTACGGTAAACCCCCCAAAAGTAGAGCAGGTGGGAGCGGACATTGCCTGATCTGATTGGCATGCCCTGTAGAAGCCTGGGGGCCTGACACAGTTTGCTTGGAAAGGCTGCCAGGCAACAGACCTGAGGACAATGCAAGCAGTAAGTACACCAGACACCTAGTAAGCAGAACTGTGTGGCCTTGTTTATTTTTAAAATACTGTTTGAATGTCCTATTGGGTCACAAGCAGGTTAGCTAAAGGAAGAGAACACAACTCCTGACCCAGAAGCCAAAGAAATCAACAGTTTTGTTGACAGAGAAGCCAAAGAAATCAACAGCAGCTCAGAAAACCTCTGGGGAGTTCGACAGCCTAGCTTAGCCAAAAATATAAGCTAGTGCACAGGTGTCAAACTCAGGCCCTTCAGGTGTTCATGGACTACAATTCCCATCAGCCCATGCCAGCAAGGCCAACTGGCCATGCTAGCAGGGACTGCTGGGAATCGTGGTCCATGAACACCTGGAGGGCCTGCTGCTAGCGGATCCTAAAACATCTGGGTTTTTCCCAATGACGGCATGAACGAAAAGATACAAGGGGAATGTCTCTGCCACTAGGGAGCAGCAGACACTACACAAACATCCTTGAGTCAAGCGCTCAACAAAGAAAGTAGAGTTTCTACCAAGCCTATTTTAACCACAATATTTGTTTTGTTTGTTTGTTTGATTGATTGATTATACTCTGCACTTCCCCAACAATGTTGGGCTCAGGGCAGCGTACAACATGTTTAAAACAATATACTCATACATAAAAGGTTACAACTATACCAATCATCAATAAAACAAAATGTTAAATATAAGATGGCAAACAATTACATGTATAAAATCTCCTCCAGCCCAGTTTGGGAACATGAACCCTTACTAAAATGCCCAGGCATGGGTGGGTTTAGGAGGGGGATCCTATAAGATGGCACTGTATTGGAATTGCGTTGGTCCTTGTTGGGAGGCTGGTGGTGGCTTCGAGATGCCCGAGAGGCCACAACCAAAGTCCTGGCAGAATATCTAAGGCCCCTTCCGCATATGCAGAATAATGCGCTTTCAATCCATTTCCAATGCACTTTGCAGCTGGATTTTACTGTGTGGAATAGCAAAATCCGCTTGTGAACAATTGCGAAAGTGGATTGAAAGTGCATTATTCTGCACGTGTGAGCCTCAGTCTTGCAGGCCCTGCAAAACTGTTTATGATCCTGCAGGGCCCTGGTTCCATCATAAAGTTCCACCAGGCCAGAGCCAGGGCAGAAAAGATCCTGGCTCTGGTCAAGACCAATTGCATGTTCCTGGGGCCAAATACTACCAGGAGGTTTTTGTCGGCTGACCACAGCGCCTTCTGTGGGCAATATGGGGCAATGCGGCTTCATAGATTCAATGGTCCCAGTCTGCTCAGGGCCTTAAAGGTTATAATCAAAACCTTGAACCTGATTTGGAATTCCACTGGCAACCCAATGCAGTTGCCAAAGCACTGATGTTATGTGCTTTCTCACCGATGCACCGGTGAGGAGTCTGGCTGCTGCATTTCGGACCAGTGCTACGTTTCCAAGTCAGTCTCAAAGGCGAGTTACAGTACTCTAGCCTGGAGGTGACTGTCGCATGGATCGCTGTAGCCAAGTCAGGGCAGGATAAATAGAGGATAATAGCCTTACGGCCTTCAGACACGGAGCCAAAACATCTGGGGCGGCCATCCATCGGCAGAACAAACTGAATGTCATCAGCGTACTGGTGACAACTTAGCCCAAAGCTCTGAACAAGCTGTGCCGGGGCCGCACGTAGATGTTGAACAACACTAGGGAGAGAATATCCCCTTGTGGCACACCACAAAGAAGTGGATGCCTCCTGGACCTCTCCCCGCCACGTGACACCTGCTGTCCCCGATTCTGGAGAAACAAGACCGGCCATTGTAGAGCTGTGCCCCAGATCCCAGCATCAGGGAGGCGGTGGGCCAAGAGATCATAATTGACCATGTCCAAATGGGTTGGACTGCTCACACGTAGGTTACTTCTTATTACAACTGCAGCTTCTCTTCCAGCATATCTACCCCCGCTATGAGGTTTCTGAATACAGTCCTGCCTCAAAATGGGCTCTATTTTGCCACAACACACGATCGGTACGATATCAATAACTCGAAAAATAACTTGACAAAAGTAACACGAAGCTGGCTGCCCAGAAGTCTACCCTGCAAGCAATTTAGTACAGAAGCACTTCCAGACTGCTGTCGCTATCTGCTTCTCACAGGCATAAAAACTATGGAATGTGGCAGGAATGCAAAGACCCGGGTCCCTCCCCCCAAGTCACTGACGAAACATTTAATGCTCAAAGCAGTCAGACAACTAGAGCGCAAGGCTGGGCTGGCTCTCCAAAATCAACAACAGAAGCACCAGCTTAAACTTGGGATGGGCTGAAGTCCATTTTCCACCAGGGACTGAGCTTTATTTTCCACAGATCGTTGGATGCTGATTTAATCTCAAATTCTCTCCAGTTTTGGTTTCCTCTTTTATTAGAAGGAGGAGGAAAGAAGAAGAGTTTGGATTTATATCCCACCTTTCTCTGCTATAAGGGGACTCAAGGGGGCTTACAAGCTCCTTCTGTCACCATCTTCCCCTTCCAAAATGGAATCCTTGAAACAGGACAGCAAAGCGCAGCAGCGGCAGGCATTTTAGAACCGGCTGTGGTCAGCCACTAACTATAGGGTGGTGGTGGTGGGGCTGGAAATCAGGCAGTGGTTTTAGAACCGAATCTATTTAGTGGCTTCCAGTAACATCCCATAATAACAGCTTGCCTTTCCCATTAACCACTGGAATAGGTTGGAGTCTAGTACGAACCAGCCAGCTCTCACGCTGAGACATCAATAAAACCATAATCGGTTCGTCAGCCCCCAAACCCAGCTCTGTTTTAATCCTGCTGCCAACGTTTATTATGTCTTCCTGTCTGGAGGGAATAAGGTGCGTTTTGCGCACCTTTCCTTAATTAGCAGCCTGGAGTAAAGATTTCAGCAATCCCTGGAACTGCCCCGAAGCCTCTTCACTGAGCAGAGGCTTTGCTCAAGGCAGTTTACAAACTCTTTTCCCTTCCTCTCCACACAACAGTTGCAGTCAACCTACGGCAACCCTGGCATGTTTAACAAGGTTAAGTCTTATTAATTATGTCTGTGCTACTGAAATAAAAATATTATGTGGCTCTGGCTGATCGATGATTGTAACAAGTTAAAGGTAGCTAGTGACCCTACACAGTTGTCACGGTAAGGGATGAACAGAGATTTGCCATTGCCTGCCTCTGTATAGCAAGTCAGGTATTTCCCTTCCCGCACTCCCACAACAAACACCCAGTGAGGTGGGTGGGGCTGAGAGAGATCCGAAGAACTGTGACTAGCCCAAGGTCACCCAGCTGGCATGTAGGAGGGCAGAAACGCTTCTGGTTCACCAGATAAGCCCCTGCCAGGAGTGGGGAATCAAATCCGGTTCTCCAGATTAGAATGCACCTGCTCTTAACCACTACACCATGCAGCCCCTGCTCTACCTCCCTATTCCCAACTGGTTCAAACAGCAGCAAACAGGCCTAAAACGCTTGATATTCTGTGCCTCTGGTAAAGACTGTCTGCCTTGGATGCTGCAAAAAAAAAAAAAGAACAGCAGAAAGACAACAACTCTTCCTGGCATTCCTACTTAGAACTTCTAAGCAACCAGTCAATTTGCCGCAGGGTATTATTAGAGCAACTTTGAAATAACTTGGCTGGCAAAAACCACCTCCCTGCTTGCCGAAACCTGCTCCAACTGTCTGAAAACCCCATTTGGCTCCGCACGTCCTCATACCTGGTCTTTCTCCTCCCGCTGACGACTCTCCTCCGCTTTCCTCTGAATATCCTCCTGGATGGCACGGGCAATTTCAGAGTCACTCTCTTCACTGCACGCAGCGGGAGGAAGGGAGAAGAAAAGAAGCCGTTGGAGCTACTGTTTTTTGCTCGGCTGGGTACAAAATTAGCAGCAGACTAGATGACCGTTTGGAGTTGGGAATGGTCAGATTTGGCAACTCTCGTTTGGTGTTACTTCTCAGTAGTGTACAAACCCACTACAGAAAGTGTCTTTCAGAAGCAACCAGTTGTCCTCAGTATCTCACTATGCACAGACTCTAACCCTATACACTGCCCTCTACCTAAACCTTGCCTGTATTCAAAGCAGCCCCAAGTTTGCACTCTAGATCCGTCGCTAACTTGACACCCAAACCTAAAAAACGCCATATTCCCAGGAACGTGGCCGTAATTCACTTGCACTGCTTCCAAAACCGAAGTGCATCATATGCCCAAGAGGAAGAAGAAGAAAAAGAAGAGAAAAAGAAAAAGGAGACTCAAGGTGGCTTACAAGCTCCTTTCCCTTCCTCTCCCCACAACAGACACCTGGTGAGGTAGGTGGGGTTGAGAGAGTTCCCAAGAACTATGACCAGGCCCAAGGTCACCCAGCAGGAATGTAGGAGTGTGGAAACACATCTGGTCCACCTGGTAAACCTCTGCCACTCAGGTGGAGGAGTGGGGAATCAAACCCAGCTTAGAATCCACCTGCTCTTAACCACTTCACCCCGCTGGCTCTCAGAGTGATCAAAAGGGGGCAAGACCTACATTTGCTTCTGTTCCTCAGAGCTGTGAAGCTTCCTCTCTTCATCCTCCATGCCCTGCAGCTTCTTGGCGATTTGGATGTCCTTCTGAACCAGCTGGTTCTTCTGGATGTTGGAGGTGTAATGCTGTTCATCTGTGGAAAAACCACAAGAGAGGGAAACCTCTCAGCGAGCACCGAGTGCGTCCCTTCTTTCTCCCAACTGCCTCAGACAGTCATACACTGTGACTCTTCTGGCAGAGAACTGTCTTTTTAAGGCAAACGGAACAGCACTGATTCCAGCAGGGCAGCCTGTTCTAGCAAAAACATGTCAAATGGTATTGTAGCATAAGCGCTTTGTGGGTTTGCGCTCACTGTACAGGCGCCGTGAAACGAACCCGCCGTCAGTAAGGAAAAATGTGTTAATCTGCATAATGTCACAGGACTCTTCTTTCGTTCCTGTGCTGCGCCTAAAACAAATTTAGGCACTGCTGTAAGCAAAAGATGAGGCCAACAGACACAGAACAGTAAGCTGTTCTAAAGCAGGGGGAGGCAATCTGTTCAACCAGGGTGCAAAAAAAAAAACACCTTTGCAACCTCTACCTGTGAAGCTTCAGGTATCCTGCTACCAAAGGGGGACCTCAATGGACCAAGAATCTGATTCATTCACACATGTTCACTGCGAAATGCTAACTCTGTCAAGGCCACTCCAATGTCTAGCATTCTACTTCTATGGTTGGCCTGGAAGAAGCATTTTTCCAACTGGCTAGCACTTAAGGACTAGAAGCAGGGCCCACAGGTCAGCTATGGTTCCAAAGGGATGGGCAAACCAGCAAGCTTATTTGCCCCTTCAGTTTGCCTGACTCCAGCCAGGAAAGTCTTCAGGAACAGTAGCCTTCTCCAACGGGAAGCAAAGACCTAATTAGCAGCTGTTTACGTAGCCTTTTTTTTCAGCAAACCGTGTGTTCCACAACTCTTCTGACACTCACTTTCCCTAATGTCTCGGGTACTGTCTAGCGCTCTGTCTCCCACCTCTTCCGTTTCCACGACAAGGAGTAGCACCCACTCATAATAATAAAGAGGCTGCGTTGTTCTTTATATGTTTGCAGGCACAAAAAGCAGCTTGAGGAGCGATGTGAGTCAGCAGCCCAGCTTCTATCTAGCAATTCCAATTTATTAAAAATAGAAGAGGGAGGGGATATTATTGCTATAATTAACTTTAAATACTTGAAGGGATGTCAAACATATTTGAATACATGTCAAAGAGGGAGCAAGCTTGTTTTCTGTTGCCTCAGAGACTAGGACATGGAGTAACGGATTCAAGGTGCAGGAAAAGAGATTCCACCTAAACATAAGGAAGGACCTCAGGGCTGTTTGACAGTAGAATTCACTGCCTCGGAGAGTGGTAGAGTCTCCTTCTTTGGAGGTTTTTAAACAGAGGCTGGATGAACACATGTCAGGAGTGCTTTGATTGTGTGTTTCTGTATGGCGGGGGGTTGGACTTGGTGGCCCTTGTAGCCTCTTCCAACTCTATGATTCTGTTATTAGCTGTGGGGGGGCGCGGGGGCTAAGACAAGATAAGCTGTGGGGGGGCTAAGTCTGCTGTGAGGGTACCCTATCACCAATATAAACGATGGTGCATTTGCTGCAGCAACAAGGGTGATCCAGAGAACATCTCCCTGTGGATGCAGCCTTGGAAATGAAGCCTGAGGAAATGGGAAACATTGCCCTTCTGCCCCTGAGACATATTCAGTGGAGGCTCTGCCATTTGCAATCTTCTGCAAATGGATTTTAACTAGTTTTTGGGCAGCCACTGATATTGGCTTCCCCTCCAGTGGCTAGTGAGACAGAGCACAGAATGATGGAAAGCGTCACCACGCCATCTTCATTCACTGGAGCATGCCACAAGGGTCTGGTTGGCCACGTGCTTCCAACAGCCAGGCCATTTACGAACTTCCCATCATACACAGCAGCCTGATCTAAACTGCCATCCATCACGGCCCCTGGCAGTTTGGGGGATGGAAGGATCAGCGCATTGATCACCTTCATTACAGTTGTGGGGAAGTCTTGACGTCATGAAACGATTCATTAGTAGTCATGGTGGCAGCCAAAACAATTATGGGATGAACAAGACAACACCTCTGGACTGTGGAAGGGACAATTCCCCATGAACAGCTGCCAAGAAAAGCCACCTGAACAAGCAACCTTGAGAACGTCCCTGAAAAATACTACATCTTCTGACAAGATTTGCGTCAGCAGCCTCATTAAAATCTACAGGTTTGAGACACTGAAGTTCTGGACTCCATTTAATTAGCTGAATATTATAATTTTTTTTTAAAAAAATGGGACAGAGTGTGAGAGGCATCCCATACTCTGGCAACAAAGGGTACTTCCAAAGTTTGCCTGACTGATTCAGCAGGACAGACGCATCCCAGGCGTTGTTTGGAAATCTTATTGATTAGTCGGTTGCTCGGAACCCATTTCTGGGCCACTTCAGATTCATCCCCTAGCATTAAGAAGAAGAAGAAGAAGAGTTTGGATTTATTTCCCACCTTTCTCTCCTGTAAGGACACTCAAGTTCTGGTCGCCGCATCTCAAAAAGGATATTGAGGAGATAGAAAAAGTGCAGAGAAGGGCAACAAGGATGATTGAGGGACTGGAGCACCTTCCCTATGAGGAGAGGCTGCAGCATTTGGGACTCTTTAGTTTGGAGAGGAGGCGGCTGAGGGGGGATATGATTGAAGTCTACAAAATTATGGATGGGGTAGAAAATGTTGACAGAGAGAAATTTTTCTCTCTTTCTCACAATACTAGAACCAGGGGGCATCCATTGAAAATGCTGGGGGGAAGAATTAGAACTAATAAAAGGAAACACTTCTTCACGCAACGTGTGATTGGTGTTTGGAATATGCTGCCACAGGAGGTGGTGATGGCCACTAACCTGGATAGCTTTAAAATGGGCTTGGACAGATTTATGGAGGAGAAGTCGATTTATGGCTACCAATCTTGATCCTCCTTGATCTGAGATTGCAAATGCCTTAACAGACCAGGTGACTGGGAGCAACAGCCGCAGAAGGCCATTGCGTTCACATCCTACATGTGAGCTCCCAAAGGCACCTGGTGGGCCACTGCGAGTAGCAGAGAGCTGGACTAGATGGACTTTGGTCTGATCCAGCTGGCTTGTTCTTATGTTCTAGGTGGTGTACAAGTTCTTTTCCCTTCCTCTCCCCACAACAGACACCTGGTGAGGTAGATGGGGCTGAGAGAGTTCAGGAAGAACTGTGACTAGCCCAAGGTCACCCAGCAGGAATGTAAGAGTTCAGCAACACATCTGGTTCACCAGATAAGTCTCCGCCACTCAGGTGGAGGAGCGGGGAATCAAACCCGGTTCTCCAGATTAGAATCCACCTGCTCTTAACCACTACACCACGCTGGCTCTCAAGTGCTGGAAGAATGGGCCATTGCTCCCACCAGGAAGAAAAACAGCCAGTAAAAGCCAAAACGCTGGCCAGAGAAGGTTAGAACGAAGTCCCACCCTTACAGAGCAATCTCTCCAGGGATCTGTATCTGGCCCTTTCACTTTGGCTCTTGAAGAGGCAACTGATGACGATTTTATTTAGGACTGCATTTCGATTTGAAGCCGTTCTAAATTGAGATTTTACATTTTGGTTGCATGATATTCATGTAACCTATTTTACACCTTTTATTAATATCACGAACTGCCTTGAGCAAAGCAACGTTTTAAATAAATAAATGATAATGCGGCCTGATCCATCACCCCAGGATCCCGCTCTTACTCTCTTGTTCTTGCAAACAGTAGGCCAAAGCGCCATCTTCCAGGACCGCAAAATCTCGACAAACTGCACAGAAAAAAAGAACAAAGGAAGAATTCATCAAGAAAGGGCTCCGTTGCCTTGACGGTCATCTTATCAGACAAGCTGTTGCTGTAAGAGTTCCATGAATCCACTCACCTGTTCACCAGCAGCAAGCCCCACATGCCAAGGTGTGTAACTGCAGAGGGCTGGGGTGGAGGGAGTGAGGCAGCACAAGGATAGAGAAAAATATCCCTCCTTCAAAAGGCACAAGAGGGCTAACATGAGTGACTGCCTTCCCATGTCAGAAACTCCTTACAAGTGGCTCCTTGCAAGGCAGGGTAGAGACCTTCCTATATCAGAAACTCCTTGCACAAGGCAGGGTAGCGGCCAGAATTCAACAAAAGTTATAAGTAAGGTTGTGGTGGTTTTTTTTGGGCTGTGTGGCCGTGGTCTGGTACATCTTGTTCCTAACATTTTGCCTGGATCTGTGACTGGCATCTTCAGAGGTGCAGGCGAAACGTTAGGAACAAGATCTACCAGACCACGGCTACACAGCCCGGAAAAACCACCACAACCAGTTGAATCCGGCTGTGAAAGCCTTCGACAATACACTGTAAGTAAGGGTTTGTGGAAGAAGACTTCTGAGCAAACCTCTGCCCCACCGTGCTTGCTTTCTAGATGCAGGGAACCCTGGACTCAACAGCATTTAATTAGAAACATCTTTAAACCCAGAAATGTCCAACTAGAGGCCCTTGCCTGTATTTCTTTTCTTTGAACTGGCTTGTCAAAGAGCAACTGCAGCAGACCTGACCCGGGGGGCGGGGAGCTTTTTACCGAGGGAAAGTTGGTTTGTGTGTGGAGGGGTCAATATTATTTTGTTTGGTTGTTCCCCCTTTGTTTGATCAAACCCGTTCCAGTTCAAGCTCTATTGAACTGGGAAGGTTAGTACTTGGAGGGGAAACCTCTGAGGAATACCAGGGGTTAGCAGAAGTGTTTGATGGCAAACCACCACTGAATGGCAAACCACCTCTGAAAGTCTCTTGGGATCGCCATGAATCATCTGTGACGTGATAGCGCTTTCCACCACTACTAGGATGCAGAATTTCAGAGCTCTCTCAAGGACAGAAAAAGTTATGCTTGCTCTGAAAGCAACAAGGGAGCTTTCAAATTGGCTCTGCTGCTTTAAAAATATTATATACATCTGCTTTCACCATTTTATTGAATGAATAAAAAGAGGCTCTTGTTCCTTCACCTCTATAACTGGAAAGGACATTGACGAAAGCAGAACTGGAACGGGGAGGAAACATAATGAAAGCACTTATTACACCACCAAGCATTTTTATTGTGCTTTTGGAGTGTTGAAAGCACACAAATCCTCTCAATGCTGCTTACAAAAGCACCACTAGATAGTTAGGAATCACTACTTCCATGTTACAAAGAGGGAAAGGGACTGAAACTTCGAGAGAGGGCTCTGCTGAAGACCACCTAGTACTTTCATGGCAGAGGAAGGCTTGAACAAAGAACTTCCTAGCCCACACCTCATATTATCCACATGGAAGCATACTGCACTGTAAAAATGCAGGTGAGATGGTCAGAGTGCTGAACTAGATATAGGGAGATCCAGGGTCAAATCCCCCATGTAGCTATGTGTGGATAAACTGGGGGAGGGGCAACCATGCATGCCACCCTGAGCTCCCTGGGGGTAAGAAGGTACTACACAAAGAGAGAGTGAGCAAGTGTGTGTGTGAAGGGGGAAAAAACCATATTTTTTTTACCACATGGTCTCCAGCAACTCCACTCCGCCTCCACGAACACCCTTGCCAAGAATGAAATTTGCCTGCTAAAATCAACGGGCACCTCCTTGCAGAACCTCTGCCAAAAAATGGGTGTGTTCCACAAAACAGCGCTTCTTGCCACCGCCAACCGCCCCCTCCCCCCCCCCCCAACCACCATGGCTGCATTCCACGGCTTCACAGCTGGCGAGACGCTGCAACTTGATTATGTGTCGAAAGTGCTCTCTGTGTGCACAGGACTTATCCCATTGTTGACAGAAGCCGAGGGATGAGAATAGGGAGTTCCTCACACTTCAGGGGATTACTGCAGGCCCAAAGCTCACCACTCTAGCCCTCACTTGGCCTAGCATAGTGGTGGCCAAGTGGAAGGGGGCGGGGCACAAGTCCCGTGAAGCCCCAAGCAATTCCAGCAGGCTTCTTTACGTGGCTCAGCCAAATTTTAACCAAGATATTAAGGAGTTTGCCCACCGTTTCACTCGAAAGGAAAAAAAAATATTTTCAAGTTGGAACGTTATTACATTTCTCTTTTGGATGCAGTGCACACTGCTGCAGCCAAGGGCTTGCCTGTGAGGCCCTTTCTGATTGCTAGTGCCAACTCTTCAGTGGAGCCAGGAGGGGTCAGTTTGTGCTACAAAATATATTGCAATCACCCAGGGGTTACTCAAAGGAGTCTAGGCTGGCCCCCTCTGGTCTAGAGTGAAGGCTAGCCAACAGAGCAGTTAGAGGACTGTGGTCATGGCAGAGTGGATGAGACAGCGGTGCTGAGAGGATGGGTGTAGATTTGTTAAGTATTGGGAAGCCTTTTTGGGCATGCCAAACCTGTGCAAAGTGATGATGATGATGATGAAGATGAAGAAGAAGAGGAGGAGGAGGAGGAGTTTGGATTTATACCCCACCATTCTCTCCAGTAAGGAGACTCAAGGTGGCTTACCAGCTCCTTTCCCTTCCTGTCCCCACAACAGACACCTTCTGAGGTAGGTGGAGCTGAGAGAATTCTGAAGAACTGTTGACTAGCCCAAGGTCACCCAGCAAGAATGCAGGAGTGAGGAAAAACATCTGGTTCACCAGATAAGCAACCCCCGCTCAGGTGGAGGAGTGGGAAATCAAACCCGGTTCTCCAGATTAGAATCCACCTGCTCTTAACCACTGCACCACACTAGCTGTCTGAACAGGCTCCACCTGAAATGAAATCAAAGCAGACCTCTGGCACTCAGCATAAAAGAAAAGGGCACAGAGCAGCTTTTAAACTAACTCATGGGGGAGGGGGAATCAACAGGAGATAGAGACCATCTGCTTGAGGCAGCCCACAACTAAAACAACAAAACCAAACCAGCCATTGGAAATAAGGGCTTATTAATTTCGATGCAGGTGGGCTAGAATTTGATGGCGAGGGTCTGCCAGGCGATGACAGCCATCTAAGGACATCAAAGGGCTGGGGGGGTGGGGGAACACACACGCTGATGGGACTTGTGGAAAGAAATAGATGACAGGTGTTATATACAGATTCTAGGTTAAAATGGGAGAGTTGGAATGCTTGATGTCATATGAGAACATAGATCTAACCAGCATTTCAGAAAACTGATGGGATGTGGAAAATCAGTGTGTTAAACCATCCTGAAATGCAGCCTGTTACTCAGCAACGCTATCTTATATCAATGTCTGAATGTAAGCATAAGATGAGGATCAAAAAATCCACACAATGGATTTTACAGATGGAAGAGGAGTCTGAGCAAACCTGAGAAACCCAAGATTTGCAGAAGAACCTGAATCTTTAAAGGGTAAAACCCCCAAATCATTAAAGCTTTGAAAAACACAGAGCGAGATCTCGTCAGATCTCTGTTGCAAGATCTCTTTTGAGGTTGCTGGGCCACCGCAAACAATATTACAGAGGCTTCCACGTCACAATTAATGTCAGTCAACATGGTCAAGGGGGGGGGGATTAAAAAATAGGCAGGTGGGAGGGACGGCAAGCAGGAGGAAAGGGAATGATGGACTGAAAGAAAAGCTGAAAACTGTGAGGGTAGAAAAAAGTCGGCAGAGAGAAAGGAGAGAAGAAAGGAAACAGGGAAAGAGTAGCAACTGCCGGGTGAGCCAAAGTGGAAAGAAAGAGAAGAACCAGCAAAGGAGAGAAAGAAGATGGTGTGGAAATAGGGACGTGCAATTCTTCTGCTTGAGTATTTATAAAAATAAAACAGGAACAAATAAAATATTAAGTTGGGTGTTAAAGGAGGTGAGATTCCTGAATTTAACGCCAGAAATGATGAAAATAAAATAGAATTACTTTGGTCGTGGTTTTGAGAAAGTACAACGGCCTGTATCCTACCACTCCGCTGGGCAAATGTTTGAAGCTTTCCTCAGCCAACGCGGCCTATCTCCAATGAAACAGCCACTTCAGTTGGAGGAAGGTTCCTTAGGTCAGAGGAGTTTTATCTAGGAGTGGTATACCGTCACCCTATTGTTTATAAAGTGGTTCCACTAAAATGTTTAAGAACCACTCATTTAGAGTGGGGAATATGGCTTGGGGAATATGGCAGAGATTTATAAAATTATGTATGGAGTGGAAAAAGCATTTTTTTCTTCACTCATAAACTAGAATTCAAAGATGCCACATGTAGTTAATTGGAAACAGATTCCAGAAGGATGAAACTAACTGTTTCTTCAGAGAGTAATTCTTGAAGAATTCACTTCTACAAGACATAGTCACTAGTTTTGGTGGCTTTAAACAAGGATTAGACATTCTCATGGTCCACTGGTCTTGACGACAATATGCAGCCTCTGTATTCACCAGAGCAAGCTGGTAACAGCAACGATTTTTGGCTTCTTGCGCTATACAGATTTGCATTCTAGGGCAGGGGTGGCCAACCTATGGCACTCCAGATATTCATGGATTACAATTCCCATCAGCCCCTGCCAGCATGGTGCCAGTCCAGGCTAGGCAAAAATAAAAACGGCCTGTTCTAAGACTTCAACCAGAACGTAGCCCGTTTGAAAACTTACCTTCTTGAACTGGAGGCAGTCGAGAGCTGTCGATCTGAACTCCAGTCATCTTCCAATCCTGGTGTTTTGCTGTCTCAGCGCTGAGCAGTTTTCATGCACTCCTGAGAGCGTGAAGACAGCCTGCAACAAGAAGTACAGTGAGTCACAAAGACTCTACAATGACAACCTGCGCGGTTTTCAAAGACGCCGAAGGCAACGGGTTAAACGTTGCACAAGCCCAGATCGCAAACTTCCTGAAAGCTGCCGAGACAGACAGTCCTGAAGATTCTGGCATCCCAAAGCGCTTCTCCAAAAGATTTTGCCTCGGGCCTCGGCAAGAGGAAATGATCTTCCTAGTGAAAGATGGACAACAACAGGAAAATATTCTCCATATTCCTACAGGACTGAGTGGGGCCGCTCATTAACTGTGAAACACACTAAAGAGAGAAGAGGACTTTATCCGATGAAAGCAGTTTTGTCCTGCCTCCCCGTGTAGTTAAGGCGGTCTGCAACGCATTCAAAATAAATCAAAAGAGCTTGTTCAGGTGCACCCAAACCACTGGGTGTGCCCACTGGAATTTTTATTTTTACTTTTTCCTTTGATCAGCAGACACCCCCCTTCCTCCTACCCCAGTCATGGAACAAACTGCCTACGAAACTCCCTTCATTTCAAGATATGTGGAGTGGAGGAAGGGAGTTGTTTGTCAAGAAATACAAGTCCAAATCTTCACTGGGAGTAAGGAACTAGATAAGTGGCTCAGTGGATGAAACCTGTATAAATAAAACAACAACAACAGAGCAACAGTTTTTAAAAATCCCAGTGTTTGATTACAAAAGCAGCCTCTCAGTTTGAAAGCAGCCAGATACAACAACAACATAAGCTTTGCACCTTTTCTAGAAGATCCCAAAGACCCTGGATTCCTGTAGATTAAGGGGCCTGAACATAGTGCGAGATTCTCAGGCGCCACGGTGCCCACTGGCACCTCTTCTGGGATCGGCCAAGTATTTTCAGGAGGTGGGTGAAGCCGGATAGGGCTTTTGCCCAGCAAGGCTTCTGAATGGTTGCTTTGGTGTCAGCTGCCACAACAGCACAACAATCTGCATTGCGTTACTGAAGTTGAGCTGTGGCAATCATTGTGTCTGGCTCTGCCTCCTTCCTTCCTTTTTTTTTTACTGTGCCCATTGGGTAGGAATTCCCACAGGCTCAAAAAGACGGGGGACCCCTGCTATGGATAGAGTGTGGGACTTAGAACTGCCCCACCCTGGATGGCCAAGGTTAGCCCGATCTCATCAGATATTGGACGCTAAGCAGGGTCAGCCCTGGTTAGTACTTGGACGGGCGATTATGAACAAGTCTAGGGTTACTACACAGGGGCAGGCAACTACCAGTGTTCATTTCTTGCCATGAAAAGTCTAGAAGGTCACTGTAAATCAGCTGTACTCGATGGCAAAAAGAAGCTAACGTTCTCCATCGGATATGATGCTTACAGGATGACCTAACTTAAAGCCAGTGTTCATTCTCAGCTCAGTGTACCCCATAAGTGTTGCTATGGGGACAAAAGAGAGAAATCCCCACATATGATGATTTGAGGTCTTTGGCATAACGGTTGGTTGAATCACGGTGGTATATAAATGTGAGATGCCAGTTTCTTGGGGTCTATTTGCTTATGAATATTCTGTTTCTGCGCTGACCCATTTAAAAGGCCCCGGAGGGTCAGAGCTGGGTTTATTTATTTAGATTCACTTCTTTGCTGCCTCTCCAGGATAAAGTTGCCCAAGACCACCTCACAAGGAAAGCAAAACAAACAAAACCGTAACACGATCAGCCAACCGTCAGAACAGCTGACAATACATTATAAAAACAACTCAGTGGAACAACAGGAGGTTAAAATGACCTGGATTGGCATAAAACGCCAGAAATAAATGCCCGACGGGGATAAAAAGGCACAACCCCCAAAACTATGCAACAGACTTTAAAAAACACAGAATGATAAATACGTCATTAGCCAGGTAGTAAAATATTAGAGAGAGCCAGCATGGTTAAGAGCAGAAGACTCTAATCAGGAGAATCCGGTTCAGTTCCTCACTCATCTCGACTGGGGCCGGTGGGGTGACCTTGGGCTAGTCACAGTTCTCTCAGTCCACATAGAGGCAGGCAATGGCAAACTACCCCTCAACACCTCTTGCACTGAAAACCCTGTGGAGTTACCATAAATCAGTTGTGACCTGGCGGCACACACAAAATATTGAAATGGGCAAAGGATTTTTTAAAAACACAAATGTGTATAGGGGGAAAAAGGACTCAGATAAAACCTTGAGCTAATGTCTTGGTCTGGAAAGTAAAGCAATAGACAAGGCCCTGTTTCTGGATGTCAACTGTGATATCCTCCTGAGCTGTCTTAGAACCAGCGTGGTACAGTGGTTAAGAGCAGGTGGATTCTAATCTGGAGAACCGGGCTTGATTCCGCACTCCTCCACCTGAGTGGTGGAGGCTTATCTGGTGAACCAGTTATATTTCCACACTCCTACATTCCTGCTGGGTGACTTTGGGCTAGTCACAGTTCTTTGGAGCCCTCAGCCCCACCTATCTGACAAGGTGTCTGTTGTGGGGAGAGGAAGGGAAAGGAGCTTGTAAGCCACCTTGATTCTCCTTGCAGGAGAGAAAGGTGGGGTACAAATCCAAACTCCTCTTCTTCTCAAAGGTTGAGAGCAACTTGCAAAGAAAGAGTCACATGAAAGTGCTTAATGCCGACTCAGATCATAAGCCCATCAAAGTCGCTATTGTCTACTCAGACTGGCAGCGGCTTTCCAGGGCGTCAAGGTCTTTCATGTCACCTTTTACCTGATCCTTTAACTGGAGATGCAGGAGACTGGGCCTGTTCTGCATGAGAAACGGCTGTTCCACCCGCTGAGCACTGCCCCCTCACCTAACAAGCGTCTATCCGTCCCAACACAGGCTTTGGAGGATTCTCCTGCACTTTCCCTGCCTTGTGGAAAAACAGAGGGATTTCTTTTCTGTTCCAGGCAAGAGATACACGGTAATATTTGTCCGCACTTCCGCTTGCTCCGACTAATGACCTGAACTGAAAGCCTACCTATTAGCAGGACAGAGAAATTGGGCGCTTTACACACTTCCGAGTGCTCAAAAATATTAATCTGCAGATTCTCCTTATTTTTTAAAAACGGACTAAGCATGCTCATTGCTCTCCAAGAAGCATGGATACTGTCTAACGGCAGGGGGAGAGGAAATTTGCCTTTAGGGGATCTTGGGTGGGAGAATTCATGTGTGTTCTGGCTGGCAGAAAGGGTCTTTCATGATCAGAGATTGGACTTGGACCTTCTGAACGCAAAAGCCAATCCTCTTTTGCTCTTATTCCTGACAACAGGGTTTTATGGAGCAAGGTCTGAATCTTTGTTCCTCCTTTTAGAGACCACAACGCATCAGAAATAGCAGAGCTGCCCTGGTCTGGTGCCTTACGGTTCAATTCTTAGCAGAGCTGTGCCCTTCTAATTCCGCTGTAGTCAACAGGCTTAGAAAAGTGTCACTGGCGCTGTCTGGCCTTCTGACACCTAGAATGCCGTAAGCTTTTAAGGGCTCTGATCAGTTTTAAGCTAAATGTATCTTGGAAAGGAAGTTAATTAGGCTTAGGAGAGAAGCACTTCCTCAGATGCTAATTGATTAGACATACACAACAAATAAAGGAGTAGCAAAAAAAGAAGGCAGGAAAAGACCAATGGGAGAGGGAGGGCAGGCACACCTACCTGCAGGAGACATGAGAAGATTTTGGAGTTTGGCATTTGCCAAGCGGTTGCCCATACCCAACAATTCCTCACTAATACTAACTGGTCTTGTGTTTCCCTATTTGGCACCAAAAAAATATCAGGCTCAATCAGAGCTGGGGCAGTGAAGCAAGCGGAGGGCACCTTTTTGAACAGCAAAGTGCAGTAGTTTGAATCAATTTGTGCCCTTAATTGGTACTGGGAGCCCCCTTACGAGGCTGGCCTTTTCCAATGCTTTCCTATGGGAGAACCGGCCTCCCTGCAGCAGCTAATGGGGCACCCAGAAGGTAGCTTTTCCCACCTTGGGCCCCAAGAGAGCCACTTGAAGGTGGCACTTTTTTCAAGATTCTTTTTTTGAAACCGGTACAGACATACTGATATGCCATTACACTGACATGTCAACCGCTAAAGCCCCCTTGTGTCATGCAGGAGGGAGAAATGTCTGTTGAAAAGACTGGGTGTGTGGGTGTGTGGGTGGGGGGGAATGGCTGTGGCTGGGCAGCACCAGGACAATTCAGATTTCCCCACCTACAAAGTACCCAGCCTGGCTATGCTGCAATCTTTCAGCAAAACAAACTAGGTGGTGCATGGAAGGGACAAGATGATGTGGGGAAACAGAAAAACAACAACTCAATTCCCAACAGCTTTGAACCACAAACAAATCACCCATGCGGAGACAGCCACAGAAAGCTTCGTCCCAGAAGATTTTAACCACTGTCTGAAATTATTTAGCTCAATTCATAACCCTCCATATCCCTGGAGCCTTAGTTAAAGGAACACATTTTAACTTCCACACTGCATGAGCAGTAAAGACGTTTTCATGCTCCCTTGCAATTTTGGCTCCATGCAGTGAAAGTTTCCCTCACTTTCTTAGGCTCCTTCCGCACATGCAGAATAATGCACTTTCAAACTGCTTTCAGTGCTCTTTGAAGCTGTGTGGAATGGCAAAATCCACTTGCAAACAGTTGTGAAAGTGGTTTGAAAACACATTATTTTGCGTGTGCGGAAGGGGCCCTAGATTCTTCCACCCTAAAACTGGCATAGCTGCTGTTACATCTATTCCTTCTAAAGGTATTTCATAACATTGTCAGCATGTAACCAAGCTTTAATTATACACATACACAGCACTGACTCCATAATGAGTGGTTTACCTCTGAGGAAGAGAACTAGGCGACATGAACAAGAGAAAATATAACTGGGTAATGCCAAAGTTGCACAGAAATGTGAAAATGTCAAGTCATACAATGTCTGTGCCTTCATATGACCCAGAAGACAAGGTGGCAGGTTTAATTTATGATTTCCACATGTTTTGGATCACAATTTGTAAGTACCTTTGCCCGTTTCTTAAAGATAAAGATTTTAATTAAAAATAGAGTGGCAGTTATGATGCTGGCAGCTTAATTTTCAAATCTTTTAACTATTTCAGTAGTAGCTGTGAATTTAAATTGCTGGGGGAGAGCTTGGGCCTCTATTCCCTGCTTATAAGCCTGTTAGGGACTTGGTTAATCACCAAGTGAAACAAGAAAGGTTCATCTCTCTGGAAAGCCCACAAATAGGGCAAGATAACTGTAGCTTCTCCTACTATTGTTCCTCCCCTAGCAACTAGTGTTCAGGGTCTGACAAGTCTGAAGCCTTCCCTTTGCAGAAGCCTTTCTGATTGTTCCTCAGCAAGACTTGTTCTTCTATATGTTTAACAAAAATCAGAACAATTCACCTAGGATACTTTAAGGTCTGCAATTTCTTGGGCTCCTTTTAGATCTTTTAAAAAAACTGATAATTTTTAATTGGTAATTTCCCAAAACAGAAACATATTTTATGATAAGGTGGATATTTCTGTTAACAAAAATCACTGAGGTTTTAAAAATCCTTAGATCCTGTTCATCCAGATTCTGCTTTCTCGGTTATTTCTGGAAATTCAACTCTTTGCCGCCTCTTCGCTGTCCTGACAGGATGCAGAATTTCCACCCTTGTCCTGTCTTTATCAAGAGATTACAAGGAGCCATACCAATGAAGTACCATAGAGAGAAACTAGAATGAGATGCCATCAACAGATACCCTGAACATTATTCCACTGTATATAAACAGATAGCTTGAGAGGTGATACAATCTAAGGGAAATTCCAGAAACTATTTTGCCAACAAGGCAATCTCTGACTCTCCTCTCGTCGCCCTTTAAATTGTAGTCCTCTACCACTTGCATCAAAAGTTGAATCAATGTGCTTTTGATGGCAGAGGTTGTGGCTTGATTCCTTTTCCTCGCATTGGTTGTTAGACCATTGGTTGTTGTTTTTTAAATTTAACATTTCAAATTTAACATTGCCCTGCTCTGCTCTGAGTCCTGTTGATTCAGCAGAAGAGGGTTATAAACATCAAACCGCCCCCTAAATGAAGACCCTGTTCCATCCATCACAAAAAGCTTAAACTAGGTGCCTCCCCAACTAAACATGGTCTCCTGCCAAATTTGCAGTTTCCCAGAGGAATTTAAGCAGATGCCTTCTGGAAATAGCAACTGAAAAGCAACTTTTACCAAGTAAGGACATACACAGCAGCTGAGCTTGCTTAGTTGGTATGTGTGTGCAAATAAACTTTGGGGGGTTTTCGACTTTGGGGGAAAAGCAGAAGCATTACAGTTCCTCCTGCTCAATTGTGGTGCATCAGTAAGCCAAGGTGCTCAGTGTTCAGAAATCAAGTATCTAAAGGCCTTACTAGCATAGGTATCTCAACAGAAACTTGTACATGCTGAATTTTTAACTTTTTAAAATTTTAGCATGTGTCCTTTTATTCAATTTTATCTATGCAAACTGAATGAATGCCATTCAAGGTGATTTGAATTTGTATAGGTATCTTTTCCCATTCTTCACACAGAAAACCTTGAGCACAACAGGAACTTATATTCCAGAAATTCTCCATCTTACACTACCCCCCCCCCAACAAAACTCACAAATAAAAAGGTCCTTTACTTCACACCACAAAAGTCTGCAAGACAAAAAAGTCTGCAAGAAGCGTACGTTTGGCATACTGATCAGTCAAGCACAGCCAAGCACAAATTGGCAACCCTACTGATACTGAAGGTCTAGGGCTAGGCCAGTGGTGGCGAACCTATGGCACGAGTGCCAGAGGTGGCACTCAGAGCCCTCTCTGTGGGCACGCGCAGAGCCCCCCCCCCTCCCCGTAGGCTAGCCTGGACCGCTGGTCTCGATTATTAGCATTAAACCTAAGACCTAGTTTTGGGGAAGCAGTGTAGGCAACCCCGTTAAGCACTGTAAAACCCCACAGATTTTCATGCGAAGAACTAAAGCGTGATCCTTTACCTGGGAGTAAGCTCGGTTGCTGGCAATGGGGCTTGCTTCTGAGTAAACCCTCCTAGGGTCATGATTTACCTGTTGGAAGAGTTGCACGGTTGCTTCGAAGCAAAGCCACCGACTACCACCACGCTTACTCCCGAGTAATGCACGCCAACCATTTTTTCTAAACTAAAACCTCAGTATTCAGGTTAAATTGCCGTGTTGGCACTTTGCGACAAATAAGTGGGTTTTGGGTTGCAGTTTGGGCACTCGGTCTCGAAAAGGTTCGCCATCACTGGGCTAGGCAATTCAATAGTCCCTCAGTCCTTTTGGAGCTTGAAAGGCTGCACTGGGAATGCTGAATTATGTCCAGAACCCTAGTGGTGTCTTTCCGAACCAGAGAACTCTGTTCAAAATGCTGAGCTCAGCCCGGCTGCCACATTGTGGACTGACAGCCAAGACACCTGTAGGTACCCATTCCCACATGCATTTGGCCTTTCCATTTCACGTGCATCCAAAGCATCCTGCACCTGCTCAATAAATGGGAAGCTGCTCCCAAAAAAGCCAATGTCCTCCCCCGATTCTACCTTTTTTTAATCAGATCTCACCTGTCCACCTAGCTGTGAATGATTACTGGCTAAAACTGAAAACAATCCACTTTTGTTCTGATCTGCAGCACGCCGCACTCTGCACATGGCCCCGCGTCCTGCAAGCGTGGAAAACAAACGCAGCACCTGACCTTCCTGCAATTTCTGCCTCTTTGAGCCCACGCAACAGGAGACACACAAACGCTGGCCGCCTTCCACACCCAGGCTCAGCCAGCCCGCCCTTCTCCAGATGGGGAAGGGGGAGAAAGAAAAGGGGCCATTGTGGCTGCTTGCACACAAAAACCCTGCCAACACCCACCCTATGCATGGCCTAGGGGCTGCCTGCAAGGTTTCCACCGCGGACTGTCTCAACCCCTCGCCCCCCGGAATCTGCAAATGCATCATTAAAACGAACGGGGTGAGGCTGCAAGCGGGGGGTGGGGGCGCGCCTACCCCACAGGGCTGTTGTGAGGTCGGACTCGAGGCGACGCCCCCTTAGAAAAAGGGTGAACGGCCGCCGTCTCTGGGGCCTCGTGGGGGGGGAAAGAAGAGGCCCCAACAGAGCGAGAGGCGGTTCTTTCACCTGAAGGGAGCCGCCGCTCCGTCTCCCCTCAGCCGCCTACCTGCTTGGCGCAGCGCGGACGGGGGACCGGACTGGGCCTGGCCGCCCGCCCGCCGCTGGCTCTTTCCGTCCCCTCAGCCGGTCGCCCAGGCCCCCTGCCCCGGCCCGGAGGCTTCTGCTCCGCGTCGTCGTCAAGCAGAGGCCGCCCCGCCGCCTTCCCATGGCACAAGAGAGGTCGGCGGGCGGGCGGCCGGGAAAGAGGCCGGGCTCGCCCAGAGGCCTTGGCGGGGACGAGCTTCGAGCGCTCTGCCGCAGCGCCGCCGACCGCCCCTCAGCCGCCTCTCTGCACATGCCCGGGGGCTATCCGTGCCTACCCACCTCCGAGGCTGCGCTCGTCTCAGCGGCTGGGAGAGGAGCAGGGTGGGACCCGGCGACCCGTCTCTTTCTCTTCCTTCAGAGCAAATGGCCGCCATTGATTCCTTGGAGGGGGAGCAAAGACCCGCGTTTGGGTTAAGATTAAGATAGCGCATATCCTCCCCTCTCCAGGCATTTCAGTCGTTGGGAAGCGTGACGGATGTCGTGCCGCACGATGCTCAGAGAGGATCTGGCACGGGTTCGTATAGATCACAGCAATGCTTAGTACAGTCCTGTAGGGTAGGCCAGTTTAAGTAATAACCCTGTTAAACATGAGAGGGGGTGGGGCTGACGCTGGCAGGCTCACCAAACTCCGGATGGGGAGTTGGGTTAGGCTGCAGCTGTTGGAGGTCATAAACCTCTTGCGATCTCTTCTCCATTTCTGTTTCCAGTGTCGTGCAGGTTTGGGGTGCTAAATGGATTGGTCTTTGGGGAACTTGAGAACATTATTAAAAAGAGTGGTGCATCAAATGTCTGGCATGGAACGCACTGTTGGTTTATAAATTCTGCACTGATAGAAATGCTGGTGCTCAAAAACCTGCACACTTTGGTACCCATTTGGGTTGATTTTCATAAATATTACTGGACTGTTCCCCCTCTTGGGTGCACATCCTAATATATGAATGGTTGGGTCTGTCAGCAAAGCTGAGAGAAAAAAAACATAAGGGATTTAGACTTTGTCAAGAGGCTAAACTTCTAGCAGAGTCACACAAGATGGAATACTCACAGCTGAGGTACCTCCTTCTCCTGAACCAGCATGGTGTAGTGGTTAAGAGCTGGTGGACTCCATTCTGGAGAACCGGGTTTGATTCCTCACTCCACATGAGTGACGGATTCTGATATGGTGAACTGGATTTGTTTCTCCTCTCCCCCACATGAAGCCTGCTGGGTGTCTTTGAGTCAGTCGTAGTTTTCTCAGAACTCTCTCAGCCCCACATCCCTCGCAAGGTGTTTGTTGTGGGGAGAGGAAGGGAAGGAGATTGTAAGCTGCTTTGAGACTCCTCATGGTTGAGAAAAAACAGGGTATAAATTCTACCAGCCTGCCTTTTTCTTTTGTACTTCCAAGGGCAACAGCACCTTGAGAAAGAAATCTGTTTTGATGTGGGAGGCTCAAACAGGATGAATAAAATGACACTTTCAGCTTTCTCTTGTAAGACAAATGATTTATTTGCAATCGGGTGACGTCAACGCATCAGCGATTTGGTGACTGAACAAAGAAAAGCCTGAACCCATTCTAGAACTTAAGATCTTGGCTGTTGGGATGGATGACAGGATGACCTTCGGTGGTTTAAATAAGTTTGTTTAAGGTTAACAATAAGAACTATAGGCCAGTTAACAGCTAAGCAGAAGCTCTGAGTCTTAACTCTCCCAGGTCTCAGTTCCAACTGCTTTTAATAGAATCATAGAATTGGAAGAGACCACAAGGGCCATCAAGTCCCAATCCCCTGCCATGCAGAAACACACAATCAAAGCACTCCGGACACATGTTCATCCAGCCTGTTTAAAAACCTCCAAAGAAGGAGACTTCACCGTTCTCTGAGGCAGTGAATGCCACTGTCCAATAGCCCTGACAGTCAAAAAGTGTCCTTGAATCCATTACTTCACGTAGACTCTGAGGCAGCAGAAAACAAGCTTGCTCCCTCTTTGACATAGCATCCCTTCAAATATTTAGACTTAGCTATCATGTCCCCCCTCAACCTTCTCCAAACTAAACATCCCCAGCTCCCTAAGTCTCTCTCCATAAGGCATGGATTCCAGACCTTCTACCATTTTGGTTACCCTCCTCTGGACATGTTCCAGCTTGTCAATATCCTTAAATTGTGGTGCCCAGAACTGAACACAGTACTTTAGATGAGGTCTGACCAATGCAGAGTAGAGTGGTACAATTACTTCCCTCGATCTAGACACTATACTCTTATTGATGCATCCCAGAATTACATTGGCTTTCTTGGCTGCCATATCACCATATTTTCCCAGGTCTCTTAATTCTGCCCATCAATTCAAACACTTAAAAGGTACACATCACCACATCTTCCTACCCTGCTCCCACTCCAACAGACACTAACCACAAAACACAGGGTGAGCAGACTTAAGAATCCAGACACTACCATTTGCAATGTGCTGTTTAGGGGGGGAAGTGCAAATTTATTTGTATTAGTGCTGATGCAGTTAAGTGTGGATGTGAGGAACTTGACGGTTGCTCAAATGGGTATGTTCGTCACTTGGATGCTTGCATGTGTCAAGGCACCTGTGGCCGGGAAATTCCTTATTTCTTAAAATGCAGAAGTGCTTTGCAACAGACTCCACTCACCTGGCCAGCATCCAGTCACTGATGTTCAGGTAAATCAAGAAAGCTGTATACAAGCATGCACCAATTATTTCATGTTCTCGTGTATTCCTTTTAAGCATTGTCAGGGGAAAAATAACGCTTGTAAATTTTAAAAAAGATTTTGTTTGGCACAGAAGGTCATCAATATGCACCACTGACTGAAGAAGCAATAATTTGTTGCTGACCATTGCTAAAGCAAGACGCACAAACACAGCACACCAGCCCAACGTCAGCCTGTGTCTACTAACACTTATGAGTCATTAACTGTCCCTGGCGGCATTCTTGTAAGGTACAAAGCTTGCTCCATTCACAGAATTTTTTCTTCTTCCTGGAAATATCCCTATCTGAGCCAAAATTGTGCCCTTGCCTGTGCTTTATGAAACTGAGGACAGGCTCTGGCTCACCACAGCTGAGGGCTCTTGGGGCAAACAATGTCATTGCCCCAATGGGCTAACATATTAGGGACCCTGAGAAAGACTGCGAGCCCAGGAGGGGTGGTTTCCAGCCACGTTGCTGCTAAACCAGTAGCTGGCTTATGGGTGCTTAGATCTCTCCTACAGAACTACTTCTTCTGAGGCTTAAAAACCAGGAGTGAAGTCACAATGCCTCAGTCCAGATCGGAAAAGCTATAGCAATGAAGAAGGGAAAAAAGGTAAGAGTTTGGATTTATATCCTGGCTTTCTCAACCATAAGAAGTCCCAAAGCGGCTTACAAACTCCTTCCCTTCCTCTCTCCACAACAGACACCTTGTGAGGTAGGTGGGACTGAGAGTTTTCAGAACTGTGATTAGCCCAAGGTCACCCAGTAAGTTTCATGTCTAGGAGTGGGGAAACAAATCCAGTTCACCAGATAACAGTCCGCTGCTCACGTGGAGGAGTGGGGAATCAAACACAGTTCTCCAGTTAAGCGTCCGCTAGGCTTAACCACTACGCTGTGCTGGCACTGCACCAAAGTCCTCCTCTGCTAGGTTCAATAAGATCTCAAGGCTGGAAAAATTGTTGTGGAACCGCTGCCAATTGGAGGAGACCACGTTAGGCTATACGCAATGCCAGATTAGATTCAGAGAAGCCCTCTCCCAATCCACCACCCTCACAACTGGAGGAAGATGAGGTCCACTTCAGTGAAGTTCTGGAAGGACAAAATCAGTGTGGAAATCAGTGCTAGTACAGAGTTGTCATCTTAGGACAATACTGTTCTGAAATGAAGGGAAATTGCTGAAGGGTTGTTTAGGGGCTACAGTGTGTTATGAAAGCATCTGTACGCAGGGCCAATTATACACCTTGGCTGGAGGTTGCCTAGATTTTGAGGCCCTGGACTTCAGCCTGCCAAGCCTATAGGTAAATCCAGCACTGACTAAATGTATCAGTGCCATGACTAATTAAATTGGGCCAATCCGCTAGAAAGACTGCATGATTCTATCATATGTGCATTGAGAGCTCCCTGCTGGGAACTTAGTTTCCCAGTATTTGCTGGGGCAAGTTGGATGAGGTCCATATGATGCAGTCTCCCCCCCAACCCTCTCTTAATTTTTCTGACTTGCAATAACCCCGGAGAGCTCCTATTTGCTCTGCTGGGGAAAATGACATGTAAACTATCATTATATTGACATATATAACGTGTCTCTTCTGGGCTAGCAAGCCATCTTTCCTACTGACACAGCAAGCAACTAAACTCTGAGTGGATAGGTATTCTGGCATCCTTTTGAGTCAGAGGCTCATGATTCCATTTGATGGATGTGTATCGGAGGGCTGTAGCGGCACCCATGCGTGCAACACAGAAAGTTCTTCCCAGCAGATCTGCCAGAATGGTTGAAACAATTCCCCGGAGGGAGGGTAGAGCTGGCCTGTGTAGCGGAGCCAGGTTTTTGTCATGCCAGGTTTGCTGTCCTTGGTGTTGAACGGGTGGTGGTGGTGGGGGGATTGCGATCATTAAACTCTCTGGCACCAGATGGATAGGGATCTTGAAAGGGCACCTCAGAGGGCTGCATTTAAACCAGAGGAAGCCTTGCATGGCATGTGCCAGCCCAGCAGGGCTCCATTTGAGAGAAGGTACTACAAGCCAGGAATACCCCAACATTAGCCCTGAAGAAAACACAGAGTTGGTGTTTATACCCCACTTTTCTCTACCGTAAAAAATCTCAACGGTGCTTACAATCAGCCAGTCTGGTATTACAGGCACTGCATGTGAAGTCTATGCTAGGGAAGGGAATCTCAAAGGTAATTCTTATCAAAACCCCTATATTTTGAAGCATGACTAGATGTAAAAACTGATGAAGATTGCTGAAAACGCAGGATTACCATGGACAGCGTTCTTGCTACTTACCAACTTGGCGGGAGAAAATGAATTACCAAGCCCTGTAATACCTACCTGGCTGGCTGACCAGGAGACTGTCATTCATCACTCGTCTCCAAAGTGGTTTCAGTCTACTTGTGATTTGAACTTGGAGACTGTTATTCATTTGTGAGGCCACACTGTTGAAAAAGCTGTAATTTATATATGGTACTAGACAGCACATACTGGCCATAAGCGAAATCTATAGAAGGGGCATATGCTGTTGTTGTTTATGCACTGTGCTGTGCAATTCTCTCACTTCGAGCACTTCAGCACTTTAAAGCACTTGACACTTTATAGTTTATTGGTCACATCTTCAGCAGCATAGATATGGTGGCTTGTAACTTTATTGACTGAGGTTTACCCTCCAACCGCTCTAGTCTTTTCTTCCCCACAGATAGCTGGAGCTGTTTCTTAAACACCCCCATTCAGACTCCACATTGTGCCATGGAAAGAAACACATCTTACCAAGAGATGCCTCTGAAGGTGCCAGCAATAGATGTGGGCAAAATGTTAGGAGCAAAAACCACCAGACCACAACCACATGCCCTAGAAAGCCAGCTGATTTTGGCCATGAGAGCCTTGGACAATACATTCCCTGTTTAGAGTGACACCTCTGGTCTTGGACAGCTGTTGAATGTTGAAAGCAGAGAATTGGCACTGGCCAAACAAGGTACCCACGAAAGGCAAGAAGTCGCAGAGTAAGTGCCCCCACCCCAATCTTGGACATATCTGCCTACCTTCTCACTGACAGGGAGAACAAGAACAATCTGCTAAAAGTACCAAAGTACTATGTATTAAACACATACAAACATACAAGTTTTCAATCACCTTTAACAAAACATATATAGGACGATTATCTCCTCACATAAATCAGATTAAAGAATCCAATGTTAAGCACTGAAGCTGCGAAGAAGCAAAGTATAATATAGCCAAATAAGCTCAAACCACGGCTAAAGAAACACTTTAAAGCGACTGCACTTTTGATGCGAGTCGCAGTAATCAAGAGCACTGGTGCATCAACCCCTTTGTTTCTTGAGCCATTATAGTGACTGCTTGGAAAAAGGGCTTTTTTGATTAGCTTTCCATAGAAGCAGCCCTGAGAAATGTCGATGGCCAGTTGTCATCGATCATTCTCGAAGGAGAAGAAAGAACTTGTCATGATTACTCTGGGCAGCAATGGAATGAAATGATGGGCATGAGTCAGAGACAGAGAAAAAGGAGGGTCACCAAGCCTGGCTCTTTTCCTATCACAGAAAAGGAGAGAGATGAGATAGATAGATGGAGGGAATGGGGAGAGAGGCAAATAGCCCATCCAGAAGGGGGAGCAGGCAAGTAAACAGTCAGCATGGTGTAGGGGTGAAGAGCAGGTGCACTCTAATCTGGGAGCCAGGTTTGACTCCCCACTCTGCCACTTGAGCTGTGGGAACTTCTCTGGTGAAACAGATTAGCCTGTGCACCCCAACACATGCCAGCTGGGTGACCTTGGGATAGTCACAGCTCTCCTGAGCTCTCTCAGCCCCACCTACCTCACAGGGTGTTTGTTCGGGGGGGGGGAGGAAAGAAGATTGTAAGCCCCTTTGAGCCTCCTTACAGGAGAGAAAGGGGGATATAAATCCAAATTCTTCTTCCAAACTCTCTTGTTCTAAATTCCTTCCAAGGGTAATAATAGCTTGGAGAGAGGAGTTAGTTTTGTTGTGGGAGGCTAGAAGAGAAGAACCAGAATCCTTTCTGACCTCCCATGTAAGAAATTACACGTAAGAAACCCTATACATTCCTAGCACCTCAGCATTAGGACCCCCTGAAGCATAAGATGCCTCACAAAGTGAAGAACTTAAAAATACTTTGCCCTCTTAGAATTTACTGGAACCTCCCCCCCCACCCCCAATAAACGACCATACCTTTAACATGCAGCCTCATTGACTAAAATTAGGTTCCACCAATTAACCAACTCAACTACTAATGGACATGTGCAGCAATTAAGCCTATTAAATGTGTATTCTCTGGCTGAATAGATTGTGCAGGTTTTTCAAAGCACAAGTCAGAGGGATGTGAGTGCCCATCACGAGCAAGGATAGTTTGGCCATACCTGCCTGGAACTTTCCTCAGATCTCTCTTTTTTTTTAACCCCTTAATTCACCCTCCACAACACAGCAGATTCCATTCAAACATCTTAGTTTGGGGGTTACTTTGAAAGGTGGACTGGTTTGCGGGAGTTTCACTGCATGACGTCTATCTAATCTCAGAATAGTAATTGGAAAAGATAAATTTCTACGACGCTATGCATACATAGCTCTGCTGCCAATTGCCCTTGGCAAACATACACAAAACCCGCATGAAGCAAGGAGAACATGGATAATTTGCTAAATGGATAAGGTGGTTAATTCCCAGGTCTCCAGCCTGATAAGGGAGCCCAGAGTTGGCACTGACGTTTTGGCATGGGGGGGGGGGTAACCATGCCAGTTTTGAACTAACCAGGTCCTGCATCATGCAGGGACACTATGCATTAACACATCTGGTAACAAAGCAATCGTATGAACCTCCCCCCCCACCCAACCACACACCCCATTCTATTGGCCTGAGATGAAAGTCAGAAACCCCTAACCCAAGGCAGCCCTTAGGTGGGGAAAAGAATAAAAATGAAACACTCTCCCATTTGGAATGGGAACCCCAAACACCACAGGGCACCTCACGCGTCCTGCTTTGATAAGGCTGGGTGAGGCAGGGAGCACGTTCCCCGTTGGGAGCCTTGCGTCAGGCCTGCGGTGATTAATAAATCAGCCATTTCAATTCTCAGTCCATTTCAAATGACGTCCAGCCTGTTTGCCAGCTTGTGATTTATCACCGAAAGGCGCTCTCTTTTATTTTATGCCCAATTTATAAACTTCTCTCCCCCCCACCTTCCCACACACACACCCATTTGATATCACATTCGGTCTGTCCACCAGGCAATGAGACAGTAAATTTATGGTCCGTGAACTCTGTAAGATGACATCAATGCAAAAAATGGGCTTCTGGTGAGCGTCTTCCGGCAATACATTCATTGGAGAATCCTTGCAGGGTGGAGACAATGGCCGCTGTGAGGTCATGGGTGGGTATATTATATATACACACGTGCGCGACTCAAGCGAAACAGCAAGGAGAGGCAGAGCAACTGAATGAGAATTTTATACTAAGGAGGTCAAGTGTGGCCACTTGAGTTATACGCAATGGAGAAGCTGGGCTGGAGCTGTTTCTTTCTGGTCAGCCTGTCTGGGCCCCTCTGGGCTTTCCCTGTGGCCAGTTCCCGTGAGATTGCCTACTGGATCTCAGGTAAGATCTCTTTTAGTCATACTTCTTCAGGCAACACAGAAAGTGACTCAGCAGACGAGAAATTGCTTCAAGGAGCTCCCTGGTTTTACTACCAGTGAAAGGACAGCACATTTCAAAGTTCAGTGACAGAAAAGTTAGTTCACACATCACTTAATGACAGGTACAAAGGAATGTGTGAACTGACTCCCGTTGGAATGTCCTGTGTTTAGGAGCAATAGGAGAAATCTATCTGCTTGGCCTGTGAGGACCCATTCACCCATGCAAGCAAGCCCTCAAGGAATGATCTTGCATGTGTGAACCGGCCTCTGTAGCTGAATCTTGGCACCGAGAGTAGAAAGCCAGGTAGGTTAAATGATTCATGAGCTCCACAGTTGGCAGAGTCTGAAATGAATAACGTGTGAAAGGAAGTCTATTCACAAAAAGGTTCCTGGTGCCAGTTAAAGTCTAATCATTAAAGAACAAAAATCAATTCACTTCTGCAAGGGTCTGTCTGAGGTGAGGAAATGTCACTTCTCAGCTTCACAAGACGCCTTTCTTTAGAATGAAAAGAGAAAATTTTGAGAACAGCGACTGTAGTCTGGAGCAGCGTTCCAAGCTGATATCAGCTAATGAGGGGAAATTAAATGGGGAAGAAGTCAGAATGTTTTGGACAGCAGCTCTGCAGCTGCAAAGAGATCAGCTTCACCCAGCAGCATCGGGGTGTACCTGAAGGACAGAGAAGGGTCTTTTATTTAGCCTACTAATTTTTTTATCACCAGTGGGAGGAGGGAGATAAGCATCTCAGACATCAAAATGACTTGCGCCATTAACTGTGTTGGATCTGGGATATAGCACACATTTGTTTGCAGAGAGGAGCACCCGTGTAATGTCAAAAGTCCCCTTCCCCTCTGCTCAGCAGCCCCCAACCAGCAGGGTATCTTCTCTCAAAATACCTGATTCCTAAACCAAAAGGCAGGTGAGCCAACCTCTTTGTTGATCTGAAATGAAAAGGGGTGCACAGCTGAAATTTGTCCTTCAAATCTTAGAAGGAATCATTCTGGAGCAAAATCCCACGTTTGAATGTTGAAAGTGAGGGTTCCCCCCTCCCCCACTATTTGAACGTCCTCTCATTGACATCTCTTGATATTTTGGATTTTTTGCATGCATCAGACACAAAATATTATAAACCAAGATAAAATGTGGTATAGCTATTATAGTGTTAGGATAAGATCTATGAAATGTGGGTTCAAATTGTCACACCGCCACAGAGCTACACTGGGTGACCTTGGGATACTAGCCCTCTCTGTCTAGTCTATCTACAAATTAAGGATGAATTTATATGCCTCTTCTTGGACAGGACAAAAGTATCCTTCTTAGAAACACACTGTGGTGCTTAATTGGAAAAGTTCCAGTTAACTGGCTGATTAATTTGCTAGACCTCTATCTTCCACTATGTACTTGTTGTCCAGACAAGTTTTCTCTAGGCTGTGCATCTGATGCCTGTCTTGTATATTTCTCACAGCACCCAGGGAAGATGCAGGGTTAAATCTGAAAGCATTGCGTGGCAAGAATCAGGGCTCCCTTCGACAGACTCTGCCGAGGTTACTCAGCACACAGGTGGACAGTCAACCCAGCAAATCTGGTGAGTGCACTTTCTGCCCACATACGCACGCACACACAGACATACACAAAATTATTACTTGCGTGGTCTAGGGGTTTGCACTGGCTATCCTGCCCTCAAGTAGAGATCAAATGTGCATTCCATCAAATCTCCCCCTCCCCACCAAACATTGCAGACATCTTCAGAACATCAACTGAAAAGTTCTTAGTAAAGAAGAGTTTTGTTAATCACTCCTCTTTGGAAACAGTCCATCAATTTCGGACCGACAGAAGAGAAGTCTCACTCCCAAGATTAGAGCCTTGTCAAACTAGTGATGACACTGACACGAAGGAGAGTACCAGGTACCACCAAGCAAAGCAAAACCTCACATATTGCCGTTGATTTTCTTGCAAACCACTGTAGAGTTCCAGTCTAGGATATGGAATTAGAAAGGCACCCAAGCAAGTCCTGTGAGAACCTGGGTACCGGATAGTCAAGCACTTACAGAAGCAGTCCCCAACATGATGCTCACAGGTACTATATCATCTGCTATCATCAGCCTTTCCCAGTACCTGCCAAGAGTTTGGGTTGCATTACCAAAATTATTAATGTCCCTAATTAGAACTTCTATTGAAGTCACCATGTCTTCCTAGTATTAATGTACTGCTGTAATTCAAGTGGAAGTCGATTAGAAGGTAATAAGGTACATTAAATTTTGTTTACTTTTCAAAAATCATTTATGGTCCTATCAAAATCTGGCCAGAATCTCTCTCTTACTGGACAGGTGTGTAAGCAGCTCTCATCAGCACCTGGAGACTGGCCATTATGCAAGGAGAACTTTCTACGGTGCTCCTAGCCCCATGGTTCCCCGACTCCTCTCAGGGATCGACAGCATTTCTCTTAAAGTGCAAAAGCCACAAAAGCAGCCTCCACAATATCACTATAAGCAATATCAATATTACCTTTAAAAGGCTTTTAAAAACCAAAACAGGCAACCTTCAATCTTGCCTCTGGTGCCAACTAGAAGGAGGGACGTCCTGTGGCAGGAGGGAAACCTCATGGTTTCCCCACTCTCGCAATCGGCGGGGCAGCAAGGATCTCCGGCAGCGCAACTTTAATCACATCAGTACAAGAACCTCTGTCCTGCAGGAACCACATGCTCACTGCGGGGCAGAGTGCCAGTGTATAATCAGCCATTGTTAGAAGTATTTCTGCAGGTTAAAAAATAGCTGGGTTTGTGAAAGAAGGGCTGCTGTGAAGGGATGACCAGGAGAAGCCAAGTTTTTTCCTTTTCCTTTTAGTGAACGTAGATTAGATATTTGTAATGCACCCGGATAAAGGTTTCTTAGTTACCCTTATTTTATGCTAGAAAGTATTTCAAAACAATGTGTTTACTTTAAAAGGCATCCCATTAAACAGAGATTCGGCCTGAAATGATGAAGACCTGCTATCAGAGTGACTCATCACCTCACTTCTTGACATTCTGTGGCTATGCCCACCACTGTGGGTCAGAATGCCAAAGGTGCCTGCTGGCCGAAAAAGGTTGGGAATCCAATTTACAGCGTTTCCAACATACCTGTGTTGTTATTCCAGGTCTGGGACCCAACAGCTTCACCTCAAGAGAAAGTGTCAAAGAGGTAAGAGAGCAGCAAATGGAACATGGATTCTTCCCTGCATCCCAGTTCAGGGCTAAACAGATATCACAAGGGGAAAGGTCACGGGTGGGAAGGGGAGATGTAAAGGCAAGAGATATTCAGGGACAGCCACAAAGCACAACCAAAAGAGCAGACATGTGTCCAATGCTGTGTACACTGAATTGCCTTCAGTCTCGAAAGCTGCAACTGCTCAGAAACAAAGCAGAAAAGGACAAAGAGAGGAAATAAAAAATTGCCTGGTGGGGTTGACCCTCTTCACTGAGGATAGAACTCTCTGCCTGTATAGCACCTTGTCTGGGCTATCATTCCTTCCCAGAGGCGGGAGGCTCAAACGATAGATTCCCGCCCCCCATAGAACTGAAATTCAAGCTTCAGACCATTTAAACATCTAGCACTCTATTAGCTGAGCCACGCAGAAACACTGATCTGCAAAGCCCATCATTAAACCTGTGAGAAATTGAGTAGCTCTTTGATTTCCCCCCTTCCCTATCACACTGAAGGCATGGTTACCAAAGAAAAATTGCAGAACTGAAAGGTAGTTCAAATAGCTGATATATTGCATAGAATTTGGTCATTCATCCCTCTCCAGTCAGGGCATGTCATCCACTTTTCATTCCCTGATTGAACCTGCTTCTTGTCTGCTTGTTTAGGGTCTCTTTGGAAACCTACCCAAGAACGATTTGCTGAATCGCTTACTGGTGAAGAACAGAAAACGGGGGAGCCTCTCCGAATGTTTCTGGAAATACTGTGTGTAAATCAGCTGTGAGTGAGTGACTCCACCTTCAGACTCCACTTTCTTTAATTTATGAAGATGTTCTTGAGAATGACTGTATACAAAACGTCAATTAAAAAAAAATGTGACATTGGCAATGCCGCCCCACCCCCCACCCCCTATTCCTTGGTGTTTCGGAGACGAATAAATCCTGTTTTGCAAAGACTGCGTAAGTGAAGCGTTCTTACCTTGTACGCAAGCAGGGCAAGCTGAAAAAGTTCCAAGCAGGGGATAACATCAATCATTTCTCCACACGCTTCTAGCATGCACTGTTTGCTGCTTTTTTCCCCTGTGCATCCTTTCAAACCACCTATTTCAGTAAGGCCAGTGTTATTTCATTTTTGTTCAGGTGGCAAAGTTGGGTACAAAGGTAAGGGAGAGACTGAGTTGGCACATTCCAGACTGACCTTTTCCTTTATGCCAGTCAAACTAGTCCCAGCATGTTTATTCCCCAGTTCTGTCCTTTTGCTGCAAACCCATGGTGCAGGGGCACAAACGAGATTACCCGTCATCTGACCTCTAACGAATGCTGTAACTGGTGCTGAGATATGGGTTAGAAGACACTTCGATGATGCCTGTCATAAATCTCCATCTAGCTATCTTAGACACCGCGATCCAACTCTATAAATCACATCCAATTTTGATGCTTCTCAAAAAAAAAAAAAAGCCAGCTTCAACCAACAGCCAGAACATATTTTTGAGGCATCATACAAATCCTCATGATAATCAATAAATGAGCTGGACACGGCTTTGCAGGAGAGAGACAGCAAGAAAAGCTGAAGGTTTTTGAATGAAACGAATGGCTCTTCCTTTTTATTTTTTTTAATGAAGTCTTTACTTTTTATTTGTTTCTGTAAACTGCCCAGAGAGGTTGTTTGGGTCAAAGCACATTATGCTTGCTATATGCATGTTGGGGGCATGATTTCTTATTGTAGTTCAATGCTTCTTTTTTTCTAGTATGAGTTCCACTGGAGGCTGCTCTGAACCATGAACTCAGTGTCAGCCAATGGCTGTTTCACCTATGGCAATATGTGGACATTTCCTACACTAGGTGGGAGACAGCAACGTGCCACTTACTTAAGAGTTTTCCTGCCTTCTTCCAAGACCACATTCAAAGTGGTTACTAAATATTTATTAAAGGATTAACATAATCCTCATCTTTTCAACCAGCAACCAGGACATATGTTGATACTGACAGATTTTCTCCACTCAAAGGGAGTGGCAGGAAGGCAAAATCCCTGATTCATGATCTGAACGGTTTTAAAATACTAATTATGGAACAACACAGAAAACAGGAGGGACACTTCTTTACCCATGGCGCCCTCTCACCAGCTGAAGGATATCAACAAAAATAACCACAAACACTGCAGATTTTTTTCACCTCATGGCGATATATCACAGTAAAAAACACTGTTGAGTAGATTTACCCTCTATAAAAGTCCAGGCTTTTTTTGAGAACAGTCCAATAGCAGGAACTGTCCCTTTACAGGTAAACATTTTTTTAAAAAAGAACCTGTTCTTTTCAAATAAGGGTGTCCTTTTCTAGGGACAGATTTTCATGTGTTGAATTTGTCTCTGTCACTCGGAATGGGGGGAGATGCAGAGTACCTGGCCTGAATACATAATCAGTTTCTATTACTTTGAAATTCTTAAGGAGACTGAGAAACTATCGCCTTTCCTTCAGTAGTGCCCAGCAGTCTAACAATATAGTCCATAAATGTCATTTCCCCCCTGTTTTTATTAAAAAGAGAAAACAAAACCAGATTGAGACAACTTTTAAAATACACATTAAAATACGTCATACAAATGTATGTACAAGCCAGCTTGTAAATTAAAATGAAAATATTTAATTTGAAAGAACATTCCTGCTGCAAAACAATGGGGAAAAAATTACCCTATTATAGGCAAAGTGCCCTTCTCTTCCTTATGAACCATCACTACCTGCCCTTGGTGGTAGATTCAGTATCAGATGGCCCTATTTGAATATCAAGTTATATGCATGCCAATCCAAGGCCAGCCCTAAAGCATTAAATCCCAGCCCCCGCTACTTCTACTGATCTACTAGGCACCATCCACCTTTGCACACTCCACTGAAAGGAATGTGAATTGGTAGTGAATTACTTCCCCAAGGGTCATATCTGCCTGTGCTGCCCACTGCTGCCCTTCACAGTAATTGCCTCTCTGACTCTCTGCAGAGCCATTTGCGCCACCTTTCCAATTCCCTGACGCTCCCACAGGGAGCAAGAAACACACCAGTGCGGCACGCGATGGCACAAGTAGCGTTATCTTTGCAAAGCCAAGATTATCAACTGAGGGAAAAAGAAGGCATGCAGCTCAAGCCAGTTGCAAAGGATCACCTCGAGCAAGAAACATATGCAACAGATAGCCCCACTTAGCAGCCTCCTATCATAAGGTCTGTTCTGTTGAAAAGGAACAGATTCCGTCACTGTCAGAGTCACAGATGCAACAGGGCCCTCCTATTCCCCATGAAGACCCTCCATCAGATAGGTCCTTGTCAGCACTTTTCTTTAGCTATAATTAATTCTAAGGTTCAGAAGTAATGTTGGGGCAAAGAACGGCGATCGCCAACCAGCCCCACAGAGAGTTACCAATCCGCTTAGCGCTGCACTGCTTTATTCTATATGATGCAAGTATCAGGCTGTCTGTACACAGCTTAGGAACTCTTCCAGGTAAGAATTCAGCACAGTAGGGGGAAAACACCCTATTTTTTTTCCTCCCTAGACACAGAAAGTCAGGTCAGTGCTATAGCAGTAGGATAATCAATACCACTTATTCTCTGCTCCGACTTAAATACAGAACAGCCCAACCAATTAGGGAGCCCATCGCATCAATCCAGGCACAAACACGCTCCAAAGCTGAGAACCAGAAGGCTGGCGAGTTTCACTCTGGATACAGAACAGAAGTGTGGGTTAAAGCACATTTAGAGATCAGAGGAATGCGAGCAAGCAAGCGAGTTCTCACCCTGACAGACAATCACTCTACTGGCACCAAGAATGTTTCCGTTTAGGGCAAACGCTAGCTTGGGGCAGATGGGAAGAGGGGCTCTTGGCAATGCTACAGAAGCTGATGTGAGCTTTGGCAATGCTAGTAAATTATAAGCAAGTGCCTCACTGCACCATTCTGAACATGTAATCAAATACTATTTACAACAGTTTCAACTTTTTAAAAAATGACTTTGGAATCCATCTGTTACCACCGTGAAGGGAAATTCTGTGGGGTATCCAGCATCAAAAGGCCAAGGTCACTGCCAGCAATGGGGCATACTGTAATAGAGGTATTCTTTGCAACCTTCCTTTCAGGTGCCTTCATCATCAGGTGCTGCAACCTTGCAGTTGGCATTCCTGTTGTTGCAGGTGACGCATCCCTAAGGAGGAAAAAAGTCACTAACATTCAAGAGCCTCAGAAGAGCCCTGCAGGACTGGACTGTAGATCTGTCTAGGTCATCCTTCTGTTTCTATCAGCATCCTGCCAGATCTCCAAAAGTCCAGGTTTCCCTTGATAGAAAGGTAGAGCCATTGGGAAGCCATCTGGCACACCATTCTCTTCAAAGATAAAAAGCTGCACGTAGAAGAAGAAGAAGAGAAGAAGAGTTTGGATTTATATCCCCCCTTTTTCTCCTGTAGGAGACTCAAAGGGGCTTACAAACTCCTTACCCTTCCCCCCTCACAACAAACACCCTGTGAGGTAGGTGGGGCTGAGAGAGCTCAGAAGAACTGTGACTAGCCCACGGTCACCCAGCTGGCGTGTATGGGAGTGCACAGGCTAATCTGAGTTCCCCAGATAAGCCTCAACAGCTCATGCGGCAGAGTGGGGAATTAAACCTGGTTCCTCCAGATTAGAATGCACCTGCTCTTAACCACTACGCCACTTCTATCCACCTTATCCCATGGCAAGGGAACTATATTTTAAAACAAATGTAACTGTAATGAGTGCCAAAATTACAACTAATGCCAGATCTTCAAAAGGTTAGACTTTAAAAGATTCAGTTTAGATTCTGGAATTTCCATACCGATAGAAACAGGCAAACGACACAGTCCCAGTGAGCTAAAAAGGACGGTATAAGAATGCAGGTGCCCTTACTTGCGTGTTTATTTCTTGCGGGATAGTCTGGGTGAGAATCCAAGGGTGTACCTCGGCTAGCTCCTCCTTCTGCCCCTGGGTGAAGTGGGGCTGCTGCTTCGTCATGGCAGCCAGTTTCTCCAGGTCCCCTTTCAGCACCTCCTCTTTAATCCTGCCCATGACAAAGGCAGAGACATGAAGCGCAGCTGAAATTTTAACCTCATCACTTCCTGCAAGACATTTTGCAAGAACCCAAGCTAGGATCCCCACCAAGAGCCAGTCAGATAAAAGTGTGTCAGTGTCTTTCTTCTTTCCTGGAAATGCAAAATCTCAGGCTAATGTTACGTGGAAATGTGCATAATTACCCGCCGCTCCGCTGCAAATCGCCTGCCCCTTAAGGTGGCGTTTCTTCAAAGGAAAAAAGGGGTGTTGGAGCTTTAGTTAGTCCCAGACTTCCCTGGCAATAGCACAGATATATTTTGGGGACCTCATCCCCATCTCAAGATAAGACCAGTGCAAGCATTAGGGCTAGTCACACATGGCAGCACACAGAAGTACTGCTGTTCTGACACCAACCACCAAGACTTGGCAATTCCTTTCACTAAAAAAGCAAAGATGTTCAGTTTTCCATATTCATCCATTTGCTACCCAGTAAGCAATCTAGTTTTGGCATGAAACTTGGTTTCCTGGAGAGACTGAGGGAAGGGAAGCCCTACGCAGCCCCTCCAGCATTCCAGCAGTCAATTTGCCAAGTCCTTTTTATTAAAAGTTCTGAATTTTCCAAACACATGCAAAGCGACACAGTATCATATTCAGCAAGCCTTGGGAAAATTATACCAGTGTGCTTCCTAAATAAAAAAAGGAGAATGGAAGATCTTTCTGAGAATTTGGCACCTGTTCTTCAATCATAAGCCTTTGACCGATTTCTGTAAAAGCTGCCAAAAGCCCTCCTTTAAAAGTCAATTTCAATCCCAAACTAAGGAACGATTCTTCTCTCTTCAGCCCCCGCATCAGCTGTAAACGAGCCTCCTTTGAGTGTTAACAACCACCCTACTTTCTTAAAGGAATCAGATCTCTGGATCTGCCAAGTTCTGGTGACAAACAAAACAAAAATGCATTCCTTCTCACACTTTGTTACTTGGTAAGTCATCACGTCTGGCTCAGGCAAACAACTTATCATCCACACCAACCTGGCTGGCTGACAAGATTCTCCCTCCTCTTGGTTTTTCTTCCCTCTTTTGGAGACTTCCGAGGAATCGTTGCTGGCAAAATATTTACTGCTGTTTCTACTGCCTGCTAGAGACATCCATACGGGTAAGGTGGATTAAAAAAAAGAAAGATAGGTTAGAGTCTAGGAAGGTCTTAGAGGACAATAAGCTATCAGGGTAGAAGTTTTTGAGAGTCAAAGCTGCCTTTGTCAGAAGTTTAACTCCTGAAAGCTTATAAAATCCTGATAGTCTCTTAGGCCCCTTCTGCGCAAGCAAAATAATGCACTTTCAATCCACTTTGCAGCTGTGCGGAATAGCAAAATCCACTTTCAAACCATTGTGAAAGTGGATTGAAAGTGCATTATCCTGCATGTGCGGAAGGGGCTTAAGGTTCTCCAAGACGCTAATATAGATCTTCTAATGCAGATCAATGCTGCTGTCCTCTCCAAACTTAAAAAAAAAATGTTTCCGCAAAAGCCAGAACAGAAGCACGGAGAACAATTACATGCCTCTGTTGGTTAGTCCCTCTGGCCTGTTCATTGCAAGAAAATCAAAGCACAAGCTTCTATCATCCTAAGGGTTACTCTGCTCCCTGCTATATACCCCCCACCCCCCAAAGCTAATCATACATTATAGAAAGTTTTTGTGTATCGATTTCTGGAGCTTTCTTCCCACTGCTTCTCTGATAAGATATTGATACAAGGTCCTTTCCACAATGGAATATCAGAGTGATTTTGGTATCCAAACAAAGCTCTGTACATTGAATGGATGGACTTGTGGGTTGTTCCTGCTATGGGGAGAGATGGGGGGAAAGGCCAAAAGGCCATTGGGATTCATGGTGAACTGTACACAGCTCAAGGGCGCTACTACATCAACGGGAGCCGTATGTTCTGCCGGACAAGTCCAGAGCAGGATACAATATGCTGTGGCAATGAGGTGACGCTCCTGCAACCTACATGTACCTTGGGCTGGTTTTACTTGTAGTGTGCCAAGCCAAGAAGTGGGCTGCAGAAGGACAGACAAGAAAGATTCTCCAGTACAGCCTGTAAGTATTCCTTGTATTGTCTTGTGTAACCTAGGCCAGTCACTGGTAGCCTACAGTATTCAAAGAAGCAGGCGGCCACCATGTCAAAACACAGTACTGAAGGTATCAGCAGGCTTGTGCCTATAGAAAGCATCCACTAACAAACTTCTGCAACAAACAGAGCCACCCAGCTCACAATTCGCATGCCCTTTCATGGCCTCCACATCTAAGCAGCAGGGTAACATCGAGCCCCTCTAGCAAGGCTGCCCTACCTGCGCCACCAGCAGATGTTCCGTTGGAGCTAGAGCCGCTGGAGCCAAACGCTAAGGAGCTGGATTCTGCAGACCCGCTGCCTGAAGCTGCCGACTCTGTTCCTGAGTGAGAATCCCCATGCAGCAAGAGGTCATACAGTTCGCTGGAACCCGAGTGGCCGTCATTGCCACTGTCCTCCCCATCCTGATCCTGCAAGGGAAATGGGACAACAGATCCAACCACACAAGTCACGTCTCGATTCAAACGCAGGCTGTTCTGCTTTAAATGGGCAGCAGAGCACAAGACTTAGCCCTTCCCATCAACTGGGATGAGGGGGCGAATGGCTCTGAACCTGAAGAGATTCCAGCCACAAAGCCAAGCCAAGCCCAATATGAACAGTACACTTTAAATCCTTAGCAAGCATCCCTGGTGTCCCTGTGCAGCACCAGAAGACGCCACACAGCCACAGAAGCAGCAACGTGCTCCACTGGGCAAGGCACCGAAGCCACAATAGTCTGCATTCCTCTGGTCTCTGTAAAGCAAGAATTGGGACTTACACGTTTGGTCTCCACGTGTATCTTGGCTGGCACTACGCAGGGCAGCTCCAATGGTTTGGGCATCTCTTCTTGAAGCAGGTCCAGCTGCAGTGGGGAGCTGCTCCGTGAGTTACTGAATAGCTGGGGCTGCTCGTCACCAGGCTCCTGCTGCTCTTCCTCAGCAGATGAAAACATGGCAGGTGGCGAAATGGGCTCCAATGGATCAGGTGCTGCAGCTGAGGGCATTGTGGGAGGGGAGCATGGGGGCATCACCGAGTTGTACGGCCTAGAAGGTGAGGTTTCCTGAGCTTGGAAGGAAGGTTGAGGGAGTGGAGTGAGCACTGGAAAGTTGTGAAGTAGCACAGTTGTGAAACCGGCCATACATGGAGTGGGAAACGCTAGGACGGGCTGTGTGGGTACAAGCGATGGGACAAATGGGACGGCCCCTCCTGAAGGCCAGGTGTGGTCCCCACCTGAAGTGGCCAAGGGAAAACCAGGCATGAAGTAAGGATCGGCATGGTGGATCACACTGGAAGGACCAGGCCATGATCCCTCCGAAAGAGCACAGGATGGCTTCTGAGCAGCAGTTCTTTCCCCACAGTTTCCACTTTTATAAGAGCAGTTTTTACTTGAAGATTCTGGCAGTTTGGGGTGTTTGAATGTTCCCTGTTTATTCCTTTTGCAGTTTTCTGGGCTGGTCTTTTTGGAAGCGAAGTCTCCTAAAGCGGACAAAACAATGCAGATAAAGTAAAGAGAAGATAGAGTCCCAACGGCTGCTGCTCAGGATACAATGCCCTATAGTATCAAGGTAAGCCCAGCGATGTTAGAGAGGCAACAACAATACACTGCTCTCTTAAAACTGTCCCTCCTTTCACCCAACAAGCCTTAACACTCTCCCTGGCCTATTCTTTTGGTGGACTCCAGGCAAGATAACAGTTTCTTCCTACATTTCTTAGAGACAGTTTATCAAAGCTTAGCTGTTCCTTGGGGGTACAAATTATGGAAAGAAAATACTCCTCAGTATCAAACAGGTGGACAGTCCAACAATAACAAAATGGGCCACAAATCCTGACATGACAGAGTCTATTGCAGTGTTGTAAAAAGGTTCAGTCTACAGTGGCTTCAAGTATTAGAATCCTATTGACAGGACAGGCACCAGAGTTGGACACCCCTGCTTTAACCAGTTTCAAACAGCTTGCAGCTTTCCCAAGAAGAGCTGACCTGCCCCAGCCCTGCCTCCTTCACCCATGGGGTGATTTGTTCCTACCTTGATTATGTGAACCGGTGCAGTTGCTGCCAACCTGTCCTTGCTGGAAGTAAGACCTGTAGTGGGGCAAGAGCACCTTCTGGCGGAACTGATCCATGTAGTTCTGCTCCTCCTTCTGAGTGTGGGCCGACAAGACTTTCTTCGTCAGCCCGACCAGTCTGATCTCCTCTGGGGCTGCAGCCGGAGCACTGGGAGGGGGAAGCTCCGTTTGCTCATTCTGCAAAGCGGCCTCTTCTGTGGCAGCCACTTCTGCAGGAAGAAAGGAAGACACCTCAACCAAGGTGCCTCGGGATCTTGTTCGTCGTCAGCAACAAGGCAACTCAAGGCAGTCAGACTAACAGCATCAGAATCAGGCATTCAACTGTACCAGTTCCTTTACTTCCTGAATGCAGTGGGACCAACTAGGCCTTGAGACATCCACAGTTCTCTCAGAACTCTCTCAGCCCACTTGGAGGCAGGCAATGGCCAACTACCTCCAAATGTCTCTTGCCTTGAAAACCCCAAGGAGTTGCCATGAATCAATCGTAACTTCACAGTACACACACACACACACACACAATTTGCAAATGCCAACCTACCAGACTCCGGGTGTGGAACATGCACAAGAGTACTGCTGTAGCTGCACTGGCTGGTAATGGACACCACGCTCAAGGCCTTGGTAGGCAGAGCCAGGCCTGTCATGGGAGGACTTGCCACAGCTGCTGATTCCGGTGGCTCTGTGGCCCCTTCTGGCACGGGCGTTACTGATGGCTGGGAAGCAATGGAGGACAATCCGGGGGTATCTAATAGCAACAGAGTAAACCTCAGCAAGGGGGCAGAACAAATGGTTTAAGGCTGCCGTGGGACCGACATGAAGACAGAAACACAACAAGGATCTTTGTTGCTCAAGACAAGCCCACCGACCAACTTTCACTGCCAAAAAATCTGGGGGAAAAAAGGCTCTAACGTTTTAAAGAGAATCAGCATGATGTGGTGGCGCAGGTGTCAGACTAGGATGTGGGAAACCCAAGTTCAAATCTCCACTCATGCTATGGAAACTTGCTGGGTGGCCTTGAGCCAGACGCACAGCCCTGATCTGGGCAATTATTTGGATCGGAGACCTCCAAGGAATTCCAGGGTCGTGATGTGGAGGCAGGCAACGGCAGACCACCTGTGAATGTCTCTTGCCTTGAAAACCCCAGCACAGCTCGCCATAAGTCAGCTGTGGCTTGTTGCCACAAAAAAGGTTTACAAATCCATATGAAACACCAGGGTACATTGAAGGCATGGATCAGCGATGTCGCTCACCACTGGAAACCGAGTATTTCTGTAAAAACGCTGCTGCGTTTCCTGTTACCTTCCAAGGCCTGTGCTTCTTTCTGGATTAGCTGAACCAGTTTGTCATCCTCTGAAGATGAAGAGGAAATGTTTGTGGACTCGGACTTCCTTTTCAGGGCGGGAACGCTCCAACTCTCCAGGTACCTGTTGATTAACAGATCACAGTTGTGATCTTGCTTTTATCATTCAGGGGCAGATACCATTTGAACCACTGAGGAAATATACACTACAGGGCAAAGCTACATAGGAAGACTACTTCATTTCTCAGGCATCTTTGGAGTTCTGATGTAGTGTGATGGGTGCACCGAGAATATGGCTGCCACAAAATCGATGCCACAGGAGGTTGTCAGCCACAAAATGGTTGTTGAAGCTTCTAGCCAGAACCCAGAGAGATTGGGAAGATTCCTAGAGCATTGCTGACATCACTTCCGAGTTTCAGAAGTAATGTTGAAATGTTGCCGGTATCTCCCCCTACCACACACACATTTTTTTCCCGGCACACAATTTTACACTGGCGGGGACAGGAAAAAGTTGACGTTGATAGGGAAGTGGGCCTTCCATGTTCAAATTTCACTAGAAAACCAAAGCACATTTTGAGACTTCGCTAAAGAAGCTGAAAGGCATGAATTTCCCCTCTTCTTTCTCTCTCCACAAGACGACTGATCGCTGTTGTTTAAAAACGTGTCGATGAGAACCACCTCATTAACCACTGGGGAAGTCAAAAGCTTCTGAAATGTTAACGCTTTCCTTCCATCTATCCTGGCTAAACAACAGGCACGGAAATGTTTTCACTGCATTTTGTTACCTGATAATGCCATCCATGTAGTTAATTTGCTGATAGGACAGAGTACAATGCGCTTCGCTTGAATCATCACAGTGTGCAACAGGTGCGTCTCCAGTGCTGACACTGCTCAAACCAGGGGTTGTGTGCTGCTTACCTAGAAAGAGCAGGAGTGAATGGGAGCCATTATAAAAAGACGTAGTTGAAAGAAGAAAAGGATCATTAGACAGATGCACCATTCACAACTTCAGGTTTCATTCTCATGATTCTAATATCCTAACTGTGTTTTGGAACTGCTTAATTATTTTTTGTGAAGACCCTGGACTTCTACACATAGTTTGATACAAAGGATCTCATTCCTCCACACACAGCTCTGTGGTCTTAAAGTTCACCTCTTAGCAGCTCACCATCTGAAGATCTTCCTCTCTCCTTCAGATGCTTACTGTGTGACTCAATGTACAACTGTTGACCGACGTTCTTTAGTCTGTTGATGTCCACAAAAGCCTTCTGTGGGGGGCAGAAGATTCAAAAACTAGGAATGTCACAGGGAGGGAACCCAAGCACACGCTGAAACTGTGATACGATGTATTACGATGCACCTAACTATCCCGCATTAGAGCCTAGACGTTGAGCAAGCTGTGGCAGTCCATGAAGGCATTCTCTGTTTCACTCTTTGCAACGTAACAAAGAGGGAAGAGGTTTGGAAAGCCACACTGGGGTGGCAGTCTATGGCTCAGTGGTGGAACACCTGCAGATGTGTGTGAGGGAAATATACAATTTTAATGTCCAGCAAAAGCAAGAGTTTTGAAATGCAACATCTACAGGACATCCTGCAATTGTAACATCTCTCCATTTTGCGTAGAGTGCTCATGTTCAGCAAAAGAAGCCATTGCACAAAAACTGAACAGGCATCTGCAGTTCTTTTGTCGACTTCTGCTTTACTGCTTCGGACAAGTTTTAAAAATCCGAAAGGACAGTCTGATCTAACCATTCAAAATTCAAGCCTTATGCTTCATCTTCCTGTGTCGTTCACGTGCGATGTGCAGAGTTCTGCATTCCACACTAACACAAAGCCAGGGCTGTTTGTTTGTTTTTAGTTACTGTTTGTCTACTGACTCCGGCAAGTAATATACACAAGAACTTACCGGTTCCTTCTGTATTTCCTCCGCACAGTTCCAACTGGAATCACTGGAAGACGCTACGCTGATGTAATGTTCATAAGACCCGTTGCTAACAAGGCTTCCATAACCACTTGACCCATTGTTATGAACCGGCTGCAGAAAAACAAGGCAGTTTTTCAGTGCTCTACTGTGAAAAGCACAGGATGAATCCCACATTCTTGTTAGTGACATTAGGGCTAAACATGTAGAAAGTTTGATGCACCTTACAGTTACATGCTTCAGGTTGAAGGAAGAATTACCTGCTAGATGCTTTTCCCCCTTACCTGCAGAAGCAGCCTGTAGATCTGTCCTTGCAATTCCCTGATCTCTTTGTCAACACCATTCCGCTCCCTGCTTCTTGGGGCAAAGACATCTTCATTTAGAGGGCTCCTGAAAAACACAAAGCCGGATAAAGAAAGGTCTGTGTAACAAGATTATAGAGTGGGCTGTTAAAGGAATGGTATTTACTACATGAGATCAGGAAGCAATGCTGAACTCTGTTACTCTTAACTTTAACTTGAACTCTGTCAACTGAACAAAGTCAGACTGCATGACGCTGGCGTAACCCAAGGAAATGTTACTCTTTAGAAATAAGAAACCGGTCTTATTGGCCGGTTTTGAAAGCAACATGAGTGTTTGTGTCTCCCTGCCCCCAGGTAACACTTTAACAAACAAAAGCCTCTTCATATAAGGAGCTTCTCAGCATAAGAACTGGATCCTGAATGAGAGAGAAGCTGGAGAATGGGGAATGCTTATATAGCCTGCTTGGGATATGAGAGGTATGGAAGAAGAATAACCAAGGACCGTTCAGATTAGAACCCCTATTGGAAATGTCCTCCCAAAAGCCAACTTGTATATTCAATTTGTGCCTACTGCTACCATAAAAAACAGCCAGGAGAACTGATTTTCAGTCACAGCAGAAGACATGTAGACACTAGATAAATATGGGCACCTGGGTAAACAGAATATTGGTTATCTCCTGTCAAAGTCTCTTTTTGTCAGACAAAGCTGCCCCAAGAAGCTGCACTTGGAAAAGAAAAGCTTTTCCAACGATGATGGAATGTCTCCTGGTCTCCTGAGCAAAGAACAGCTCAGAAAGGTAAGCAGTTTTACTGATGGAGGACAATATGTGCCAGTTAGTTGCCCTGGGAAATGGGGTAATCCTAAGATTGAGGCAGAAGTTGATGCCAGGTCCAATCCAGTCCTCTTCTGGCTCAGGATCACATCAGGGAGCAAAACTTTAGAAAAGCAAAATGCGGTGGCTTCCTTAAGCTTACGTTCTGACTTTGTGTCGTCCAATGATGAATGCAACCTTCCGGCTCCATGGATTCACGAAGCTGGACCAGCTGGTGTCCAGGATGACGTAGTCCCCGTTCTGAGTACAAAATCTGATGGGCGAGTGTTCGAAGGGAGGCTGACCTGCAAACTTCAGAACTGCATGGAAATTGGAGACAAGAAAACAGGACTGCACCGTAAATGCTGAGATCAAAAGAAATGACTGCCTTTTTGAAACACACAGGTGGAAGGAAGAGTGTGCTAAGGCTGAACTGACAGGATAATTCTGTTGCACCCCTCTGAAGCATACCAAGAGGAAAAAAATATGTCACTTACATGGAAAACTAAGACTTGCTGCAAAGTTCTATCATCCTGAGCAGGTAAGTGAGGGTTAACTCCCCATTCCACAGGCAGCACAATCTGCTAGACATTTCTCCTTATTTACCATATTTGTATTCCACCTTCCTTCCTAATGGGAATCCAAGCGACTTGCACCTTTCTTTTCTCCTCCATTTTATGATCTACACAATAACCCTGTGAAGTAGGTTAGGATGAATGTAAGTGACAGGTTCAAGGTCACCCAGCAAACTTCCATGGCAGAGTTCCATGGGATTGGAATCTGGGTCTCCAAGATCCCAGTCCAACACTAACAACTACATCACACTGGCTCTCCTGTCTATGAGAAATGCCTGTCCAGTTTTGGGACCCAACCTCATGAACATGATTATTTATTCCTTTTCAAATTAAGACTGACAATAGATTGCAGAATTAGAAAACAATGCAACAAAGACCAGTATAATCCATTCAACAGTCCAGTAGAAGGGGATTACTACATTAGGAAACAATGGACTAAAAAATATAATCAATGAAATAAGCAATACAAAGGAGGAAAGAACTATCAAAATTTTGCAGAATCAAAACTACAATCCTACTCCTTTTATAAAAGCCCCTATGAAAAATAAAGAAGAAATCAGAATAAAACCCAGAAGGGAAGAAAAAAATGAGTAGGACCAAGAGAAATGGTTATGCTGACCACGGCTGAGGAAGCTGCTTTACCAACACGTATCTCCACAGATACAGGTGTATTAGTGGTGGGGAGAAAAATTAGATCCGTGGGTGTTCAGCACTTCAGGTCATCCCTGTCAGATTGCTCTGTTAACTAATTCCATGGGTCTAAAGCAGAGAAGAAAAAAGAATTTGTGCCATTCTGTGTCCGGCTGTCTCTTCAAGGAGATTCCACAAGTGTCCTCTTGCACTGTAGAGACTGGATAGGAAATCCTATACAACCTTGCCTTTTCCAAGGCTTTGTCTCTTTCCTGCAGCCACGGTGGAATGTACCTGGGCAGCAAGCTCCAAGGCTTTGTCTCTTTCCTGCAGCCATGGTGGAATGTACCTGGGCAGCAAGCTTTCAGATAAAAGAGTGCCAGTAGCTCCAGCTCACCTTTGCGATGAATTGCGACCATCAAAGGACGATCTTCAGGATGAAGGTGCTTCAAGATGGATGTTCCAATCAAATCCTGGGGCAGGTATCCCAACAGAGGAACAGCTCTGAAAAGCAAAACCGATGTATGCTTGTTACCAGATGGAACAACACTGAATGCTACACTTTCAAGCAACCCCTTCTTGCCGTGAGAGCAAAATGGTTTGCACTTCTATCAAGCACAACAACATGACGAAATTCAACTGGTGGCCGAGCTTCACCTCACTGGGCCAGGACCCAGCTTCAGCTACATTCTTAGTTGCTGCCACTGAGGTAATAGCCAAAGAGAAAGAAAAAATCAGAGTTCCAAGAGGTGACTGGGGAAATGCAGCTAGGTATCCTTAGGTTTTGTTTCAGCTGGGAATGGTCACAGAGGGGCTTTGTTGATAGGTGGGCATCACTTTTCAGTTAAAGAAATTATCTTCAGCTTTTTTCATTTCAGCCACTTAATTTTTCTAACTAAAAATGATGTCTATATACCAACAAACAAACCTCACTTCTGCTGCATTTCTGAGGCTAGAAGTTGGTCTCCTCCTATTGCTACAACAGTTCACTTGAAATTATTAAAATACTATAGGAAACTTGAAAGTATCAACAATGGCAATCTGGTAAAACACAATTTAAGGTACTTCAAATAATTGGTATAAATTGCTGTCCCCAATTTTGCAGTTCTATTATTGTCAGAAAATGACACATGTGCCACCTACCCAGAAGCAAATGACAAGGTCCAATGGTATAGAATGTGTTGACTCAGTTAACACGAACATAGACTGAAGAACAGGGAAATGTCTGCTAAGTTGAAGCGATTATGTAGAACAAGAATAGTTAGATCAGCTCCATTTTGAATTGAGAGTCTTAGGAGTACCTCCCTACCTTAACGCGAATCTCACAGAGTATATATACAGAATTTCATTTTTTTTAAATCACAGTTTCTGTTGCTATACTACAGAAGCAGATTTTAGACAAGCATCTGACTTGCTTTGCTTTTCGCAAAGGAACTGCTGTGTAGCCTGATTCATCACATTACTTTTTGGTACACCTATTATTTCTTGCCTGTCGCATGTTACGCAATGAGTTTCGCTAAATGACAACCCAAGCAAATTGTTTTGGAAGTGGAGTTTCCAGTTCTCCCTGTCCAGTTCTCCCAGCTGTGATCTATGGTTGTTTAAATCCTATAATTCAACCTAAAATCAGCCAGGAAAGGCTCTTGGTTGCTATCAACATGATACATATTGCATGAGTCTCCAGCAGGAATCTCCTAAGGAGATTTTCCTTTGCACCAGTTATATCATTCTCTTTCACACATGAGAGCAAGGCAAAATAATGACCTGTCATCAATCTCTAGAAATGCACAATCTGGGGTGTGAGCAGTGGTGAAGATCCTTTTCTCCAATGGTATTCGAGGAGCTGACCATAAAGAAAAAAACAATATTTGGAATACAAAACATAAGTCAACAGGGACTGAGATTAGAGCCATGCTAAACATATAACAGCTGATTTCTTTTTTAAAATGGCTCATACACATGCCGTATTACTAAATTTGCATTTTGGTACTCCTGAATTTCAGTGGCTCTTCAGATTCTTTGCATCCTGGCTAGAAAATCTGAAATGCTTCATGGTATTTTATCCTCCTTAATTAGCTACTACTTCAGGAGGGAATGAAAAGAAATGTTACACAAAGCTGCACACACACAGGCAAAACATTTGTGTGAAGTCTATTGAGCCTCATGGAGACTTCTTGGTGGCAGGAAGGCTTTTTCACTTTTCAAGTCTCCCCACACCACTGGGAAACCTCTTTGGGGCGGTGGCCAGGCACAGCTGGGCACCTGGCTCTTTGATGGGGCTGAAGATTATTCCTCCAGGCTGAAGCAATCTTACTGAGCTTACTATCAGCTTCTCTGATCAGAATGCCAGAGTATTAAATCGTTCTATAGAATATTTGTATTTTTATTTATGTTTTGTAATTATGCTGTTAATCAGCCCGAGTCCCAATTTCCGGGGAACGGGGGGATAAAAATCACAAGGAATAATTAGTTAAAACACATTAAAAACCATGATGAGATGCACTGCTGGGATCCCTACTGGCCCTCTTTCGCAGCAGGGTTCTCAAAGACTTGCCTTCATATCCAGAGTGATTTTTTTCAGCAACAGCGAGGCAGCAGGGCTCTGGTTCACGCTGGTTCTGATAACAGACATTAACCAGGTAAGGGGTGATCCGGAATGGCCAGTAGAGCTTCCCTTGGTCTTTACCCACTCTGCAACATAAATATACTGATTCATAAGTTCCTGGAAACTATTTAGAATCTTCTCCAGACACTGACTTGTTAGTCTTTGGACACACTTAATCTCCTTGTTTGAATAACGTTTTATTGGTCAGTTTTGCTGCTCCATTCCTTCTCTCATTTCTATCATTCCTGGTACTCAAAAAACTATTATACTGAAATCCAGGAAAATGCTGGTTCCAAAGACTAGCTGAGGACCTGAATACCTTTTGGAAACATTTGTACCCTATTATCTCTAAAAAAATGGCATTCTGAAAAAACTCACCCTAAAATGGACAAAACATGGTGAAAATAACTTGTTGCAACAACCTGGTGTACTAAACCTTCATCAAACTCACCTGATTCTGCAGAAAAAGGACTTCACTTGAGCATATTCATAAACAGATGCTATAAAAAAAAGAATAAGTGATGATAAAGCTTAATGATTAATGATCTTCCTCCCCTCACAGTGTCCAGCTTGATAACAGAATAATGTCCCTCCCCAACATCTACTATGAAAATTGAATTTGCTTTCCAAGAAACACCCAGTTTAAATGATAGGAGGACAGACCCTGGGTGACACATTCTGAGAGCCTTTCCAATTTATAATCCAGCTGCCTTTGTAAGTTCAATTAGGCACAGATACACTGCAAATGACATATACCAAGATTTCCCCAAGATACAATGTTCTATAGTGCAGGAATAGCTCATAATCTATCTTTTCCAGGAACAGTCACATTCTGAATACTTTAAAATCAATTCTGCAAAATATAGAGAAGCCGAGGTTGACACACCTTCTGCCTCTCCAAGGCCCCTTCTGCACATGCAGAATAATGCACTTTCAATCCACTCTCACAATTTCACAAGTGTCTGTGCAGACACAAAACCAACTGGGGAATTGCATAGCCCACATTTTTAAAAAGCCTGTGGGTAAAACTGGTCAAGCTTTCCTTTTGTACACCTTACTTTTAATTTACTGATTTCTAAAAATATTTTTAAATCCCCTTAATTTGAAAGCAAGTTTTTCCTATGTTCATCAAGTCACCTGTTTGGGCTTTTGTGTTCCAAAGTGGCAGGAGAGAAGGATTGGTATGAGTGTAGAAGATGCTTATATCCTGAGGTGCCAGCAATTCAGCAAAGCGAGAAGACTCCAAGAGCTTCTTCTTACAATTCAGAATGGAGGCTGCTTGCTCAGAGACATGCATCATCTTCCCTGACAGCAAGGAGAAGACAGCCACAAAGGTGTCCTGGAACACAGACAGGGTTTCAGTTAAATGTACTGCAAAGAACAGGACAAATACCATAGAAGTCCTAAGTGCCTGGTTAAGTCACAAAAGTTCTGTATCCAGAACTGTTCTGTATAAGTTTCATTATACATGTTAAACAGTGCAGGAAAGGCTATGCAAAGAATTCCTAATTCTGAGTTCTCAGGAATCCTGGGCTTTGGAACCACAATATGTTATATATTCAGACCTTCACCAGTTGAGTCAGTTTTTGCATTTTCTTTTTAGTAAACGATTTTATGCAGCTGTCTGTTGAGAGGGATGTAAATACACAGCACCATTATGAAGTAAGCCAATTAACAACTCAACAATGTTTGGTTAGAATGCTGGAAATGGGAAATCCAACACTCGTCCTTCCCCACCTTATGCTACCTGCATAATTAGTCTGAACTGAGAGTGAAGAACTCCAGCACCAAGAAACCACCGCTGAGTTTCACATTGAGGGAGATTTGAAACATAAAAGGCAGAATAAAAGTTTATTAGCTAAGTAAATAAACCACTAGGAAGCCACAGCTGGCTAGGATGACGCCTTTCAACGTGGCACCACATCCTATGGAGAATCTATATGAAGCCCTGCCTCCGGCAACTCTTAGCAGACACAGAAGGGAAAGGTAATATTTTTCAAAAGCTATCCAAATTTTGCCACCCCTCAGACTGCTGCAAAGCAATATTACAGCACTCTATTGTCTTGGGTTGGAGATCAACCATTGCCTTGTATTTGTTACCCTCAGGCTCGGGTAAATAGAAAAGAGACACTATTTACATTTGTTTAGCAAGTCCTCCCTAGCAGCTAAATTAAGTTTTATCCAGTGAGAATAGAGCTACTGTATGACCTTCAGTCGGTATTCGGAAAAACAATTAATGGAACAACTACAGCAGACAAAAAGTAGGGAATGCTTACTGTGTTTTTTGGAGTGTGCTCAGATGTAACGGCTGCCAACTCCCCAATGCTGTACACACTGGCATCAGTCTGATATGATCCACGGTCCCCCCCAAACCGAACAGCCTTGCTGTCTGCCAATTGGAAAAACAAGGGAACCAAGAAGACTTGATACAACAAGGCTGGACATAGCTGGTGTCAGTTCTCCAAACTTGAACATAAAAGAAAACTCAAAGAACAAGCGACAGGCAGAACAAAGTTTTCCACTAAATTTTCCACATATTAAATCTTGTGAAAAGAGAAAGGATGGAGTGCTCCCCGATGACCCTCAACCCCCACCTCCCATCCCAACTCAGTGAATATACAAGCCTGGGCTCCTACCCACGGAACATATTTATCTGGTCATGCAGGTCAAAAAACCTGACCTGGATAGTTCCTGGCTAGCGTGATTCTTATCAGATCTCAGAAGTTAAGCAGGGTTGACCCTGGAAAGTATTTGGTTGGAGGACTTCCAAAGAATACCAGGCTTGTGAGGCAGAGGCAGGCAATGGCAACATCTCTTGCTTTGAAAACCCCACCAGGGATCGCCGCAAGTCAGATGTGACTCGATGGCAGAAAGCAACAACAAATCAACAGAGTAAAAAGCATTCTGAAAAAGATTTGTTTGTGTTGCACAAACTTTAAATCCCAAACTTTTCCAAAATATAATGCATCGCTCTCAGCCGTAATAAAAAACACAGCTAACGTTTCTCAGATCTGAACATTATTCAAGATTCCTTTCAGAGAACAAAAAGGAACCAAAGTCCAGATGACTCACACAACCTGTCATGCTACTCCAACACAATGTGCATCTGTGTCCTAGTAAGCCCACTTCTATCTACGCCAGTGATGGCGAACCTTTTCGAGACCGAGTGCCCAAATTGCAACCCAAAGCCCACTTATTCATCGCAACGTGCCAACACGCAATTTAACCTGAATACTGAGGTTTTACTTTAGAAAAAACAGTTGGCTCCGAGGCATGCATTACTCAGAAGTATGCTTGGTGGTAGTCGGTGGCTTTGCTTTGAAGCAACCGTGCAACTCTTCCAATGGGTGAATCATGACCCTAGGAGGGTTTACTCAGAAGCAAGCCCCATTGCCAGCAACCGAGCTTACTCCCAGGATTGCGCTTTAGTTCTTCAGTTGAAAATCAGTGGGGTTTAACAGTGCTTAACAGGGTTACCTACACTGCTTCCCCAAAACTAGGTCTTAGGTTTAATGCTAATAATTGAGCCCAGTGGCACAGGCCAGCCTAGATGTGTGTGTGTGTGGGGGGGGGGCACTCTGTTTGTGCGTGCCCACAGAGAGGACTCTGAGTGCCACCTCTGGCACCCGTGCCATAGGTTCGCCACCAGTGATCTACGCTGTCTTCTCCTGCTTTCTACTTCTCTGCCACACTATACTGAGATGAACCCTGATTAACTGACTCTACCCACTTACTTTGGACCTGCTGGACACACTTCAAAGCGTAATTGAGAGCATTAAGGGTGCTGGTTTTGGTGCAACTCTCCCTCGGCAGGTGCCGCTTCATTTCCCGGATCATCATTGTAAGCTCCTCATGACTTTGGTTCCGATTCCGTTGCTCACTGCAAGTGAAACCAACAATTAAAAAGTCAATAGCATTAGAAACAGCCATTCCTGCAAGACATCTGTTTTGGACAGGGGCATGCTCAGAGCGCTGGCCTGCAAAGCGGTAGCAACTGTGTTCCTAGAAGGATCTATGCTATGTTGTACTTGCAGCAGTGGTCAGGCTATGGAATACTTTCAGCATAGTAGGGAGCAATGAAAAGCGGTCTCTGTGCATGGCTAGTGCATGCCATGCTATTTGTTTGTTGCATTGTTCCTCTTACTTCAGCTCAAGAGGGAATGCAACAACCCCATTATACATAAACAACTTGAATTTCACCATATTTCTTGCACTGGGTGCTAAAAAAAGGTTAAATTCTCCCTTCTTTAAAGAACATCTGTTGAACTCAACTGAAAGTGTTAGTGTTTACCCTTAAAGTCCACCCTCTGGCTGCTTAAGGATCGGACGTTGTTCCATATTATGCAAATTACAATTGCTAAATGTAATAAGGACACATTGGCTGAGATAGCCTCAAGTCTTTAGAACAGTCTCCCTGGTGAGAACAGGAACTACTTCCTGGAAGGACTGTAAAAGTTATTTGCTCTATTTTTGTATAGAATGATGTCATCTATACGCTGCTTAGATTTTGTTTATTTGTTGTCCGTAACGTCATGTTTCAACTCCTTAAATATTTGAAGGACTGTCACTTAGAGGTGGGCAGGGAGCTACTCCTTTGGCAGCAGAGGATCGGACTCACAATACTGGGTATAAATTACGGAGAGGAAGGTTCCAACTAGATAAAAGGAGAAAAATTACAGTAAGAGTTGTGAAACTATGGAATCAGCTGCCTAAGGAGATGGTGAGCTCCCCCCTCACTGGCAGTCTTTAAACAGTGGCTGGACAAACACTTGCCAGGGATGCTCTAGGCCAGTGATGGCGAACCTTTTCGAGACCGAGTGCCCAAATTGCAACCCCAAACCCACTTATTTATCGCAAAGTGCCAACCCGGCAATTTAACCTGAATGCTGAGGTTTTAGTTTCGAAGGTGTGCGTTACTCGGGAGTAAGCTTGGTGGTAGTCAGTGGCTTTGCTTTGAAGCAACTGTGCAACTCTTCCAATGGGTGAAACACGACCCTAGGAGGGTTTACTCAGAAGCAAGCCCCATTGCCAGCAACCGAGCTTACTCCCAGGTAAAGGATCGCGCTTTAGTTCTTTGCATGAAAATCAGTGGAGTTTAACAGTGCTTTACAGAGTTACCTACACTGCTTCACCAAAACTAGGTCTTAGGTTTAATGCTAATAATCGCGCCCAGGCCAGCCTAGATGTGTATGTGTGTGTGTGGGGGGGGGGGACTCTGCGCGTGCCCACAGAGAAAGCTCTGAGTGCCACCTCTGGCACCCGTGCCATAGGTTCGCCACCACCGCTTTAGGCTGATGCAGCTTTGAGCAGGGGGTTGAACGAAATGGCCTGTATTGCTCCTTCCAACTCTGTGTTTCTATGGTCACTATAGTTTTACGATGTCTTTAAACAAACGTCAAATTTCATAAGGCACAATGTGAATGCAGTGGTTTCAAGCATCTAGGCTCTTAACAGATAAGATCAGTGTGGTTCCATAATAATATAATAGAGAACAATGGGAAGCAGTATCTCGTGCTTGCCCTTTGGGAATATTTGCAGATGGATTGGCTCAGATTAGGATCAGTACAAATCTGGTATTTAGAAATATAATACAGCGGTTTGGATGCAGAGCAGTATTCCTGCTGATATAAGGATTCCTGAAGACATGGATTCCCTCAGACCACTGGAGTGTGATCCCTGACTTGCACAGCCTAAAGTGCACTCCAAAGGATTTTGAGGGGCATTTTGGGATGTGTGGTAGACAGAAAAGTCACCGTCCAGACAGAAATCCTCACTTCTATAGGAACATTAATCTGGATCCAAGTCAGCATCTCCAGCGCCCCCCTAAAATCGCCCAGAGGGAATCTTCTTAAAACAAAGTTAGCAGCTCTTCCTGATTTCTGTTTTTTCACCAATCAGGATGGGATGAAGGTTTACTGAGAAGAAATTTGTCACCAGAACTCCAACACGGATCAGCAAAGATAATCTGTCATGGGGAATTCAATGTTTACAGCTGGGGGGGAAAAATGGTTCCAACAGCCTGCGGATCTCAGCCCTCCTTCACACTCTCCCCTCCAGGTGATCTCTGACTTTACTTAGCGTACATTCCAAAGATCTACATCTACAAGGCCCCTGAGGCTCAAGTGTGGCTCCAAATGATCTCTGGTTTCATTTCTTGGTTGCAGTTCAAGCCCCATTTCAAGAATAACACAACCAACGGCTTCAGCAAGTTGAAGACTTACCTTTTATTCCTGCTGTGGGATTTGCGTTGAACACTGGCACTTCTGACTGAGCGGCTGTGAGATTCAAGGCCGTGAGAACTGGCCTTGGTGAATGCCAACCCATTAAAGTCATTTCCAGAGCTGCCACAAAATACGTCTGCATCTTTTCGCTGGGTGTCATCCCGATCCTCCAAACCATCAGCTTGCTGTTTGCCAGCTTCGGTTACAGGCTGGTGGTCCAAGAAGTCATTGCGGAGCAGGTTCACATTCATGGTGAGCAGCAAGCGACTACAGGACACAGTTCATGAACGTCACTGCCTGGTCCATTTTCAAATTCAGGTCACTCTTTCCCTAGATTAGGCTGAAAGCTACAAGAATCCAACAGAAGCAATCAATCCCTTTGATTCCACTTTTAACATACCCATCAACGGGCACAGTTCAAAGAATTACTGCATGTTTTGTATCTGAACATGAGCTACTTCCAGGTTTATATTGTTTTTTGTTCCATGCGCTCTTCTTCAAGGCTCCTCTGACTCACATTCCTTCTCTGCGCATTATGGTAACTGTTTCAGTCCAAGCAAACAAACATATGCAAGCAACAAGGAACATTGTGGCTAAGAGAGCAGCATTACCCACTGCAGAACTAGTACTACCCACCACGCCAATCTGAACATTCTTAGGAATCGATATTAAATCCTTGCCATTCCCATGACCGCAACAAGTTAGTCAAAAGACTATCTGGTGAATTTCATGTTAGCATTTTCTTGTACACAATCAGCTACCTGATCTGGACACAAGGATCTAAGCGAGTCCCCAAAAGCCCCTCACGTTCAGAACAAAAGCAAGGATGCTATCATGCAAGAGTAGTCTGTGAACATCTGGGGCACCAGAGTTGGACACCCTTGGTGTAGCCTATCATACAATGTAAACTACATCAATAGTCTTTCTTACAAATGCTCCTGTCCTCAATTTCCCACTTCCCCCCAACTCCACCCATGGTTATGTAACTGTCTAAAGCGCGTTCCGTCATTAACTCACAACCTGAAATTCCACTCCTTGGCTCATTGCCATTCTGCCAAACCCAAACATTGCACCAGTACAGTCAAAGAAACACAGTGTTCTGAACTGCACAAGGTTGTGGATGTTTGCAACACCAACCTGAAGCTAACTAAGCTACAATGAGAGAAGCAAAATGGTCAAGTAATAGCTCTACATTATCACATTTTGGGGAGTGAAAGAAGCTTTCAAGTCGCACAGAACTTTTCCTTGAGGTTAACTTTTTATTGATCAGGCTAAGCTACACTGGCAACTGTGATTTTTCTGGGTGCAGACGTACAGTCAAAAGGCAATATTTAGACAGGATTAATTGACCAACAATACTGCCTTAGAGTTATCAGCTGGCATTAAAACAAAAGGCCAGACAATATATCGTTGAAAGTTTTCACAGCCGAAATCAACTGGCTGTTGTGGATTTCCTAGCCCATGGCCACGCAGTCTGGAAAACCCACAACAGTCAGAGGACTAGGCAGTTGAGCTGTGTACTGTCAGAGCAGTAGAAACAAAGAAGACACCTGTGCAACCGGTGTTTAAATCTGCCCCTTACAATCAATCCACCACTGTGATTCCTCAGTAAAGGAAGCACTTTTTTCCATCAGCAAGCCTTTATGGGAATAGACAACAGTATAACAATAGTAAAAAAAGCTGATTTAAAAACATATACAGTACAGGAAATAAATGTTAAGTGGAAGGAAATCTACTGGCATTTAGTAATTTCCAGAAGAAAGTCTGCCACTGTCCTACAGAGAGAAGGATCAGGATTGTCCAGCAAGTAGTGTAATCTAAATAAATCAGGGAGATCGGGTAAATGTAAAGGAGTAAGATTCACATACTTGGATCTGATTTCCTTGAATCTGAAACAGTGTAGTAATTGGTGGGCCAGAGATTCAACTGAGCCATCATTACACGGGCACAATCTATTAGCCTTTTCTTGCTTGTTAAATCTGCCATGTAACAAGGCAGAAGGCGTAACATTAAACCTGGTGAGCATTATGGCTCTCCTTTGAGCAGGGTTTATTAAGCAATACAGGTAGTGTGCCAAGTGGCCCTGTTCAAATGGGAGAGAAAAATACAGGGGGGAGCATGTTTTCTTGGCTGCGGTGATTAGAGTAGAGAACTTTCTATCCAATAGTTGACCTTTTAATTTTCTATAAGCTTCTGAGTAGGACAAAGGGCAAAGTGAATCCACTGACAGTATAATAGAAACAATTTTTTAAAGGAAGCACTTAAAGTAAGGTCTTGTCTGAGTTGTTTCCCTTGCAATCACTTTGATAGTATGTGAAGCTGTGTTAATAAGTACTCCAGTATAAACACATCATGACATAAATGCAGGTACCTCAACTCCTGCCTCCAATGGGGGTGGTTTGAAAAAAAGTGGGCCACCTACAAAACTCACATGGAGATGTATGGGGAAAAATTCCGAATGACTCTGTAAGCTGGCCCACACTATGTGGGCTGCCCTCAAATTAAACCAACTTTTCAGTGCAGTAGCCAGCTCAAATACTGGGTGAAATACAGATGGAAATTAAAATGCCCCCTCACATGAACCTTCCTTCTGGTTATCCACTAAGATGCCTTATCCCACATCCACACAACAGGAAAAAAAAAGTTTAGCTCCAGTTAAAAAAAAGTATCTTCCACAAGTGCCCCAATAAGAATTCTCACATTAAGGGCCACGGAAATTAATCCAGCATATGCTAAATCAATTCCTCTGAAAGTCAAAGAAGCCCTGCCGTACACTTCCAAGCTACCTATTTATAGCAAGCATCCTGAAAAACAGGACTGGCGTCACATTGTTTATTTTATCTCCTCCAGTGAGGTCAAGGTAAGTTTTGTACATTAGTAAGCTTTGGGAACTGACCTGAAGGGTAACTCCAACAGCTCTTCTGAATTATGTATGGCCAAATAATTGGAACTCCCCAGCAACAGTGAAGACTGGCATAAAAATTACTCCACTATTTGATGCGCATGTCATGGCGAAGCACCTAAAGAACACTGATAATAACCTAAATGACTACTCTTTGTCTCAGGAAATAGTCTGTTACAGTGCGGAAAACAGAACTCATTTAGAAGCTAAGCATTAAGTGAGAATATTCAACTCCAGGGTACACCCAACCCTAGAACCCAACATTGTATTAGCACAAATAACAGTAACAATAACAATCTATGGTGAGATCTTAAGACGTTATTTTATACGCCTTCTTCCCCCAAAAGGAGGAAGAAATCAATAAGATTAAGAGTTTTCCATCCCCAGTGGCCCCAACTGTAGTACTAAGCAGCTGGAGAAAAAGCCAAGACTGAAGCAAAACCAACCCACTGCCAAACAGCTTTGTAGAAAACGAGAAATTACATATTGACCTATGAAAGGCGGTTATGCTAAAGTGTTGAACACCCTCTTTAACAAGGAGGGCTGGGAAAGGATATGGGGTAGGGGAAGAGATAGATATGCTGGACATGTGGGGGCAGGGTTGGGGAGAAGAAGATTCGCCTGGATTTCAGGAAGGACTTGGAGAGAGTAAGAAGTAGTAGGTGAGGATATGGACACTTTCACACCTGAGCCCTTGGGGGGAGGGTGGTATACAAATCAAATAATACAATACCATACATACACTCTGAGGCACTTCCTAGCTGGATTCTTCTGTGTGAAATGGCAAAAATCCACTTGGAAAGCATCACTAAAGCGCACTGGAAGTGGACAGGAAGTGTAATGTGCGAAAGTGCCCCGCTGTGTCCTAAATTTTACATAGTATGACAGAAGTGAGACAACTCACTCCCAAGTCACCATAGAGGAAATGGAGCATATCCTGTTTGCTCAGATTACCCCTCGCATGGTATCGGGGTGGGGTGGGGGTGAGGGTAGCCGTGTTGGTTTGTGGCAGAAGGGCAACTTCGGAACCTAGAAGAACTTTAAAGATCAGCAAGGTTTCCAGGGTGTATGTTTTCGAGAGTCCAATCTCCCTTCGTCAAAGCTAAAGGGAGCGTGAACTCGAGAAAGCTTGGATCTTGTTGGGCTTGGATTCGAATCCTGCGGTCTCGCAAGAGTTTCCGAACACAAACCCACCCACGTCACCGACACAGCCGCGACCTCCCGCCTCCCCCAAGAGCCTAGCCCTGAAGACTTACATCTCCGCCCGCCAACAACGCAGCTTCCTTGGACCTTCGCGCACATACGAGGCTGCCTCCCCAAAACGGGAAAAGCGCCGCCGGCCCCGGTTCGCCCGTGGCGGCCTCAGCTCCTCACACATCCGCGCAACGTGACACGAGGTCCGCCCCCACGCGGTCATTGGCTCACGAGCGGTCGGGAAAGCGCCGATTGGTCGGCTAGGCGCGAGGGGCGGGGCTGTGGAAGACGGTTGGACAGCTGTGCCGTTTCGGTTGAAGTGGGCTTGTTGTTAGTGTCCTGCGCGTGCGCGATTAGGCCCCGCCTTTCTCCCTAATGTAGTATAGAACGTCTACTATGAAAACCTATACATAAACATACATCAAACATATACATATAGGGAGGTTTTGGCTCGCCTCGAACGCTGAGGTCAGCGTCCGTCTGTCAAAATGAAGCCAACCGCCGCCTCGCCCCCCTCAGATAGTTCTCAATCCCCCTCAGCAGCCGCTCCCTCCACAAGGATCGGTCTTGGAGTGAATTCTGTCCGTCCTCCCAGTTGCTTGTATCAGTTGACTGTAATTTTACTGGCTCCCAGTACTTAAAAAATGGACTGATAACCCCACCCGCAATACAATGCACTCAACCACACCTTTGCATAGCAAGTTCCACCCAAACACTTAATGATTGGTTCCCCACCCTGGGACACGGACAATATACCACACTAAACTTTCCCTTCTCACTTAGACACAGTGAGAAACAGACTTTTCTCTGTGATACACCTCTGAAGATGCCAGCCACAGATGCAGGCGAAACGTTAGGAACAAAATCCACCAGACCACGGCCACACAGCCCGGAAAACCCACCACAACCAGTGTAATTTTACCCTTTACGATATAAAGGATGTGTTTCTTTCACATCAACAACCCCCGTAAAAAGAGGACCACACACCAGACTGGTATAATGCACTTTTATTAAACAATTACAGCCCTTCAGGGACGTTTTGTAGAACAGCCACACTTAAGAAGCCAGGCTTTAAAGCTGAGGAGTGCTTTGAATCCCGTGACAATTCCTTTCTGTTTCAGAGTCTGGAGAAGATCTTTAGCCGTAAGGCAATTATTTAGTAAACAGTGCTTTCGTACAGTCAAAAACTTGGGAACAATCATTTATTATTACAGGACAGCATTTTAAAGTTACACAATATATAGACTGTGCTTTAAGGAAACAGTACAAAGCAGCTGATGGTACAAATATGAAGCGTAAATCCAATACAACTTGAAAGGTGGCACTTGTACATTCACAAAACTGTCCTGGAGTGCGTGAAGTGTTTTAAGCCATCTGCAGCTCCCTTCCCGTCACTATCTTTAAGAAGCCAAAAATGCTCGAGTGCTTTTCATGGCAAAGATGGAAAATAAGGCAAAAGTTGTACTATACAAGTTTGGCCATGTTAGTAGGGTAGATTTGTCAGCCCTGCAGGAGAGCCATCCTTGCCTGTAGTTTGGACCAGGGAGTCAGAATAAAAAACAACAACCCTGAAACAGGAGTACAAAAGGGGGAAAAAACACTACCCACTCGACACTGCTGTGAAAGTGAGGTAATAGAAAGGCACACGATCTTAGTTCATACAGAAGACTGATACACCTACTGTGTATCACTAGTGTTTCATCACCAACCTGTCCTAAATACCTCACCCTACATTATCTGAAAAAGGTTGAACGTGTATATTTGCCTGGGCAATCCAAACAGGAAAGATGCAAAGCAAGTCCAAATGCATTTGAAATTATTTTTAACAACGCTTCTCCTTGGTAATACTTCCTTGTAGCTTTAGATTTTTTTAGCCAGAATAAAGTTGGACATTCAGAATTTTTTTAAAAAGCTAAAAACACTTTATGGGGCTTCTTCAAGGGCTAAGCATAAAGGCACCAAGAAATGATGATTGAAAGCAAGGCAGATGATACTTTTGTTCCAAATACTTTCCATACACTACTGTGATTAACTGCTCAGTGTCTCAGACTTAGCATCTTCATTTCAAAAGCATAGTGCCTGTACAGTAGTTCATATTCCCTCCCAAACTAGGTGAGAAGGGATTAAGGCAAAAGTTGTTCAAATATGGCACCAGTGTGGGCAAGAGAAACCTCTTCCCAGGAAGGCACAAATAAGAGCTGGTTCTCAGTCTATTAATATATCATGTAGGAGGCGAGGTAGTGACAATGTTTTAAAATACATTCCAGAAGTAGTAATTTTTGTCAGAATAGTCTGAATCATAAAATTCTGAAATTTTAAACTTCGCCCTCCTGGGTTTACACACATCTTAACTCAGCCAGTTTTAACAGCATTTACAAATTAGAGTGTTTCATTTATACAAAGGCACATAAATCTACATAAAAGTTAATACTTCCACTATCAAAAAAGTGTTTGATTTGTGCAACCACATGAAGCTTGGCGATACAGCAAGTCTGACGTAAGAGACTGGAGTTTCCTTGCTGAAACAGCTTTGTCAAATTCAGGGTTTCCTTCAGAAGCTCATGAAGATACACTCCAAACTACAATTTAAAAAGCAGAGGTTTTGAGGATATTAATTTTGTTGCCTTTTAGGGGAATAATATAGCAGAACAGCCTTAAATAACCAAGTGTGTTTTGCAGAGTAAGAATATAAGCAGGGGCTCATTCCGCACATGCAGAATAATGCACTTTCAAACTGCTTTCAGTGCTCTTTGAAGCTGTGCGGAATGGCAAAATCCACTTGCAAACAGTTGTGAAAGTGGTTTGAAAACGCATTATTTTGCGTGTGCGGAAGGGGCCAGAGACTGCTGGATCAGAAGAGTCATTCACCTAGGCCCCTTCCGCACATACAGAATAATGCACATTCAATCCACCTTCACAATTGTTAATTGTTTGTGAAAGTGGATTTTGCTATTCCGCACAGTAAAATCCAGCTTCAAAGTGCATTGAAAGTGGATTGAAAGTGCATTATTCTGAATATTGAGAAGGGGGCCTTAGTGTAGCATCCTGCTTCACACAGGCCAACCAATTACTCCAGGGCATAGAGGCCCAAACCGAGCATGGAGGCCCAGCCCTTCCCATGATGTATTTCCTTTTGTCTGAAGCTATTTTCCAACAACTTCACAGGGTGCCCTTCAACCTCCAGTATTATGGGACAGAAAAAAAGCTCTATTCATTTACTTTACCCATGCGTCATTTTATAAACCTCTACTATAACTCTTCTGAATATGTAGGAGGTCTATGCAGAAACCTATTCGTTTACAGTATTCAACCATAAGAGACCCACCAGCAGGCATATAGCCTCCAAATGGAGCATCTGATGCCTTCCTACTATGACAAATGGTGGATTAGATTGTAGACAAAAGTCAAGGGCTACAAAATTGGGCCACATAGCCTTGGATCCCAAGTAATGAATGTGCAATGAACACGGAAGAGAGGCTCCAAATTTGGAACTTTTATTTGGTTTACTGTCCACACCTGCATACTTACCGATGATGATGATGATGATAACAACAACAACTGTTATCAATATGGCCCACATCTGGTAAGAAAAAAAATATTTTTAATTCTTTTAGAACTTGCAAATTTAACCTAATACTCTAATTTTATCTTTTACAGTACTGTGAACTTTTAAAAGCCCTGAATCCAAAGGTCATTTTCTGCTGATAGAAAACACTTCAACCAGTAGAAAACTTTCCTGAGTTGCCTGCAACCCCCATCCCACCAAATGCCTCTCATAAGGGACGGGGACACTCGGGAGCACCAAAGGGCAATAAATAAATAATTAAATAAAAATCACTCTCAATATTCCCACTAGCTGAAAGTCATTTTGGAATCCACCAATATTTCACTAGATGACAACATTATCAGTTTCTAGTGAGAAACATTGTGATTTCCAAATCCCAGAGCAAAGCAGCATTTTGAGATTTGGCGCTTCCTTTAAGAAAATGAACAATGCACCCACTGAAGGTCATTTCATGCCACAAAACAATAAAGGAAATGAAAGTAATTTCTACGGATGCAACCTTGAAGTCCTCACAATCAGTTGACCAAGTTATTTCAAATCTAGAAAATGTAAGCATTAGTTGATATTAAGTGAAACCAGTTGGTCTCCCCTTTCGTTGGTCTCCCCACCCACAGGTCTTCATGATAAAACAGAAACCCACTGCTTATATCATTCCCAGGTGTTGGAGGGGATCCATCAACTAGTTTTGACATATTTGACAGTTCAAGTACACACATCGATGGCATTACCTTGCAGTTCTTCCACCAGTATTTTCTTTTCAGTTTGGCAGCATTTGTTTCAAATTGGGCTGCTCCGGCTTGCAAGGCATCAGCACGGTCATCCAGCTCAGACAGCTTCTGATCTCTTTCCAAAACCTTGTCCACATTCACTCTCATTATGTCCACCACCTAAAACCAGACAGCCCTCAGTAAGGGTTTGGTCACACCTCTGGATAGAAAACAGTTGCATTTGCAGTGCCGCAAAGGCAGCACATAAGTGTTAATATGATACCTGGATAGGTGAAGGATGGTTTGGAGTTGGACATTTCTCCCCAGGATTATGAAACCCTGCCTGTCTCTCCAACCTATCCCAAATGGCTTACTCAGGATATAATTCTAAAACCTGTGTTGATCCAGACTGTTTCCAAGTCAGTAAAACAACAGCATGCAGTGAGATTTAAACATTTGGGACTGTGATCTAGAGAACTGGGTTTGTTTCCCCGCTCCTACACATGAAGCCTGCTAGGTGACCTTGGGCTAGTCACAGTTCTTTGGAACTCTCTCAACTCCATCTACTCCACAAGGTGTCTGTTGTGGGAGAGGAAGGGAAAGGAGTTTGTAAGCCACCTTGAGTTTCCTTACAGAGGAGAACGGTGGGGGATACATCCAAACTCTTATTTTTCTTTTTTCCGTAGCTTAGATGGTCAATCATCTCAAACAGTGTAGAAATTTGACCTCCCTATAATATTACAAGCTTGCATGTAAAAATCCTATCCTGTGTTTGAAAACAAAACAAAATGTTTGCACAAACTTGTTAAGTGGAATAATATACAATCTTAATTCTGAAGTCAGGATGGGGGGACAGTGAGAAGTACCAATGTTTTTCTATCCAACCAGCATTTATCTTCTGAAGCCAGGACAGACAAAACACAGCAGAAGATGCAATTTGATTGACACCTAAACAGACACCACAGCATCACAGGTACAATGATTACATCATGTCTGAAGTTGCTCTTCTTGTGCCACAATACACAGCTCTCCCAGTCAAACCACAATACATTCAATACAGCAAAAAATCATGTTACAGCTTGGTATCATAAAGAAATGAGGGAGAAAAAAATACTGAGGACTGCACCAACTATTCATCACAGGAGAAGACAAATAGTTCCAATGTTATTATCCCTGTACACTCAAAGTAAAATGAGAGACAAGCTCACCTCATTGACTTGGTTTTGAGCCTGCTGAAGGTGACGGTTGTTCCCAGAAGCAGGGCCGGACCTGGTGGGGCCACTGGTAGACCTGCGGTACAGAAGCCAACTCCTTTTAATCAGGACTGTACAGGCTCAAGGCAACAGCAAGACACTAGGAGCAGCAGTGGCGTAGGAGGTTAAGAGCTCATGTATCTAATCTAGAGGAACAGGGTTTGATTCCCAGCTCTGCCGCCTGAGCTGTGGAGGCTTATCTGGGGAATTCAGATTAGCCTGTACACTCCCACACATGCCAGCTGGGTGACCTTGGGCTAGTCACAGCTTCTCGGAGCTCTCTCAGCCCCACCTACCTCACAGGGTGCTTGTCGTGAGGGGGGAAGGGCAAGGAGAATGTAAGCCCCTTTGAGTCTCCTGCAGGAGAGAAAGGGGGGATATAAGTCCAAACTCTTCTTCTTCTAGTCTGGTTCCAAAAGAACTCATTATTTTCGTTGCCAGTTGACCTTTCTCACTGGGACTCAGCAGATGATGTATAATTAAAAAACTTTTAGTCAGTCTATAAGTAGATTTTAAAACATTATCGTGTTTGAATCTAATGGCAAAGATGTCCAGAAAGACAAAACATGCAGAGGGATTGAGATTGTAGAAGGGGGGGACGATGACCAAAACAATGCATGCAAAGGTATCTGTTTATAGCAACAAGACAATCAGTGTAGGAAGGCATTTATCCCTAATAAAAGTCACCTCCTGAATGGAACCATTTCTGCACAGCTTCTTGTGTTAAAAGAAAGCTCTCCTGAGTTTTGTTTGAACATTTTGTGAAATGACAGAGGAACGGGGGCCTTCCTGATAACTTTAGGCAGATCACTGCACCAATATAGGAGCCACCACAGAGGATGCGTGCGAATGCGCAGTTGCCAATTTGTCTGTTTCGAGGGCAGGCTTACAGCCAGAGATTTAGATCAACACAGAGACACTTACTCTCCCCATCCCAGCAAGATAACATTGCGGTATATTCATCACACAGCTGCTGGTTTACTTCCATCTGTCATAACTTTGGCTCCACGAAAGGAACCAGCTGTTAGAGACAGCTGGATGAAGAATCAGAAGCACCTGTATTCCAGAAAGCAGCCTCACCTGTGCCTAAATGCGCAATACACTGCCTGACATTTGTTGCACGTCACTTTCAGTACAGAGCTACAGTTTCCCAAAGGGATCATGCATATGTTTCTTCAAGGTTCTGTCTTTTGGTATCTGATGAATTATACCCAGCCTATGTCTAGCTGACAAAAAAAAATCAATTGTAAATGCGCAATACACTGCCTGACATTTTTTTTGCAGTCAAGTCACATATCATTTATGGTGACCCCTGCTGGAGGTTTCAAGGCAAGAGACTTCAGAAGTGGTTCGTCATTGCCTGTCTTCAGGTCATGATCCTGGTATACCTTTGAGGTTTCTCAACCAAGTGCTTGCCAGGGCAAACCCTGCTTAGCTTCTGAGAACCAACGAGATCAGACTAGTCTGGGTTATCCAGCTTCCTATTAGAAGATACGACACAAATCAGTGACAATCTGGTGCTCCTAAAAGGGGTGAACCACTCCAAGAAGAGTCAAGCCACAGCAATTGTATTCAAAACCGAAAGTGAGACTGCCATTTCCATCCTGTTATGGCCGGGCCTTATTTATTTATTGATTCCATCACAGGCCCTGCCTACTTCCTCCCTCCTTTTCCTTTGGCCTTCGATTGGGCGCCTGTTTAAACAACTTTGCCCCATAAGTCGGGCTGTTTAATTTATAGCTTTTATTGTTGTAAACTGCTGCTTCGGTTTTAATGATTTTAGTGTTTATGTGTCGATTTGCTGTTTGATTTAACAGCCATGTTGTGAGCCGCCTTGAGCCCTTCGGGGATAAGGCGGCCTATAAGTTTAATAAAATAAATAAATAAATAAAAGAAGTTGCCAAGCGACCAGTGATTTAGCAGCAATTTGTAATTGCTCCCCCTGGAATTCCATTCCAAACCCCTCTTGCTTCTGGGAATTCAAGCCTACTTAAATACCACAGCCTGGTTTACAAATGATTTCTTTTTCTTTTCTTTTCTTTTTTTTGCCAGCTAGACATAGGCTGGGTATAATTCATCAGATACCAAAAGACAGAACCTTGAAGAAACATATGCACGATCCCTTTGGGAAACTGTAGCTCTGTACTGAAAGTGAAAGTGACGTGCAACAAATATAATTTCAGGGCTGCTAGTTGCAGGATTCTTTAGTTGCTCATAGATTCCTCATTCATGTAACACCTTCCCAAGAATGTATATCATTTGGTGTGGAGATAATACTAGGGTCTGTTTGCTGCCAACTGCCTGCTTATGTTAATTCCTAAGCCCTGGCCTGTCAGTTCAGAGATACTGAAGCGGGCCCAAAATCCAGGGTTCCAGCTTGCTGATCTGGAAGCCTTCAACCCTTTTAATTTATACAGAATAAGATTTCAGGAAACAGTACTTGCCCCTTTTCACACAGCCAATTTTCAAAGAAGGATGCAAGCCGCAAGGCCGTCGGAAGTGGTGCACAACTAATTTGAATAGTCTTCATTTGCACCAACTTTTAATGCAAGTCGTCGCCCCCTCCCAAACTTTCCTATCAGCAGGGAAATTCAGAGCCTGGAGGTGAACTAAGTGTAACAGCGGTCACTGGGAGATCTGAATCGATAAACCACAGCTTGCAACCACACAAGGAGCCAAAATGCAACAGCCAACTGTGGCTTGGCATGGCCTTTGCTCTGCCTCCACAGGCCAGGGCAGCTAGTAAAGATGGAAAGAGAAAGCAGGTCCCAGGCCAGGTTGGCCTACTGGCTACAACTGGAAACTCACACCAGGGGTTAAAACTCAAAAGAACCAAGGCATGGGCAGAATGCAATGTGATGATGCCTGAACTGGCCAAGTATTTCAACAGTGGCACCAAAGGCTCTCGCCCTCAGCTCTCGCCTCTCGCCCGGTCACATTGCCAGCCTGACGGGCTCACGCCAAAGCCCACGTAGTACGTTTTAGACCCCCCCTTGCGCAAACTTGAGAGTTCTGCAGAAGTCTTCCGGCTTGGAGTACAGAGGAAGGGGGACTTTCAAGGCCACGCCCCGAAGGAAACCTGGCAAAAATGGACTGTTTTGGCTTGCAGCAGCCAACTTGGGCTGGGCTGTTTTCAAGCCACCCGGAGCCTTCCTTCCTGGCGGGCGCTGCTCATGCTGCGCTCGGAGGAGCCATACAAGGAGCCCTCGAACCAGCCCGTGCCCAGGAGGCACCAAGCCCCGCCGCCGAGCAGGGGCGCTGCCCGACGGCCCGGGCTCCTCACAGGGACGACGCTGCGAAGAAGGCGGCCGCCCAGGACTCCGGCGGGGCTGCGCGCAAAGGCAAGCGCGCCCCACCGGTCCTGCCTGGGCCTTGCCCCGAAAATCCCCCCTCCCGGCCGGACTCACATGTTGCTGGCGGCGGCTGTGCTCCGGCTCTCTTGCAAACAGGCGGCAACGACTTCCTGCACAGCCCGGGCCCTTTTGCACTGGCCGGAGGGCTGCCGGGGCGGGGTTCCGGGCAGGAAACTTTGCGCCGCCAGGCTGCAGTAACCCTTTGCATGCTTAGCGGCGCGTTCGAGTCCGCACTCAGCAGTATTTACTTCCGAGGAGGAGGAAACGCCGTCGCCTGCAGCCCTGCGCTGTATTGCTTACTGCTGGAATGCTCGATAGGTGATGGTGGTGGTGGGGAGTTCCTTGTCCGTAGAAAGTTAGAAATCGAGGGGAAGGGATCGAGGCCGGCTTCCCCGGCCAATTTGCTGTCATTGTTGGGACATTTACCGTTAGGGTATATGCACTGCGATGTCTCTTCCCTAGCCTGAAAGTTCACGAAAGAGGCTTACAAAAATAGTGTTAAAATAACAGTAAAATTAAAAAAAAAGTAGTGACTGCCGTAAGACAAAGGCAGGAGTTTGTGGGACGGAGCAGAAGGCAGTCTTGGTGAGTTGCAGACCTGAACATAATTCAGGTAACCAATAATTACCAAGAGCTACTTTTCTATGACCTGGAGGAATCTATGTGATGTAGCTGCCCGAGTGCTGAACTTGGACTGGGGAGACCTTGGTTCAAATCTCTGCTATGAATTGTAGTAGGCAAACTTAGGCCCTTCATTCTCTCAGCCTACTATACCTTGTAAGGTCGTTGAGAAGATAACATGGAAAAGGGAGATCGAGGTATGCCGCCTTGGATGAACACAGCGGGATAAAAATGCACCACATAAAGGACTGGGCAGGCATGGGAATGTGAAGCATTCAAAAGTGTTGCATTGTATTGTTATTCCATCTCTCCCTGGCAAAAGTTGGTGTGAGGACACTCCAATTGTTTGTATAAACCATCTTTCACGTGACCTGATTCCTGGCCTGGATAGTCCAAACTAGCCTGATCTTGTCAGATTTCAGAAGGCAAGCAGGGTGGGTCCTTGTTAGTGCATGAATGGGAGGCTACCAAGGAAGTCCAGGAATGCCATGTTGAGGCAGACATTGCCAAACCACCTCTGTTTGTCTTTTGCCTTGTCATACATCGGCTGTGACTTGATGGCACCTGACAAACAACATGGGATCATCTTTGCAGCTGAAATCAGTGGCATTATTTCAAATGTGGTTTGAGTATTCAGTGGTCTTTCAGGTTTATACGTTAACCTAACACTGTGATCTGTGCTTCTGGTAAGGTTATGTTTTAGGACCTGCTAGCTGATGTGACTTGCATCTAGATTTTGAACAGATTATCTAATGCTGGGATAGTTGCCATTGCAATCCTAAACTCTTTAAATCTTTTGGTTGATCTATATAATTCTGATCCAACAGGTCATCTGGCAAGGACTTGGAATACTCCTCTTGATCTAGGGTTGTGTTTTTTAAGGCAAAGTTCTTGATCTGTTGGTGTTTTAAAGTTTGTTGTTTTACTGTGCAGATGAATTACTCTGTACACTTTAAGCTTTGCTGAAGGATGTACATTTTTCAGTGCATAATTTAAACATGAATTACACTGCTGTGCACAGGCCCTTTTGTGCCAATGCAACTAGCTTTGTAGTAAATCCACGCAAGGTGGTGTTTAGGGCAGAAATGGTAGACTGTGGCACAGCTTTCAGCAGTGGTGAGTTGGAAGATGTGCAGGGAGAACTTTCAGCTACAAGACCATGAACCAGAAAGAGTGGCAGCAGGGTGTGGTGGACTTGCGTGGATGTAGAATTAAGTACCAGTATAGCCTCCCAGTGACATATTTCGGTGGTGAGCTCAGGCCACTATATTTGATGCTCTTGGTCCTTGGCCATTTTGGAGCTGCTCTTATTGTGGGATATAAACACTGACTAGATCTTCCACTCTGCTACGTGAGGATGTAAAACACTATAGACCTCACACAGATAAGGGAGGGGGATCGCCAGCTTCAAGCATAGCCTGCTGCGCATATCCATTAGCAGCGACATGGATCTTCCATGCATTGGTGTTAGAAAAGCCTCTCACACAGACAGCTGGGGATAACACATAGTGTCCCGTCCCCCCAATTCTTTTACTTCAGTTTGAAGTTGTGCCTGGGTTAGTTTGTGGCTATTGCCTGCATATGAGCTGGTTCTCCAAACTGGTACTCACTAGAGTAATGCCACAGACCACAGCGTTGGCCCTTATGTCTTGGTACTTTCACCATACCCAAGCGGTCTTAAAAGTTTAGTTAGTTCCAGATCTTTATTCCTGGGGTGAGTAGCTCACAGGATTTGAAATCTACATCTACCGAGCTGATTATAGGAATGTTTGGAAGTAGGTCTTGAAACTTGGGGCAGTTTCACACACCTGCAGCAATGGTAGCAATCGTGAAGAAAGAACTACCTAAAGAGGACAGGAATCTGGGGGTGGGTCCAGTAAGGATTACTCTTGCAGGTTTAGGGGAAACAGCAACTGTCTGGCAGAAATGATATGGGGCTCGTGGGTGCATAGCTCGTTAGTATGGCTGCAAAAGTATTATGGGCATTTTCATCCACAAGGCTTAAAAGGGGCTCCTGCCTCAATCACTGTGCAATGCAAACATAAAGGCCCCTTCCGCACACGCAAAATAATGCGTTTTCAAACCACTTTCACAACTGTTTGCAAGTGGATTTTGCCATTCCGCACAGCTTCAAAGAGCACTAAAAGCAGTTTGAAAGTGCATTATTCTGCATGTGCGGAATGAGCCAAAACCAGCATTGGCCAGAATACTGACTTGTATTACAAATGTCTGTCATGCTCCTCCACACAGACAGCAAGCAGATTACCACAATCAGAAGACAATGGGATTCAAAGGGGGTTATGACCTCATGTGTGGAAGCACTCCTGATATTTCGTGAGAAAATCCTCTGGATCATAGAGAGGAATTTAGAATGGCTGTGGATTTTTGAAAGAGACTTGAGAAATTCCAAGTTCTTACTGAGCAAAGACTGCTGCTGCAAAGCTGTTGTGCCCCCACCCCTGTCTTCTCTTGCGTCAGTTCTTTTAATGTTCCCCCACCAGCCATATTAGATGACTGAATGGGATGAACAGTGTTTGTCTGCAGACACAGGGCCAATGAGATAGGATGCCACTGTGCCTAGCTTACTGCCCTCATTAAGTATTGGTAATTATTACTGCCATCCATGTTGTACTGCTGACAAGATATACCAAAGCCCAATGCTGGTTCCCTCCCACTCCCTAGTTTCGTGGCTGCCTTGCAGATAAAAATAGGAACGACACTATTTTTAAAAAAGCACTTCAAATGGGGAAATTTTCTTCATTTTTAATTTACAGCAGAAAGAATATAAAGCATTCAGAAAACATTTTCCATATTTTAAGGGCAATTCAAAACATTTTGCATGGTTCCAGCAGCTGAGTTCTTCAACAGATCCATTGATTCAGTGATGCTTTTACATGCAGTTACAAAAATAAAACTTACAAAAGAGACATCTATACTAGTTTGACATGCAAGTCTTGGGGGACCCCCCCTCCCCTCTGTTTGGGCGCCGACTACTCTGTGGAACTGCCATGAAGCGTGCAACCATGGAGGGGGTTCATGTTATATTCTTTATTTCGTTCACACAGTATGGTTTGTTTCTCACAGGTGATGTCACACAAAGGAGCAATTCCAGTTTTTTGGGAGACACAAAAGGAGGCTGGGCCCTGCTGCTTGGGAAGCCCTGTTATCCCGGATGACCAACTGGGGTTTTTTTGCTGTAGCTAACCAAGTCCCACAACCAAGGTAAGGGCAGGCTGAAATACTTGATACTAATTTGGGGAGTGATTTTAAGAGGAATGTGCCAGAGGTCACTGATGTGGCAAAAGGTCACAGCCCCAATTCAGCAAGGCATTTTGGCACATGTCAAGCTTTAAGCACACAGGTGGCCGGACCCCTGAGCTCTCCGTGAAACCGGGGGAGGGACTATGGCTGCGATCCTCAAGCTGCCTTGCTGGGACAAGCTGCATCCTCTGCTACAGGATTTGCTCCGGCACAGCACGTTGAGGGCCGATGCACCACCAAACCTGTGGATCTGGAAGGGTCAATGGTGAAAACACTTCAGTATCGCACTAAATCTGAAACCCCTCGGGAGAAACGGAAACGGGACCAAAATTTTCCACTGGGGTCATTACTCTTGTTAGGTTAAAAAAAAAAAAAGCAATGATCTCTGCTCATAGCGACTACAAAAGAAGACGGAGAGCGTACCATTGTCAAACGTCAGTTCTGTCAGAGTATTCCAAAGGACTTCCTCGCAGATTCTCATTCCCACTAGTGGAATACTTCTTGTGCAAGGGCCTTGTTCAATAAAATCCTTGTGTGGTTCGAGGCTGCCTCTGCCCACAGCATGGGAGCCAAATCCCTTTGGCATCTTTCTTTTTATTGAATCAGGCCAGACAGCAGCAATTAACACATATACAGAGTTCTGAGAACAAGCTTCAGCACACATAACGGTTATTTTTTTTCCCTCAATCCTGGCAGTGAAAGGAAGGTAATTAAAAGAGATACAATTATGATAGAAAAGGCACCAAGAGCACTGACCCCAGGTTGGGTTTTTTGCCACTATCTTTGTGTTTTAATTATTATTATTTTTTAAAAAGACACCAGTTTAAAAGCTTCGCAGAATTGTGAGTATTTTTAGGCTTCACAACAAGCCTTTTGAGCAAGACTAAACATTTCACCTGATGGCTGGGGTCAAGCAAGAGTGAGTGTTTGTACAGTAAGCATCTAAAAAGGTAAGATCTATCAACCCACTTGGAACATTAGCAAGAAACACATGTGGGGGGGGGGGGGAGGCAGTGTCCACCTCTGACCTCAGCTACATCAAGTCAAAAGCCAAAGTACTTCAGGCAAAGCAGAGTATGGTTTAAAAATCAGGCTCTGCCCCCTCCCCGTGGTCTACATTTCACATTAGCTTCAATATTGAAACGGCTAATTTTAAACGGATTTCTTTGGCTCCTCTCTATGTGGAAATAGCAATATACCATGACACCCCTACAAACCTATTTGCATCTTTTAATTTTTAATTTTTTTAAAATTTTTGTGCAATTTTTTAGTACATTGTCTGACTTCCAGTAGGAAATATGGACATGTGAAACATTTTTTTTCTACTTTAATACTATTTTCTTTTTATTTTCTTTTTTTTTAAGTTTATGTTCATTCTAAGTGTTCTTTATTGGAGTGTGTGTATGGTGTTAAGCTAGATACAGTTTTGTATTCTTATGATTATCTGCTTTGCAAAATAACTTAATTTTTTTTCTTAAGCAATATTAGCATTCACTTTACTTGGCACCATTGGCAAAAAAGGAGAAATTAAAAAGAAAAGAAAAATAACCCAGAAGGTTAAAATAAAATTTAAATAAACTCCTGGTAGCCAAAATCAAATGTAAACATATCCTTTGAAAAAGTAATGTTACTTTGCCTTTTTCCTAAGTCTAAATACATTAGCTCTTTTGTTTTTGCAGTTTTAGTCATGCTTTAGCAAAATGTTCTTCTAAAGAACATTTAAAATAAAGTTTCTTATAGTGAAATAAAGTTTTTGTTTCATTTTACAGACCATAGCCACTAATGCTTTGCTTTTTCATTTCTTTTTTCCTTGAATTCATGCACATCTGTTTTAGTATATACAATATGTACAAACAATACATCCACACTCTGCTGTTTCATTCAGACAAAACTATACAAATAATCAAATTTCTCTCACCAAGTTATTGACCCTTTTGTGAATAAAATATTTAGCAATTAATCAATATATTCCCTTTCAAATATTTCTCATTTCCATTTTTTTACCTTCTCTCTATATACAGAAACTGCCTAAATTTTCTTTTCTTTTCTTTTTTTGATGAAATAGCCAAAACAAGAAATTTACTGGCCGGAATGCAGCACCACACTGCCCCCCTTAGGTGGTATAAATGTCCAGTCAGCTTATTTGCACATGACTTTTCGGTCACACAAGAGGTCTGCAGGTTACTAAAATGCTTTACAAATTATTGTAAGGAAATAAGTAAAAATCTTGCGTGAAGTAAGGCCAGAAAATAAAGTGCCTAATATGAGAAGTGCATGGCAGTTGATATTCTTGAAGGCCCTAGAGAGGGGAAAAAAAGACACCAAGAAAAGGAACTTTTTGCTTGAGCTGCTCACCCATTCTCTCCCCACCCCCACCCCCCTGCAAATACCCGTTTGCCTTAAAAACACTTGACGGCTTTCAGGAAAAACCCCCACGGGATGTATTTAAAACCAGCAGATCTAAAAAGTTGCATTAGAGTGAGTTGTAAAGAGAGATTCAGATGAAGAACAGAAAGACAGATGTGCAAGGAAATGGAGGAGGGGATGGACGCAAGCAAGACGGAAGGTGATCAAAGCCTCTCCACGGAGAATCCCAACGGTTCTGGATCTTGGAGGTAAGCGGCAGGAGCAGGAATAGCATTCTTGGGTTGTGGGTTTTTGCTTTTTTTGGTATACTATTTGTACAGTTCCACATGGTTTTTGTTTTGTTTTAGTACAGCCCTATATGAAAAGGATAATTAATTGCTTCTTTTTTTTCCTTTTCTTTTTTTTTTTTTGAGCGGTGCGAAGCAACTCATGAAAACTCCTTCCGGTGTCACCTTTCTCCCCCACCCCCCATGATCCAACCAAAGATTTGAGTTCCAAGATGTCTTGCTGAACAAATTAAAAGTTGTCCATGAAAGTGCAAATGTAATGACTAAACATTACTATTAAAATCCTGCAGCCGATAACCTCGGCCCTGCAGTCAGTTTCTTTTTTTTTTTAATAATTAAATCATTCTGTAATTGTTGTTGCATGTTTCTGCTAAAAACAGAAAATGAAAACAGTCTGAAAAGCAATGTCACATTGCTACGGGATGCTGCCGTCTCTCTCTTCAGGTTCCTTGGCCCTTCTCAATTCTTTCACTCTGAAAAAACAAAGCAGGGGTGTGTGAGGTTTCTGTTTCAGAGTTCTTTGGCCAAGAAAGACATTCTTCATTTGCGTATCATTTGATTTTGCAAAATGTATCACTCTTGCCAAAACATTCGTTCTATACAGAAGTTAAAGCAGAACTGCATGGTTCAGACAAGACTTGCACAACTTGTGAGCCATTCTGCGGTACCTGCCACCGTTGGATGCCCATCTGAGGCTTGAGAAATCACATAGTTTAATTTGCCATCTGGGGGAGGGGGGATGGGGACACATGTATGTATTTGAAGGACATAATGGGCAAGCCCTCAGAAGGTATTTGTTCGACTTGGTAGGCAGATCCACTTCATTACTATCTCTTCTGGTGGTCAAGTTAACACTTGAGAAAAAAATTAAAAAACCCCAGCAGGTCCTCTATGAAAGATGCAAAAAACAACAACCAAAAGACTCTAAACCAATACTGTGAATAACAAATATGTACTGAAAAACCCCTATCATTATACAAAAGTGTCCCACACCTAACAAAGACTCACATATGCACCCTCAAAAACTTGGGGAACTCATAATGTACTTTGTTATTGACTGTTCTTTTGCATATATGGATCTATGTTACATATTGAACATGTTGTAGATTTTCTAGGATGCATATTTGTTAATGTATTGAGCAAGGGTCCTTTTTGTTGCTGGTTTTGTTATACAATTAACACTCAGGCTTTCAAGTCAAATGGATATCACCTGGAAGGAACTACTCAGAATTACCACCAGTAGAACACTGCTGTGATGGCTGTTAGGGAACTGGACTTATGGAAGAAAAACAGGCAGGTGTGCACAGCGTTGATTCATTTCTGATGTACCACCTGACATCTTCCCATCAAGAACAGATTCTTTGCTGCCTTGCATCTTATCCAAGAAGATTCCATATGTTATCACAGCAGCACAGAAGTTGCTTCCCTACTTCTGATGCTTCCTTCGTACTCCTGGAAAGCCTGGAAGCAGGTAGATAAGGCCTGCTGTTTGCCCAGCCAATGCAGGCCTTTGTATTTATATCACTTTTCCCACAAGATAAGCGTAGCAGCTTTTTGTGAGACAGTATAGACAGGAGGCTTCTGAATACAGGAAATAAAACTTATTTCTGGGTGTATTCAGACAGCCTGCTTAAAAAATAAGACATTGCAGCCCCAAAGCAACCATAAACAAAGTCACATGCTTTAAAATCCATTGAACCAATGGGTTTAGACCGCTTGTGTCGTTTAGGACTGCACTATAAAAAACGATCCTGCAGTAAGTCTTCATCTCAGGAACAAACTTCAGGTGACTAAGCATGTTACATGTCAGATAACATAATCATACCAATAACAAAGTGCTTCATTACAATCCTAAGGAGCGTTATGGCCTTCTACTGAATTCAGTGGATTTAGAACAGTGTAACTCTAATTAGGATTGCACTGCCAGTGCCTTAACTCCCACCTTTTCGGACTTCATAGGCATTGATTCAAAAAAAGGCATACAGATCAATTGACCAATGCATAAACTAGTAATTACCTTTCCTGTCTGCTGGATGAAGACATGTATAACTAAAAAGGTCTGTCTTTTATGCTAACAAAATACTCATGAGAAAGACACTCTCCACACAGCTTCATTGTTAAGATCCACTCCCACCCCAGCTATGACCCTGGAAACAGTACCTAACACACAGGCAATACAGATGTTAAGTAAAAGGAGTAGCAACGCATGTGAGGCATGCGCTTCCATGCAATGCTCACATTTCCCTTTGGGCATCCATTCACTGCATAGAAAATCACCTGTCATGGATCTCTCACTGAGAACATGCATGATCTGTTAAAGCTGGCGGTCCCTTTGCTGGCACATGCCAAATCATGCAAGGTCCATGATATCAGAACACTATTGCTGGGGGCAAAATGCAAGTCATGCTTGGCTAGTGCCACCTGTCACCAGCATGCAAGGTCTGTACTGGTGCAGACTGGTTGCTCTCATCTGGGAAAACGCATGCCAATTCCTGCAACATTCCACATTTGCATGAGTACAGATGGTTGTCTGCAGACTTATTCAACGCCTTTCTCAGGCCCTAATCTTTTGCTCCCCACCCCCCTCGAGTTATTTTGTTGATTTGCTGACATACCAAAGCTCAAACACTCAGCTAGCCTGATTTTTAAGGAAGATGTTGCAGAGTTTGGCATATTGGTAAGCCTTATAGCAGTTCTTGGATGAAAAACCGTTAAGATTTCAGAGTCGGTGCAATTTCTGGGGCCGCCTGCACAAATTTCATGGGTGTGCAGAGATGGACTTTCAGATGAGTCCAGCTTCTCGGCCTTAGGATCCAGCAGTGGAGAGTTACAAAGGCAGCTGATGCAAGTCATAGTGCTCACTGACCAAATTTAACAGCCACATTTGATATGCATGGGATCCATATCCCCAAAGACACACACACACACAATGTTGCTAGAGCTGCATCAGGCCTTTGAGTTGGACGGACAATTCCAATCTCATTATTTTGAGTGCCTGTTTCAAACACTGGTTTGTTAGAAACAACGTTGGGTGTGTAAAACTAGCTGTCAAGTCACAGCCAGCTTGTGGGAACCCCAGCGAGGCGAGTGAGAAGCAGAAGTAGTTAGCCCCTGCTTTCCTCCAGAGCCTTCCTTGGTGGTCTCCCATTCAAGTACTGGCCCTGCTTAGCTTCTGAGCTCTGATGAGATCAGGCTATAGCATGCCACCTTAAAATACTGTCCTTTCTATGGCTATGAATTAGTAAAACTACAGCTACAGTGAGAAGATTGAGAACACATCCGTCACCTCTTGTTTGTCTTAAAAGGATAATGCAGAGGTTTGTCCCTTGCATTTCACAAAAGACTTTTGTAATGACTGCCAGTTAGAACATGTCTCCCAGTCAGCACACTCAAAAGCGTGAGGAGTGTTCCCTGTCAGCAGGAAGTAAGCTGTTTGAATCTATGGCTCTTTGTAGCTGAAAGGCTGTGTGTGATCAGAATGGGAGGAAACACTTCAAAGTTGTCAGAATCGTTACAAGAATCTGAGATTCTGGAACGCATCCATTTGTGTTTCTTGATTTCAAGCCACTATAAATATCTCGGTAGGACAATTAACTCCCCCCCCCCTTCTTTCAGGTCCATCTGCTCTCAATGTTCTATGCTCCTGGAGGGTAATGAGCATGCTCAGTCTTCGTGAGGGTGTTTTGGTTTGCTCCCCCCTCCACTATAGAGCATTCCCCCTCCAGCATACAGAAATTCATTACCTTGTCTGAGGCTGGCCTTGTTTCACTGATGTACTTGCTAGCTTTTGGACCACTTAGTTCGCTATTAGTTTTAATAAAATAAAGAATGATGAATGCCATCTCATCCTGTAAGGGTTCCACCCCACCACAACAAGCATGGGACTCTCTTTGCCAGTTCAAAACATTGCAAAGTGGCCTTACACGTCAAAGCAATGGAATAAGCAAAAGCCCTGAAAAGCCAGCGGCAGCCTCTCCCGTTATCCCCCCCCCCCAAACTTCAGCTGAGAATTTAGTGAGCAAATGAGTTTGGTCTAGCTAGAGAAAAAGATTTTAAAGGGAGGGCAATGGCTTGTGAGTAAAAGCACGCTGCAAAGCTGTCTTGTTCAAAATGCCCAGCCAAGAAATGCTGGATGAAACTGACAGCAGAATCGGTGGGTCAAAAAAAGAGGGTGAAGGTCAAGGCCCAGGACAGAGCTTCATAAGCAGTTACCTGTTGCTCTTAGAGCAGAAATGGTTCGTGAGTAATTTAGGAAATGGGGGCTCTTTCCTCTTTCCAGATCTCTCATTTGGGTTGCAAAACAAAAAGAGAAAGAGGCCCAATAAGAGAGAGACCTCAGAGCATGCGGCCTGCAACTTAACATACAGATTTGTGCTTCGAAAGCATTCAGCTCCTGAAAGAGGCAAACGGAACAACATTACTTTGGCAACTTGTGGCAGCCCCCTTGGCACACGCTACACCATCGTGTGTTCTTTTTTTTTCTTTCCAGGCCAGGTTTCATCATAACTGACAGCTGCAGGGTTGCGGAGTCATCTTGAGTCCTGAACCGTCTGGGAGCTGATCTGCAGCCCCGTTCTCAGAGCAACAATTTCTTTCTTTACAAAACAGAGGCCTCTGAGGCCCCCATGTGGCTACCCCAGGCCCCTTCCATCCTCCCCAAGCATTGTGTTGCCCTGGCAATGAACCATTTGCTTAACTCATTGCTTTCCTGACTCAATGGCCTTTTCAGGCCTCCTCCCTTATTCCTCAGCCTCCCCACCAGTTAGCCCAATCACCTACTCCTCACTCTCCTGCTTAGGTAGCACTCACAGAATGAGCCTGCATGTGTCTTCCTGGCTATGAATACATCTCGCTGGGAGGCTCTTCCCAGATCTGATTCCCACTCATCACAAGCCCTGATCCTCACAGACCCTCTAAAGCCTGACAAACAAGGATCAGCCGGACAGCCCTCCTGTCCATGGAAGAGGTACAGCAGTTGGCCCTCTGATGAGCCTTCAGTTTTCAGAAGAAAACAAAAATTCTGCCAGGTCAGACAGTGTGACAGCCATACTTACCACAATGTGTAGTGCCTGACCATACCTCAAATTATTCTATACTACTTCTAACAATGAGGCTAGGATTGGGGTGGTTTCAGGGTGCAGGACATTTTCCCATTCATACTAAAAAGCCACAGAGAACCTCTGTGGGAAGTTCAGCTCCCAAAGGACAACATTTCATATGCATATGGAAAGTCAAAAATGCAGGTACAGCAAAACCCATTAAATTCAATCCACCTGGCTTGGAAATTGTCAAACTTTTCTGCAAGGAGCTAGAAATCAGCCATCCCCTCTGATGTAGAAGGGACATCTTGCTACACAGCTACACAACTGAAACAGATCTTTTCTCAGACAAGCAAGGCCAAAAATCTGTACTCCTTCCCACACTGCTAAAAATGCTTAGCGCAATTATGGGTTTGCTAGGGATGAGCAACCTTTCCAAATTTTGGGTTAGTATTTGAATTATTAGATAAGTTTCCAGTTTCTATCAGCTTCTGTGAGAAACCCTGTCCTTGAGATAAATGGTCAGGGAACATACCCCTTACCCAAAGGATCCTCCCTGCCAAATTTCAGAGTGACTGGAGACTGGGTTGCAATTTTACATGCAATTAAAATTCTCACTTGCAGAGCAGGCACAAAGAGAGGCATTTGGCAACCCAAGACAACATGTTGCATGGCAGAGTGGGACAAATCATATAGAATGACCATGGCTGTCCTGCCACATAAGTTCACAGTTTGTGCCTAATTTAAAAAACAAACAAACAATGGAACATGCACGCAAGGAACAGCGGTGACACCAAGCCCCTCCTGCCATTTCTCTAAACACAGAGTAATTTGGAGTAATTCCTCCAAACCCGTCTGTGATCCTGGAAGTACAGTGGGCTGGGAGCAAAATGCTGAAAGAAAGAATGAGGCAAGCAACGGCTCCCCTGGTCTGTGCATCTCGCTGATGTTTAAAATTCCCCATAAACATATCACTGATTTGTGACACATCATTTAAAAGGCCTGGGCAGATACAGTTGTGCACAGCTTACTAGGAGGCTTCGGGGATCCTGTTGCATTCCCCACACTTTCCATTTGTTTCCACAGGGCATGCTTTGCAAATCATGGCCCAGGGTTACATACAGCTGCGTTTGCCCTCTCCTGAAGCTGACAAGCCAATGAAAAACTCCACCCCTACCTAAGGCTCTCAAAAAGGAGTAGCAGTGGCGTAGGAGGTTAAGAGCTCGTGTATCTAATCGGGAGGAACCGGGTTTGATTCCCAGCTCTACCACCTGAGCTGTGAAGGCTTATCTGGGGAATTCAGATTAGCCTGTACACTCCCACACATGCCAGCTGGGTGACCTTGGGCTAGTCACAGCTTTTCGGAGCTCTCTCAGCCCCACCTCCCTCACAGGGTGTTTGTTGTGAGGGGGGAAGGGCAAGGAGATTGTAAGCCCCTTTGAGTCTCCTGCAGGAGAGAAAGGGGGATATAAATCCAAACTCTTCTTCTTCTTCCTATTAGTGGGCTCCAAGTTTACTGATGAGCACACAAAGGTGACCTCAATGGGGCAAATAGTGTCCCAGAGCCATTTCAGGTCTGGAAAACAGGACGAGGGTAGACATCAAGCAAAACATAAAACAAACAAACTGAAGATTCAGAACAGGCAGTAAATGGCAAAAAAAATGGTTTCTTAATATAACTTCATAAAAGTATTAGAATCTTATCTGTCTGTCTGACTATCGCTCAGCACAGAGAGTTACTGTAGTTGGTTCTCTGCGGTCAGTGGTGTAGGAAAAAATAACGGGTATGGCCTATGTTAGTCATCACTACCAAGATCTATACAGTTGCCAGCCAGATCTGCATCCAAGATCTGGTCAAACCTCCCCCACCCCCATCCCCCACACCCACGCATCAGTTTGCAGGCATACCAGGAATATCCCCCTCCCCATCATATCAGCATCCTTGGCCAATCCAAACAGCCTCATCAGGGAAACATCAACAATGGCCTGGAATGGATGCAAAAAATTCCTACTGCACAGGATGCTGCTCTTAATGTGACCTCTGCAATGGTTTGGATTTAATAAAGGCATTTCCACACTACAAACCTTATTGCTTACCCCAAGGAACCCTAGGTGTTGCAACATATGGTCCCAGATGCATTCAAGCCACATGGGCTTGCAAATTCCTCACTGGGAACTAAATTCACAGGCACACAGAGCCTGATCTGGATTGGAACTATGGCACGCAAAGGCTTCAGCCCCCTCTGCACAATTTTCTCAATTTCAAATGGCCCTGGGTGATGGTATTTGCCCCACTGCGGGTTCCATATTTACTGATGGGATTCCTGAAAGTTTAACCAACAGGACTCTTTAGGATGGTTGAGAGTCAGAAAAATGGTGCAGGGGAAGATATGAGATCTTCCTGCCTTGCTTACCTGGGAACTGAGTTCCTGGTGGGCAACCTGAAAGCACTGACCTGACTAAAAGTTTGTGTAGCTGGAGACAGAGCTGAGAAAATCTTCAATCCCTAATCTCCAACCCCCGAACTCCAACTTTCGGGTTCTCTGGGTAGACAGAAAAGCTTTAAGTCTGCAGTACAGACAAGCTCTAAAAATGGTCAAATATACAAACTTGCTTCTTCTAACACAACTAGAAGACTTCTTCCAGGAAGACATAGTCTCAGGTATCTCTGTAGTATTTTCACAACTTGCCAAAGGTTTTCTTTGCTATTATGCCCACGGTGGTAGTGATGGTGTGGGTGAACTGGGACACATACAGAGCTCAATGGGAAGCAACTTTATTCAGTAATCTTCACGCTGTGTATTTGGCTAGGAAGATTATGAGTGCCTCTTGAGGACAGTACAAGAAGGCATACATTTTAACATAAATCTCTCCAACCATTTGTTCCTTGAGACACTACCAGGGATTGAACCTGGGATGGTCTGCATGTTAGGCAGGTGCTGTACCAGTGAACTATGGCTCCATCCTTGTTTCATAAGCAAGTTATGAAACCCCCATCCAGATAGCTCTCGGTATCTGCCAGTTAGAAAGAACGGAACTGGGTGACAGCTCCATAAAGGCAATAGAGAGGTAATAGGCATACACAATTTGTGTGCGTGTGTATTTATTATCAGAAGCAAGAAGTAGACAGACCTTGCTTGGCAAACTCCCGAGGCTTCCTGCAGCCTGCTGATCACAGGGGCTGATACTGTTCCCTCTACCCCATTCTGGAGAGGAGACTGGAACATCAGCATGGACAGTCCCCAGTTATTATCTGGGGCCCAACAACATGCTATGTTTGTTAACATATCTGGGGAACCTGCCCAGACTCACTTTCTCTGAAGCCACACAGCAGCTGCAGGGGACTGCTTTGTAAAGCACAGCGGAAGCCTGATTTGGCCATAACCACAATGTATATGTTTGAGGGATGGGTGGGTGGGAGAAGCTTCTTCCTCCCCCTGCACTGTTTTTCCAAGCCAAAATGGCCCTAAGTGATGTTATTTGCCCCATTTTGGAGCTGCATGTTTAGTTCTGGTTTATACCCTGGAATCCCCATCAGTGAGTGCCCCCTAGGTCAATAATAGGGAAACACTCATTTCAACAGCCCAGCAGTGGAAGTGAAAACCCATTTCAATATACCGAAACAAATACTTAGGAGCGTGCCAAGACTTTGTTGCTAGATACTTTCTTTTGCTTAGGGGAGAAAAGCAGATGTTCTCCTTGTATCACGGTGCTAGGCAGAGATTCAAGAAAGCTCTGAAGCAACTGGGGTGGGGGAGAACAGTCAACAATTTCTGGCCCCCACATATGTCAGCATGCTCCATGATGAATGGATAGAACTGCCCCATCGTCTTACCCCCTCCCGTCCAATTCATGCACCTGTAACAGCTACTGTAGACTGTACAACGCGGCAGTGTTAGTAACCGCAACAGAGTTAGTTTGCACTATCATTTGTCTCAGAGAGAATTCAATGGACATGAAACTTAGTGGCATTCTCTCAGCTGCAGCCCCATGCAAGCAAGCAGAAAGCAAAAAATTAGATATATACATCTATATATAGAGAGGGAGAGCTAATATAGGTATATATATATAGATATATTTCAAATGGAAGAGAAATGGGCCAGCAGGCAGCTAAACTCACCCTTTTGTACCGCCTATGGTCCACCAGAGGGCTTCAGATGAGCAAAACAATAGCAAAGAGCTATTAGCACACAGACCGTTAACAGAGATCGTATTCAATAGCTTCAGATCAACAGAGGACTTGTCTGGCTGGGAGAAGGGTAGGCAGGTAAGGTGGGGAGAGAAGGAATTGAGCTTCATCACCTTTCTTTTGCAGGTACCAAGGTGTGCACTGGCATTGTCACACAGCAATATAAGGCCATGAGCAAAAATTAAGACAAAAATACTGGGCTGGGGGAAAAGAAATCATTTTGAGGTGACTCCTAAGACGAAAGCAGGGTTTGCTAGCTACAGAGAGGAGTTATGTGAACATTACAGATGACCATCCCTGTATAAAAAACGTGGTCCTTTATCTATGCCCCCAGGGTTACACAGGGTTAGAAATTGAGTAAAGTAACAACCAACAGTGATCAAAATCTGAGATCTTTGTTACTGTGCTTCAACAAATCTGCGACCTTCACAAGGGACCTCCAAGTTCCAATTAATTCATGTATATATTTTTTATCTCACCCTGCCTCCGAGGAGCTCATGATGGCATATGTGCTTCTCTCCATACACAATTTGTCTTTACAGCATTGTGGGACAAGCCAGGCTAAGAGAGAATAACTGGACCAAGACCAATTGATGTGCATCATGGCTGAGTGGGAATTTTAATCCCTATTTCCCATAATCACTACTATGCCACTTATTCCCAGAGAGAGCCCCAAATGACCGTGTTTCGCTTTTCCAAAGGATGCCCTTCCACTCGCTTCTCTTTCCCAACATGCCCAAATGGACTCCCAGATCTTTTGTGCAAAGATACAGTAATACTTTACATGTTGGGGGCTGCAGAGAACTGTGGAGATGATAAGGAATTGGAATCCCCCCCCCCCATTTCCTGTTGTATGATAGTGTGTGCTCATATGAGTTGCAGAAAAAACATTTTCCTTTCTCCCTCTGTATTTTTAAACTGGGGCTTAGACCCTCAACAGTGTGAATATTGGAGGATAGAGACTGTGCTTAGCCCTTATCAGGGGGTGGGGTGGGGGTGGGGGTGCTCTTTCACATGTTTCTACATATCTGAACATTCTGTCCACTTCTGTAGAAACCCCTATCTTGCCTGTTGGTGGCATTCTGCTGCTCAATACATAGTTGCATAGGGATCCATCAGGGACGCTGATGATGATTTGGTGTCTAAACTACACAGGATCCTAGAAGACATCAGCAGTAAGGTCGAAGGGTTCCCCCAATGGCAAAGCTGCATTCTAGCACTGAACTGGCTTGAACTGAGTTATGAACAAAAATGGCTGCAAAGGGGAAACAAAACACAACATTCACACAGCAGGGGCTGCCCTGAGCCCAAAAGACTGCCTCTTCTCTTTGCTCATGCTCTTTAGTTGTTGGTACCCTACCAGTATGAGTTTTGTTATCTTCTGCTGTGTGCATACGTTTGTGTGTGGTGGGGAGGAATGGAGTAAAACTCACAGACAGAGGTCTGGTGCAGATGCAACAGTGGTGCGCTGCAAGCTAGAATGTCTCGACAATGTACATTTGGAAGGTATTATGTTCTTGGACTTCCAAAAAGCTTCTGGACAAGCCCCTCACCAAAGCCTCCTGGGTCACCTTAGCAGTCATAGCAAGAGACTACAGGAAGCAGAGGGCAGGAGAAAGTGGCAGTTTTCACCTTCTAATTCTCTCAAAGGTTGTTCAGCTGCTGACACAGAATGGAGCCGGCAGGCTAGCCTTTGTGACCTGCCTACTTGATAAAGCTGGTTGATCTCTGCCAAAAATAGAATGCTGGACTAGATGGACCCCCTTTGGTCTGACCCAGCAGGACTCTTTTCATGTTCCCCACAGAGAAGCCAGGATGAGGAACTGCACTCTCACGGCCCCCCTCTCCCCACTTGGAAGAAATGTCTTGCCTTGTTTAAGCTAAACATGATTCCATATTTCGTGCACACCGTAGCAGATCAGGCTCCTTTGTAACCAGGGTTTGCAACCCACAGCTGCCTAACTTTGATTTACAAAGGAACTGTAGTATGTGCACCTGGGTAACTCATTTAAATAACTGGTTCAGATTATCACACAACTCATTTAAATTATGATTTTAAGCTAACTTTCCCACTTGGCAAATGTGTACATTTCCTAAGCAAATCTGCCCACTGCTCAGCTACAACAACTAAAACATATTGGCTTGTAGCTGACAAGAGCTATGATAATTCTTAAGAGCATAGTCCAATTCCACCCCCCTCACACATGCAATCAGCGTGGCTTTTGAACTACATTTGGCAAGTTGTGGCTTGTAAAAAGAGCCAGCACAGAAATTTCTTAAACCAGCATAAAAGAAACCACACGCATGTACATCAAGTCAGGTACAGACAAGCTCAGGGCTGCTGGGATTAAGGGAACACAAATATCTTGTTGTGTCCAAGTTCAGCTCTGACCCTGGGGCAGCTGTGGTGTTTCCCAGCTCCAAAATATTTAGCCAATGTTTAGTGAGCAACACTTATTTTGGGCACAGGGCCAAAAGCTGGCACTTCTCAAGGATGGGATTAACAACTGCTCTTTAGCCAGACTCAGAAATCTGGTGGAATGACAGCACTATCCAGACTTTCTGTCTAACAGGAAGCTGGCTTCTATTATTACACTTACCCCAAAGTCAACTTCATCAGTTTTCTTCGCTGCAGTTTCTGATGACCCCGATGGAGCCTCCAGATGTGTGTGGGAAAAGGGACTTGCGAGATTCAGGGATGCTAAATCAGCAAGCCAGCTACCTGTCAGGGTCAGGAGATCTGTGCCAACCTATAGGCTGTGGTCTCCTGTTCAAATTAGGGAGTGCTGCTAACCTAGCAAGAGCCAGAAACTCTAATGCTAAAATGCTAGGAAATTGGCTTTTCTTCCTAAAGGAACGTTACCTTCCCCAATTCTCCTGTTTAGTACTATAGGAGATCAGTGGAGAGACTGGGCCTGGATTTTTAACCTCTTGTCCCTTTAGTCAGGCTAGATTATATCCATGGTTTCCTCCTCAGATTTCAACTTTCTTCTGCTGCAACTTTCTCCACTGAGACTTAGCACTCTCTTCCCTCAGAAATGCAGCACATTTTCTTCTCCCTGGTCCACTGAAGTCCAGTCCTGAAGGGCATCCCATGGCCAATGCCCAAGGGAAAGGCAGCAAGCGCTGTCCTTGCTCTGCTGCCTCCTACCAAAGCCAAAACTTAGTCCATGGTCTGCTGCACTCCCGCATTTTTGCTCCTTCGTGGAGCTGTTCGCAGCACACCCAAATGACCGCCACTGCTTTCAAATTTCAAGCTGAATCTATCGCTAGATGCACCACAGAAAGCTTGAATGCAGGCGATGCCTTACCTGTGGCGGCAGCGTCGTAAAAACCGCATGATTTTGCGAGCAGCTTGGTCCTGCTTCTTGGTGAGCAAGCTGCTTCTATGAAAAGAAAGAAAAAGAGAACAGGGAGCTTGTCAGAATCATAAGGCAGCAACAAGGAGACCCTTGAGGGGAATATTTCTCTAACAAAGATGTAAAACTTCTGAACATTTTAAAGCCAAAAAAAGATTTTTTGTGGAGAGGGGATATGAATTTTGGAAAACATTGGAATATAAGCCATACTTTCTTATCAAGCCGAAATGTATTTTACAGGTTTTGCAATATAAAATACATAATTTATACCTCAGTGAGCAGATCAGATTTGTTCTATTTAACATCCTTATGGAATTCAGAAATACAAATGCCTTTGTTTTGCCCAAGCAAAACTGCGCATATGGCCAAAATTTTACAGAAAGAGAGAGAGCTGAAAACTGGTGTTTTCTATGCTACCTTGGCACACGCATCTTAGTTTTTGCCATCTTAGGTGTGTGTCAAGGGAACAATATTAAAAATAGAAAACAACTTGTATAAACCAAAATAGAGTGCATTATTTGGATAGAAACATACATAATAGGAATAGCACAGGGATGGACCAGGAAGGCAAAATGGGGGTGGGGGGGGGCAGTCTGGACTGCCCCAGAACTCATTTGGAGTTGGGGTATCCCTGGCGGAGAGCACCGCCCCTGCCATTGGCCTGGCTTCCCCTAGCAAGCCCACCTGAGCTTCTGCTGCACAAGGGCAGCCGTCCTGCGACTTTGCCTCCTCTTGCCACATTCTTTGTAGCTGCGGTAGAACTGCTGGATCAGCACAGCGGCTCGCCGGCTCTGCTGAAATTTCTTCTGCTCATAATAGCTTCGGAATTTGCTCTGGATCAGGATGGCAGCTTGAATCATCTTCTTATAAAGTGCATACTACAAAAGAAGAGACAATGGAGAGGAAGGCTGAAATCTTCTAGATGTTAGCAGGGATTCCAAAGGCAAGACCAGAACTACTATTCCAACCAGAGACCAAATTGTGCTTGCAGGGTGGGGAGGGTTTGTTTTCATTGCAAGAATAGTGGAAGCCGTTATTCCTTTGGGAGTCAGAAAAATACAGGAAAGGGGGGTGGGTGGGAATCGGGGAACATTATTCCGCCCCTGCCTGTTTCTTCTTTGTCATCTTGGAAATTCCAAAGAGAGGTGATTCATACATGCATGTTCACCACTGGTTCAGTTGAAGTGACAGGCATGTTCTGCCTCAGGCTTTAGATCTATGATGGCACATTCACACACGCAAGTCATCACTCGATGTTCGGCTGACCAAGTAATGAATTTGGATGTGTGAACCAGTTCAGAGCTCCCCAAAGGTTAAATTGGTCAATTTGGAAATAGGAGGGGATGGGGTAGATATCACTGCCAACTAGGCCAAAATATAGACCTTATTTCACTGTAACGTTGAAGCAAATTTTGGTTGCTGGCAGAGAAGTGGTCTTGTTTAAGAATCTGAAGAAGTCTGTTTTAAAAATTACTTCAGCAAAAATACTTAAAAATACGAAACTGCATATTTGCATGATAAATTCCCATAAGAAGGACTTTACATGAAAAATGCATAATAAAAGAAGCCTGCATGGGTGAAGCCAACAGCCTGATCCACAAAGCTGTTAAGCCAGAGAATCGGGGGGGGGGGGGGGGTGTCATAAGAACAGTCTGAATGACACTGAGTCACACTGGCTGAGCTTGGTGTGTTTTAGGTGGCCCTTGGAAGGAGCACGGGTCTGTGAACACTGGGGACTAAAAGAACTTGTGAACTCTGCCAAGGAGATGGGAATAGGTCGAGGGTAGTGTAAATAAGATGCACCTCAAATGCCATACAGAAAGGTTGAGAAACCTGGGCCATGGAAGGGCCAAGAAAGGGAAAGGCAGAAGATGGGTTCATCTTCAAAAGAACCCCAACACTCAGTGCAAGGAAATTAGTAGCAGCAGCTTGGGCTGACATCTGTCCATGCCTCTTCTAGACCTAGGCCAGAGGGCAATTTCCCCTTGTTGGACACAGTGACTCATTCTCCTGCACGGTCCAACTACTTCCCTTCCAGTGAATAGGTCAAAGCCCCAAATGGGAGCTTTACACTCTGTATCTGCTCAGGAAATAAGGGTTGACTTGCTGGAGTAAACCAATGGCTGATCTGTTCCTGGATTCCATCTCCATGCTGACCAATAGCTGGGAAGCTCATGACAATGGCAAGATGCCGCCCCCCTCCCTTTTCACTGCCGTATCCAGTCCATTAACCGAGAAAGCATCCAGAGCAATTGAGCATCTGGTAGACTCTTCACGAATAGCTGCTGTCTTTGACCGAGGGAAGGACTCCCACTCCTCCACCACCAAAAGCAACTCCTCTCTCCACTATAAAATGTGTAAGAGATAAAAAAAGGAGAGCAAAGGTGTTGTGATTCAGTTGTGCACGTTCTCCTTGGTCAAAAAGGCAAACTGGATCTTCACGTGCTGAGTAGCTTAGTGAGCTCAAAGGACCTGGGAAGATGCAGCCCCCTTTCTTTGGCTTTCCTGGTCCAGTTCCATAAACCAGTTAACCAGCTGAGAGTTAAAGTGAACAGGGGGGTGGCTCATTTGGGAGAATCTGAGCCCCTTCCATGAATTTCCAGCTTTTGTTTTAAAAGAAAACTCCTAGCCCTTGTACTAATGGAGACATAAAGAAAAATGGGAGCAGGATTTTACCCAGCTGCTCAGTAAGAGGACAACTGCCCACCTCCAGGCCAAGGTACTGGACTCAGTGGCAGGCGCTCAGGCACTTTAAAGCATTGTTATTATTAACGGTAACGTTCGCAATGTAATCGAATGAAACATAGTAGACGTGTTCTGTTTTGCATGGATTTGTGATGCCCCTCCTCAGAAAAACTCCTGGCTCCAGCCAGGCCTATGAGGAACAGACTAGTCTCCTGCCTACAGTACAGGCTTGCATTCATAACAAAGCAGCGTTGCGGGCATGCACTGTCCAGTGCAGGATGCAATGATCAAGTATCTCTAGCAAAACATGAGGATTTCCCTGGTTTGCAATGAACGTGAGAAGCTGGTGAGCCCAAATGGTGTGTATTGCATTCATTACCTTCAAGGCTATCCAAGTAAGCTTGGGGGGGAGAAACAGAAAATACAAGATTAACGTTCATCTGAAGTGGTCATCAGCAAAGAGAGGGAAGGCTGGCTGCTCCCCTAGCAGGTCTCAGGTTGACTCTCAAGGGAGAATCAGACACTAAGGATGGCCTGCTGAATTCAGTGTTGCCAACAACTGCAATTTTAGGCTTTGGGGGTGGGAATTCTCTGTTGGGAACTAAACAGTAGGCAGCTGCCATCAGACCTCAATGCTCCAATAGCCAGTCTTGAGAGGATGGTGGTTCAAATGGCGCAGAAGAGTTCTGTCACTGTGCCTACAGAAGCTCTTTCTCTTGTGGCTGAAAACTCAGACTAAAACTTGGATTCCAGACCATGACAATGTGTATTGCACGGAGCTTATGGTAGAACTATTCCTGAACGGTTCTGTTTCAGATTGCAAATGGAGGATGGTGTGATGGAATGTTTCCCCCTTGGGAAAGAATCCATGTACTCAGAAATTTAGCATGTCAGTGAGAAGGCTAGGCTGGAATCCTCTTCTTTGGTATCTAGTTACCCAACAGTGCAGTCCAATGCAGAATACTCCAGTCTAAACCCATTGAACGGGCTTAGACTGGAGCAATTATACAGAATTGCATTGCAAATTGCCTTATGTGTGGGAAGATTAAGTCATGTGATTGTTTCTGCTGCCTGCAGTCTGAAGTGGAGCCATCTAGAACAGCTGCACCAAGCAGTGAGCCATTTGTCTGCTCTAGGCTACTTTGGATATCCAGTAGAAGGGCTGTGTTTCCTCTCCTTTCTGTCTGAGTCGACATGAAGGAGATAGAACCCAGATGCAGCGTGAGTGGAATGTTACCACTATTGTTGCAGCTCTGTTGAAACAAACCAACCCAAAGAACTGAAAGTTTAATTCCCTCAAGACTGAGTGGAGCGAAGGACCAGAACTAACACATGACCTTGACCCAGGATGGCTACCCACCATTTCTACAACACAGTAATCCCCAGCTCACCTGCTTGTATTTTCGGTAACAACGCTGAATGACAGCTGCTGCCACTTCCTGTTGCTCCCGGAGGGGCCGTCCCTGCAAGGGAAAAGAGAATTATAATACAGAGAACTGTAGACTGGAATTAATGAGGGGTGTGGGGCAAACAAAAAAATAATAAGTCCCTAGATCTGAAAGATGTACACTTGTGTGTTCATAAGGAAGTCAAATGTGAAACTACTGATTTCCTAACAAAAATGTTGCTAAAATTGGTCTTCACCCCAGAGACAAAACACATGGGGGATGGAGGATGTTACAGAATACTTAACCGGACATATGATCCAGGTATAATAGTGGAAGCTGTTCTTAAAGGAAGAATTATTAAACACATACAATTTCAACAGACTTAGAATCAGTGTGGCTTCTACAAAAGGGAAATCCTGGGCGTTTCTCCACTCGAGGATCCCCCCTATGCCGCGCGCTCCTCTCAGTGCGCGGCATCCCTGGTGCGCGTCCGGGCATCCCCACAACCCGCGCAGGGTCATTAAAAGGCGCCGTTTTCTCCATTGCCAGGGATGTCGCGCGCTGAGGGGGCGCAACAGGGGCAGCGTCGGGGCGGCTGCGCTGTTGCCGCCCCTGTCGTGGGGAGTGTCGGGGGACCCCATGCTACTTGAGGAGAGTAGCGCGGGGCTTAAGGTAAGTAGGGAAAGGCCCCCTGTCTCGACAACCTTGAAAACTCTGTGTGGTAGCCATAAGTCAGCTGTGACTTGACAGCAAAAAATAAAATAATTCCCAAGTTGTGGGTAAGAGATGGGCCCTTTCAAGGATTAGCAACTGGTTAAGCAACAGGAAACAGAGAATAAGAATAAATGGAGAGAACTTAGCAGTGAGGTCCTGCAGTGGAACTGTCCTGGGACCAGTGCTATTTGATTTGTTCATAAATTATCCGGTATTGAGGGATGACTAACAAAATGGGCAAGTCTGGAGATGAATAGTCCAGCGTCATGATGAAAACCAAAGTAGAATGGGAAGAGCTTCCTGAAGGCTCTCTCTAAACTGGACAAGTGGGTGATGACGTGGCGTCTGTAGTTCAATGTACACGTAAAGCAATGGACACTGGGGCAAAATTCCTAACTTTACATATGCCCTGATGAGGTCTTCTTGCTCGTCACCTTATATTTCCTGAAGACTGTCTGGACGAGCTTGGCAGCTTCGTAGAGTTCTCTCTGCTCGTGGTCGGAGAGGGTCAGCTGTGCAAACTCATTTTCAACCTTCTCACTGGTGGAGGCGCTTAGGAATTCCGACCAGTCAGTCGCTGAAGGGAGGCTGGGCTTTTCAAAAGCCATTTCATTGACTGGTGAGCTTGCAGGGCTCAGGCTGGTGTTGGAAGAAGGGGTCAGGGTTCCACTATACAGACTTCTGCAACGAGAGGGGACAGTCACAAGGATCAGACACCTCGTGTTCTGTGACAGAAGTGGCCAAAGACGAGGCATGGTCTTCTAAGAACAAGAAAGGTGGGCTCTTCTCCCACAGAATTCAACATTTATTACTAAGATAGTTTATATTAAGATATCAATATTTTCATTTGTAGGCTTGTTGGCAGCTATTCCACAACACTTGAAGCATAATATATCAGCTAACTTAGGGGGTTTTTTGGCAAGGAGGAGAGAAACTAATGTTTCTAATACAGATTCTTAAGTATATGCTTGAAAATATATTTTACTCTCTCTGTTTTGAACAGGATAGTTAACAGTATTAAGTATCTGTGTGTATATACCAGTGGTGGCGAACCTTTGGCACTCCAGATGTTATGGACGACAATTCCCATCAGCCCCTGCCAGCATGGCCAATTGGGGTTGATGGGAATTGTAGTCCATAACATCTGGAGTGCCAAAGGTTTGCCACCATGGGTATATACTCATCTGTTAATTTAAAAAGTCACAAATATTTTAAGAACAGCAGAACTGTTGTGCACTTTATGTTGGTAATGGCACAAGTACTAGCCAATAGGTGCCCGCCACAGTTCTTCTCAGTATATATTAAATCTAGCTGAAAATCCATAGAAGTAATTTTTTTCAGAGCTTGCCCCAGGAGAAGCAGAAGCCCAATCTGTCCTGGTGAATGAACACCACAGACCTTATTTGAGCAGCACTTGGTAAATGGTCAACATCCGCAAGGTAACTGGCCAGCCAGCTCATTGAGGTGCTAAGAGCAGCACTCTCCGTCCTCTCCACCAGTGGCGTCTCCATTGGCACAAAGTTTTCCCGCTTGATCCTTTCTGGTGTGGCTTCAATGATATGCTCTGCTAGAGTCATCATGGTCACCTGCAAGGAAGGGAGACAGAAGTTAGGGGATGTCTCTCTCAATCCCACAAAAGGAATTTTATTTTATTTATTGTTTTATTTATTTATTGTTACATTTTTATACCGCGCTCCCCCAGAGCCACTGCAGCATTCCTGCCTGAGATCTGCCTCCTGCGAAGGTGAGACAAAGCCAAAGGTGCCATGAGGCAAAGATGGTTTGTCTCCAATGAACAAGACCAACCCAGACGCCTTTACAGACGCCACTGAGTCACACATTGGTCTATATGTGTAAGAAATCTTGCTGCAAATCCCACCCTCCTTTGGATGGAACTGAGTAGTGGTGCACAGACAAAATCTTGTTTCCTGTTGAAGACCCACTGTGGGCTTGACCTTGAAACTCACTTCTGGGCATGTGAGAACAGCAAGTTGAAGGGAAAAATCCTAGTTCTATGTAGCAAAACATCTAATAGGGAACCATTAGACACTTGCTTAGCCCACCATCCCTTGCATGTGCTCATGTAAAGATTTTACGGTGCTTAACAATGTTTTCGTGATATTTGCAGCAATTTCTTTCTAAAGTTAACAGGTTGAAATTCTGATTACAATTACCCATAGTTTTTCACTGATGTTTGAAGAACCAGACTTCTAAGAGGGTTTTCTTGTTATCAATATTGACACAGTTGTGGATTCACTCTCCTCTTGGAAATATGTGAAAGAGAAAGTACTGTCTTCTATTAAAGTATAGTGAAAAACTGATCATCGGTGTTTGTCAGGGTGTACTGCTTCGAGGCATGCTTGGAAATCAATCCTATCAAAATATATAAGGCCCCTTCCACACACGCAAAGTAATGGGTTTTCAAACCACTTTCACAACTGTTTGAAAGTGGATTTTGCCATTCCGCACAGCTTCAAAGAGCACTGAAAGCAGTTTCAAAGTGCATTATTGTGCATGTGCGGAATGAGCCAAAGACTTACTTCTGAGGAAGACTGTGCTGAAAGGTTTAAGTGCTTATGGATCGGGCCTGATGTGTATGGGGAGGAAGTTAAAATAGTTTACAGTTGCACTTTCGTAAATCAGCTGAATCAACTGCGGTATTAATGGTTCTTTAAACTGGTAGCAAACTTTTTTGGGAGCCCAAGAGCAATGTGGTCCTTCAGTTTTAAGAGACAGAGAAAATCGTGTTTTACAGCCCATAGAAGTTTGGTCCCAAAGTGCTGGTTGCCACACGTACAAGCTCCTTAAAATCTTTCCATGCAGCTAATCTCTCCACACAGCAAGTTGTTTGTGTATAGCATATAGACAAAAAAAGGTAAGATCCCAAAAATACAAGTGGAGAAAGATTCCATAATGTGTGAAGGGAAACATTTTGCAGAAAGCGATTTACAGAGCAGACTTCCATTACAGTCAGACTTCTGTCTGACTTAGATGGTACGTACCACCCCACCCCACCCCACCCCACCCCTGCTTCAGGGACTTACTTGCAGATCGTCCATGTGGTGCAAGCAGTCCTCACTTTCTGAACTATTCCTGAAGGAGAGCAGTTCTGCTTCGGCCATCTCCCGGTCTGCCATCATCAACATGCTCATCTGTTCCCGCTGACGCAACTGCTGAGCCCCCAAGTCCTTCCCCAGAACCAGCCCCTTTGGGCTGCCTGTCATCTGCACGGCAGAGACACCACCATAAGCATCCTTTGGGTTCCATTTGATCCCTGCCTGCCCACTGGAACTGCGGTACCCGGCCACATCCGGGACAAACTCCCGGGCATAGTCTCTCAACCCCTGCCTGGGGCCGATTGTCTCAGGGAGGGATTGCTTAGAACTGGAGCTTAGCTTCCGGGCACTTGGCTGCTCCAGGCTGAGAGCTGTGGAAAGAAGCTTCTCTTGCCGAGCACAGAAATATTCGGGGTTCAGTTTGTGTTTTTTGGGCGCTGGGTAATCCTTCTGACTTTCACTGCTGTAGTAACTGGAGGGCTCAGACCGAGGCCGTCTCAACTCTGAAACCAAAGAGAACAGAAATCAGGGCTGAACTGGTTCTGGGACACATGACTGGCATTCATTCTGCAAAAGGGATATGCCTGTTTGAGTCCCTGTGGAGTGGGGTACGAAGGGCAAGACCTGTTCCCTGAATGTCTCTCTGTGAGTTTAGCTGGGGAAAATGGCTTTTACCTGCATTGCAATTGGAAATCACGGTGACTCCCTTGTGCGGCTCTTGAGAGGCAACGATCTCGCTGTGCCATTGCGTGATCCAGGTCTCACTGCCGGTCTCGTTTGAAGGGGAGGGGATTTGGGGGTCTTGTCGGAGTTGGGCTTGCTCTTCCCGCTGCAGCTGCTCAAGGCACTCGGCCAGCTTCACATGGCCCCGGGACCGGGCAATAGCCAAGGGCAATCTCCCAAGGGAGTCGGGGATAGAGATGGCACGGCGGTCCCACTTGTACAGGACCACGGCTGCATCCAGGTGGCCCAAGGCGCATGCCCACATCTGGAAGAAAGAGGGTTACGTATGAAAGGTCTATCACCGAATATTTCCAGGCCCTTTCTCTAAATGTTCAGTGTTCAGGCTTGGCACATTTTGGAAACATGACAAGTCCTATGAATGCAGATCATAGCAGGATAATGTATGCACACAAAGGGCTCTGCCAGGCACTGCACATAATTGCATGTTTGAAACCAGTGCATAATTCTGAACATGGATCTCATGCCATCCAATCTTTGGTCTTCACGAACTAGTGAAGATCACACCAGCAAGGCTAAGAAGGCACCACCACTTACCAGAGGAGTGCAGGAGAAATGGTCCACGTTCAAGGGGTCAACTTCCAGCTCCAGGTCGATACTGTCAGCGTGCTTGGTGCTAGAGAGACGAGGAGGAGATGAGTCACTCTAGGTTATTGCCTGAAGGCAAGCTGGAATTCATGGAGGTGGGGAGTGGACCATCTCAGGCAGAAGGGAAATGCAAGGAATCACAACATTGGGGCTTAAAGTTATCCACAGGGGAAATGCCACAACGTCACACAGTCCCTGGACCAGCCATTCTCAACCAGGGTTCCGTGGTACCCTGGGGTGCTGTGAGCATGTCCCAGGGGTACTGCAGCAACACTACCCCCCCCCCTCATTTTTGTGGTGTCTCCCACCGGTGCCAGCAAGGACATGGAGCTGGCCCATGGGGCAGGGCCTGCCACAAGGTCAGCAGCCACCACCACCCCCAATGCTTCCCTTCACCCTGGGAGGGGAAGGTGGGGGTGTGGCAAGCAGGGGCAATGGGAGGGGAAGGTGGAGGGTGGCGACAGGGGTACCGTGAGATATGAAGAGTGATGTCAAGGGTACCCTGACCTTGAAAAGGTTGGGAAACACTGCCCTGGACACTTAAGGACATCTCAGGTGAGAGCATGTCTCATTTGTGGGCATAAAGGAAGGTGTGTGTGATAATCCAACCCTGGAGTGACAGGCTATGACACTATAGAAAAAAGTGGATTCTACCCTGTCCCCACACTCAATCAGGCCCCCAGCTGGCACCAGCAGAGCCCCAAATGCCGAGGGGCCTGCCCCTGCTCTTCCGCACCAAAGGCAAACCCATTGCGAGGCAAACTGAATCTTTATTACTCCCCTTCCTCCACAAAACTGAGCCCACTTTTCATGATTCCTATAATACTCCATTTCAAAATACTTCCATTCTTTCCCCTCCTCCCCACAGGAGGTCGAGGGCTTACCGCCACTTGAGGAGGGTCTGGATGAGAGTAGCGTAGCCTTGGGCAGCTGCTAAGTGCAGGAGGGTCATTCCCCGGAAAGTCTTGGAGTGGATGAGGTGCTTGGATTTGGCCCAGCAGGCGCGGCTCATCATCTTCTCACACACAACGACCACGCGGCTCTCAAAGCAGTTCCCTAAGTTGGCTGCCCCTGAGACACACTGCGAGAGAGAGGCAAAGCTCAGAAACAGGAGGGGAAGTGAAGGCCTTCCTCTGCAAAGCCATTCAGATCTTTCTTTCTCTACACAGCAACTCAGATCGCTCGTCCAAATAAGCATGCTGACCTCTGCTTAGCTTCCAAGCTCTGAACAACTTTGGCTACTCCGAGCTATTCAGGCTGCTAAAAGGCTTTTCATTAAATTCCTACAGGTTTGCGGCACCACCGGCAGCAGGCTAGAGCCTCTGGGCCTTTCCCCACTTACCTTAAGCCCCGCGCTACTCTCCTCAAGTAGCGCGGGGTCCCAGGGCACTCCCCACGACAGGGACAGGGACAGGGACAGGGACAGCGCAGCCGCCCCGAAGCTGCCGCTGTCGCACCCCCTCAGCACGCAGCAACCCTGGCGCTGGAGAAAACGGCGCCTTTTGATGACCCCGTGCAGAGCGCGGGGTCGTGGGGATGCCTGGGCGCGCGCCAGGGATGCCGCGCACTGAGAGCAGCACGCGACATAGGGGGGATCAGGGTGAGTGGGGAAATGCCCTAAGACACGTTGGGCAAGATGTCCCAAGAGGCCATCGGGTTCCACAAAGCATCTGGGGACTAAAAGGGGAAGGGCAAAACCAGGGACAGAGCATTTACCTGTGCTTGACTACCTCCATTGCCACTGCCATTGCTCCCGCCTACTCCTTGCTTGTGCTGCTGAGTCCCAGTCATCTCGGCCATCCTTCGCTCCATTTGCTCCAACCGCTCCAGGATAGACATTCTGAACTGGTTATCTGCATCAAAACAGGGAAAGGGTGTGTGAGAGTACTATCCCTTGGACAGTGACCCAACAAAAAAGCATTCCCAAGCTGGGTTAATCAGTCAGGTGGGACCAGCTATAACCCGCCTCCCAAAAGTGTTACTTACTGGTGGTCCCTGACCCAAAAATCAACACAAAAAGGTGTTTCATGGCACCTTAAAGATTTAATATAGGTTTATTGAAGCAGGAGAGGGAGAGAGAGGCTTGCTGAGTTGTGGATGCCTCATGCAAACCCAACTGCTGCTTAAACAAACAGCTTTTATCATAAAGGGTTGGAGGGGGGACCAATAGTATAAAATCAGGAGTTTAGAATACCATTAAACCAGCATATATGCGATTAGTCACAAATCCGGGGTTAGTGAATAAGGGCCAAACTAGATGTGTTCTAGGACTGCCAGTCCTTCAGGAAAAGGGACTTAAAAATGCCACACAGGCAGGCCGAGGGACTCTTATCCCTCTTCCCTGTGCCTTATCAAATGCCAAAATGGTTCTATTCCTCCTCAGAGCGGTTTCAGCATTTGAAAAGATATGAAAGGAAAACTACAGCACTGTGCTGTGGGGCCGATCAGGACTGTGCCCGTGTGACATTTTGAAATCCCTTTAAAATAGCAACGATGTCCTCAGGGTGGTCGGACGGATACTGTCACATCTAGTTTGGACCCTTGTCTCGCCATACGCTCCAGGATGGTCTGGATCCTTGATGAATTACCGGTATATGCTCTCTGCAAGCTCCGAGAAGCAACTTTTCCTCACAGCACTGTGAATACTGTAGTTGTGCATGCCCTTTAACTTCACAGTTTGAGCATTTTGATAAATAAGCCTTGTTAATTGGTATACTGTATCCTTGCAACCTGGGCAGTGCATTGTTAGCCGCCGTGGGTCTGAGTAGATAAGGTAGAACGAACACGGCTTTAAATAAATCAATACAAACACAACACTTCAAAACAAAAGGTCCATGTCAGAAGAGAGCTGCTTTTCAGTCAACTGCCTTCCTCACAGCTATACAGACTGACTTTTCTAGGACTGCCAGTCCTTCAGGAAAAGAAAATACCTCCATTTTCTCTTCAACTGTCAAATTTTCTTTAACTGTCATAGCCTGCGAACATTCCGAACTTTTGGCTTCTCCCAATTTGAGAAACCACCACCAGGAACATGCAGTGCCTTCCATGTAAATGGAAGTTATTGACGCAATATATAAATAAACACCCACCTATACACCTGGGTGCAGTGTATCAATGAACAGTGAGGCCCAACAGTCATAAAATACATACAGCCCAGCCTGTGACATTTTTGTACAAAAGCCCAAAAGTCCATCCCACAAGATCCATTCACTGTAGCACTTGATCAGGTGCTTGAGACCCTATGTTCGCAGTGGTTCTAGGACAGTGGTGGCGAACCTTTGGCACTCCAGATGTTATGGACTACAATTCCCATCAGCCCCTGCCAGCATGGCCAACTGGCAGGGGCTGATGGGAATTGTAGTCCATAACATCTGGAGTGCCAAAGGTTCGCCACCACGGTTCTAGGATGCCCAAAGCCCCCCCAAGAAGTGGAGCTTCCCTTCAGCTGTCAGGCCAAAGGCCCTAGCACCAAAAAAGGTTAACATGTGCCCTCACATAGCCCCAACTATCCTAGTCTTTAAGAAAAATGACAGCCCCATTCGTAACACTTGAGGAGGTCAGACAAATGGTCATCCCACCAAGTTCTATTCTATTTACACATTTGGCTTTATCCTCACAAGAACACTATGAAATTGCTTAGGTTGACAGAGAATATTAAGACCCAAGTTCAGCCATTAAGTGTTATGTTTGAGTGGAAATTTGAACTTGGTGCCTTCAGGTCTGGTTCAACTCCACAATCACTACACCATACAGGTTCCTGACTACAGCCAAACCTGTGGGCTCCCTCAATCTCAAGTCCTTGTTTCTTATTTATGGAGAAGTTTTTGTTTATGGAGTTACAGGTATGGATTTACATTGCTGTCTTGAATTTTAATCAACACCTCTGGAGAATAAACCCTAAACCATCTAACTAGATAGATGGTTTACAAAGAGAGTTTAAAATGAATGCTGGGTCAACTTCACCAAAACCAGAACCAGGTTCAAAGGAACCTGGATTATTTGTCCAGTGTTCTGTGTTAAAAGTACCTAGATTATCTGTCCAGTGTTCACAGGACAAACACATTGCTGACAGAAGATTTGCATATATCACGCTGGTTGATGTGGAGTTTATGCTGGAGTAATTCTGCCTAGGATCGCACTGTCAACACTTAGCAATTATATTTCAAGAGCTCTACCCTACTGAATCAACTGCAGGAGACTGAAAGTGCCGCCTGTGTACCTTCTTACTCCGTTCTTGGAGGGTGGGAGGATGGGGATGAGTCTCTGTTTGCCCTCTCTGCCTGCTTCACACCTGACATTTAGCCAAGCAGAGCTTCCTGTGGGTTAAGAGACCAGGGCGGGATATCAGCTGCAGCTTCTCAGTAGCACAGGTTTGCCGTACACGGCTTCTGCTCTGCTGTTTTTCCAAAGAGCTTTTGTTCTACCAGCGGTACAGCTGCTGCTGCAGTGCAGTTGATAGCACTGCCACCGCCTCCTTCCCCCCATTCCTATGCAGAGCATGTCCACTGCAGAGACTGACAGGCTGGCCTCTTTCTCACATCATCCCTTCAAACATGGCTGCCTCCACCTTGCAGGAGACACAGCCTGAACTAGGTAAGGGACACCAGCACCTTCAGTGAAGCCTCCCCCTCCCACCTGACCACTCCATGAACAGCCACCTGTCTCACATTCAGTGCTGGGCTAGTCTTGGTTAAAATTAGACACACATGCACATAAAGGCAGAGGGCCAAACTATACTCTACAAGTAAATGTGTGGATCCTCCCTGGTGATTATAATATAAAAAGCAGTCTTGGGAAGTGGCCATAAGGAGCAGAGGAATTATTTCACTCTGCTGGCTCACCACTTCACATTTCAAAATCTAATCCCCAGATATTTTTTCCCCACATGGGAAAAGATGCTGATATCTATTTATACCTTTTCTTTCTCCCCAGTGGGGAACCAAAGCAACTTACACCCTCTCCTTCAGTTTATCCTTACAACAACCCAGTGAGGTAGGTGAAGCTGAGAGTGTGAGACAAACCCAAACTCACCCAGCAAGTTTATATGGAACAGCAGGGATTCAAACCTGGGTCTCCCAAATCCAAGCCTTACACAAACTCTCTCTCTCTCTCTCTCTCTCACACACACACACACACGCACACACACGCACACACGCGCACGCACGCACATGCACGCACACCCACGCACACCCACACCCACACACCCACACATATATTGGGGAATGGAGGAAGGAGAATAATCAGGAAGGATGTTTTTAATTTAAAAACAAACAAACAGTCAACAACAAAAGGGTCGAGAACTTCTTTCCCACCCCACATTTTTCTAATCCTATATGCAGCTTCCCAAAGTTGCTTCTCATGAAAAGAAAAAAGTTATATACGTTTGCATGTTTAACTCATCAGGGAGACAGAGTTGGTACCTCTACCAAGAGCGGCACATAGACTAGTTCTGACTTCACAACTCTCAGTGGACAGACTGGCAGATGTTCCCTGCCCCAGGGAACTTACAATCTAAGTTTACATAGGCTTATCAGGCTTGGAGCACTTATCTCAGGACTCTTCTCTGTGCAGTGGGCTTGCCAAGGGCTCTCCTCACATTTCTCTGTTTACATATGAGCAGGCACTCCCTCCTTTCTCCAGAATTTTTCTGCAGAGAGATCTTTAGGCCTGGTTCATCAAGTGATTCTTAAAGGCACAGATCTCATTTTACCCAGTAATGAAGACTGCTGGCTTTGCCCTATAAGCTGCACTTATGCCAATATTACTGTTCCAAAAGTAACCCCCCCCCCATGAAAGATGCAAAGCAATTCCCTGGACCACAGGCTGCTAAAGAAGGGGACTGTCCTAGAGCAGACATTCTCTCCCCACCCCACTTTCCCCTCCACACAACACTTCCTGCTGCTGATGCTGGAGGACAGAGACTTGTTATTTCCAACCTCTCTTTATATCGATATTTCAAAATATCATATTAGAGGCTGGTGTTGTGGAAGTGAATAAATGCCACGAACTATGCCCAAAGGCAGGTCAATAAAGGCTCACCAAGTCCCAAAGCCCAGCTTCCAAAACGGAGATTAAGAGGTATTCAGAACAACTCTCCTGGTGCTCAGCAGGTATGCAGAAATAAAACACCTTCTGCAGAAAATATGCGTTTTCGAAAAAAAAGTCTTCTTCAGCATATAAATCACTTTGTTCTTGCCGCTTGTTATTTGGGGGATAGACTGAAGTACAAAAAGTATCATCTCTCCCCTATTGCAGCTAAGATGCTCCAGCATGGGTTTTGGAACACTGTTCTTTTCCGGGACTGATGATGGGCTTTACTTTCAAAACTTTTGTGGCTGTTAGCTGCTTTAGGATACCACTTGCATGGCATGATAACAATGGAATACTTTGACCAGAAAGGACCCTTCAGACCAACTGCTCTACAATTTCTATTTTATTTATCCAGTGCCATCCATGTCCAATGTGTGCAGGTTCATGGAGGAACAGAAGCAAAAGACAGGGTACAGAGGCGGTCATCTGAATTCCCTACAGATTCTGTACAAGTAGGAACTTTGTCTTGGTCTGTAGATAATAATGCTGACAACCACTTGCATGGCATGATAAAAATGGAATGCTTAGACCAGAAAGGACACCCTGCAGGGGATTGCCAAGGCAGATATCCTTACCAGATCCCTCCTGGCTTGTAACCTCATATGAGAAGCTGGGTGGAACACTCTCAGCTTCCTAACGGCCCCCAAGCTCAAGCCCAGAAATATGGTGAAGGGTACCAGAGGCCATTTAGAGGCTCCTGTTCTTGGTTGGCTGATGGAAATCACAAGTTTGGTCAGCCTGCATGGGAAAGGTCACGTCCAAGCTCAGCTTTTCTTCTGATATAGGGAAAATTGTTGGGATACTACCGGCTTCCTTCATGGGCAGATTCTTGCTTCAGACCAGATGCTCTACAATTTCTATTTGCTTTTATTTATCCAGTTCCATCCGTGTCTAACATGTGCAGTTTCATGGAGGAAGAGAAGCAAAAGAAGGGGCATGGAGGCGGTAATCTGAATTCACTACATATTCTGTACACATAGGAACTTTGTCTTGGTCCATAGATAATAATACTGACTACACCCTTCATTAGTGCCTGCTTGAAACGTAGGGGCATACAATGTAAGATGGGGATGCTAATGTTGGTACCTGCCTGTCTCTTGTAGCCCCAAGCAAGACTTTAAAACATTCACAATTTGCAGGGTAGACTTTGACAGAACATCCAAAGCCATCAAAATTGGGAATGGAGACAGATAAATTGCTGCCATCACTGCACTTTTTCCTGGCTTTGAGGGTGCACAGTAAAATAGAACCAGTTTCTCCAGCCCATGGCAATCAGCCACACTGCACAGTTTACCTGTGCCAAAGACTCCCTCCACGTGTGAAATGCAGAAAAGGGGAGGCAAAAATGGTGTGCAAAGAAGACAGGAAAGGTCTTTCCTTCTGTGTCAAAAACTTAGAGCAGGTGATTGCCAGGAAGAGATTTATAAATGTCGTTGAATGACCACCTGGTATCCGCCTATATAGACTACCACTTGGAAAGATGCACACAAGCTGAAAGTTTATGGGTTACCTTCAAACTTTTCTGTCTGTCTCCACTGCATGTCACGAGAAGGAGCACTGAGTCCCAAGGCCAGACAAATGTTATTCAGCAGTTCCTCCCATTTCTGAGATTTCTCTGAATACTAACCATTTATTTTCACAGCTGTAAGGGCCTCAAGCTTGCTTTCACAAATAAAACTGATATACAACCTTAGCCGTGAGTTTCTTTCTTTAAGGACAAATGCTCTGTAGCAAAAGTGCCAGGAGCCAGGGTTTCTGCTGGAAAAAGTATTGCTCAAACTTCTTTGACCAAAGGAAAAGTACAAGCCAGCCAATCTTTAAGCTCCTTTGATTTGTTGTGCCAGCACATTAAGGGCATGGAACTCAAGGTAGATGACATTCCATAGGATTCCGAAGTAATCTTCCAATGAGATCCACAGCCTGCTAGGCTCTAGCCCAGGGGTAGGGAACCTGCGGCTCTCCAGATGTTCAGGAACTACAATTCCCATCAGCCCCTACCAGCATGGCCAATTGGCCATGCTGACAGAGGCTGATGGGAATTGTAGTTCCTGAACATCTGGAGAGCCGCAGGTTCCCTACCCCTGCTCTAGCCCGACCCCAGTCCCGGGAAGTTTACTAGGTCCCACCAATGACAAAAGACACTCTTTTGACAAATAGAATCTGACCCTGAAATATACATGACATCAACTAAATAAGCAACTCCAAAAGCACAGGTGGAGATATCTCATCCCTAGTACACCGTACACCTCCAACCCACCAGATAAATGCCCTGAAAAGTAGTAATAGTTAAGGAGTGTCTCAACCTCAACTGTTATTCCCTTTCTGTTCAGTTTGCCTAGAGCCGCTGACCCAGGGACTTGAAAGGGCGGCTTCAGAGTAAATTTCCCCAATGGATGACTCTAAAACTGCCACTAAGCCCAGACCCACAGGTCTGAAGAGCCCTGAAGTAAAAAAATCCAACATACAAGAGTCTTTTTGGAAACAGGCTTTTCATAGTAGGAAAAAAAGTCTCACATGCTGGGGAACATGCTACCTGTAAGGGTGCCAATCTAACTTTGCCTCATTCCGCACATGCAGAATAATGCACTTTCAAACTGCTTTCAGTGTCTTTGAAGCTGTGCGGAATAGCAAAATTCACTTGCAAACAGTTGTGAAAGTGATTTGAAAACGCATTATTTTGCGTGTGCGGAAGGAGCCTTTGATTGTAAAGATGTTAACTTTGACCTTTGTATTCTCAGGGATAGCTGAATGACAAATGATAATGCATCAGTCACATTCTTAACTAAAACAAAAGGTGAATCACATTCACCTCCTGATATCTTTTCTAAATGGTCTAAAAGGATGTTGATGCTTTCATCTCTCCTGGTTTTCCTTTTTAAATTGAAACACTCTGAGGTAGTTCAGCATGTAAGATTCCACAATAAGAATTGGGGATCACAGATCTGTAACTGGAGTCTACATTGTTAAGCTGATTCTCTACTGGGGATTCCAAATGTGGAGTAGAAAATGTCTGCAGGTAATTGATGGCAGGGAGGAAAGTCTCTAGTATACTCCAGAAGATATTTAGTGCATGTGATTTTTCACACTGCTCAAGTTAGTAAGTTCAGGCTCTAGGCTGAAGAAGAGGAAGAGTTTGGATTTATATCCCCCCTTTCCTGCAAGGAGACTCAAAGGGGCTTACAAGCTTCATTCCCTCCCCCCTCCCAACAAACTCTCTGTGAGGTAGGTGGGGTTGAGAGTTCTAAAGAACTGTGACTAGTCCAAGATCACCCAGCTGGCATGTGTTGGAGTGCACAGGCTAATCCGGTTCACCAGATAAGCCTCCACAGCTCAAGTGGCAGAGCAGGAAATCAAACCCAGTTCTCCAGATTAGACTGCGCCTGCTCCTAACCACTACACCACACTGGCAAGAGATGCTGAATCCTTCTCCCCAGGATCGGAACTGCAGCCTCCCCAGGACCATTAGTCCACAAAAGAACTCACTACCCATCACTAGCAAGTGCATATTTAATCTGATGAGAAGACCTTTCCTCCCCAGGATCTTGGAGGAGGATGGAAGTGTACCTTTATATGTTCAGAAAACAGCCACGCTGCTTTCAAAGTATCTCAAAGCACCCTGTTCTCTAGCTCAGGTTTCAGGAGGAAGGCAGCGTCTCTCAATCCCCTGTCGTCACCCCTGCCCTCAAATTTGGCACAGTCTTAAACAAGACCCTCAGTCCTCTTTCTAAGGCAGCAAAATTGTGGAGAGTACAAAGCACAACTGGCTATTGAGGTCTGATAAAGCATGTTGATCTCTGCACAAGATCTACATCTTTTGTTTTTTTATGCTCTAACTGGAAAACTTTTATCCTGCCGTACAGGATCTCCACATGGATGGCAATAAAATAAAATAAATCGTAGCCCAGTCTTTCCTGGACCACACCCAGCTCATCATCTGCTAGCACTGATTCCACTGTAACACATCCTCCGCTATTCATTGCCAATCTGTTCCATCCTTCTACCAGCCTTGAACCCCAAACAGATTGGGAACTTGGGACCTGAGTGGGACTCACAAAATTGGTCTCAGCTACCTAGCTGGCTGTAACTACCAGTTGCACACTCCCCCATACTGTACAAACTTGTGGGAGGAATGGGGGACTACCTCATATCACACTTCTTACGCCTACTGGTGGATGTAATTTGTTGAAAAGAGTTGTTGTAAAGATAACTGAAATACTTTGCAAGCTCTGGAGGGCGCTATACTCTGTCTCACAGCAAGTTAAAAGTGCAGTCAGTAGTGGTGCAGCAGAAGTGCGTGCTTCCACAGTAGAACATAGTCCCAAAGGACTATAAGCAGGCAGGTAAGCAAGTGGTGAGTTGGGGCAGGGGGCGGGGGCTGGCTTGGTGTTTGGGCAGGGGGGAAGGGTGGATGGAAGAATGGGGAGACTTGATGTTTGGAATCAGCCCCGTGCCCAGAGACACTCAGCAGGCCAAGAGGAAAAGGGCGGTTGCCAAAGCCCCCCCTTGTGGGGCTTGCTCGGAGGCTTAGAACCTTCTGCAGGTTAGGCACTAACAAATCAATGCTGGTAAGGCAAAAAACCCCAAAAGGTTGCAAGTCCCTAACCAGAGGTGTTGGCAGGTGGCAGCCAAGAGCCCGTGTGACCCGAGTGCAGACCAAAACAAACTTGGGAAAGAGAGCTGGAGCATCAGAGCCTCCACCTGCCACTTTGAACTGCAAGTGACACCAGTGAAACTGGGGAGTGGAGGAGCAGCAAACATGGTACTTACCTGCCTGTGGCCTGGCTGGCTTGCCTTCCTCCCTCACCTGTTGGCTGCCCTGACTCCTCCAGGGCAAGCTGCTCACTTGGAGTTTTTTTGGTGTGTGTGTGTTTTAACAAGGATGCAGCTGCAGCAACCTGGCCCTGGCTTAACGTTTGCGATGGGGGGGGGGGAAGGATGGAGGGGGCTGGGAGGGGTTAGAACTTGATTTTTGGCTAGGTGGGCCACATGGGTAGAAGTGCTCTCAGTTAGGAGGTTCTGGTGAGCCCTGTCTGTTCTGTAGCTCCAGCTGCCAGCCTGGCAGTCTTTCGCATGGAGCATGTGGACACGACTCACCCCAAATTAATCTTGCGGCAGGAAGTTGACAGCCAGTATGCTATAGTGGCAAAAGGGCAGGTGGACTCTAATCTGGAGAACCGGGTTTGATTCCCCTCTCTTCCACATGAAGTGGTAGACTCTAATCTGGTGAACCAGATGTTTCCACACTCTGACATTCTTGCTGGGTGAACTTGGGTCAGTCAAGTTTTCTCAGGACTCTCTCAGTTCCACCTCTACCTCACAAGGTGTCTGTTGTAGGGAAAGGACGGAAAAGGAGAGGAGCTTGAAAGCCACCCTGAGTCTCCTTATGGGAGAGAAAGATGGGATATAAATCCTAACTCTTCCTCTGCCCTCAGACACCTGTTTGGTGTTTGTGGGGGATGGAAGGGACGATTCCACTGTTAGCTGGAGGAGTCAGGTCCTGCTCCCTCACCTCTGCTTGTTGACAGCTGAACATTCTTGATGAGGAAGGAAGGCTTCTGGCAACTTCCTGCCCAAAGAAATTGGAGTAAGCACTGAATGAAGACATATTTCATTTGGCTCACCAGTTACTAGAATTCCCAGAATGTTGTTGCCAACTCTACCAAGTGCATAATAATTCTCACTTTCCACAAGGAAAGGTTTTTCTCCTGTTGCAGTGAACTTTGAAGCAAACTCCCTTGTCAGCCAGGGAAGTCCCAGGTTCAATCTCTCTAGATGTCCAGGATTGAACCTGGTGCCTTTTGCAGACAACGCACATGCCCTCCCATCGGACCCTGGCTCTACTGTGCTCCTTTAACTCACATCCACCAGTATTCAGCAGCAGATGCCGGCCATCCCACAAATACATCTCCTCTGTAAGCACCTTTTGCATTTGGCTTTTGCACAGGTTGAAAGAGATGCCCATTCTCTCGAGTCCTCTGCACTTGTCAGGGAGAGGGAAATTGATAAGATGTGCAGACCAGGGTGCCTCTGGTGAGCAGATCAGCAAGAATAACTAACTGACTGTACAATGAACTTAATATACATATATATGTACCTGTTATTTACATGTGAACATATATATGCTTTGGGATTGGTTGTAATTCAGTATTTTCAGTCAAGTTTTCTCATTGGTTCATCTCTCTTCCTTTTGAAATATCTTTTAAAGGTCCATCTTCAAACCTTACTTCACTGGTTATGGAAAATGGTGGCAACCTGAACACACGTTGGGGGAGGGGGAGAATGCTATGGCCGAATTTCTCCTCTGGATATTTTTGTTGGGCAGGGAAGGCAGAAACAGGGCTATTGTTTTCTTTGTTTCTCCAGAGTTCTTTAAATTATTATAATCATAAAAATATCACACAAAGTATTTATTAAAATTGGGCACTTTGGAACACAACAAAAGCAATGTGAAATGTAGAAATCTCAGACCCAATGAATACTACACTATGCCCCCACCTGTGCATCTTGCCTGGATTTCCTGATCCAGACCTCAGGCCACATCTCCCACCACTGGAAGTTGTAAAGGTCTCTGCTACCTGAACACGTGAGTAGCCCTGCTCTGCCAACAATTCCTTGCCTCTAATCCCTGGCCTCTGCTTACCTGGTTCCTTCCCAACCATGGACCCTTCTGTTCTCAGACGGCCTAATCTGAACACCATGACAGAAGACCCACACCTGTATGTGGGGCAGGGAAGACCAGTGAAAGTACTCACACCTGCACTGCATCAGAAATACCCTAGAAAGTACAACCTAGTTCACACATGCATCCCTTGTACCTGTGGCAAAGGTGAACGTGTGAATGGACTCCACTGAAAAGCACGGAGTCTGTGGAGATGCAAAAGTTTCATATAGGATTCATTCACCTGCTAAGGAGCAGCTAAAGTAAGGTTCTGCTTCACGTTTTGAAAAAAAGTCAGTTCACTCGTGCACTCAAGCGCCTTGTTTTCTCCCCAAATATTCTGAATTATGTGGTGGAACATAATATATGAACAAGTGGAGAGGTTTAGCTGGAAAGTGCGTTCAGTTACAAAGGGTCTGTCTTCCATGTTCACTGGCTCCTTAATACCATCCACAAGGCACACAAACAAAGGAGAAACTGTTCATATGTAACAGTGAACACACGTGACTGGCAGGTGCATGCCTTCTGTAAAGAAGAACCAACATGCTAGCTTTCCAGCTGAAGCTGGGGATCAGTGCCTGGATAAATCTGAGGTTCAAATTACATGGTCAACTGTTCATATGATGCATGTAACATGAACATTACTCAACACAATTACAAAGAAAAATCAAGTATATACGGTACATGGATTGTGCATACATTCACTGTAACTTGTGAGCAGGGCTGGAAAGAGAATCAAAGGCGTGTTCATGAGGACCAATTTCAGACATCACAGGGCAACCAACCAGGGTTTGCAACTAAGCTGCACCCAACTTGTTGACATATACAACATTGCAATGCATGTGTATCTAGTTCAATTCACACCTTACATTTTGAAGTGCAAAGAGAAACTTCTGAAATTAACATAGATGCCCCTCCCCCCAACAAGTAAAGTGCTATCAGGAACAAACTGTCCTGTGTGTACAAACCTATGTAAATAAAGCACCAGTATTACTATCTCATTCCTTTTCCAGAAGAAATGCATGTTTGGGAAGGGTAATTTTTGAGTGAAGAAACAGTAAAGGGGGGATATGCTCTATTCAGCTGCACTGCCTGTGGTTCACCCCCCTCGTCCAAAATACTTTTTTCTCATAATCTGCTGGAAAGTTGCAGGGAGTGGGAATACAAAGCAAAGTGAAAATCAATCACCCCTCTCAACTTCTCAACTCAAACCTGACCCTTCCTCCTCCTCCTCCTCTACCCTACCACCACCAGTGTTAACAGGGTTCTGTCCATAATGAGTAGCTCACCCTCCAGGGTTTCATCACTTGATGACCGCGGGGGCAAGCAAAGACTTTCCTGTGTGCATGGGCAATCGCATCCCCGCCAGCACTATGGGAACACCCCCATCTCCTCGCGATTCGTTCACAGGAGTCCGTTCACACATTCAGCTGAGTTGACAGTCAAGTAAAGCAAGCAACCCTCCATGCACGTGTGAAACGGGCCAGGCAAGCGCTGACCGCTACCGAGCGTGCAGGGTCCGAGGCGCACTTACCTGGGCACCAACCCCATGGAGCCTCGCGCACCGCCCGCAGCCCAGGAGAGAAACCCGAACACCGCGTGAACCCAACAGGCAACCGAGCCCCCCACGAGCCCCTCCTCTGCTGCCACTCCAGCTCGCGCCTAGTTCCAGGCAGGCTCCTCGCCAGCCAATCCCCGCCCGGGAAAGTGACATCACCCCACACCGGCATTGGCGAACGCGGACTGTTTACACGCGCGCCGGAGCCAATGAGGAGCCGGCGGGTGAGCTCATGCCCGGGTGGCTCAACCGAGTGCGGCGCTTCGGGGCTCGGCCGGAGAGGCGCGCCCGGGTGGTGGCCCAGCCGGAGGAAGATCGCCGCCCGGGGCTCTCCGCTGGGGGCCGGGCTCCTTCCCCCCACCGGGCTGCCGCTCCGCAGCTTCCCCCGCTGGGGCTCCTTGCCTGTTGCAGCCGCCGCTCCCGTCTCCGAGCGCGGCTGCACCGAAGCCGGGGCCATGCCCGGCCAGACCCGCGTCCGGCCCAGCGATGCCGCCCCTCGGAGGGGTCGGTGCTGCCGGGCGCGCCGACGCGCTTCCCGCCTCCGAAGCGGCAGCCCCGCCGGGCCGCGGGTGGCGTTCGCGGAGGGAACCGAGTCCTGCTGCCGCTGCGTGCCCGCAATGCAGCCGTCGGGAGAGGGGGGCGCTCCGCATTATGACAAAGCTCGGCTGGGCGGGAGGACCGGCGGCCCCCCCCCCCCCCCCCCCCCCCGTGCCGGGAGGCATGTGCGGCTCTGGTCCCCGCAGACCTGCCTCCGGCACTGTGTGCCGCGCCACGCCTGCCAAGGATCGTCCGAACGCGCGCCGCGAGACTGACTTCCGAGTAAACCCGCAGGACAGCGCAAAAGCATATTGCAAGTTTCTAGCGCAGAAGCACTTCTCGGCATGTTGCAAGTTTCTAGCCCTCATGGGTGCGTCACCCGGAGTGCAGATTTGCATTTGTGCTTTATAACCAATTGTTTCCTCTCTGGACCTGGTTCTTCAGGAGCGGAAAGTGTTGCCCCCGACAACTGACCAGCTCCCCCTGCATGTATTTCCCTAGCATTTTCTTCCACCCAGCAAGTCACTCCTCAGCAAGACTTGGTTTACGCAATTCAGCCATCCCCAGAAGGGGACAGCTGGGAAAATGGGTCTCACGCCTGATAATATAGTGACAGATTTGCACATGCTTACCAAGAAAGTACCCCCTCCCGACCCCTAACCCAAAACAGACTGAAATGGGCCAGACAAGTTAATCCCATCCAATGTGATGGTTTGCCAACAGGTGGTCTCTGGTGTGTTCCTTCCTCTTTCAAGGAACTGAAGTCACAGCAGCCTCTCTTGCAAGGAGAAAAGCCCCATCGCCCACCACTGGGGATGGAGCATTTCTCTACAGTTTCATTTCTTTGCATCAGCCCTTGGGGCACAACACTAGCTGAGGGGTGTGGGAGCTACTACTTTGCTGCATGGCTCCAACATTACTGGACTTCCAGGGTTGCATGGAAACACCAGCTGCTTCCCATATCAGCATTCTACAAGCATTTACTTTTTTTTCTCTTTGGTGCCCTGAAATTAACAACCAAAACTTCCTGCCTTCCAGTCTTAGGTTCAGAGTTTATGTCCCAATTGCACTCACAAAGGTCTCTTGTACTGGCCTCTGAAAAGCTACAGGATTCTCAAAATTCACACGAGGGAACCTAAACCTAACTTGTATCCGTAATGCTTGTGGTTAAGGCAAGTCTCTATGAGTTACTGAGGGTTTATACTGCCCCATGTGATCTTGCAATGAAGGACAAACTAGTTCAATAACCAGAGCCTTCATCCCATTCATATGGAAGACCCCAAACTAGCTAAAGGAGCTCCTCCTGCCTACAGGAAGCTGTGCAGGTCAAAGGGAAAACTCAGGAATAAGCCACGCGATCCTTTTTGTTTATAACAGCTGAAAACAACAAAACCACAAACTTCCAAGTTCTCCAGTACTGTTTATCAAGCTGCACGTGTTGTTTAAAAAGCAAACGAATGAAGGGGGTGGAAAAATGTATCAAGGCTTGAGGCTTTCCATAGGCAGCCTATGGAATAAGATCACGAATATGCTCAAGAGTAAGGTCTCAAAAATATTGTTTGAAATATCCCTTCCCAACACACACGTTTACTGTTTTAAAATCCAGCTCGATCAAAAAGTTGTAGGCAATCTGTGCATGGTATTATATCATTTTGTTTGGTTGAACATTACCCTGTGGCTTTTGTTGTGGGAATTAGGTGTAAGAAAGTGCATGTGTGCATGTGTGTGTGTGGGGTGTGTGTGTGTGTCATCAGTTCCCTACTCCTCCCTGACCATGCTGTTCTTAAAATAATCCCCTTCCTATAGGAATTCATCATGATACAGCATCACAAGAATTTTGCCTCTCAGTTTTTGCAGCTTTGTCAGATATTCCTGACAACAGCACTTCTGTTGGGAGCTCCCTTGTCACACTACAATTCCCACAATCCTTTGTGGGAGAACTAAACTGCCAGCAACAGCCCCCCTGTGTTGCATTACCCCTAAGAGCCGGCTCAGCTCAAATGAAGCTGTCTCACTTCTGAAATATATCTGAGACTGAATGGAGTACAGCAATGGCTCCCTCAGCCTCCTTTGGCAACTTGCGTGGTTGTCGATTGAGTGGCAGGCTGGGCTCCTTACTCTTAAGTAGAAGTGATGGGGACGAGATGGTTGCAGCAGAAAACTCCACTCCCCGCCGTGACGCTCAACATATACCAATGAACAAAAAGTGACAACTTGCTGGCATTGAATGGTTCTTCCTGCTGACCCCACCCCACCCCACCGCCTTCAACCGCACTTGAATTGAAACCCTCTCAGTCAGCAGACCTGCTGTGGCACTCTGTCAAAGGCGCATCCATCTGGGAGATGCGGGTATTCGAAAGGAAGGGGAAATCGCCTCCCTGCCACCAGTGGCTCTGCTCACGAATAAGAACCTGCAAGTTTGGGCTTCCTTTTTGTGTACACACAGGAAGAGCAAACGGGGACATTTGCAGCATTTTTAGCACAAAGCTCGTGCCAGCCGCAGAGGTATAGAAGATGGCATAATTATTCCACCCTTTTCCCCTTAGAAGGCCTCTGCATTGCAGCTGTTCCGGTTGTGTGTGTGGTTTGTGTGAGCGATGCCCTACTTTGTTCACAGCTGCAATCTCCCTCCTCCTTCATCTCCATCACCACACCTCTCTCTCATGCTTGTGTGTGCAGGCACATCCCTCCCCCCCCCCAGCTCCACAACTAGTCCTGGACACGTGTTTTCTTCCAAAGCTGAAAGGGAAAGGGGGCGGGCAATGAAGCTGCCCTCTCTGCTGCTCCTGGGCTTCAGGACCAGATTGGCATTTTCTGTTGCCCTCTTGCCTCCCTTGCTAACGGCCAGCGGTAATTTGGGAAACACAACACAACCCTGCTCTCTCCCTCTCTCTTTGTGTATAAAATATATTAAACAGATCACCACCTTTTTCTAATGGCTTCTATGCTGTTAACAAAGGCCAAATGCCTAGAAGGTCTGGGCTAATTGAGAGAACATAAGAACAAGCCAGAGTCCATTTAGTCCAGCTCTCTGCTACTCGCAGTCGCCCACCAGGTGCCTTTGGGAGCTCACATGCAGGATGTGAAAGCAATGGCCTTCTGCGGCTGTTGCTCCCGAGCACCTGGACTGTTAGACTGAGAGAAGGACATAGACTCAGAGACGAATGTGACTTGGCACAAAAATGACTGGGGCAGGGGGCGGGGGAAATCATCGGTTCTACCCAGCTCTGAATGGATCTGAATTAGTTCCCCTCCCAATTACTTTCTACAAATGTGGGATCTCTGCTGCCTCATCTAGTTGGGCCCCTCAGCAAGGGAACCTTTTCCAAGGGGCTTCCATGGTTTCAGTGCAGCCTCTCAAGATGCTGCTGAAGGCATGGTGGCATCTTTAGCAGGGGACCCTGAAAAAAATCTGCAGGTTGGGAGTGGGGGTTCTGTCCAGGGGCCAACTGCACCCTGGGAATCAGAATCTCTTCTTCTGTTCATCCTGCTATATGATGGGAAAAGGGGCTGCCCTGCCCTGCCCCTTGGTGAATTTCCAGAAGGAATAGCCAGGCAGGAGAGTCTTAGAGAGGGAATGCCTCTACCATCTTGCACAGGGAGGAAAGAGGAGGTGGGGTTTGGATTTATACCCCATCTTTCTATCCTGTAAGGAGACTCAAAGGGGCTTACAAACTCCTTTCCTTCCTCTCCTCACAACAGACACCTTGTGAGATAGGTGGGGCTGAGAGAGTTCAGAGGGAACTGTGACTATGCAAAAGGTCACCCAGCAGGCTTCATGTGGAGGAGCAGGGAATCAAATCCAGTTTACCAGATAAGAGTCCACCACTCATGTGGAGGAGTGGGGAATCAAACCCAGTTCTCCAGATTAGAGTCCACCTGCTCTTAACTACTGCACCATACTGGGAACAATGATCTGCCCCCCACACAGGTTGTGCGGTGGGACAGAAGAGGTCTCATGGCCCCAGTGGCAATCTAGTCTTCTGTGGGTGTTGCTGTACCCATGAAGAGGATCATACATTCAATTTTCTATGCATCTCTTGGGATCTGTTTTCTAACCAAGATTAAGCATCTTCTCTTTTGAAACAAAGAGCTGGAGACATTTCTTCAGCACTGTAAGATCACGAGTTCCCCATGTTTGCATCTTTAGTATATTTTTTTGCTTAAACAGGTCTGTTACATAACATATAACCAACACTAGCTGGGACCCACCATCCACTGAAAAGGGCTGTCTTCTATCTTCTACTGTATTAATTTAACAACATCCATGTGTGCCATTAACTGTGAGGCCCAAAACAGACACCAGAAGATCTGTGATGGTCTCTTCCCAGCATTAAAAAAAGGCGAATATCTGTTTTGCTGAATGTTTCACATCCCCAATCAACTGGCTGGAGTGGATTTTCTGGATTGTGTGACCATTTGCCTGTATCTACTCTTGGCAACTTTAGAGGTATGACTATGCCACAGAGAAAAGTACATGTTGCCATGACATGCCTTTGAATATGCCAGCCAGATGCGGGTAAAATGTTCGGAGCTAAACTTGCAGACCACGGCCACACAGTTTAGAAAACCAAGGCTCATTCCGCACACGCAGAATAATGCACTTTCAAGCTGCTTTCACAACTGTTTTTGCCATTCTGCACAGCTTCAAAGAGCCCTGAAAGCAGCTTGAAAGTGCATTATTCTGCGTGTGCGGAATGAGCCCAACGAAAGCCAGCTAATAATGGTTGTTTGGGGTCCCAATTTGTTGCAGGCCTATAGTATGATGGTGTGAGGGATGGTGACACGGTATAGCCCAATCTCAGAAGCTAAGCAGGGCTGGTACTTGGAAGGAAGACCTTCAAGGAAGACTGCAGAGGAAGGCAAAGGCAAACCACCTCTGCTTCTCACCTTGCCATAAGTTGACAGGGTGGTGTAGTGGTTAAAAGCAGGTGAGAGCCAATATGGTGTAGTGGTTAAGAACAGGCAGATCCTAATCTGGAGAACTGGGTTTGATTCCCCACTCCTCCACCTGAGTGGCAGAGGCTTATCTGGTGAACCAGATGTGTTTCCGTACTCCTACATTCCTGTTGGGTGATCTTGGGCTAGTCACAGTTCATTCAGAACTCTCTCAGCCTCACCGACCTCACAAGGTGTCTGTTGTGGGGAGAGGAAAGGAAAGGAGCTTGTAGGACACCAAAGCTCATTCCGCACATGCAGAATAATGCACTTTCAAACTGCTTTCAGTGCTCTTTGAAGCTGTGCGGAATAGCAAAATCCACTTGCAAACAGTTGTGAAAGTGGTTTGAAAATGCATTATTTGGCATGTGCAGAAGGGGCCCAAGTCTCCTTACAGGAAAGGAAGGTGGGGTATAAATCCAAACTCTTCTTCTTCTTGACTGCAGCTTGATGGCGCTTAACACGCAAACAGATTGTGAGGTAGAAGGGGGTTGGTTCTTCAACAGTTTTGTTAATTGAACTCTCCCACCTGTTTGTTAGCCACCTTCCCTTGGAACTTTTTTGTTTTCTTCCCAGGTTAAGAGCAGAAGGAGGTCAGTTTCAGCAGTCAAAACCATTCAGGAGAAGAAGGGTTCATCCCTTTCTCCCAACATGCCATGGGGCCTGTGCACCCGCTAGTAGCTGTTTTTAAAACGTTGGGAAGATCCAATCACAATGCCACAACTTTTTTTGGCCCTCCCATCTGAGGCCTGTTCATGTGTGCAAGTATTTCACTTGACAGGATCCATTAAAAAGATGAAGAGTTCTTTGATCTGTAATGGATCGTTTTTGCTCATTCCAAACATCACTTAATGCTGCAGTAATCTCATCCAACAAAAATGCAGCACCAAATCTTTTCAAGACAGACCTCTTGGCAATTGTTTTCTGTTCTACTGGGGATTTGCACTGATGTGTGCATCCAGTGTGATGTAGTGATTAGGAGCAGCGGACTCTACTCTGGAGAGGTGGATTTTAATCTGGAGAACTGAGTTTGATTCCTCCCTCCCTGCTGGGTGACTTTGAGCCAGTCGCAGTTCTCTCAGAACTCTCTCAGCCTTACCTACCTCACAAGATGTCTGTTGTGGGGAGAGGAAGACAATTGTAAGCCACTTTGGGGCTCCTTAAAGGTTGTGAAAAGTGGGATATAAAAACCAACTCTTCTTCTTCAACATCACCAAAGTGGAAATATGCCAGCAGTAAGCAAGGACTTCCTCACCAACCTGCAGCCCCCACCCCCAGGATGTTGAGGGGATATCGGTTTGCCCTTCTTACCATCCAGGGACAGCCAGTCGTGCTGAGAGGAAGGCAGTGTTGGCAACGCCCTCGCTTTGTACTCAAAGACCACTGAGTTGGAGATGATCTGGTTGTTGAAGGCAACTTGCAGAGTGACCAGCCCGGTGTCGTGAGCTGAAAGACAAGGGAAACCTGGTGAATAAAAAGGGGAGGGGTTCAGGAACCTGCCACTGAGCGCCTGCCAGCAATACAGTTTTCCAAAAGGGAAGTGTGGGCTGGGGAGTTCAATCTATTCCGTCTTGCACTCTGAGATGGCGTTAGAAGCAGTGTGCATCAAGAAAGTAATGCCATGTCCTTGTCTGAATGGGGAGACTGCGGCATATAAATCTGTGGCACCAAAAAAGTACCCTGGAACCATGACATCAAAGGCCTGTTGGCATATTCATCTTTGACAGGGAAATCTCACTACAGAAACCTCAATTATTCTGTGGGTTTTTCTGCTCTTATAAGCATTCCCTCACTCAGCAAAATGAACAGGAATGCAGATAAGACACCAGAAGAACATAAGAGGCCATCTAATTTGTCTCCAACTGCAACCTTCCTAAACAGGGCGTTCCATCTTCCTCTCCAGCACTGCTTGCTCAGATGAATACTGCCTCTGTACATAGAGGTTCTATCGAGTCATCTTTGCAATAGTATCCTCCAAAGGCAATAGCTGCGGTCACATCTCCTAGCAGTGAATTTCCTCAGTTTTTGCTGGTGCAACTTCACATGGCTTGAATCTCTTAACTCTTGAGCCGGGTACTTTTAAGAGAACAAAGATCTGTTGAGTTGAGACTCCCATGTAAAAAACGATGACAAAACTCTCGTTTATGAGTGGCCATTGGCAGGCAATAACCTTCTTCCTCATAAGCATGCATCAGGTTTCTCTGATTTGTGTCACAAGAGCTACAGCCATGCCATTTAGACCAAACCTCCATGATCAAAAGCAGTATACCATCAAATATCAAATGCTGGAGACTAACAACAAAAAGGTTCTTTCGTTTCCCAGAACATGTGGCTGGCGGCTGTTCAAAAGCAGATGATGAGCTGGATAATCAGGAAAGTAATTATTTGTGTTCACAAGCAGGGGTTACAACGTTGCAAAAGAATCCCCACACATACATACATACATTTAACAGAAACTGTGAAATATACAGGAAACTTGTTAGAGGTTTTTTTTTTTAAATGATGTTTTCCTCTCAGCCCAAATGCATCAGAATTCCTCACCTGGGCAGTAACAGCGCAGCACCCCCGGCTGTATTAGTGAAGCAGGCACAGAGATCTGATCAAACAGACAGCTGTAGTTATTGCTGGCTTCCTGCCATGGGCCTGTGATAAGCACCTTCACGCCCCCCTGCAAAGAAAACAGAGTAGATGGTGTCAGGTTGCAAAGGAGAACGTGAGGGGCTGTGCGGCCATCTGGACCAGGCAACCAAGAGTCCCTCCTGCCCTGCAAGCTTAACATAAGATGTTGGGGGAAACATGAGAAATTCACCAGTGGGGCTCCCAGCATAACAAGATGATCCCAATTTGAAAGTGGGATAACCAGTGTCAAGGAAATAGGGAAGATTGCTGTGGAAAAGTAAGGGAAGAGAGACTTGCAAATAATGGCTTTCAACCAGGAACTGGCAATCACAGACTTTATGTAATGGTCTTTATGCTATTCAGTGTGGAGGACTATTCACAGTTTAGATATTTAGATTCAGGCTTCCCCTTGTTGTTGATAATCTTCAGAAGATTAGAAGAAGAAGAGTTGGCTTTTTAAATACCCCACTCCTTTCCCCCTGCAAGGGGTCTCAAAGGCTCATTCCGCACACGCAGAATAATGCACTTTCAAACTGCTTTCAGTGCTCTTTGAAGCTGTGCAGAATAGCAAAATCCACTTGCAAACAGTTGTGAAAGTGGTTTGAAAACGCATTATTTTGCGTGTGTGGAAGGGGCCAAAGAGGTTCACAATTGCCTTCCCTTCCCCTCCCCACAAAAGGCATCTTGTGAGGTAGGTGGGGCTGAGAGAGTTCGAAGAGAACTGTGACTAGCCCAAGGTCACCCAGCAGGCTTCTTGTGGAGGAGTGGAGAGAACAAATCCAGTTCCTCAGATAAGAGTCTGCCACTCATGTCCACTGCTCTTTACCACTACACCACACTGGCTCTCGTTATTATGGTTATATTTGGCCGATCAGGGTTTAAAGTTCAATTTACTCTCTGCCTTAGATGAGGGCCTATTCACCTCAGTTGCCCATCTGAAAAATTGTGACAGCAGAAATAATCAATGATTAATGAGATGAGTACATAGAAGCATAGAGCTGGAAGGAACACCAAGGGTCATCTAGTCCAACCCCTTTCACAATGTAAGAAATTTACAAATACCTTCTCCCCTACTCCCCCAGTGACTCCAGCTTCATGTTCAAAGGAGGAAAAACCTCCAGGATCCCTGGGCCAATCTGGCCTGGAGGAAAATTCCTTCCTGACCTCAAAGTGATGATTGGCACTTTCCTGGGTGCATAAGGAACAGCCACAAGAGCTGAGCGCTGGCTTACCTCTTCCCCCCCTTCCTCCCGTGATCTGCCTAAATTCCTAGTGAGTTTTAAAATCAACACTGCTTTCAACTGGCTATCTAACCTCTACTTAAAAATCTTTGGGGAGTCTGCGATCTCCCAAAGAAGCACGGAGGAACTGCTCTGTCAAGAAAGTACTTCCTAATGTTTAGCTGAAAACTCTCTTGATTTAATTTCAACTTGTTGGTTTTGGTCTGACCTTCTGAGACCCGCCTTTTCCCTGACAAGAAGGCCTCCTCGAGGTTCCTTTCAACTAAATTATCTTACAGTTAAACCATTTTGAAAACCACTCCCCAAACAGCAACATCAAGACATATCAATGGTGACTGCAATATATTTGGGGGGAAGGGAGGGGAGGGGAAAACCAGCTTACTCAATGTCCCTTCAGAAAAAGGGAGAGGGTTTCCACAAAGAATCCCAGTTTTCATTTTCTTCAACCAATCTGTTGGTCATTGAAACATGCCACAAGATTCTTTTTTTATTTTTACTGCAACAGGCTTCTGTGTCTCTCACTTTCATATTTTTTTTTAAATGTGAAAAATAACCATGGAAAACAGTGTGGGAAATTGGAAAGGATTATTTCCCCTCTAGCTGTTTTTCTGCTTGTTTTTTTAACCCATTCAGTCCTTCCATTCTGTACTTTTCCAGTTGTGGAGAAAAGATACCGTTGTCTACGGATGTCTATATTAGTTTTTCCTTAGAGTAGAAAAGCAAAGACTGATTCTGGGTTGACAAATGGCTGAAGGGAAAACGGCGACGCAGCCCCTCCACCCCAGTTACTGCACTCAGCTGTGTAGTCTCACATGGGCTCATTCCGCACATGCAGAATAATGCACTTTCAAACTGCTTTCAGTGCTCTTTGCAGCTGTGCGGAATAGCAAAATCCACTTGCAAACAATTGTGAAAGTGGTTTGAAAACGCATTATTTTGCATGTGCTGAAGGGGCCATGGATTATAAAGAAGCCAGGAGATTCTGAGTTCTGTCTCCCACCTAAAGTCTATGTAACCCACATGCCCTGAATGGATTGGCCCAGAATGGGTTGACCCAGTAAGGGGGTGGAGACTCGGAGCAGCAGAGAGGCTGAAAGAGCTCTTTTGCAGAAGAACAAGGCTACCAGACTCGGACCTTGATTTCTATAAGCCCTTAACACCTTGTTAAGGTAATTTCAATATTGTTGGGAACTACTGGGAAGGTAGTTGTTGTTTTGCTGTGTTGTAAATGTTGGAGTTTATTGTTTCAGGGTTTTCTTTTGTGGTTGTAATGGGTGAGAGTTCTCCTGGAGACCTTCATCATGTTGCAACCTGTTCATCAAGTCCTTGGAGTCTTCAGGAGCCAGCCAACTTGCAAAGAAGATTTGGACTTGGCAATATCAGTAGACTGTAAATAGAAGGACTTGAAATGCAACCTGAACAGGACCTTGAATTGTAACGTTAAATGTTGATGTTTTAAAAGTGTTAATTGTAAAGAAAAGTAAACCATTTTGTTGTTTAAAAATTGTTGTTGCAACTCATTCCAAGTACTGCCCCACAGAACCCACAAGCTGAGGTTACATCTACTTTTACTCTCAGGAGAGAAAATTGTTTGATGGTCTGCAGCTGGAAACAGACAATAAGAGTGTGATTTCAGGGAGGTTTGCTACCTAAGTTGTATATACAGGTTTTGTGGGTGTTCCTCTGCCATCTCTGGACAAAACGGTTTGGTGTGCTCCCTTGGCATTCTGTTGAATAGAAAAATGCACCAGTGAAGGATATAGCTTTCCAACCAGAGAATTAACTGCATTTGCTGCAGCTCTGGTGCCCTCGTGTGGCAGAAAGTCAGAAGGATGCTCTCAAAATAGTTCACCAGAAGGCTTGGCTTAATGCAAAACACAACTCTTCCAGCGGCGGCACCAGCCCTGAGCGCCAAACCTGCTATGCAAAAAGAGCGAGAACCAAAGCAGTGCTTCCACTGATAGGAAGTGGGGCACTGGAAGAATGATTGTCCTCAGCTGGTCGAGAAAGCCAGCGAGACAAAACCTGAATGGAAGCTGAGTATCCTGCATTGTGCTGTCGCTGGAACTTCCACAAGTCAGGATGCTTCCCTCTGTGCTACAAAGATCTGACCAGCATGGGAGACTGTGTGGATTGAGAGGCTTGGCAGTGGAGATCTTGTCAACACACGCAAGTTTAGTAAGGCTCGAGGCAATTCTCCCTAACTTCATGCAACACTTTAAAAAGACTGGAATGCCCAATGGAAAGGTTTGCTTTCCTGCCCTCCTTCCTTGGAACAAATGGAGATGTTCTAAGCACCCAGTAGCTCTTTGGTCACCCAATCTGCCTGCCTGTCTTCCCATTTTACCTGGGCTGCCCTGGCAGATGGTGAGGGGGATCCTCCCATGCTCGTCCTTGGCAAATCAAAACCCTAGAGAAGTTGAATGAGCGGAAGGGTCTTCTTCACCACTCTGTGGGAAGGTGCAGGCGATGGGCTCATCATGCAGCTGTATGTATCTCTATGCAGTGGCATATCTAGGGATAATGTATCCTGATGCAAAATCCCCCCCCCCACAATATGTGTGGCTGCCCTCCCCCACCATGACCAAACAATTTTTTTTGCACCAGGTCTTGAAGTCAATGAATGGACCCAGGGGAAGGAGGAGGGGTGTGGGGGCGATTTTCCACCCCCCACGTGACTAAATGGCCGTAGCCTGGGGACATTTGACCCCATATGTTTCCCTGAGCCACTGTCTCTGTGTCAGAGATGAACATGAGAACTGGACCTTAGCCTGTGCTAATATGGTTTAGCGGAAGTAACATTCTCCCAAGGGAAAAGACTCCCGGAGATAAGAACTCTGCAAGAAGTAAAAAGCTAAACCAGTTCCAGAGCTTACCTCGGGGTAAGACCACTCTGGTGAGTAATCTGTCACCATGAAGAGGCGCCCGCTCTGCTGGAGCATCCCGAGCGTGGCTTGCGTGGCAGCAGCTGACACCACTTCCGTCACATGCATGTACGCCATGGCACCAGCCCCGTTCTCTGCACTGCTGAGGTGCAGGTTGGCTTGCTGGGGGCTGCAGCATGGAATGCACATCTCTGCCTGGCTGTAGGAAGCCCGGCTCCCGTCTTCTGGCTGCGACAGCCCAGCACTCTCCCCGGAAACCAGCTGGTGCCCATAGATGGTGTTGCTCCCGCCTTCCACCGAGATGAAATCGTTAATCAGGTCAGAAAACTGGTTGCTGAAGGAGATGTCGAAGTGGTCCAAGCTCAGCTCCATGTTGGAGGAGTTGTTTAAGCTCGGGTGGGCGACAGGGTAGAGGCCTTGCACCATGTTCCCTTGGAGGATGGGCAGGTTGCTCCCATTTCTCAAGGTGCCATTGGCTTCAGGCTGCATATAGTGCTCTGTGCTGCAGGTCTGGAGGTCTCCAGGTTTCAGCAGGTTCTCGTTCCCTTCTGCCTGCGGCGAGGTCTCCATGGGAACTTCCCCTTCTGCCGCCATGGCCTGAAAGTTTGCCTGGAACTGCATGAGCTGAAGCGAAGAGGTGGACTCGATCCGGGCCTCCACTGTGCCATTGCAGTTGGAGGTGTTATGCGAGGAGGCCTCCGTCTTCACGTTGGGGAGCCCTAGAGGACTGACAAAGGAACCGCCTGCGTCGCTCAAGTTGCCGTGGGCGTTTTGTTCCAGGGGGAGAGGTTTGCTTGTGTCTTGTAGGAAGAAGCTGGGGGACGGGGTCTGATGGACGTGGGGACTCTGGACAGACTGACTGAAATTGGAGGAATAATCCTTGTTGGAGTCAATAGCGCTAAAGTCCATTTGCTCCAAGGTGGTGCTTGGGCTCAGTCCTCCGCCGGAGGGAAGCAAACCGGAACCAGTTGTCAGGGTGAGTGAGTTGGACGACGAGGAGGAAGAGAAGGTCTCTTTGGCCATCTGTTGCTCAAAGGACGTGTCCTCGGTTTTGATTTCCTTGGTGAGGGCCGCGCTGAAGTTGAACCCACGTTCCGTCGTGGGCGACTGCCTGAGGTTGGCGCCAATCCCGTCTCCTTTGGGGCCCCCTCCTCCGTATGTCTGTCCCTGCTTGGGATTGTTCAGGAAGCAGTCCGGGTCAAAATTCATGGTGGTTTCTGGCATCTTTCTGTTGCTGTCGAGCGTCGTGGAGAGCACCAGCTCTTCAGAGACGCTGGCAGGCAACATGGAGAGACCCTCGGAGCTGCTGGCAGTGGGGAAGGCAAACTTGTGGCCATCTGAGCTCACGGCCAGGACCAGTCCTTGCGCAGCGGTGTCCGAGGCAAGGAGGTGCTGATTCGGGCCAGTAGTGGGCGACATGGTGTAGACACCCTCACTGGTGACATCCGACATGAAGACCGTGGCGCTCTGCGACAAGTTGCCCATCACGGAGGCCACTGCCATGCTGGAGACCCCAGTGACTGCTGGGCTGTCGGCCACATCTGGATCGCTGTTCAATCCACTGCTGATGGACACAGGAGAATTCTGAGTGGTGTCAGGAACTTCAACTTGATTGGTTGAGGAGACCTCCGTACTGTTCTGGTGGAGAAGGACCGGCTTTGCCACTTTGCCGTTCCTCTTCTCCCTGCTGGAGGACTTGCCGTGGCTGTGCTCATTCTTGCCTTCGGAGACGTCGTTGTTCTGCACTTCGGAGTGAGCGCTGTACCCGCCCGACCTCGGTTCAACCTTTGGTGATATGATGCGGTGTTTGGCACTATTGCATTTGTGGTGCACGCTGCTACCTGCGCCTGTCCGGAGAGGAAAACAAATCCAGGTTCATTAATTGGAACACAAAACCGGACCAACATTGCATTGCTGTTTGCCTGTGTCACTGATCCCCAGAAGGTAAATACATAACCTGGGTCAAAGCAGCCTGGTGTTTTTAAGTTTGGCAGTATCAATGTTAGAGGAAGCCCACAGCACATTTAGAGATCAAGCTACAAAGAGCTGCAGGGCTTGAACTACTACTTAGATGCTGGGACTGAATGGGGTGTTCCCAGCCCTCCAAAACCTCACCTTCCTACAATTGATGGGCAGTTTGAGGCCTCTAGACTGGGTATGTAGGCTGGCCTTCTGCCCTTGCCAGGTGAAACCTGTGTGTTTCCTTTCCCTTTATTCTCTATCATGTTGCAGCCAGAGACGTTTCAATCTAATAGTTTGTCAATGTATAATACTCTGGTACTCCTTCTACATATTTGTAGACTCTTTCTCCAGTCATTCATTTTGATCCCCCATGGAAGCTTTTATTTACATATTTTATTCATTTATTCCAGCCAGGTCTATTCTGTTTGCCCCAGGGTATTTCAGGTTTTCCAACCTCTAATTTCACAGACTTCAGGACTACTGTGTATTTATTAATTTCTGCGGTCTAGGGTAGTACTTCAGGCAAGAGTTGCAGTATTGCAGTCAAAACTTTGCTCACGACCTGAATTAAATCCCAACAGAAGATGGCTTCAGGTAATCAGCTCAAGGTTGACTCAGCCTTCCATCCTTTTGAGGTCAGTAAAATGACTACCCACCTTGCTGGGTGTAAAGTGTAGATGACTGGGGAAGGCACTGACAAACCACTCCAAAAATATTGTCTGTCTAGTAAACATTATGATGTGACATCACCCCACGGCTCAGTAATGACCTGGTGCTTGCACCGTTACCTTTTTACCTAGCAAGGTACCCATGAATTACAAATAGTGCCAGAGGGGGCTTCTAGCATCCCTTCTCCAAGAAATACCTTTTCTTTTTTGCTTTTGATATCCAACCGGAATTTCTGTGCACCTTGAGAGGTTGCTCGTTGTTTTGTTAATTTTGATCAGTCCTAATAAAGGTACTGTTTGGATTTTTCTAATAACTAACAGGGCTGGCTATGATTTTTTTAAACTTACCCCTACTTTAATTTTCAAAATGCTATATTCCAGGCAAAGACAAAAATTGTTTAATATTCTATATTCCAGGCAAAGACAAAAATTGTTTAATATTCTATATTCCATGCAAAGACAAAAACCGTTTACAGGGAGAGGCCATGCAATTCCCAGATATGACAACAAATACAGGTGTAAGGAATACAATCTGAGGATGGGGAGCATAAGATTGTGGATAAAATGGTATGTGTGGATAAATAATGATATACCCCAGTTCTCTTCCCGTGCTGCCTGATCTCTCCCCCTCCCCAGCCCCGCCCTGGAGGGAGGCAACATTATATGCTTTTCCACTGTCTGCTGCATTAATCGACTCTGTGACTGCATATAAAAGCCACAAAGGTCTTTGGGGGTCTGGTTAAAGGCATGTCAGAAAAACAGAACTGCCTGACCAGATCTTCTCCTAGCTCAAAATTATACATGTTTATAAATTCATGTGCAGCCAACTGCCTAACATGAGTTAATGTGATCAAAGAGTGCTTGTTAATGGCTCCTCATCCACTTGGAGTTGAGTGACAATCTGTCCTGGGACCTGTGCTGTTCAACATCTTCATAAATGATTTGAATGAAGGAATAGACGGAATGCTTATTAAATCTGCAGACGATACTAAATGGGGAGGGGGTAGCAAATACGGCAGAAGACGCAGACAGGGTACAGGACGATCTTGACAAGCTGGAAGACTGGGCTAAAGCTAAAATTAATTTCAACAGAGATCAATGCAGAGTTCTGGATTTGGGTAAGAGAAATCAAATGCATAATTATGGGATGTGGGAGACCTCTCTTGGCAATAGTATACACGAAAAAGATCTAGTGGCCAGTACACTGAACACGAGTTAGCAGTATGATACAGTAGCTAAAAAGGCACATACCATTTTGGTCTCTGTCAACAGAACAATAGCGTCCAAATCATGCAAAGTGATGGTATTGCTTTACTCTACTCTGGTTAGACCTCTTGTAAAATATCTGAGCACCACAATTTAAGAAGGATATAGACAAGCTGGAACATGTCCAGAGGAGGGCGACAAAGATGATGAGGGCAAGAGAGGTTGAAGGAGCTTGGTATGTTTAGCCTGGAGAAGAGATGATTGAGAGGTGTTATGATGGTTTTAATAATTTATTTATATTTATATTTTGTGTTGTACACCGCCCAGAGCCCTTCGGGGATGGGGCGGTATAAAAGTTTAAGCAATAAATAAATAAATAAGTGCTCGAAGGGATGTCATATATAGGGTGGTGCATCATGCTGGCAGGGGATGATGGGAACTGTAGTCCATAATATCTGGAGGGCCGCGAGTTTGACACCTGTGCTCCAGAGGGTTCGATCAAAACCAATAGGTTGAAATCAAATCATATAATTTTTTGGTTAAACATTAGGATTAACTTCCTGACAGTTAGAGCAGTTCCTCATTGGAACAGGTGTGCTGGGGAGGTGGTGGGCTCTCCATCTTTGGAGTTTTTAAAGCAGAGACTAGTTAGCCACCTGACAGCAGATTCTGTGAATTTTGGCAGATTATTAGAGGGAAGTTAGGAAGCGCTTGGTTTTCTTAATGCAGGTTGTTCTGCACACATAATGGAAGGGCTTAGTTTTCTTTTCACAGCTCAAATGGCAGAGCAGGGAATCAAACTGGGATTTGGCATTCTTTTTCAAAGGTTCCGTTGCAAAATTCACCTGTAATATTGGCCGCTGATATTGTATTCTATTCCATTTTGGGGATTCATCTGGTGTGGCAAACACTTACGAACTCAGTCTATCAAGGTCAGTCAACTGACTCGTCTGGCTGGCGACAGTTCTCAAGGATCTTAGATCAAGGCCTTGAGCTTCTTAACTGGAGATGCTGGGAACTGAACCTAGGACCTTCTGATTACAAGCAGATGATACATCAGTGAGCCGTGGCCCCTCCCTGGGGTTAGATGCCTAATCAAGGGTTATTCCTTATCTGTTATTATTCTGATGCATGTAGATAAATTGTGTTGGACCTCTTTTTTGGGGGGGGGGGAGGAAATAATTTTAGATGAAGAAATAGCATCATTTCCAAGGATCATGAGTATTCTGAATCACAGTTGTGTGAGCAGAACAACCTGCATTTCTCACCTCTCAGCCATGCCTTTGAACAATGCAATTTGCTGCCAGAAAATGTAGGCCCCTTCCACGCACGCAGAATAATGTGTTTTCAAACCACTTTCACAACTGTTTGCAAGTAGATTTTGCTATTCCGCACAGCTTCAAAGAGTGCTGAAAGCAGTTTGAAAGTGCATTATTTTGCATATGTGGAAGGAGCCCAAGTGATGGCCACAGGCATAGAAAGTTTTAAAAGGGAATTAGATTCATAAAGGAAAGAAGAAGAAGAAGAAGAAGAAGAGGAGGAGGAGGAGGAGGAGGAGTTTGGATTTATACCCCACCTTTCTCTCCCGTTGAACTTTCAGAGGAACTGACTGGCCGCTACGTGAGACAGGATGCTGGGACTAGATGGACCACTGGTCTGATTCAGCAGGGATTTTCTTATGTTCTGAAGGTATCTAATCTGCTGAGGTCCTACTGCCGCTCCACAGCACTCAACAGAGCCCTCTCCCACTATGGATCCCCCCCCCCATCTAAACACATGATGGAAGTGTTCATGAGTTATACTGCAAGCAAGATGGAATAATTCCCCCATGGGAAAACCTCTCTATACATAGAATACTAGAAGCCAGGATGATTGTGTCCACACACACACCCTCCCCCTGGGACAACTGGTCAGGCAAACCATTCCTCACTTTAAGTCTGTAGTGTTACAGTTCAGGAAGAACTTTCCTATGGGATGAGCTGACTGCTTAGACTGGGTCATGGGGGCCGCATCAGGAGGCCATGAAAATAGCCAGTGTCCCAAGAGCATTCTCACTGGGTCTGTGCAGTTTGCTAAGCCTGGGGGCATACTGATAGATAGGGACCATTTCAGGATTCAGACTCCTCATTTTGGAGCAAAGAAGAGTATGCCTACCAGCTGCATAATCATCGGGAAAAATGGTTGGTGTGGCAAGACACTGCTGACTGGCAGCAGAACCAAGTTAAGGCACCTGGGTTATCTTGCCAGATCAGACCATAATGTCTATTTAGGCTAGCATCCTGTCTCTGACTGTAGCCAGTCAGATGATGGATGGGGAAAGGGCTCCAAGCACAGGTGAGAGACTGTCCCCTGTTATTTATCTTCAACATCTGGCATGCAAAAAGAGACTCCTGGGGCTCAGCCCCAGTATCTGTCTGCAGTGCCAGTTCTCAGCCCCAGAACATATTAGATTACGAACAGATTCAAGGATCCCTGATCAAGTATAGGAAGTATTTCAAGTATTATGGGGAAGAACTATAGACCCAAGGCAGTGTTTCAAGACTGACTTCAACCCAGCAGCTTTTCTTCTTAACAAAGTATGCTGCCTCCATACCCGAAGGCCAATAGACCTCCATACCATGGCCAATAGACCTGGCTGGACAAACCCTCCTTTTCCTCCTTCACAACACTCAAGGTGTTGCAGAACTCCACAAAACCTTGAAAAGTCAAGAATGACATAGTTCGCTGTGACTCCTTGGTGCTTTCTGTCCCAACCCCAAAGTTTGTGCTGCTCACCTAAGTTGCCAGTGCAAAGACAATTGTGCGTCCGAGGCTGTGGTTTGGTCTGGTGACTGTCCAGGATCTGCTGCACCAGCTGCTCCACTGAGAACCCCGAACTGCTGTTCCCATTGCTGCATGTCCACTTGATGCCGTGAACTGTGGAGAGAATGACAGAAGGGCCTGTCAGGGAGCTCAGAGCAGGCAGCAGGCCAAAGCTAGGCCCGAAGGGGAGACAGAAGCCAGAACAAATCTTCCCGGCCTCTTGCAGATCGCAGGCTGTGTGTGGACTATGTGGAATCATGAGAATGAGCCTCCCTCCCCTTCAAGGCGCTGACAAACAAGATGCAATCCACATGCCTTGTTTTCCCCATAAACGCAAGCTGCAGGCTCCTGCAGCCTCAGTTTGCCTCAGGGTTGTGTAGGGGAGAAAGAGGGCATTTAAAATCTTTCACTCGGCTTCACTATTTGAAACTGGATGCCTTGTTATTAGTACGCTAGAGGCAAAGATGGATCCAGTTTTTAAAGGACATCTCTTTTGTCCTTTAAAACGGCAGTCACAAAGCATGGGGTCTGATTTCGGACAAACCAACAAAGTTCAGGGTGAAGGATTAACAGCATAGTTTTATGGAGAGTGACTCCACTCTAAGCTCACTGGCTTTAAAGGACTTTAAAAGGGGTAACTCTTTTTAGGACTGCACCGTAAACATCTTTCCTCTTCACATGGCCCTGTGGCCAATTGAAGCTGCACAGACCTGCAAACAAAATGTGCAATCTTTGCCTCATCTGTTTGAGCTGTATGATAGCTTTTGACCTAGCCTGGCTGATCCCTCATTGATAGATGCCAGTAATGAAGAAGGGAGGGATGCTCAAGGGGAGGGGGTAAGAAATGTTCGTTCGATACGCACAAAGTAATAGTCTTCCTACATTCTAAGCCATTTACAGCAGCAGAAATATCTGGAGGCCAGAACCCACTAGACCAGATGCATGAACTGCTACCTTTGGGGTCTACAAATATATTGTGATCAGAGTTCTTTTGTGCAACATATGCTTCGAGGAATCCTAGCTTTTCTCTGCTCCTTGTTATTCTGCTCTCACTTGATTGGTCCTTTGCACATGATGCTTATTGGTTTTGAACTGGTTTCCTGGCTTTTGACCCCTGATCTTGGATTCAGCTGACTGAAGGGTCTGGCAGATATATCTAGGAGCTTTTCTGGGAAACTGGCGCCAGTGGAGGCATCACACTTTGCTGTTGCTACTGCTTGGGGGAGTGTGTATTTATGTGTCTGTGCCCTGAGCTGGTTGGCCCAGGCTACTCTGATCTCGTCAGATCTTAGAAGCTAAGCAGGGTCAGTCCTGACTAGCACTTGGATGGGAGACCACCAAGGAAAACCAAGATCCCTATGCAGAGGAAGTCAATGGCAAGTCACTTCTGTATCTTGAAAACCTTACTGGGTTGCCATAAGTCAGCTGCGACTTGTTGGCACTTTACAAACATGCGACTTGATGGCACTTTACAAACACGCACTTTACAAACATGAGACTTGATGGCACTTTACAAACACGCACTTTACAAACATGTTTCTGCTATACATCTCTGGGGCTGGCTGTATCTTCTGGATTGGATACCAGACGTTTTGAAGAGAGTGAATGCGACAACCAGCATTATTTCTTTCCCTTTGTCCTGCTTCTGGCCGTGGCCAAATAAGTTTTGCCAGTTTTATTCTGAAGCACCAAAGAAAGCTATAAAACCAGAGGAAATAGTGGGATATGCGCGCCCACCATGGACAGCGATCCCAACCCAATAATATAGATTAAGTAATACCTTGCCTGTTTGCGGAGCCCCCTCCCTTCCGGCTACTGATTCCCTGCCCCAATTCTGATATCAAGCCAGGTTGTCAGTTCCTCCAACCGGCTCTTGGTGTTGGTGTCGCTGCTCCTCTTTCTGTTGTGAAGGTTATAAAATGAAAAGCCACTGAAGGGTGACAGATTGCAAGGAGAGAATTTCGGGTTGCTTAATGTAAATTACAGACTGTCTTGGCACATCCAATATGCAGATTGTCTCGCTTTCCTTGCGCAGCGCCCCCCCTTAAAGAAAACCTCCTCTGAGCCAGTGAGTTGTTAGCGCTGAATATAAAATACTATCAAGATGGCTTTTAACATGTCACGCTCGGCTTCCTGACACATAATGAATCAGCGGGAAGGGAGGAGGGGGGAAGAGTGCATTATGGAGGCAAGGTTAATAAAACAGCACCCCCCCCTCTCCCCTCTCTTAAAGGCTGAAATGTCAAAACAGCTTTGAAAGCACAGAGGATTCCATTTGAGGTCATAATGTGGGAATTTGACAAATAAATAAATAGGCAAAATAAAGCAGCCGGAGCCAAATGGGATCCTCGAAAGATCCATCATTGCAATAAACCCCATGAAAAGCTTGCTTCTTTCCCCTTTCCGAGACCCAGAGCTTGGAAGACAGCCCTCAACGCGCATCCTTTTGTAAAGATGGAGGTGGGATGAGGTAAACAAACAAGAAAGGCTAGAGTGTGAAAGAGACTGCTCACAAGGGCTGGTCTAGGACACTGGAGGTCTCAATTACGCTGGATGCCGGAAAGTTCCATGAAAGTGCCCTCAGCATTTAAAGATCTAGCATAATTTTGGGGAAGGCAACCGTGACTACCTTGCCATATGTAGGCCTGGGAGCCTCACCGAACAATCTCAAGCAGCCCACATTTAGTTCCCTGTCTGTGAAAATGGAATCAATAAATTGTTGAAGGCTTTCACGGCCGGATTCCACTGGTTCTGGAGGGTTTTCCGGGCTGTGTGGCCGTGGTCTGGCGGACCTTGTTCCTAAAGTTCCGCCTGCATCTGTGGCTGGCATCTTCAGAGGTGTATCAGAGAGGGAAGTCTGTAACACACTTCTGTATGCCAGAAACAGAGGTTTACGATTGATTGATAAGCCTTTATTTGGCTTAATAAAACAGAGGTTTACGTTGAACACCCCATTCCTCAGTATCAAGGATCACAAGCTGCGTTCTTACACTATATCATATTCAACACGTGAACATAGGAAGCTGCCATTCTGGGGGTCCATCTAGAACAGTATTGTGCCCCCTAAGTGGCAGAGGCCCTCCAAGCTGTGGGACGCAGAGAAGCTTTCTCCAACACCTGCTACCTGAGATCATTTACTTCATATGCACACAAAGCATGTCTTAAACAACTGAATTATACCCCCCATCAGTGAAGAATCATCATCTCCATCTGCTTATTTACTCTGCAACAGCCTGTTCCGTGCTGATTTAAAAGGCGAGAGGATGTTTGTTCTTTTGGCCCAAAAGTCTACAAGAAAAACAGAATGCTGTCCGATCCTATCAGTGGCTCCTTCTGCACAGTACAAATAAAACATCCTGCAAACGTTTTTAAAATAATGACTTCATGGAAAAAAACTCCTGATTTTAACATTTTCAAAATAATCTTTTTCATGAAAAATAAAATGTTTTGCAAACATTTTCATGGAAAAACTGTGTGCAATTCCACTCCAAAACGTTTCATTTTGCAACCTGAAAACATTTCATTTTTATTGTGCGGAATGTGCCAGAGGCTCAAAACAAACCCACCAGCTGAAGAATGCACAATATTTGGTGCCTCAGCCAAACCCAAACCTGCAGTTTCCACACATGTGCACCAGAGTCACTGCTCCGATAACCCCTTGATTTAATTTCTAGAGACACAGAAAAGGGGGCTAGAAGATTTGTGACTGTGGCAACAGCTGCTAAAGGCAGCACCATAATCTCAGGGAAAGTAAGATGCTAATGACAGGTACCAGCAAACTGGGCTACTGGATCGTCTCGATTGGGAGAAGGGAAGGGCCTAGCTGACCAAACAAAAGGAATTCAGCTACATATAGGCTCTTTCCCCTTCAACTATTCACATCCAAATTGCACCTCCCACCAATATTAATGGCTATTTTAGTTTTGCCAAGACTTTCATTGATAGGCAACAGAATTGTTTGGGGATATGACATGTATGAAGCATGCTCATGGTAGGGAGAACCAGGTGCCCGTGAGTCAAGGGACCAAGCACGGCTTGCCTCCTTTCTCCACCTGCTCCTTCGGGACCATAAAACCGATCACAGTTTCTCTGAGTGAATGTCCTTTCTCGGACCAAAGAAATTCTCCTTTGCATGTTCCAGATTGCCATTAATTATCAGGAGCGTGTGTGTGTGTGTGTGTGTGTGTGTGTGTGTGTGTGTGTGTGTGTGTGAGAGAGAGAGAGAGAGAGAGAGAGAGAGAGAGAGAGGTTTGTGAAGGACAAGGGAAAGCCTGAGACCTCCTGCAAAGATCAATGGGGGCAAGACCGTTTTGAGAATTCAAAGCACCTCACAAAAATTACTGCACTACATACAACAACCTTGTAAGGTACTTGGGCCACGTGTGTGCGTAAAATTGCCATCAAATTGCAACTGACTTATGGTAACCCAGTAGGGTTTTCAAGGCAAGAGACTAATAGACTAATTTAGATGGTTGCCCATGGCCTTCCTATGCATAACAACCCTAGTATTCCTTGGTGGTCTCCCATCCAAGTACTAGCCAGGACTAACCCTGCTTAGCTTCTGTGATCTGATGAGATCAGGCTAGCCTGGGCTAGGGAGTTTGGTCACATTATCCCCATGACGATGCAGATGTAGGTAGGTGAGTTGCAGCCAGCCTGAGATGAGCTTGGAACTTGGGCCTTCCTGATTCCTGGCCATGATGTCGCACCACACTTTTCTTTCCTTCCCTTTCCATGGCGTTGTTTTTTCTTGGAAATAAAAAAATCTCTCAAGCTCTCCCTATTATTAGAATTCAAAGCCCACCCCCAGTTTGTTTCTTGGTTGTAGACACGAGAAGGCTGTCATCTCCGTGGAGACCATCCATTTAAAACAGCAGCTTTGCCCCTTTATCACCACCCCCCTACGGCCCCTTGCACGCTGACAGAAATAAAGGCCTCACTTCAGGTTTTTCTCAGCTCAGTTGGGTGAAATTTTCATTAGATTTATCTTTTCAGACCCAGACACCCACGCGCAATTCAATTTTCCTATGCTAGCTCTCTGTGTCCACCACCCTCCCAGAGGCTAGGCCGGCAAAACATCTCTGGTGCATTCCCCTGTTAAGACCGGGGACAATTTGAGCCCCCTCCCCACAACATCATTATTTAATTGCGCCGATTTATGCAATATTTTCATTTTCACCAAAGCCAGAATGCATTCCACCAGGAAACGTTCCCTTAGATACCAACTCAGGTGAAACCAGTCCATTTGCTCCTAAATTGCAGATGGGAATAAAACATGGCGGAACACTTCCATTAACTACGAAAGACAATTTAAAAAAAATTAGCTGCCTGTTTTTGAAGGTACAGTGCCTGCGATGTAATTCCATTAAACTGCTCTCATCAGCTCTGTCCGAGCGCTTTTCCCCGTCGCAGAGAAGCAACATCTTGCTAACAGCTCTCAGCTGTGATTGTTTTACATGAGTGGCACAGGTTTCCCTCTCTCTCAGCTCCATCCCGTGTCGCTTCCCTTGGCAGGGGAATGTAGAAACCCAGTGAGAAGGGCAGGATCCCATGGGAAGGCGCACATGAATTCTGCAGTGGGATTTGCTGCCTGCTTACCATGAAGGAGTGTATTGCTAGGGGCTTGGACTAAAATGCCACACCAGGTGGAGACAAAATCTGTAGAATGTTCCTCTGTGGAAGGTAATTGCTAGGGATGTCTCCCCCCACAATAGCTCTGCCAAATAACTGTCAGACTCTGGAGAAGCTGAGGCAAATGGAGAGGGTGTGGGTGTGTGTCAGGTTGAGTTTAGAGAGCTAGACAGACAACTGCAGGTGGGCTGGGACACCTTGAGGGTGGCAGGATCTCCCTCTCTCTCTGGCAGTCGTTTGCAACTGAATTCCCCCAGTGCAGACAAGACAATCCCATGGTGAATGAATGCTGTGATCAATATCCAACATCTCTGGAAATCTGATACAGAGTGGCTGCGCTGCAGAACATTTGGCAAGTAAATGTTACACAAATGCCACAAGGCTCTTTCTTCCAAAGGGAACCAACCCCGGTTATGTGCAGCCCCTGGAACTTCTTGCCACTTGGAGAAGTGCAGTAAGACTAACCACACCATCTGGAGACTCATCCACCATAGACTTGCTCACAAGTAAGCCCTCTGTTTGAACATCACATGGAACACTGCAGAAGAATTGTACTCCCTTCAAAGAGGAATGTGTGCGTTTCCATCCCGGATGGAATTGTATGAGATGTTCCTGGATCATATACAGGCAAAATCACCCCGTAATTACTCTTAGCATGAGTACTCTGCCTCAGCCTAAAACCAAATATTCAAAATCAAGTGGTAAGATTCGGTTTTGGGGGCAGAGTCTAGAATCTTATGAGACAGTTCAGAGCTCATTTCTGAAGGCTTTCTGCTTTCAACCCCCATAAGAAACAGAATTCCTGGCAAACTGACCTCCTATTGTAATTACAGCAAAGAAATGGAGGAGATTAAGCCCTGGATATAACTTGAAGGCCCCTTCCACGCATGCAAAATAATGCACATCAATCCACTTTCACAATTGTTTGAAAGTGGATTTTGCTATTCCGCACAGTAAAATCCAGCTTCAAACCGGATTGAAAGTGGATTGAAAGTGTGTTATTCTGCATGTGCAGAAGAGGGCGAAGAGAGATCCAAAACAAACATCAACAATAATGCAGTGTACTAACAGTTATTAAAATAATACTGTCACTATAACAGTTAATAAAATAATAATACTAAATTATGCTATCTTTTATTCTGTTTAACCAAGGTGGAAACTGAAAAAGAAAGAAACTATCTAGCTTGCCAGGGGGCCTACAATGGGCGTTTCCCCACTCTCCCCGATCCCCCCATGCTGCGTGCCGGGGCGTTCCCATGACCCCGCGCTCTGCGCGGGGTCATCAAAAGGCGCAATTTACAAGAGCGGCAGGGATGGCGCGCGCTGAGGGGGCGCGACAGTGACAGCGGCAGCGTCAGGGCGGCTGCTCTGTCGCCGCCTCTGTTGTGGGGAGTGCCGGGGGACCCCGCGCTACTTGAGGAGAGTAGTGCGGGGCTTAAGGTAAGTGGGGAAAGGCCCAGTGACTCCTATGCAGAGTTACTCTGGTCTTGGCTTAGTAGCGTCAATGAACTTGAATGGGATTTACTCTGCATATGATAGTGAGCGTAGGTAGAATGATCCTGTTGCTGCTCCATGTTGACCTATGCCGGAAGATTAAATGCTGGAGAACCTGTTCAGTTATTTAATAGTGCTGGTTGGGAGGGGAAAATCAGAGGCCTGGGATACTGAGCAGTATCCTGCCTTAAGTTGTAAGAACTTCCTGCAATCTAGGGAGTCTTCCTCCAGCCTAAATGGCTGTTCTGTCAGAGGAACTGTGACTAAAGCTGGAGGAAGGCTCTTTTGGCTAGAAGAAGACTTCATACTAACGAAGGAGGTGACAGGCTTCTGGTTGGCAGTAGCGGCACCGTAGCTTTTGATTTGGAGCAGTCTGTGTGAGCAGTAAGAACCTGTATCCTGTCCCCTACAGGTTTGTGAGACATGGGAAAATCTAAAATTGGGATCCTGCCCCGATCTTACAAATTACAGTCTTGATTTGATCTCATGAAGCAAACAGCTACTCCCTGCCACCACCTGAGTGCAGAAGACACACAGAGGATTCTGTTTTCCTCCACCTCCCAAGCAGCTGCCCCCCCTTCTTATATTTTCCCTCCCCAGATCATTTGCATTCAAGGTCCTGTCTAGCTTTCCCCCACCATAATTTTCCAAGCTTATTAAAAACGTCAGAAATGATTTGTTCTATCTTCAGATACATGGTTATTCATCAAGAGGTTTTTCAACAGGGGCAAATTACTCCAGGGGGGTGTTTTCCAAACTGGAAGAAGCCACTCTGGAAAAACACAGCAGCGTCAGGAGAAGGAAATGGGGAAACAAGGGGGAAAAGAACTGTCAGTCTTTGGGGCTAAAGAGTTGGAGGGCCCATGGGAAAGGGAGGGAGAAACTGAACAAGAGCAGGTAAGCTATCCTACATTGGAGAGACCTGCTATAGGAACAGCCCGCAAGCCCAATTCATTCTGGGCCCAGATACTTTCATATGAACCAATTTCCACCTTGATGGCGTAGTGATTAAGAGCAGGTGCACTCTAATATGGAGAACCGGTTTTGATTCCCTGCTCTGCCACTTGAGCTGTGGAGGCTTATCTGGTGAACCAGATTAGCTTGTGCACTCCAACACATGCCAGCTGGGTGACCTTGGGCTAGTCACAGTTCTTCGGAGCTCTCTCAGCCACACCCACCTCCCAGGGTGTTTGTTGTGGGGGAGGAAGGGAAAGGAGATTGTCAGCCCCTTGGAGTCTCCTTACCAGAGAGAAAGGGGGGATATAAATCTAAACCCTCCTCCTCCTCCTCCTCCTCCTCCTCCTCCTCCTCCTCCTCCTTCTTCTTCTTCTTCTTCTTCCCCCCTCACTGATCAAACTAAGGCAGCACAACGCAAGGTGCATATTCCTGAAAATAATATCTCCCAGCCAACTCTTGCTTATGCACAGCAGGCAATTGCTGCTCCCAGGCTGACAAAACATGCCATTTTGCTCATCACTTCTGCAGCTTTTTGCTGCTTCCCTTCCGTCTCCAGTCCAAACACACAAAGTGGCGAAGTGCTGAGCAGAGCCAGGCGGAGCGTTCCTGACTCCTGTCGGAGGACCTGTTAATTTCTCTCTCCTTTCTTCCAAGCCTATCTCCAGGCCTCTTTACAGCCTCCTGCAAAGCCCCGAATCCAGCGTCAGCAAAAGTCAAGCACCTGCTTTGTTGTGACACACCTGGGATCCACCGTCACTGTGAAAACCAGAAAGAGCAGCAGAGAAATCTGCCAGTGCTTACTAAGCTACTCCCTGTATTGGTAGCCAGTCTTCAAGGCTCTTTGTCACAGTAGTCAAGCCAAAAATGAGAGACCAGGGTGGGTGATCCAGGCTAGTTCGGGTCTCAATGTCTGGCTGTAGTCTGGGACATAGAGAGATGAGTCTCATCCACAGACACCATCTGTCAAGGTTGACCTTAGCTCCAAGTGCACCTTTCCCTAAAGCAGAATGGTTCCAGGGCGTACCGCCCAGGGCAGGGGTAGGGAACCTGCAGCTCTCCAGATGTTCAGGAACTACAATTCCCATCAGCCCCTGTCAGCATGGCCAATTGGCCATGCTGGCAGAGGCTGATGGGAATTGTAGTTCCTGAACATCTGGAGAGCCGCAGTGGGGGGTGGGGGGGGGGGGGGGTGGGGGGGGGGGGGGGTGGGGGGGGGGGGGGGTGGGGGGGGGGGGGGGTGGGGGGGGGGGGGGGTGGGGGGGGGGGGGGGTGGGGGGGGGGGGGGGTGGGGGGGGGGGGGGGTGGGGGGGGGGGGGGGTGGGGGGGGGGGGGGGTGGGGGGGGGGGGGGGTGGGGGGGGGGGGGGGTGGGGGGGGGGGGGGGTGGGGGGGGGGGGGGGTGGGGGGGGGGGGGGGTGGGGGGGGGGGGGGGTGGGGGGGGGGGGGGGTGGGGGGGGGGGGGGGTGGGGGGGGGGGGGGGTGGGGGGGGGGGGGGGTGGGGGGGGGGGGGGGTGGGGGGGGGGGGGGGTGGGGGGGGGGGGGGGTGGGGGGGGGGGGGGGTGGGGGGGGGGGGGGGTGGGGGGGGGGGGGGGTGGGGGGGGGGGGGGGTGGGGGGGGGGGGGGGTGGGGGGGGGGGGGGGTGGGGGGGGGGGGGGGTGGGGGGGGGGGGGGGTGGGGGGGGGGGGGGGTGGGGGGGGGGGGGGGTGGGGGGGGGGGGGGGTGGGGGGGGGGGGGGGTGGGGGGGGGGGGGGGTGGGGGGGGGGGGGGGTGGGGGGGGGGGGGGGTGGGGGGGGGGGGGGGTGGGGGGGGGGGGGGGTGGGGGGGGGGGGGGGTGGGGGGGGGGGGGGGTGGGGGGGGGGGGGGGTGGGGGGGGGGGGGGGTGGGGGGGGGGGGGGGTGGGGGGGGGGGGGGGTGGGGGGGGGGGGGGGTGGGGGGGGGGGGGGGTGGGGGGGGGGGGGGGTGGGGGGGGGGGGGGGTGGGGGGGGGGGGGGGTGGGGGGGGGGGGGGGTGGGGGGGGGGGGGGGTGGGGGGGGGGGGGGGTGGGGGGGGGGGGGGGTGGGGGGGGGGGGGGGTGGGGGGGGGGGGGGGTGGGGGGGGGGGGGGGTGGGGGGGGGGGGGGGTGGGGGGGGGGGGGGGTGGGGGGGGGGGGGGGTGGGGGGGGGGGGGGGTGGGGGGGGGGGGGGGTGGGGGGGGGGGGGGGTGGGGGGGGGGGGGGGTGGGGGGGGGGGGGGGTGGGGGGGGGGGGGGGTGGGGGGGGGGGGGGGTGGGGGGGGGGGGGGGTGGGGGGGGGGGGGGGTGGGGGGGGGGGGGGGTGGGGGGGGGGGGGGGTGGGGGGGGGGGGGGGTGGGGGGGGGGGGGGGTGGGGGGGGGGGGGGGTGGGGGGGGGGGGGGGTGGGGGGGGGGGGGGGTGGGGGGGGGGGGGGGTGGGGGGGGGGGGGGGTGGGGGGGGGGGGGGGTGGGGGGGGGGGGGGGTGGGGGGGGGGGGGGGTGGGGGGGGGGGGGGGTGGGGGGGGGGGGGGGTGGGGGGGGGGGGGGGTGGGGGGGGGGGGGGGTGGGGGGGGGGGGGGGTGGGGGGGGGGGGGGGTGGGGGGGGGGGGGGGTGGGGGGGGGGGGGGGTGGGGGGGGGGGGGGGTGGGGGGGGGGGGGGGTGGGGGGGGGGGGGGGTGGGGGGGGGGGGGGGTGGGGGGGGGGGGGGGTGGGGGGGGGGGGGGGTGGGGGGGGGGGGGGGTGGGGGGGGGGGGGGGTGGGGGGGGGGGGGGGTGGGGGGGGGGGGGGGTGGGGGGGGGGGGGGGTGGGGGGGGGGGGGGGTGGGGGGGGGGGGGGGTGGGGGGGGGGGGGGGTGGGGGGGGGGGGGGGTGGGGGGGGGGGGGGGTGGGGGGGGGGGGGGGTGGGGGGGGGGGGGGGTGGGGGGGGGGGGGGGTGGGGGGGGGGGGGGGTGGGGGGGGGGGGGGGTGGGGGGGGGGGGGGGTGGGGGGGGGGGGGGGTGGGGGGGGGGGGGGGTGGGGGGGGGGGGGGGTGGGGGGGGGGGGGGGTGGGGGGGGGGGGGGGTGGGGGGGGGGGGGGGTGGGGGGGGGGGGGGGTGGGGGGGGGGGGGGGTGGGGGGGGGGGGGGGTGGGGGGGGGGGGGGGTGGGGGGGGGGGGGGGTGGGGGGGGGGGGGGGTGGGGGGGGGGGGGGGTGGGGGGGGGGGGGGGTGGGGGGGGGGGGGGGTGGGGGGGGGGGGGGGTGGGGGGGGGGGGGGGTGGGGGGGGGGGGGGGTGGGGGGGGGGGGGGGTGGGGGGGGGGGGGGGTGGGGGGGGGGGGGGGTGGGGGGGGGGGGGGGTGGGGGGGGGGGGGGGTGGGGGGGGGGGGGGGTGGGGGGGGGGGGGGGTGGGGGGGGGGGGGGGTGGGGGGGGGGGGGGGTGGGGGGGGGGGGGGGTGGGGGGGGGGGGGGGTGGGGGGGGGGGGGGGTGGGGGGGGGGGGGGGTGGGGGGGGGGGGGGGTGGGGGGGGGGGGGGGTGGGGGGGGGGGGGGGTGGGGGGGGGGGGGGGTGGGGGGGGGGGGGGGTGGGGGGGGGGGGGGGTGGGGGGGGGGGGGGGTGGGGGGGGGGGGGGGTGGGGGGGGGGGGGGGTGGGGGGGGGGGGGGGTGGGGGGGGGGGGGGGTGGGGGGGGGGGGGGGTGGGGGGGGGGGGGGGTGGGGGGGGGGGGGGGTGGGGGGGGGGGGGGGTGGGGGGGGGGGGGGGTGGGGGGGGGGGGGGGTGGGGGGGGGGGGGGGTGGGGGGGGGGGGGGGTGGGGGGGGGGGGGGGTGGGGGGGGGGGGGGGTGGGGGGGGGGGGGGGTGGGGGGGGGGGGGGGTGGGGGGGGGGGGGGGTGGGGGGGGGGGGGGGTGGGGGGGGGGGGGGGTGGGGGGGGGGGGGGGTGGGGGGGGGGGGGGGTGGGGGGGGGGGGGGGTGGGGGGGGGGGGGGGTGGGGGGGGGGGGGGGTGGGGGGGGGGGGGGGTGGGGGGGGGGGGGGGTGGGGGGGGGGGGGGGTGGGGGGGGGGGGGGGTGGGGGGGGGGGGGGGTGGGGGGGGGGGGGGGTGGGGGGGGGGGGGGGTGGGGGGGGGGGGGGGTGGGGGGGGGGGGGGGTGGGGGGGGGGGGGGGTGGGGGGGGGGGGGGGTGGGGGGGGGGGGGGGTGGGGGGGGGGGGGGGTGGGGGGGGGGGGGGGTGGGGGGGGGGGGGGGTGGGGGGGGGGGGGGGTGGGGGGGGGGGGGGGTGGGGGGGGGGGGGGGTGGGGGGGGGGGGGGGTGGGGGGGGGGGGGGGTGGGGGGGGGGGGGGGTGGGGGGGGGGGGGGGTGGGGGGGGGGGGGGGTGGGGGGGGGGGGGGGTGGGGGGGGGGGGGGGTGGGGGGGGGGGGGGGTGGGGGGGGGGGGGGGTGGGGGGGGGGGGGGGTGGGGGGGGGGGGGGGTGGGGGGGGGGGGGGGTGGGGGGGGGGGGGGGTGGGGGGGGGGGGGGGTGGGGGGGGGGGGGGGTGGGGGGGGGGGGGGGTGGGGGGGGGGGGGGGTGGGGGGGGGGGGGGGTGGGGGGGGGGGGGGGTGGGGGGGGGGGGGGGTGGGGGGGGGGGGGGGTGGGGGGGGGGGGGGGTGGGGGGGGGGGGGGGTGGGGGGGGGGGGGGGTGGGGGGGGGGGGGGGTGGGGGGGGGGGGGGGTGGGGGGGGGGGGGGGTGGGGGGGGGGGGGGGTGGGGGGGGGGGGGGGTGGGGGGGGGGGGGGGTGGGGGGGGGGGGGGGTGGGGGGGGGGGGGGGTGGGGGGGGGGGGGGGTGGGGGGGGGGGGGGGTGGGGGGGGGGGGGGGTGGGGGGGGGGGGGGGTGGGGGGGGGGGGGGGTGGGGGGGGGGGGGGGTGGGGGGGGGGGGGGGTGGGGGGGGGGGGGGGTGGGGGGGGGGGGGGGTGGGGGGGGGGGGGGGTGGGGGGGGGGGGGGGTGGGGGGGGGGGGGGGTGGGGGGGGGGGGGGGTGGGGGGGGGGGGGGGTGGGGGGGGGGGGGGGTGGGGGGGGGGGGGGGTGGGGGGGGGGGGGGGTGGGGGGGGGGGGGGGTGGGGGGGGGGGGGGGTGGGGGGGGGGGGGGGTGGGGGGGGGGGGGGGTGGGGGGGGGGGGGGGTGGGGGGGGGGGGGGGTGGGGGGGGGGGGGGGTGGGGGGGGGGGGGGGTGGGGGGGGGGGGGGGTGGGGGGGGGGGGGGGTGGGGGGGGGGGGGGGTGGGGGGGGGGGGGGGTGGGGGGGGGGGGGGGTGGGGGGGGGGGGGGGTGGGGGGGGGGGGGGGTGGGGGGGGGGGGGGGTGGGGGGGGGGGGGGGTGGGGGGGGGGGGGGGTGGGGGGGGGGGGGGGTGGGGGGGGGGGGGGGTGGGGGGGGGGGGGGGTGGGGGGGGGGGGGGGTGGGGGGGGGGGGGGGTGGGGGGGGGGGGGGGTGGGGGGGGGGGGGGGTGGGGGGGGGGGGGGGTGGGGGGGGGGGGGGGTGGGGGGGGGGGGGGGTGGGGGGGGGGGGGGGTGGGGGGGGGGGGGGGTGGGGGGGGGGGGGGGTGGGGGGGGGGGGGGGTGGGGGGGGGGGGGGGTGGGGGGGGGGGGGGGTGGGGGGGGGGGGGGGTGGGGGGGGGGGGGGGTGGGGGGGGGGGGGGGTGGGGGGGGGGGGGGGTGGGGGGGGGGGGGGGTGGGGGGGGGGGGGGGTGGGGGGGGGGGGGGGTGGGGGGGGGGGGGGGTGGGGGGGGGGGGGGGTGGGGGGGGGGGGGGGTGGGGGGGGGGGGGGGTGGGGGGGGGGGGGGGTGGGGGGGGGGGGGGGTGGGGGGGGGGGGGGGTGGGGGGGGGGGGGGGTGGGGGGGGGGGGGGGTGGGGGGGGGGGGGGGTGGGGGGGGGGGGGGGTGGGGGGGGGGGGGGGTGGGGGGGGGGGGGGGTGGGGGGGGGGGGGGGTGGGGGGGGGGGGGGGTGGGGGGGGGGGGGGGTGGGGGGGGGGGGGGGTGGGGGGGGGGGGGGGTGGGGGGGGGGGGGGGTGGGGGGGGGGGGGGGTGGGGGGGGGGGGGGGTGGGGGGGGGGGGGGGTGGGGGGGGGGGGGGGTGGGGGGGGGGGGGGGTGGGGGGGGGGGGGGGTGGGGGGGGGGGGGGGTGGGGGGGGGGGGGGGTGGGGGGGGGGGGGGGTGGGGGGGGGGGGGGGTGGGGGGGGGGGGGGGTGGGGGGGGGGGGGGGTGGGGGGGGGGGGGGGTGGGGGGGGGGGGGGGTGGGGGGGGGGGGGGGTGGGGGGGGGGGGGGGTGGGGGGGGGGGGGGGTGGGGGGGGGGGGGGGTGGGGGGGGGGGGGGGTGGGGGGGGGGGGGGGTGGGGGGGGGGGGGGGTGGGGGGGGGGGGGGGTGGGGGGGGGGGGGGGTGGGGGGGGGGGGGGGTGGGGGGGGGGGGGGGTGGGGGGGGGGGGGGGTGGGGGGGGGGGGGGGTGGGGGGGGGGGGGGGTGGGGGGGGGGGGGGGTGGGGGGGGGGGGGGGTGGGGGGGGGGGGGGGTGGGGGGGGGGGGGGGTGGGGGGGGGGGGGGGTGGGGGGGGGGGGGGGTGGGGGGGGGGGGGGGTGGGGGGGGGGGGGGGTGGGGGGGGGGGGGGGTGGGGGGGGGGGGGGGTGGGGGGGGGGGGGGGTGGGGGGGGGGGGGGGTGGGGGGGGGGGGGGGTGGGGGGGGGGGGGGGTGGGGGGGGGGGGGGGTGGGGGGGGGGGGGGGTGGGGGGGGGGGGGGGTGGGGGGGGGGGGGGGTGGGGGGGGGGGGGGGTGGGGGGGGGGGGGGGTGGGGGGGGGGGGGGGTGGGGGGGGGGGGGGGTGGGGGGGGGGGGGGGTGGGGGGGGGGGGGGGTGGGGGGGGGGGGGGGTGGGGGGGGGGGGGGGTGGGGGGGGGGGGGGGTGGGGGGGGGGGGGGGTGGGGGGGGGGGGGGGTGGGGGGGGGGGGGGGTGGGGGGGGGGGGGGGTGGGGGGGGGGGGGGGTGGGGGGGGGGGGGGGTGGGGGGGGGGGGGGGTGGGGGGGGGGGGGGGTGGGGGGGGGGGGGGGTGGGGGGGGGGGGGGGTGGGGGGGGGGGGGGGTGGGGGGGGGGGGGGGTGGGGGGGGGGGGGGGTGGGGGGGGGGGGGGGTGGGGGGGGGGGGGGGTGGGGGGGGGGGGGGGTGGGGGGGGGGGGGGGTGGGGGGGGGGGGGGGTGGGGGGGGGGGGGGGTGGGGGGGGGGGGGGGTGGGGGGGGGGGGGGGTGGGGGGGGGGGGGGGTGGGGGGGGGGGGGGGTGGGGGGGGGGGGGGGTGGGGGGGGGGGGGGGTGGGGGGGGGGGGGGGTGGGGGGGGGGGGGGGTGGGGGGGGGGGGGGGTGGGGGGGGGGGGGGGTGGGGGGGGGGGGGGGTGGGGGGGGGGGGGGGTGGGGGGGGGGGGGGGTGGGGGGGGGGGGGGGTGGGGGGGGGGGGGGGTGGGGGGGGGGGGGGGTGGGGGGGGGGGGGGGTGGGGGGGGGGGGGGGTGGGGGGGGGGGGGGGTGGGGGGGGGGGGGGGTGGGGGGGGGGGGGGGTGGGGGGGGGGGGGGGTGGGGGGGGGGGGGGGTGGGGGGGGGGGGGGGTGGGGGGGGGGGGGGGTGGGGGGGGGGGGGGGTGGGGGGGGGGGGGGGTGGGGGGGGGGGGGGGTGGGGGGGGGGGGGGGTGGGGGGGGGGGGGGGTGGGGGGGGGGGGGGGTGGGGGGGGGGGGGGGTGGGGGGGGGGGGGGGTGGGGGGGGGGGGGGGTGGGGGGGGGGGGGGGTGGGGGGGGGGGGGGGTGGGGGGGGGGGGGGGTGGGGGGGGGGGGGGGTGGGGGGGGGGGGGGGTGGGGGGGGGGGGGGGTGGGGGGGGGGGGGGGTGGGGGGGGGGGGGGGTGGGGGGGGGGGGGGGTGGGGGGGGGGGGGGGTGGGGGGGGGGGGGGGTGGGGGGGGGGGGGGGTGGGGGGGGGGGGGGGTGGGGGGGGGGGGGGGTGGGGGGGGGGGGGGGTGGGGGGGGGGGGGGGTGGGGGGGGGGGGGGGTGGGGGGGGGGGGGGGTGGGGGGGGGGGGGGGTGGGGGGGGGGGGGGGTGGGGGGGGGGGGGGGTGGGGGGGGGGGGGGGTGGGGGGGGGGGGGGGTGGGGGGGGGGGGGGGTGGGGGGGGGGGGGGGTGGGGGGGGGGGGGGGTGGGGGGGGGGGGGGGTGGGGGGGGGGGGGGGTGGGGGGGGGGGGGGGTGGGGGGGGGGGGGGGTGGGGGGGGGGGGGGGTGGGGGGGGGGGGGGGTGGGGGGGGGGGGGGGTGGGGGGGGGGGGGGGTGGGGGGGGGGGGGGGTGGGGGGGGGGGGGGGTGGGGGGGGGGGGGGGTGGGGGGGGGGGGGGGTGGGGGGGGGGGGGGGTGGGGGGGGGGGGGGGTGGGGGGGGGGGGGGGTGGGGGGGGGGGGGGGTGGGGGGGGGGGGGGGTGGGGGGGGGGGGGGGTGGGGGGGGGGGGGGGTGGGGGGGGGGGGGGGTGGGGGGGGGGGGGGGTGGGGGGGGGGGGGGGTGGGGGGGGGGGGGGGTGGGGGGGGGGGGGGGTGGGGGGGGGGGGGGGTGGGGGGGGGGGGGGGTGGGGGGGGGGGGGGGTGGGGGGGGGGGGGGGTGGGGGGGGGGGGGGGTGGGGGGGGGGGGGGGTGGGGGGGGGGGGGGGTGGGGGGGGGGGGGGGTGGGGGGGGGGGGGGGTGGGGGGGGGGGGGGGTGGGGGGGGGGGGGGGTGGGGGGGGGGGGGGGTGGGGGGGGGGGGGGGTGGGGGGGGGGGGGGGTGGGGGGGGGGGGGGGTGGGGGGGGGGGGGGGTGGGGGGGGGGGGGGGTGGGGGGGGGGGGGGGTGGGGGGGGGGGGGGGTGGGGGGGGGGGGGGGTGGGGGGGGGGGGGGGTGGGGGGGGGGGGGGGTGGGGGGGGGGGGGGGTGGGGGGGGGGGGGGGTGGGGGGGGGGGGGGGTGGGGGGGGGGGGGGGTGGGGGGGGGGGGGGGTGGGGGGGGGGGGGGGTGGGGGGGGGGGGGGGTGGGGGGGGGGGGGGGTGGGGGGGGGGGGGGGTGGGGGGGGGGGGGGGTGGGGGGGGGGGGGGGTGGGGGGGGGGGGGGGTGGGGGGGGGGGGGGGTGGGGGGGGGGGGGGGTGGGGGGGGGGGGGGGTGGGGGGGGGGGGGGGTGGGGGGGGGGGGGGGTGGGGGGGGGGGGGGGTGGGGGGGGGGGGGGGTGGGGGGGGGGGGGGGTGGGGGGGGGGGGGGGTGGGGGGGGGGGGGGGTGGGGGGGGGGGGGGGTGGGGGGGGGGGGGGGTGGGGGGGGGGGGGGGTGGGGGGGGGGGGGGGTGGGGGGGGGGGGGGGTGGGGGGGGGGGGGGGTGGGGGGGGGGGGGGGTGGGGGGGGGGGGGGGTGGGGGGGGGGGGGGGTGGGGGGGGGGGGGGGTGGGGGGGGGGGGGGGTGGGGGGGGGGGGGGGTGGGGGGGGGGGGGGGTGGGGGGGGGGGGGGGTGGGGGGGGGGGGGGGTGGGGGGGGGGGGGGGTGGGGGGGGGGGGGGGTGGGGGGGGGGGGGGGTGGGGGGGGGGGGGGGTGGGGGGGGGGGGGGGTGGGGGGGGGGGGGGGTGGGGGGGGGGGGGGGTGGGGGGGGGGGGGGGTGGGGGGGGGGGGGGGTGGGGGGGGGGGGGGGTGGGGGGGGGGGGGGGTGGGGGGGGGGGGGGGTGGGGGGGGGGGGGGGTGGGGGGGGGGGGGGGTGGGGGGGGGGGGGGGTGGGGGGGGGGGGGGGTGGGGGGGGGGGGGGGTGGGGGGGGGGGGGGGTGGGGGGGGGGGGGGGTGGGGGGGGGGGGGGGTGGGGGGGGGGGGGGGTGGGGGGGGGGGGGGGTGGGGGGGGGGGGGGGTGGGGGGGGGGGGGGGTGGGGGGGGGGGGGGGTGGGGGGGGGGGGGGGTGGGGGGGGGGGGGGGTGGGGGGGGGGGGGGGTGGGGGGGGGGGGGGGTGGGGGGGGGGGGGGGTGGGGGGGGGGGGGGGTGGGGGGGGGGGGGGGTGGGGGGGGGGGGGGGTGGGGGGGGGGGGGGGTGGGGGGGGGGGGGGGTGGGGGGGGGGGGGGGTGGGGGGGGGGGGGGGTGGGGGGGGGGGGGGGTGGGGGGGGGGGGGGGTGGGGGGGGGGGGGGGTGGGGGGGGGGGGGGGTGGGGGGGGGGGGGGGTGGGGGGGGGGGGGGGTGGGGGGGGGGGGGGGTGGGGGGGGGGGGGGGTGGGGGGGGGGGGGGGTGGGGGGGGGGGGGGGTGGGGGGGGGGGGGGGTGGGGGGGGGGGGGGGTGGGGGGGGGGGGGGGTGGGGGGGGGGGGGGGTGGGGGGGGGGGGGGGTGGGGGGGGGGGGGGGTGGGGGGGGGGGGGGGTGGGGGGGGGGGGGGGTGGGGGGGGGGGGGGGTGGGGGGGGGGGGGGGTGGGGGGGGGGGGGGGTGGGGGGGGGGGGGGGTGGGGGGGGGGGGGGGTGGGGGGGGGGGGGGGTGGGGGGGGGGGGGGGTGGGGGGGGGGGGGGGTGGGGGGGGGGGGGGGTGGGGGGGGGGGGGGGTGGGGGGGGGGGGGGGTGGGGGGGGGGGGGGGTGGGGGGGGGGGGGGGTGGGGGGGGGGGGGGGTGGGGGGGGGGGGGGGTGGGGGGGGGGGGGGGTGGGGGGGGGGGGGGGTGGGGGGGGGGGGGGGTGGGGGGGGGGGGGGGTGGGGGGGGGGGGGGGTGGGGGGGGGGGGGGGTGGGGGGGGGGGGGGGTGGGGGGGGGGGGGGGTGGGGGGGGGGGGGGGTGGGGGGGGGGGGGGGTGGGGGGGGGGGGGGGTGGGGGGGGGGGGGGGTGGGGGGGGGGGGGGGTGGGGGGGGGGGGGGGTGGGGGGGGGGGGGGGTGGGGGGGGGGGGGGGTGGGGGGGGGGGGGGGTGGGGGGGGGGGGGGGTGGGGGGGGGGGGGGGTGGGGGGGGGGGGGGGTGGGGGGGGGGGGGGGTGGGGGGGGGGGGGGGTGGGGGGGGGGGGGGGTGGGGGGGGGGGGGGGTGGGGGGGGGGGGGGGTGGGGGGGGGGGGGGGTGGGGGGGGGGGGGGGTGGGGGGGGGGGGGGGTGGGGGGGGGGGGGGGTGGGGGGGGGGGGGGGTGGGGGGGGGGGGGGGTGGGGGGGGGGGGGGGTGGGGGGGGGGGGGGGTGGGGGGGGGGGGGGGTGGGGGGGGGGGGGGGTGGGGGGGGGGGGGGGTGGGGGGGGGGGGGGGTGGGGGGGGGGGGGGGTGGGGGGGGGGGGGGGTGGGGGGGGGGGGGGGTGGGGGGGGGGGGGGGTGGGGGGGGGGGGGGGTGGGGGGGGGGGGGGGTGGGGGGGGGGGGGGGTGGGGGGGGGGGGGGGTGGGGGGGGGGGGGGGTGGGGGGGGGGGGGGGTGGGGGGGGGGGGGGGTGGGGGGGGGGGGGGGTGGGGGGGGGGGGGGGTGGGGGGGGGGGGGGGTGGGGGGGGGGGGGGGTGGGGGGGGGGGGGGGTGGGGGGGGGGGGGGGTGGGGGGGGGGGGGGGTGGGGGGGGGGGGGGGTGGGGGGGGGGGGGGGTGGGGGGGGGGGGGGGTGGGGGGGGGGGGGGGTGGGGGGGGGGGGGGGTGGGGGGGGGGGGGGGTGGGGGGGGGGGGGGGTGGGGGGGGGGGGGGGTGGGGGGGGGGGGGGGTGGGGGGGGGGGGGGGTGGGGGGGGGGGGGGGTGGGGGGGGGGGGGGGTGGGGGGGGGGGGGGGTGGGGGGGGGGGGGGGTGGGGGGGGGGGGGGGTGGGGGGGGGGGGGGGTGGGGGGGGGGGGGGGTGGGGGGGGGGGGGGGTGGGGGGGGGGGGGGGTGGGGGGGGGGGGGGGTGGGGGGGGGGGGGGGTGGGGGGGGGGGGGGGTGGGGGGGGGGGGGGGTGGGGGGGGGGGGGGGTGGGGGGGGGGGGGGGTGGGGGGGGGGGGGGGTGGGGGGGGGGGGGGGTGGGGGGGGGGGGGGGTGGGGGGGGGGGGGGGTGGGGGGGGGGGGGGGTGGGGGGGGGGGGGGGTGGGGGGGGGGGGGGGTGGGGGGGGGGGGGGGTGGGGGGGGGGGGGGGTGGGGGGGGGGGGGGGTGGGGGGGGGGGGGGGTGGGGGGGGGGGGGGGTGGGGGGGGGGGGGGGTGGGGGGGGGGGGGGGTGGGGGGGGGGGGGGGTGGGGGGGGGGGGGGGTGGGGGGGGGGGGGGGTGGGGGGGGGGGGGGGTGGGGGGGGGGGGGGGTGGGGGGGGGGGGGGGTGGGGGGGGGGGGGGGTGGGGGGGGGGGGGGGTGGGGGGGGGGGGGGGTGGGGGGGGGGGGGGGTGGGGGGGGGGGGGGGTGGGGGGGGGGGGGGGTGGGGGGGGGGGGGGGTGGGGGGGGGGGGGGGTGGGGGGGGGGGGGGGTGGGGGGGGGGGGGGGTGGGGGGGGGGGGGGGTGGGGGGGGGGGGGGGTGGGGGGGGGGGGGGGTGGGGGGGGGGGGGGGTGGGGGGGGGGGGGGGTGGGGGGGGGGGGGGGTGGGGGGGGGGGGGGGTGGGGGGGGGGGGGGGTGGGGGGGGGGGGGGGTGGGGGGGGGGGGGGGTGGGGGGGGGGGGGGGTGGGGGGGGGGGGGGGTGGGGGGGGGGGGGGGTGGGGGGGGGGGGGGGTGGGGGGGGGGGGGGGTGGGGGGGGGGGGGGGTGGGGGGGGGGGGGGGTGGGGGGGGGGGGGGGTGGGGGGGGGGGGGGGTGGGGGGGGGGGGGGGTGGGGGGGGGGGGGGGTGGGGGGGGGGGGGGGTGGGGGGGGGGGGGGGTGGGGGGGGGGGGGGGTGGGGGGGGGGGGGGGTGGGGGGGGGGGGGGGTGGGGGGGGGGGGGGGTGGGGGGGGGGGGGGGTGGGGGGGGGGGGGGGTGGGGGGGGGGGGGGGTGGGGGGGGGGGGGGGTGGGGGGGGGGGGGGGTGGGGGGGGGGGGGGGTGGGGGGGGGGGGGGGTGGGGGGGGGGGGGGGTGGGGGGGGGGGGGGGTGGGGGGGGGGGGGGGTGGGGGGGGGGGGGGGTGGGGGGGGGGGGGGGTGGGGGGGGGGGGGGGTGGGGGGGGGGGGGGGTGGGGGGGGGGGGGGGTGGGGGGGGGGGGGGGTGGGGGGGGGGGGGGGTGGGGGGGGGGGGGGGTGGGGGGGGGGGGGGGTGGGGGGGGGGGGGGGTGGGGGGGGGGGGGGGTGGGGGGGGGGGGGGGTGGGGGGGGGGGGGGGTGGGGGGGGGGGGGGGTGGGGGGGGGGGGGGGTGGGGGGGGGGGGGGGTGGGGGGGGGGGGGGGTGGGGGGGGGGGGGGGTGGGGGGGGGGGGGGGTGGGGGGGGGGGGGGGTGGGGGGGGGGGGGGGTGGGGGGGGGGGGGGGTGGGGGGGGGGGGGGGTGGGGGGGGGGGGGGGTGGGGGGGGGGGGGGGTGGGGGGGGGGGGGGGTGGGGGGGGGGGGGGGTGGGGGGGGGGGGGGGTGGGGGGGGGGGGGGGTGGGGGGGGGGGGGGGTGGGGGGGGGGGGGGGTGGGGGGGGGGGGGGGTGGGGGGGGGGGGGGGTGGGGGGGGGGGGGGGTGGGGGGGGGGGGGGGTGGGGGGGGGGGGGGGTGGGGGGGGGGGGGGGTGGGGGGGGGGGGGGGTGGGGGGGGGGGGGGGTGGGGGGGGGGGGGGGTGGGGGGGGGGGGGGGTGGGGGGGGGGGGGGGTGGGGGGGGGGGGGGGTGGGGGGGGGGGGGGGTGGGGGGGGGGGGGGGTGGGGGGGGGGGGGGGTGGGGGGGGGGGGGGGTGGGGGGGGGGGGGGGTGGGGGGGGGGGGGGGTGGGGGGGGGGGGGGGTGGGGGGGGGGGGGGGTGGGGGGGGGGGGGGGTGGGGGGGGGGGGGGGTGGGGGGGGGGGGGGGTGGGGGGGGGGGGGGGTGGGGGGGGGGGGGGGTGGGGGGGGGGGGGGGTGGGGGGGGGGGGGGGTGGGGGGGGGGGGGGGTGGGGGGGGGGGGGGGTGGGGGGGGGGGGGGGTGGGGGGGGGGGGGGGTGGGGGGGGGGGGGGGTGGGGGGGGGGGGGGGTGGGGGGGGGGGGGGGTGGGGGGGGGGGGGGGTGGGGGGGGGGGGGGGTGGGGGGGGGGGGGGGTGGGGGGGGGGGGGGGTGGGGGGGGGGGGGGGTGGGGGGGGGGGGGGGTGGGGGGGGGGGGGGGTGGGGGGGGGGGGGGGTGGGGGGGGGGGGGGGTGGGGGGGGGGGGGGGTGGGGGGGGGGGGGGGTGGGGGGGGGGGGGGGTGGGGGGGGGGGGGGGTGGGGGGGGGGGGGGGTGGGGGGGGGGGGGGGTGGGGGGGGGGGGGGGTGGGGGGGGGGGGGGGTGGGGGGGGGGGGGGGTGGGGGGGGGGGGGGGTGGGGGGGGGGGGGGGTGGGGGGGGGGGGGGGTGGGGGGGGGGGGGGGTGGGGGGGGGGGGGGGTGGGGGGGGGGGGGGGTGGGGGGGGGGGGGGGTGGGGGGGGGGGGGGGTGGGGGGGGGGGGGGGTGGGGGGGGGGGGGGGTGGGGGGGGGGGGGGGTGGGGGGGGGGGGGGGTGGGGGGGGGGGGGGGTGGGGGGGGGGGGGGGTGGGGGGGGGGGGGGGTGGGGGGGGGGGGGGGTGGGGGGGGGGGGGGGTGGGGGGGGGGGGGGGTGGGGGGGGGGGGGGGTGGGGGGGGGGGGGGGTGGGGGGGGGGGGGGGTGGGGGGGGGGGGGGGTGGGGGGGGGGGGGGGTGGGGGGGGGGGGGGGTGGGGGGGGGGGGGGGTGGGGGGGGGGGGGGGTGGGGGGGGGGGGGGGTGGGGGGGGGGGGGGGTGGGGGGGGGGGGGGGTGGGGGGGGGGGGGGGTGGGGGGGGGGGGGGGTGGGGGGGGGGGGGGGTGGGGGGGGGGGGGGGTGGGGGGGGGGGGGGGTGGGGGGGGGGGGGGGTGGGGGGGGGGGGGGGTGGGGGGGGGGGGGGGTGGGGGGGGGGGGGGGTGGGGGGGGGGGGGGGTGGGGGGGGGGGGGGGTGGGGGGGGGGGGGGGTGGGGGGGGGGGGGGGTGGGGGGGGGGGGGGGTGGGGGGGGGGGGGGGTGGGGGGGGGGGGGGGTGGGGGGGGGGGGGGGTGGGGGGGGGGGGGGGTGGGGGGGGGGGGGGGTGGGGGGGGGGGGGGGTGGGGGGGGGGGGGGGTGGGGGGGGGGGGGGGTGGGGGGGGGGGGGGGTGGGGGGGGGGGGGGGTGGGGGGGGGGGGGGGTGGGGGGGGGGGGGGGTGGGGGGGGGGGGGGGTGGGGGGGGGGGGGGGTGGGGGGGGGGGGGGGTGGGGGGGGGGGGGGGTGGGGGGGGGGGGGGGTGGGGGGGGGGGGGGGTGGGGGGGGGGGGGGGTGGGGGGGGGGGGGGGTGGGGGGGGGGGGGGGTGGGGGGGGGGGGGGGTGGGGGGGGGGGGGGGTGGGGGGGGGGGGGGGTGGGGGGGGGGGGGGGTGGGGGGGGGGGGGGGTGGGGGGGGGGGGGGGTGGGGGGGGGGGGGGGTGGGGGGGGGGGGGGGTGGGGGGGGGGGGGGGTGGGGGGGGGGGGGGGTGGGGGGGGGGGGGGGTGGGGGGGGGGGGGGGTGGGGGGGGGGGGGGGTGGGGGGGGGGGGGGGTGGGGGGGGGGGGGGGTGGGGGGGGGGGGGGGTGGGGGGGGGGGGGGGTGGGGGGGGGGGGGGGTGGGGGGGGGGGGGGGTGGGGGGGGGGGGGGGTGGGGGGGGGGGGGGGTGGGGGGGGGGGGGGGTGGGGGGGGGGGGGGGTGGGGGGGGGGGGGGGTGGGGGGGGGGGGGGGTGGGGGGGGGGGGGGGTGGGGGGGGGGGGGGGTGGGGGGGGGGGGGGGTGGGGGGGGGGGGGGGTGGGGGGGGGGGGGGGTGGGGGGGGGGGGGGGTGGGGGGGGGGGGGGGTGGGGGGGGGGGGGGGTGGGGGGGGGGGGGGGTGGGGGGGGGGGGGGGTGGGGGGGGGGGGGGGTGGGGGGGGGGGGGGGTGGGGGGGGGGGGGGGTGGGGGGGGGGGGGGGTGGGGGGGGGGGGGGGTGGGGGGGGGGGGGGGTGGGGGGGGGGGGGGGTGGGGGGGGGGGGGGGTGGGGGGGGGGGGGGGTGGGGGGGGGGGGGGGTGGGGGGGGGGGGGGGTGGGGGGGGGGGGGGGTGGGGGGGGGGGGGGGTGGGGGGGGGGGGGGGTGGGGGGGGGGGGGGGTGGGGGGGGGGGGGGGTGGGGGGGGGGGGGGGTGGGGGGGGGGGGGGGTGGGGGGGGGGGGGGGTGGGGGGGGGGGGGGGTGCCTCCTCCTCCTCCTCCTCCTTTCCCCATATTCTGGATAAAGCGTTTTGCGGAAAGTACCTATAAAATCGACTTTGTCCAGATGCACACCTTCAAATTTGATCTTCCACAAGGAGGTGATTGAGCGTTGTGTCGGCAGTGTTAGGCCCCCTGCCAGAAGTCAATGAGCCTTATCCCAACACGGGCAAACAGACGTTGAAGTCCTCCAAGAACTGCCCAACCGCAAAGCCTTTTCAGCAAACTTTCCAAGGAAGAAAGTTCAATTTGAGTGTTTATTACGCATTAGATAAATGGATAATCTTAACAACAACAAGATGACCAAGAAACAGCCCCCATGGTAGATAACACCAAGACTGAAAACTTGATTTCTCTCCCTAAAGTCATTTACTCCTAAATTCACAAACTTTAATGACTGCTCTGGAATTATTTATAAAAATAAATAGGATAATGGTGTAATTAAAACTCTAATGTTCCATTAATGCTGTTAGAGCATGGCTCGGGAGAGGACAGGATATACAAGCTGGCATTTGTTCACGAAAAAGTATCATGGTGGAAGTATCAGAGCAGCAAATAAGCTCCCACATAATGAGAAAAATTTACTAATGAATATACGCTGTGAGCCAATTAATTGCTTGTCCTTCAGATAGGTTTAAACACACTTAAGGGGCCTGAGTCAGGCAAGGAGTAGGAGAAACTCCTACCAAAGGACAGCGGCCCTTGCAAGGGATAAACATTTGGGGAGGTATGCACTTCCCCTCATGTGGCCCTCATGGAAGACTTGGCATTGGCTGCCTGCGGGCCCAGATAGCTTTTCTTGGGGCAATCGCCATAAAAGTCATTTTATTGAATAAAAATAATAAACAAATCTTGGTTGCTCTGAGCAGGAGGGCGAGAGACAAAACGAGCCATTCAGAAAAAAATTACAGAAAAAGACGCTTACAATTCAGAAGCATTTTTTTTAAAAAATTAGGTTTTGCTCCTCATCTAGGAAGAACCTGATGTGTGTAAATATGTACCCACGTAGACAGTCGTAGTCTATTTGGGGCAGACTGCGCCTCCTCATTAGAATCCAAAAGTCTCCAGGCTTATCTTAAAACTAAAGTTTATAGTTATAGTTTCAGAAATATGCATGAAATTGCTGATGCCCCAGTCAGGGGTCTGCAACCTGCGGCTCTCCAGATGTTCATGGACTACAAATCCCATCAGCCCCTGCCAGCATGGCAGAGTTGGAGCTAGTGTTCATTGCTTTCTGGTGGTTTCTGCCTTTTCTGGTAGGTACATCCCAGAAGGCTGTGTGGGTTGACTTTTCATCTCCATGGGGATAATTGTGTTCATTCCCCTGGAGTCCAATTTTGTTTCCCCCGCAATTTAATATCCACGTGGAGCAGTTGGGTCATCCGATATAGTGCCATCAGTACACTGGTGACGGCCATCACTGTTTCTCCTTTTCATCTGAACCTGGTGAGTCAGCCAGTCCTGAATAGGTGTCTGGAGATCAGTGGATGAGACGAAAGCGAATGCACCAAAGCTTTATCCACACAAGACAGTGATAAAGATAGTGAGGGATTCAGCAAATTGGTTCACAAGGGAAATGCCTTTTCTGGATGGGGTTTTGCTCGCCCAGAAAGATTAATAGCTCGGAGGTCCTTCTGAGTCCTACATTACTGCTGGAACCACAGGTGATAAGTTGCGCTCAGAGGTGCCTTTTATCAGCTTTGGCTGATTCACCAACTACACCTGTTAGCAGAACAAAAAGATGCTGCCATAACCATTTGTACCTCAGTGGTGTCCAGATTAGACTAATGCTGGCTGCTTAGGCTGGGTTTCAAGGCTACTCAGAACAGTTAAAAAAGCAGTCATTTGGGTTTCATTGGGTGGAGGACTGTGAGGAGAAGGACACTGATTATACACTGGGGCACTAGAACATCGGCAATCTAAGTGCTGGCTCTAAATCTTAAGGGGATTTGGCATGAAATATTTCCCTATGTCAGATGCTGCAAGTCCCGTTGTGATACCCAGTTCACTCTTGAAGGACATTGGAAAGACTTCTGGAGAGAGTGTTGCCTTGTAACGGAGGATACTTCTGATACTGAACTGAGCAAATGATCCCCACGTGAGGCCACCAGAGAGAGAGAGAGAGAGAGAGAGAGAGAGAGAGAGAGAGAGAGAGAGATGCAGACAAAGCAATCACTAACTCATCGCTTAAACATGATAGGGAGAGTTCCCGAAGGCAAAGAGAAGTTCTCATCCCCTTGCTTGCTTCCATTCATTCTACCATAATGGGTGTTATTAGAAATGTATCATATTTATTGTCCTATTATGGTGAATTAATCCTGCCCTAAATGCAGTTATTTTCCAGAGCCCATCGAGGACTTCACCCCAATCAGCTTTTATGATCGCCAAATGCATCCTCTATGTGGATAAGTCTTCTCCTTTCCTCCCAAGGCATTCTTTGCATACAGTGCTGCATTTCGGGATCTAAAAAAAGGGAGCTGAGTCACCTGCCACAGACTTCAGACTTGAGGTAGACGGCAGTTTTTAAAGTTTGTTAAAAATCAAGCTAAATAAAACCAAAGGAAAAGGGGGACAGCAATTTCACAAACCACTTTAGGTCCAGACCAGGGAGAAAACTGAGGTATAGATATCTAAGTGTGTGTGTGTGTGTGTGTGTGTGTAAAGTGCTGTCAAGTTGCAACTGACTTATGGCAACCCAGTGGGGTTTCAAGGTGGTTTGCCATTGATTGCTTCTGCAGAGTGAACCTGGACTTGTTGGTCTCCCTTCCAAGAACTAGCCAGGATGGACCCTGCTTAACATCTGAGATCTGTCAAGATCAGGCCACCTTGGCCCATCCAGGTCAGGGCAAACATCTAAACAAGATTATCATGATCTATTCTACAGATGACACCCCTTGAAAACAATCCAGACATTTCAACAGATATATGATCCAGTGGCCACATCAATCATTGGGACTGGTTACATCTAACACCAATGGGTTATGAGTTGCAAAGGGAAAACGATTTGGGATAGACGTACCTTCAAACAGAAACCCAATGTTTAGAAAGGTCTGCAGAGGCCCGGGTGCAGATATTTGGTGACAAATTTGTTAACTGTCACAGGAAGGATTTTACTGGGCAAACTTTGGAAATGAAACCTATTACCATTGATAGAACTCTGGAAACTTAACACGTTTAACATTTATGCTCATGAGAAAACCGATTCTTTTCAGGAACCCTTGGGAAGGCAGAACTGACACCAGTGAAAAATGTGTGGAACGACAGCAGCTGTTTCTTGGGAGCTGGAATAAGACCCCACCAACAGAAAGTGTCAGGCCAGAAGTATTTATTCTGATTGGATTCGATCGCTCAGACCAGTCAAGAGTTGCAACATACAAGGGTGCATGGAGTCCATATAGAGGAAAACCCAAGAAAATATATAGACAGTACAAGAGTCATAACTCTTGTACTATCTATATATTTTCTTGGGTTTTCCTCTAGATGGACTCCATGCATCCTTGTATGTTGCAAACACAACTGATGATCTTTAAAACAGCTCCAAAACGGGCATACATGTTTTGTTCGTAGCGCAGTGGTTTTCTATCATTTGTCTTTAGTTCCCCCTTGGAATTAATGTTTCTTTAAAAATCTTTTTGAAGGAGCATAGCAAACAAACAGCGATGTTGTGGGGGAGGAGCATTTTTAATTATTATTTTTCCTATCTACAGGAGCACGTTAGCACAAATGCACAATGTGGAAAAAAAAGCCGTTAAAAAGAACCCCCTCTGCTTCAGCCCTGATTGAAAGTATGAGCAAGAGACAGCTTTCCTTGTAATGCTGGGAGCTGGGTCAATTCCTGCCTCGAAAGTGTTGTTTTCAAACTTTTGCGACCTCGCTAATCATTTATTTTGTTGAGAGAAATCCCATAGGCTAAGTCTTGGGGAGCAGAAGTCTCATTCTGCAATTTTCTGCAGGATCCTGGCAAAGAAGCAGTCACGCCTAAAGGTTTGACACTGCAACCAGAGACAGAATTGGCTCTGGACCCGTTCGGGAATGTGTGACTGTTATGACAACAGAGCCTCAGAACAGCACGAGAAAGATGCCAAAGCCAAGGAAGAGAGAAGGATCCTAATTATCCAGACCTGAACAGTTATGATGTGATTCTTCTGAGAAGGAAACGTTGCCCCGTTCCACTCTCTTCCGAGAGCTCCAGATGAAGATAGGGAGCCATTAATTAAGGAGTCAACACTGGTCGAATCCCCATTACCGTCTTAGCCAGGTTTCAGAACACAAACTAACCAGGTTTGAGGGATGACCTCCCCATTGCTTGCGGGGCAGATTCCGTTTCTAGCCCTCGTTTTCCCTGTTCCGGCAGGACCTGGTTGCAAGTGCCATAGACTCCATTAACACGTTTCAGAGCTGATCCGAGGGGAGGGATGAGGGCTGAAACCCTGACTTGTTTCCCGCCCCGGAGTGTGACGCGGAACTCGGGCAACCAATCAGTGCTGCGATGCGCGTGCAGCCTTTCCTTGGTTTTGTTTCCGCTTTTGCAATCAACCAGCAGAAGGGGACGCAAACGTTAAACAGTCAAACGTGTAACTTTAAATTGTTAATGGTTTACACAGGTAACGATTAATTGTTTGCACAGATAAACAGTTAAACGTTAAACTTTTACACGCTGGGTTTTTTTAATCATGCCCCTACAATGTACGTTTCCACAGTGGGAAAAGGTCCCGCCCCATCAAGGCACGCCAGCCAATCAGGGGAGACTGGCGAAGCGAGCTCGCCTGGTAGTGGGGATTGCTAAGAGTTCTGCAACCGGGTGCGTCTGCTGTGTGCTCGCTGCGGTGGGGAGGGAGAAACTCTGATGAAGAGGACACGGTTTCACAACGAACAGGTTTGGATCTGCGTGCAAATTTCAAGTGGGGATTCGACCACTAACAATAAGCCGGCTTTACAAGGACCAGCTAAGTTGCAGGCAAACTAAGCAACTCTCGCACAAGTCTCTCAGTTCATGCCTTGCAGACTACCTAGAGTTGCCAACTCTGAGTGAGAAAATTCCTAGAGACTTGGGGACGGAGCCTGAGATGATGGAGTTAAGGGAAAGGAGCTCGGCAGTGTATGATGCTATAGATTCCAGTCTCTGACACTGCCATTTTCTGTAGGGGGTCTGAATATAGCCTGTAGATTAGTTGCCATTCTGGGAGAACACCAGCCCGTGCCCTTAGGTTGGTAATCCTAATGTTACTGCTATGACATGACCAACTCCACCCCCACCACGTGTTCAGTTATTCCAGTTCAGAATCAAGCCCCATCACGCGGTGTCTTCTATCCTTAGTAAAACAAACACACAAAATGCACCTGCCTTAACATCTGTCTCCCCCTGAACCTCCTCCATTTGAGAAATCAGCGCAAGGCCTTCCTCCTTTGCAACGGCACCAGAAAAACATTATCAATCAGCTTAATGAATCCTGGGCTTCAACAGGCTGCTTATCACTGGGTTGCTTTGAGCTCCAGCCTTTTAAATGGTCTTCCTTATTGTTATTCGCTTTTAACTGATTGTAAACAAACAACATATATATCACAGGAAAAGGGTAATGCTTCTACAGTAAAACATGCGTATGTGACCACAAAAATTATTTATGTATGTGATGACACTCTCTCTCTCTCTCTCTCTCTCTCTCTCACTCAGACACCCATATATATGCAACACCTTTCTGTGATTGCATCTTCCTTCAGATTATGGAAAAGAACCTCCAGAGCATAGTAATGCTCCCACCATGAGCATTTTATTTGACTGCCTGTCTGACAATCTGGTCAGCTATGAGTCCCCCTCCGCCTAAAAGGTTCGCTCATGATAATTACAGACTTCTTGTCCACAGTCCAGACTGCTGCTATCAGAATTGCTAACTTTTCCTTCCCAGCAGGCTTCTGCATCTTTTAATAGCTGGATGACAGCCAAAAATTCAACAGGTGCATCTTTTCAAACTATAGGGAATGCTCCCCCTGTCAGATTTCTGCATGTGTTAGGGATGTCCTGCTGTACATTTTATTAAGAAGAGGAAGAAGAAGAAGAAGAATAGGAGTAGGTTTGGATTTATACCCCACCTTTCTCTCCTGTAAGGAGACTCAAGGTGGCTTACAAGCTCCTTTCCCTTCCTCTCCCCATAACAGAACCCTGGTAATGTAGGTGTGGCTGAGAGAGTTCCAAAGAACTGTGACTAGCCCAAGGTCACCCAGTAGGAATACAGGAGTGCGGAAACTCATCTGGTTCACCAGATAGGCCTCTGCCACTCAGGTAGAAAAGTGGGGAATCAAACTCGGTTCTCCAGATTATAATCACCTGCTCTTAACCACTACTACCCCATGCTGGATCTAGTTAGGAATGTAGGTGCAATGTGTGTGCGTGTGTGTGTGTGTGACTGTGTGTAGATGTTACAAAGACCAGATCTAAATCGAAACAAGATTTAAACCAACCTTCATTTTTAACATCACTCCTGCCCCACCTGTGCTGCTCTGTTATGAACGTAAAAGGATGGCTGCAATGGACTGATGTTTCAAAGCATACAATGAAGTCCGTTCTGACACATGAAAGCTGGAACTTTCATGAGTCTTTGTTTTATTCTGCTCTACAGAATAACATAGCTATCTAGTTGACATAACAAAGTCTCACTGCAACTGTGACCTCATGGGGACACACAATAAGAGAAAACAGCTGTCCTCAAGCCCTTTCGTGCATGTCCCGAGGGCATCTGGCCTGGTCCCTTTAGGAATCTGGATACTGGACTAGATGAAGCCAGGGTGGATAAATATGCAATCATACATTCTTTCCAAACATACATATGCATCCCCGCTTTCTTAAAAGCCCATTTATTTTCAAACTGTGTTGCTAGGGATGTTTTGGACAGTCATCCTAGAAGAGAGGATCAGAAACAGTGGGCCTGGTTTAAATTGGAATTGATTAATTAACCAGCTAAAAGGCAGGTGATTAATGAACTACAAATTCTTTTATCAATTGAGGGGTGTCCTACCATGGACCGAGACAAAATTAGGCTGCTCCAGTGAGGTCAGCAGCAGCCTTCAAAAGGAACAAGGGTCTGCAGCCACTAAGCCAGGGGCCTGCAACCTGCCGCTCTCCAGATGTTCATGGACTACAATTCCCATCAGCCCCTGCCAGCATGGTCAATTGGCCATACTGGCAGGGGCTGATGGGAATTGTATTCCATGGACATCTGGTGATCCGCAGGTTGCAGACCCTTGCACTAAGCTATCACTGGAGGATCACATTATCGGTGGGCATTGTGATATGGCAGGAGTGCCAGCCAGGTGAGTCACTGATATCAGTCGTTCCATTGGGCAGCTCTGTATGATTCTCACTTGGGCACCCTTCTGCCCACCTTATGATCCCTTTCTTAAAGGGCACAGGCCCCCCATACCCACAGTTACAGCTCAGGAGTAGACTTTTCCTACATGCTACATGTTGTTGCAACCTCCCAACTAATCTGCAACCTCCCAACTAATCTGCAATTTATCCCTAAGGACAGGCACCACACCTACGCACCTCCAACTTGTTGAGCCTTTTATGTTTTAGTGGGCTGCCAACTGGGTGATTTGCAACGCAATCCCGAGAAAAGGGTGAAACAATTAAGGTAGTGGTATGACCCCGGTGCCAGCGTAAATGCCACTTGTGCCAGCCTAAAGGGTATTTATGAAGGTGCAGAGGCACTTATGCTGGTGCTGGGGCAGTGCTCCTCCAGTTTAAAAGCGCATGCCAGCACTGAAAGGGGCATTCATGGGGTGTGTGTGTGACTTTATTGGGCTCCCTGGGCCCTTTTGGCCAGGAAATGCCTCCATTTGCCAGCACAGACTTTCGCCAGCAAAATCAGTGGCGCAGCCCATTGAGAGCCACAGGCCACTTTCATGGGGGAGGGGGCAGTGTCTCTTTCAACTTGCTGTCCGTGGTGCAGCGAGCTTTCTTGGCGGCAGCACGGCTGCGCTGTGGCTCCGACAGCTCTGCTCGTGGCACAACTACCCCTCACACAGGGTTGCCCTGCCCAAATGATTTGATAAACCTGGGTAGGAAGAAGGACCAGTTTGTCATAAATCCCTCCCTGGCATCTTTATGCATTTACTTATCATCCAAACATTTTACAGGTTTCCCCCAGGCATTTACTAGCCGTGGAGATCTGCTCTATTGGGTCGCAGGAGATGGCCATAACAGTGTCACTGGAGCCCAGATATATGGCTGGGGAGGTCACCTCTCAGTAATCATGGGAGCTGAGGCTGTGGGAGAAGAAAGCAAATCAGTGCACGGATCAGACCCCCCAAGAGGATATCTTGTGCGGCACATCTTTTTGGTTTTTATCCTGAGGATTCTCAGCAAGATGTAATGCATTTAAATGCATGTAAAAAAAAAAATCAAGGATCAATCATATATTTAAAAGCCAGTCTCTGGCTGGTACCCTGAGAGCCAGCATGATGTAGTGGTTAAGAGCAGGTGGATTCTAATCCGGAGAACTGGGTTTGGTTCCCCATTCCTCCATCTGAGTGGTGGAGGCTTCTCTGGTGAACCAAATGTGTTTCTGCACTCCGATATTCCTGCTAAGTGACCTTGGGCTAGTCACAGTTCTTCAGAACTCTCTCAGCCCCACCTACCTCACAAGGTGTCTGTTGTGAGGAGAGGAAGGGAAAGGAGCTTGTAAGCCACCTTGAGCAGCAGTGGCGTAGGAGGTTAAGAGCTTGTGTATCTAATCTGGAGGAACCGGGTTTGATTCCCAGCTCTGCCGCCTGAGCTGTGGAGGCTTATCTGGGGAATTCAGGTCAGCCTGTGCACTCCCACACACGCCAGCTGGGTGACCTTGGGCTAGTCACAGCTTCTCGGAGCTCTCTCAGCCCCACCTACCTCACAGGGTGTTTGTTGTGAGGGGGGAAGGGCAAGGAGATTGTAAGCCCCTTTGAGTCTCCTGCAGGAGAGAAAGGGGGGATATAAATCCAAACTCTTCTTCTTCTTCTTACAGGAGCGAAAGGTGGGGTATATACAACAACTCCTCCTGCTGCCTGGGTAAGGTTCCTATTTTTGGGAAGGAGTAACTGGATGAGTGGTCAAGGCATACATCAGACTCGAGGCTGCTGAAGGTCACACTGGGCGGACCCCAAGCAACCGCTATAAGCTATTTCCCGATGCTTCCTCTGCACTGGCCAAAAGCCAGTCCAGTCAGCAGCATCACACATGGCTACCCAGCGAGCCATGATTTTCAGTCTGAGTAGTCGTTGCTTCCACACAGGGACGATTCCCCAATTTGTTTGTTGCCACACTGGGCCACTCCCCACTTACCTCCTCTGTGTGCAACCACGCAGCGACCCCACTAGAAAAGCCTCCGTGGCTTTTGACCACCGAGACATTTGTCTCCCACTGCTCAGGCTCCCGGAGCGCGAAGCCTTCGAAGCGGTGCCCTTCACCCCTCTCCTCCGGCACTCGGGGGTCCTGTGGCTGCTCCGCACGTCGGGCAGCAGGCAAGGCGTGCCGGACCGCAGGCGCAGGCGCTGGTGGTGCGCCAGTTCCGGCCGGGGGGGCTTGGCCGCCGGACCGGGCGACATGGGAGGCTCCCGGCAAAGAGCCACCTTTTTTGTCGCCGTCCTCCTCCTCTCCCGCCACTAAGCTCAGCTTGTTGCTGAGTCTGGCCGCGGCGGCTTCCTCCTGGGCCAGCAGCCGCACCTTCAGCTCCAGCAGCGCCCGGAATTTGCCGCTCTCCCACCTCCTTGCCGTGGGGTTTTTGAAAATGCTGCTCTTACTTGAGGACCTAATTTGCCGCGCGGCAAGGAGGTGGGAGAGCGGCAAATTCCGGGCAGCTGCGCAGTGGGCGCTGGTGACGTGGGGAACGTCAAGGATCCCCGTGTCTTTCAAAGAGGTGACCCCGGGGCTTATGGTGAGTGGGGAGCGGCCCAATGACTGCAAAGGCAGTGGCCGTGGCAACTGAGCTTCTTCATAGGGGCATTCCCTGCAGCGGCCCCTCATGCCTGTCATTTGAACTCCTTCACTGCCTTTTTTGCCTACTTTTAAAAAAAAGGTAGAAGCCACATCACTATTATGTAACGATACGATGCCGATACAGCTACTGCTGATTAAAAATAGCTGCCTAAATGCCTGGCAGTGTGAGTGGAGAATCCATACCTTCCAGTCTGTACTGCCCCCCAAATCTGCCTTTTAGGACGGTAGCAGGGAAAACACAAAATTGGGACAATTGCATGGAGGAACCCCCTCCCAAAATGCTGTCAATTGAGGGAGAACATGAAGCAAAATCTACGCATGGAAGCAATTTGGGGCGAGGAGGATATTTTTCACATGCTCAGAGGCCTGTTATTACTTGATCTCTTTCAGGATAACACCTTATTTTTTTGTGAACAATTTCCCCAAGATAAACAGTAACATCAGTCATGCAGAGAACACAAAAGGGTGACAGGGCAGGAGGCTAAGGCTCTGGGGATTGAAATGGGTTCAGAGGCTAGCTTGAACCAAACATTTCCACAACTGGAACTAGATAGCTCGAGACAAAGAGAGCTAGATCTTCAGCTGCGACTCCTTTCCTTGGTTATGCACAGTAAGCAGAAACCGGGTGCAAGAAGTGGTTAAAAATGCACAAAGCTGTTCGTTTTGATAAAGAAAAATGCAGCTGCAACAGCTGTTTGACTCGTGGTTGCGGCTTCATCAATGCTAAGTGGTCAATAAATCAAGCTGGCGTGGCGTTACGTTTCTTCTCTAGCTCCGTCATTAATCTCGTGCCGGTTCTCATGAAAAATGAAGGAGAGAGGCTGGGTGATAGTGAAAATGTATACATTATCCAGAAAGTAATAATGGCTTGTAATGGCGCTGTGGACCTCCCAGCACGGGCGCCGCGTGCAGGAAGACGCATGCGCCCAGACGGCACAGCTTGGGCTGCTTGGGGAAAGCAGGCGAGTAAATCAGCCACCGCTCATTTCCCCCACCCCAGTCCGTTTTGCATATCTGTGTCATTTAAGAAAGAGCTTTGCCCCCAAAGGCTCAGACCAACAAGATGCCCTTTGAAGGTCCCCTGGGCTTTACGAGAGGGCAGGACCTGCCAGGGAGCACTTCCTCAGGGGATGAATACATGATGAACAAAAGGCCAGATCAGCTGCTGCAGTGGCTTCGGGAATTGCAAACACTTCCTGGTAGTTTCTCGTTCTGGAGAGTTATAGTGCAAAGACCTTTGGCCAAGGGGTGGGGGCGGGTAGGAAGCCACCCATCAAATAGTGACTCCAGAGAGAAAAGCTTAGAGAAGGAAGAATAACAGGGGATTACAGAGTGTATTTGTGATTAGCCATGGACTGACTGATCATGCACAAGATGTCTGGTGCACGGTCAGGGCCAATGTCTACTGCAGCAAGATTTCTTGTACGGACGTATTTCCTTGAGCCCCGCTTCACTTTCCAATCTCTCCGTGGCAAGTGAGACCGCTTCTAGCACAATTGAAATTTTATTTGCAGCCACCGTGGGACAGATTTGCCAGTGAGCACAGCTTTGTCTGGGACATCTTCCCTTCACCCACAGCCCACCTACCCAACCTCCCCCCTCCCACTCCCTTGCTCTGCTTTGCACGCCTTCCCTCTCACTCACTCCCTGCCCCCGACTCCTTCCTGCTTCTTTCTTGTCCCGCTGGATTGCTTTTATTGCCTGTGACCTCCCCATCCTCCTGTAGTCCCCAGCTGGACTGCCATATGTAAAGTTTGATGGTAGATGTGAATTATGGGGAAGGGTGTGTGTGTGTTTCCGCAGTTTCCACTAAGCAGGCTATCCTCCAAGTGGGGTCTAGAGATCTCCCAAAAATTACAACAGATCCCCAGACTACAGAGATCTGTAACGTCTGTTTTGGAGGGTGAACTATACGGCTTCATAGCTTGTTGGGGTCCCTCCCTTTCCCTAAGCCCTGCCCTTCCCAGGTCCCATTCCCAAATCTCCAGAAATTTCCCAATCCAGAGTTGGAAACCCCACTTCTTGGGATAACTGATCAGAACCAAGACAACATTGCATATAGAGAAGGGGCTTCAATCCCCCTCCCCCCTGCAGTTTTCTTGACCTAAGAAGGATCTGGTGTCTCCCAAATGGGCCAATTACCCATTGGAACTATTCTGGGTCAGAAAATATATCTTGGGTGGTGGTGGAGATGGAAGTTTCTTCTCTATGCATGTTATGGTCCTGATTCAAAATGGGTACAGAACACACAGGGATTGAGGAGATGACTGTAACACAGGGGGCTACACCAGCCCCAACCTTTGTACCCTATAATGTGTGAAATGAGGAGTAAGTGGCACAGGTCTCCAAGTACTGTGTTTCCCCGAAAATAAGACAGTGTCTTATATTAATTTTTGCTCCCAAAGATGTGCTATGTCTTATTTTCAGGGGATGTCTTATTTTTCTGTGTTCTGTTCGTCGGGCATGCTTCCAAACAAAAACTTTGCTATGTCTTACTTTCGGGGGATGCCTTATATTTCGCACTTCAGCAAAACCTCTACTACGCCTTATTTTCAGGGGATGTCTTATATTCAGGGAAACAGGGTATATGCTGTTCTTTGGCATAGGCCCAGCCAGCTTGGAAAGTGGGAACATGTGCAGACTCTGGTCCTAACCTGGGCAGGCCTGAGTGCCAAGTGTCATGACTTAACAGCCTGGCCAAGGAACCTCTTAACAGGTCTGGGCCTGACCATAGCCCTATCCTGCCAACCAAGTGGACTCAGCGACTGCTACTGGTTCCAAGGCAACCCACACCCTACACAAATGTCAAATTAATAATTCAAGGGAAGCAAAACTGCCTATTTTCTCTAACTGTGCCGAACAGAGCTCGCTTCTGCTAGCGTGTTGGTGGCAGGAAGGAGGATGATTAGCTGACCAGAGCACTGAAGTGCTATCCCTGCTCTAAGTGCTGGATGGCAGGAACCCACGCAGCCTTCCTTCCAGTTCTCACACGGTGCTGATGAACGGCTTCCAAGGATCTCTGTGCACTCATGAGGACTAGAAACCTTTGTTTCAGCTGAAACGGGGGATTCACCGGGAGACAAATTTGGTAGCTGTGGCTGCTCTTTTCCTTTGTAGAGCCACAGTGCACACACATACAATCCCAGCAGCAGGAAAGGAGAGAGAGCCTCTAGATTCCCTTGCAAGAATGAAGCCAAACCATTTAAGTGCTACGTCCTCTTAAAAACACTCAGGGTGGCTTGGGTAGAGACCAGGCACACCTGCCGTGAGCCCTAACCTTGCAGAAAGGAACAAAGCGTAAGGAGATCTGACTGTAATGCCTCCGCTGCCGTCACTGCCTCGACTTGGACAAATGGCTCATATTTTCCCTACCAGCTTTGCCTATTGCATAAGCTAAATCGTTTTTTAAACAGCATCTCTAACCCTCTTTGTCACCGAGTTAGGAGAAAAGGCAATAAAACACCACCGCCCCGTCCTCCCCCTCCCCAAACCTCCCTGCCAAGTATGTCTGCACCATGCTGCTCTGGCTTCTCTCCCCATCCAAACAAACTCTCCCGAGATGCTTAAAAGACATCAGCCCACCTACCCAACCCACCCACCCAGCCACTTCCTCGGTGTCTCCAATCATCCTCATTGCCCTTCTTTGGACCTTTTCTATTTTTAGGCTCTACATTTTGCGTAATGATCTTCAGCAGCGCAGCAGGACGTTTGCCGCCTGCCTTTGCCTTGCTTTGAAATTGGCTCTGCTTCATCCCTGGTTCCTACAACTCTGCTTTCACAGGGGATTTGCACCCCATTGAGAAAGGGGGGCGGCTGCGGCTGCGGCGGCGGCAACAGGGGTTGCAAATATATTAAGATAGCTCTTCTTGAGTCTCCTTGCCCACCCACGCACCAATCCCCGAATTTCTAGTTTACTGTTGCCATCTGTAGCTCAAGTAAAACAAACCAGTTTCACCAGCATCCTGATAATCATCAGGGGAAAAGCCCGGGATGCAGCCATCTGGAGGACGTTGTTTCCAAAGAGAGGATGCTATGTGGGGGAAAAAACCCTCCCATACATCAGTTTAACTTGTGTTACAGTGGATACCCAGTTTTGGGCCAAATGAGTAGACTGCACTATTGATAGGGTTCTCTGTGGCACGCAGCCCGCACACCATTGGGAACTGTTGTGGAATCGGGTTTAGAATTTTGGACTGGAAAGGCCCAGATGAAAAAGAAATCTTTGATGACCTTCTTTCACCCCAACCTACTTCCCAAAGGTAGAGGTCCCCCCAGATTTTCAGCCTATGGGCATGTTTGGAATGCTGACCCAGGGTGGTAGGTGCAACCACAAAATGGCTGCCACAGGAGGCGGAGCCAACCGCAAAAGGTCAGGAAGTGAGGCTACACATCTCCAGCAACAACTCTTCAGCTTTTTGGGGAAGGCGCTCTGTGCAACAGGGTGCCTTTCAAAATGGACACATTGTTTAAACATACTTTTCTTGCATGCATCCAGCTTACTTTCAATCATGCAGTGAAGATCCTCATGCCGTGCAGCCGAGCAGATCTCCAATGGCCAACAAGAAGCCCTGCTGGGCAAAAGCTCCATCCAGCTCAGCCCAGCTGCTGGGCAGGTGCCTGGAAAAGTGTCAGTGAGCACCACGACACTCGTGGGCACCACGTTGGGAGCCCTGGTTTAAGGGATGAGGCTGTGGCTCAATGAGAAAGCATCCGCTTCACATGCAGAAAATCCCAGATCCAATCCCTATCACCCTCAATTAACGGGATGAGGCAGAAGGGGGCATGAAAGACCCCTCCCAGAGACCCCAAGGAGTGGCTGCCAGTCTGAACAGACACCGCTGACCTTGATGAACCAACATTCTGATTCAACATATGGCAGCTTCCCATGTTCTTGGGAGAGCGAAGGGAGGAAGGGGCCATGCCTGCTGAGCCGAACTCTTCTGAGGAAGCGCGGGGTAATATTGGAATAAATTGAAACCATCTTCCTGAATTCAGCCTGGAAACCAGCCAACGGGCAAACCAGCAGGAAGCCTTCAGAACTGTTGGTGCGATTTTTGGAATTATAAACACTGATCCGCTACTGCACTCTGAACCAAAACCGCCTTTGGAAGTGTGCCGTGCAATCCACTTCGCTGTCAACCGATCAGAAAGTTATTGAGAGACGTGCAACATGGCCGGTGCCTGGCCTTCCACGAAAGGACTTAATGGTCGTTGTTCTGCAGCTCTCCAAGGTCTAAAGCAGAGAGGAACAATCCCAAATTGCTACCGGAGGTCCCTTGGCATGCACAGATTAGAGAGACCCCCTGCTACGTCCACGCTCCCACAATTCAGACGCTTGTCAAGGTAACCACGTGTGTGTGTGCGTGTGTCAAGCTGAACGTGCTAGCCCTCATAAACACATTTGATTAAACTGCAAATCGGCAAGAAGGACCCATTTGATTTTTATACAGCATCTGGTGGTTTTAGGAACTCAAAGAAGTAATTAATACTAACCACGCTTGCCGCACCTCGGTTCTGCCTTTCAACTTTGCAGAGATCTCTATCCCATCATCCACCACCTGATACCAGGTTTTTAAAGACTGCCTTAGCCCCTGTTTGCATGAAGTTGGGCCGGCCTTTGTGCCCCCGGCCCAGAAACACAGCAAGAGAACGCTGCTTCTGTTCAGCGGGGTTTATGGATGCCTGGGCAAACCTGCCGCTCACTGGAGCTGCCAGCAATGAATTGTGGAGCTTTGCAGAGCGATTTTTATGCATGCGCCGTGGTAATGGCATGATTCCCTGCAATTGTTTTAAAGGGAATCATGATGAAATGGAGCTGTATGTTTTTTTAATGTGCTCCCCAGCTCCTCTTTAATATGTTGGTAGGACAAAAGGAAGCATAATCGCAGAAGTCATTGTGATGCTACACATTTTATGGCTGCAGCGGAGACAGCGACCCTGCAGGGCAGGGCTTGGATTAGGAAAGAACCGATTTGCCTTTGTGTGTTCCTCCTCCTTAATCCTTCTTTATCTTTGCTCTCCCTCCAGTCACTCCTGGCACTGGCTGATAACCTGTCAGCTTCCTCCACATAATGAACCCCGTGTGTGGCATACCTGCTCTCTTGACAAACATCGGCAAGCGCCAGACAATTTGAGCTTGTCCTTCTAACCTCCCTGCAGGGAGAGATAGCAAACTGGTGACTTTGCCAGGAAAGCCAAGGCAGCCCCCAGGAGCTGCCAAGGAAGTCAACTTGGAAAGCGCTTCCCATTTCCACAGCTTGCCCTTTTGGCTTCATCGCAGCACGTCTTACAGAGCAGTCTTGGAGAAGGGCCTTCCGAGTCAGAGGACAACATAGTCGGACAGGAGGGTGGGAAAAGCAAACATCGGACAGATGTAAGTTCTTGTCGAACCATTTGAAGTTTCAAAAGAATCCGGCTTGTTAGGACACATGGCGTGCTGCCTTAGAAGGCATCAGTACATTGGTCCGTGTTTGGTTGTGGGCAATACTTTGACTGGCAGAAGCTTCAACCGCGCTGCCTTTGAACCCTTAGTTGAAGATGTGAATCCCCACTCTGCCATGGAAGGCTGCGGGATGATCCTGGGCCATTCATACACTCCCAATGAAACCTACCTCGCAGGGTTATTCTGAGGATAAAATGGAGGAAAACAGAATGGTATAAACTGCTCTAGGGAGAAAAGCAAACTATAAATGAAGAAAGCAAGCAAGTGAATAAATAAATTTTACTCCAGCCAAGGACAAGTGGAATTAAAGATGAGCCAGTGTGGTGTAGTGGTTAAGAGCAGGTGCACTCTAGTCTGGAGAACCGGGTTTGATTCCCTGCTCTGCCACTTGAGCTGTGGAGGCTTATCTGGTGAGCCAGATCAGCTGGTGCACTCTAACACATGTCAGGAGGGTGGTCTTGGGCTAGTCACAGTTCTTCAGAGCCCCTCCTACCTCACAGGGTGATTGTTGTGGGGGGGGGGAAGGGAAGGAGAGTGTAAGCCCCTTTGAGTCGCCTACAGGAAAGAAAGGGGGGGATACAAATCCAAACTCTTCTTCTTCTAAAATTTGCAGACTATGCTTTTGCCAAAAGTAGTTTTAATTGCTGGGGTTTTAAATGGAATCTAGACTGCAGCCATTTTGGGAGAGGGGCTAATGGAGTTTTCTGTATTGAGTAGAATTTAAATCTAGAACTGTTTGCTGCCTTGAGCTACAAAGAAAGGTGAGGGGTGTGTGTGTGTGTATTGATATATATCAATTAATTAAAGAAGTGAAGACGTTTTCATTTTCTTCCCTAAATATTTCCCTGCAGTCTTTTAAAGGCCTATATAAAAATTTGGTCATTAAATTTTTATTTAAAAGTCCCTTGGGGCGGGACCAGCTTCCCACCAGCTATTCACAATCCCGATCAGTTGAAAGCCTGTAGGGGAAGGAGAAGCGAGAGGCTACCAGACATATCGAACCCAGAGTCAGTGTCAGAACGACTAGTCGTTCAAGCTAGGGATGAGCAAACAGTCCCTGTTTCAATTCCGTTTACAATCCTTGATGTATTTGTCAACCATTTCAGTTCCTTGCCTTTTGCTGTTGTTGGTTTTGTAGATTCTGTATGCAAGCTCTTCAGTTTTTATAGGCAATGTATATTTTATTTATATGTACAACTTGCATTGTAAATTAAACATCTAATGCTTGGTTTATTGACACATAAATAACGTTGAAATAAAGCATACAGTGAAAGTGATAGGACAGTGATAAGTGCAGAAATCAGAACCCAGGAGTCAGGACTTGGCACCCAATGGGGAGGGGCCGTGGCTCAGACAGTATCTGCTTGGCAAGCATGCAAGTCCCAAGTTCAATTCCTGTCATCTCCATCAGATTTAGGCGATGAGAAAAACCTTTGCCTGAGGCCACTGAAAGCAGCTACCAATCTGACTAGACTGTACTGACCTTGATGTACTGATGACCTGATATGGAATAAGACTGTTGTCCTATGTCTACAGAAGGCCGTTGTTGCTAAATCTCAGAAGTGTCAAGGGTATGGGGTCTACAGTAGTATTAAGGGCAGAAAGACATCACAGGCCTCTGGAAGGCTTGGCTTAAGTACTGGACAGTGCCCTGTCCTCCTTTCTATGGAATGGCTTTATGAAAATGTTTTAAGGTTGGAAGTTTTAATGTGGAATATTATTTTTCATTTATGAGTCGTTAGCCGCCTGGAGGCAACCAGATGGCTTCGAAAGTCAGCATCCAAATGACCCAAATAAATAAAAGTAATGAATAAAAGCTGTAAAAAGTAATAGCACGCACTAACTCTATGTGCCTAGAGTTCCTGCTCTTCACTATGGAATGGCTGCAGTTAGCCTCCACAGAGCAGAGTCTATGCACTATCCAAAACACCGATAGCTGCTACATCACAGACGCATGTTCCCTTTGGGGTGTGGGTGGAGGCAGGAGTACTGCCTTCTTTAGCCCCCATGTAAGTTGAGCCCCAATTGAAAATTAGGGGCTCCAGGCTCCAGGTGGGGACCGGGGATTCCCCAGAAATCAATCCCCCTGGAGAAAATGGATGCTGGACTCTATGGTATTGTTCTCCATTGGGGTCCCTCCCCAAGCTCCACCCCCAAATCTCCAGGGGTTTCCCCAGGCAACGCTATCCCTGCCCCCTCACCCCTCTGGCAACCCTGTTGAAAATGCAGATCTAGCAACTGCCCAACCCCTTCCCCAACTCTTACAAGAAAGAAAAAGGAACAGAACAGAAGATCTAAAAAGTAAACAGCCTTTCAAGGAAAATGGATAGAGCTCCTTATGCTGATCACAGGGACGGCTCCCCACTGGCAACTGGCGGTGGCATGCGGTCTCAGCTCAGCATAATACATTGGGAAATTGGGATGCTTTTGTAATTATCTCCTCCTAATGGGAGGTGAAGCGAGTTTCAAGGGAGAGGAGCCCCCCGGAGCCATGAGGTTTGACGTCACTTGCAAGTGTTCGACCGGGGCTGACGAGGAGAGGGGGCATCGCCTCCCCTCGGGATGGCGTCCCCTGATGTGTAGCCTTTTACTGTTGTCGTAAAAAGGCAGTAAATTAGGAGTGCAAATAATAAAAAGGAAAAGCCGAGGAAGCTGCTGGAATGAGCCCCACGGAGCTGAGTTGTTGTCAGTAGAAGGAAGCACTGAAATAGAGGGAGATGCTAATGCCAGATTGCAACTCTGCGGCTGGGTGGTGGGACGCCCAAAAGAAGAACTCAAGATTCTTTATGTTTCTAGATCGCGATGCCATGGAAAAAGGAGCTGAGAATCTCAACATGCTATGTGGAATCCTGGCTTGCATGGAGGGGAAAGGTAGATATTTTAGGTAGATATTCCCCTCTGCTTGGAGGGGAAAGGTAGATATTTTAGAAAATGTAATAAAGCACACTCAAAAGGGGATTGACCCTGGTTCTCTTTATATAATGGGTGTGATTTGTGCACATGAGTTAAACAAACTTTACCTTAATAAATACACTATTTTTTTCTTGTTTGTTATCTTCTTTTCAAGTCTATAATTCAATGGGACACCAATATATCAAAAAGCAAGGGCTAGATTAAGCTAGTGCGGGGCCTGAAACATATGTTATGAAGGGGCCCTTCCTTGTCCCAGATTCACCAGGGTGGCGCAAGTGCACCCTTCAGCAACATAACAGCGCATGCTGCAGCAGCTAGGGAGAATGGGATAGCACGAAGGACTCGACGCAGCTAGGAACCAACACACACTTGCACGCACAACATTTACCATGGAGCATGCAGTTTTCCTAACATGTAAACAACAGTGTTGCCAGATTGTGCAAATATGGTTAGATGCCAATTTCACTAGCTAGCTTGTAAACATTTAGTGCAGGTCCTTGAAAATGTGGGGTCTATAGCATACACTGCTTTTGTTACTAATCCAGTACTGCAAAAAGCCACAGGAACAGTCTCAATACATTTGGAACAAACAAATAAGAATCAGTAATCAAAATAGGACAAAGGTCCTTGTATTTACTGAATCTGTATCTCAGTCTCCCCAAGGAAAACAAACTTCTAACCTAATAGGAATCATCCCTTTCCTTTCTGGATGGAAAGCATCTTAGATGGTCACCTGTTGTAATTTCTGCCTTCTGAGAAACCCTTGCGAAGATATCTGGGGAGTGTTCCAGGGTGCACATTGAGTTCATAGGACCCTCTGCATATACCACATTCAGCCTCACTGATGCCTTATTTGAATGGAACAGAATCCAGGGGAATAGATGAGAACACACACGAATTGTACATGTCTGTGATGTGAATCTACAGGTTGGGTCTGTGGTCCCACACAATAGGACCTTCATCTCATGGAAACTGCCCCTGTCCATGCCACCATTCCCAGACAGAATCAATTTATCATCAGAATTTTACACAGCATCCTGGACAAGGATATTTCCTTCTTGCGGGGCTTCGATGGTGGACCTTTCTTTACTTACAGACAATATTCTGAAACAATTATCTGCTATGGCAGACTGCCCAGCAGAGATATTAGCTCAGGATTCAGTTGCTGACATAAACCCTGTCTCCCATATCAGACATCATATTTACAGAACCTAAAAATGTCAGCCAGACCATCAGAGCATTCCTCTGCTCATCCTCCAACAGGATAGATGCAAGAATCGTCTGTCAACTACTTCCTGCTATCTGTACAAGACAAAGAGGCCGTTCTTCACCAAACGAGTAAATGAATGCAAATTTGACATAAAAGATGGTAACGCCCAGAAAATCTGAGGGGAGAACATTTCAGTCTCCCAGGATATTTTGTCACTGACTTGAAAGCCGTGATGCTTTGGCGAAGGTCCTTCAAAGGGGTCGTCATGAGTCAGCTGTGACTTGACAGCCCTTTCCACCATCGCCAAAGGGACACGGCGTGTTCTTCCTAGCCGGTTGGCAACCTTAACAGCTGCCAGGCTGAAGGGAAGAGAAAACACTTGCCTTATATAGCATCGTTTCAAAGCCTGCTTCTACAAAGTCAAACGCACACCTGTGTGGCTCCCTAAAGGATAAAAAGGTCAGGGAGATGCATTAGTGGTGAGAAGAGTGAAGATCAAAGCATAAGCATTTTGCTGGTTCAACAGTCAGTCCTGGTGGGGCCTGAAAATTAAAAGGTCAGAGAGCCATTCATTTATTTGTAAACAGTTAGTGCTTCATCCTGAGATTCCCCTATCATATATGGCTACACCCACAGCATTCTGATGTGCTAAGGAAGGACAGCTTCTCTTTCAAGGCATCTGTGAGGCTGATGGGGAACAAAGGCCCCTTCTGCACACGCAGAATAATGCATTTTCAAACCACTTTCACAACTGTCGAAGGCTTTCACGGCCGGAATCACTTGGGTGCTGTGTGGTTTCCGGGCTGTATGGCCGTGTTCTAGCAGCATTCTCTCCTGACGTTTCGCCTGCATCTGTGGCTGGCATCTTCAGAGGATCTTCATCTTCATCCTCTGAAGATCTTCATCTTCTTCATCTTCATCCTCTGAAGATGCCAGCCACAGATGCAGGCGAAACGTCAGGAGAGAATGCTGCTAGAACATGGCCATACAGCCCGGAAACCACACAGCACCCACTTTCACAACTGTTTGCAAGTGGGTTTTGCTATTCCGCACAGCTTAAAAGAGCATTGAAAGGAGTTTGAAAGTGCATTATTCGGCATGTGCAGAAGGAGCCAAAAGGATTCTCCTTAATGGTCAGTAATGGTCCATCAAGCTCTGCTTTATCTGGAAGGGGAGGCTTTGTCACTCAGTGAAAAGTTTGGATTTCAGCCTGTTGCTCAATAATGGTATATATTTGCAAAGACTAAATATGAAGAACAAATATATTCAGTGGGGTGTTGTGTGGTTTCTGGGCTGTATGGCCGTGCTCTAGTAGCATTGTCTCCTGACGTTTCGCCTGCATCTGTGGCTGGCATCTTCACCCCAGTGATTCTGGCCATGAAAGCCTTCGACAATAAATATAGTCAGTGTTAACCGATGTGAGATTCTTATGTTTTACATTGGAAAGAGGAAAAGTTGCATGGAGATACTTTGCAACTGGGCTCTGAAATGGCCGGTAAGTTTAGTAGAGGGTCATAGTTCAAAAAAATCTGAGTGCCACTGGAAACCCCTTGAGAAATTCCATGAGTCTCATCCAAACTTTTTCTTTCATATTTCTTTCAAAATTTCATGGATCCTTCTCTGAAGCAGGGACCTTCCAAGTTCACCTCGAAACTTCGCCTTAGGCAAAACTCTGCAGCATATGGCAATTTCTGCAGTGCAGAAAAGGCTATACCATCATGGAAACCTTGTAATGATGAAGCCACATCAACAAGGTCTTTCTTATTGGACCTTTCAAGCTGACAAGTCCTCGGCACCTCTGACAGCCCGAAGGCTCAGAAGAACTCCCACGGCCTGCTTGCTAGACTACAGCCTTCTTAGACAACTTAACTCCGCGCAAAAAATCCCTTTGGCACACGGGTTGCCTTTCATCCTTCATTTGGATAAAGAACCCGGAAGATAAGACAGCGATTGTAAGTCTTGCCTTTTCTCCCCACACACTAATTGAAAAAGGTCTCATTAATCTCTTTGGGCCCTCCGCCGTATTTGCATAAGGAATGGCTGCAGAACAAGGCGCTCCCAGATAATGTATTCTTTGCAGTGCATCACTCCCAATGTGCCTGCAGCACAACATGTTATATGAGTTTGACTTTGTAATGTGTGCAAGACAAGCAGCAATAAATACAACTTTTTTTTGAGGGGGAGTGGGTGGACCCTTTAAGTGCTGTCGGACTTGGAGGCAACTTCTTCTCTTGGAGGAGCGGCAGTGGCATAGTGGTTAAGAGCACTCTAATCTGGAGGAACCGGGTTTGATTCCCCGCTCTGCCGTTTGAGCTGTGGAGGCTTATCTGGGGAATTCAGATTAGCCTGTGTACTCCAACACATGCCAGCTGGGTGACTTTGGGCTAGTCACAGCTTTTCAGAGCTCAGCCCCACCTACCTCACAGCGTGTTTGTTGTGAGGGGGGAAGGGAAAGGAGTTTGTAAGCCCCTTTGAGACTCCTACAGGAGAGAAAAGAGGGATATAAGTCCAAACTCTTCTTTTTCTTCCCAACAGAAGCATCAGCTATGCCTCCTTCCCACAGCCTGGATGGAGGTGCTGCTGTTCTGTAAAGTCCACCAAGGCAGCTCAGAGCAGCAAAGTGCTGAGATCTGACAGCTGGCAACTACCCAGAGCAGATAAGCAGGCCGCCAGGCAGAAAGGGGTCCTGAAAGCCTCAGTATTCAGATACCCAGAGTGAGGATTCCAGCAACTTTTCTACCCAAATGAACAGACAGCGGCATGGGCCATTTCTACCCAAATGAACAGACAGCGGCCTCTAAGGGGCTTTCCGCACTACAGAAGGGAGCTAAGGTCGACTCGGTTCCCTTCAGTGGGGGGCGATTCCAGGCTGTCCGCACAGCAACTTACTTGGCCCCCTGGAACCGAGATAAGTGGGCAGGATAAATGCTTGGTGCCTGTTGGCTCACCGATGGTGATTTAGACTTGTGTTACCACGGGAAGCGGGGCGTTCTTTTTCTTTTACGGTTTACAGTTGCATGCCCGCCCGCGACTCTCCCGTTCTGGCATGCCACAAAAGCGGCTCCTGATTGGTTGAGCGGATGAAATTAGCCGTTTTGATCGTGCGCACTTCAAAGCCAGGCGGTGCTCGACCTCGTTCCAGCAGAAAGGTGAAGTTCATAACTGCGACAGGGATATACCGCGGTTCTGGAGAATTAAGGAGAGGGATTTGAGACAAAGTAGCGTTGAGCTTCGGTTGCAGTCTTGGGATACACTGAGGTGAACCTAGATAGAAACCAGTACAACTCTGTCAGTGCGGAAAGCCCCTAAGTCACACACTCTCAGCCTAACCCACCTCACAGGGCTATTATTAAGATAAAATAGAGAATGAAGAAAGCCACTATGGAGAGAAAAGCCAGGTATAAATGAAGCAAACAAATATATAAATAGCCAGTGGAGCTTCATCTGGCCCTACAGAGTCTCGCCAGTCAGAACAACACAAGAGAAGAACAGTCTGCTAGGAAACCAGTAAGAAGACCAGACTGCTAATAGACCTGTGTGTTGGCCTTCATGCCCCTGCTTGGGTGTACCTCTCAGCCTGCCTACTCGATGATGAGTTGCCTTCTGTCTGCCCAACTCAGCCAGGCATTAACCTCCTGACCACCAGCCAGAAGTACAGGACAGAATCCTGAGTTTGCATTTCAAACAGATGGAGTGAAGTTTGTAACCTCTCTATCCTTCCCGTCACTTCGAAACGCCGGCACAATATAGCGAGCCCCAAGTGGCTCTTCTCCTGCCTTCCCCAGCTACCTCAAGGAGGCAACAGAACAACAGAAGCAACAGAACAGGAGATATTTTAATTTCAAAGCTGTGCTGACATTCACCAAGTGCTCTTAAGGTTTATATCAACAGCGGGTGCCGCTGGAAAACCGGGCTTTGGAATTCAGATTTTTTTTGGCCACCTCTCATCTGTCGTGGCCTGGAGAATTCAACTTCCTCTCATTAACGGCATCAACCCCTTCTGCCCTCCCCAAAATATTTTTTAAAATATACTGCAAGGTGAAGAGAACTGTAAAATAAAAGAGAGAGCTTTGTGGGTTGGCTGAGGAAATAAGAAGAAGAAAAGGAGTAGGAGGAGTAGGAGTTGGATTTATATCCCTCTTTTCTCTCCTGTAAGGAGACTCAAAGGGGCTTACAAACTCCTTTCCCTTCCCCCCTCACAATAAACACCCTGTGACGTGGGTGGGGCTGAGAGAGCTCCAAAGTACTGTGACTAGCTAGCCCCAGCTCACCCAGCTGGCGTGTGTTGGAGTGCACAGGCTAATCTGAATTCCCCAGATAAACCTCCACAGCTCAAGCGGCAGAGCGGGGAATCAAACCCGGTTCCTCCAGATTAGAGTACACCTGATCTTAACCACTACGCCACTGCTGCTCACATATGGGTGAGACTGGAAAGCCAACTTAATAGTGTAAAGCACAGAGTGTAGTAACCTACCATGTGATGGGGTGGAGAAGGAGCAACTCAGATCCTCTGGCACAGTGTATGCTTGAAACACTTCTGTTGGACAGGGGGTCTCTGTGTGTGTGTGTACATTTGAAAGCCACTCTCTCCAGTATCTATGGATTACTTTGTATTTGTTATATGTGCTCAGAGTGCTATTGTGTTTGGACTGCTGGACTAGTATTCGGGGCACCCAGATTCAAACCTCCCCTCTGCCCTGGAAGCTTACTGGGTGATCTTGGATCAGTCACTCGCCTCAATATAATCTACCCCACACGGTTTTTACTGGAGGAGAGGAGGAGAGAATTATATTGTAACCCACTTTGGATCCCCAGTGGGTAGAAAAGAAAGGTCTAAATGTATAAATAAATAAAATCTTGCACCACAGGACCATGGAGCCTGGAGATAGTTGATGGAGTTTGACACTTCAGAAAAGCTTTGCCACGTGTGTGACCTACAGATTGTTTATCTGAGCAGCATTCTGGGGAGTATGGTGGGAGGGAGGTCTTAGTGTGGGACTAAGACTTGCTTGTTCCCTCCAGTTACCCTATGAAGCCACAAAATCAAGGATTCTTCTCCTCCCACAAACCCCACTTCAACTCATGTGCCAACAGCCACATCTGTCTGTCCACTTCCATATGGGTGAGACTGGAAAGATTTCCCTTTAGCGTGAGCATCCATGCTACAATCAGATCTTGGGAAAGAATGCAGTTTTTCATAAGCAACCTGCTCCAACCCAATAGCTACCATTGTCTGACTTCTGTCAGGTCCTTGGGGATCTTCCCCATTTGGAACCCAAAGAGGGTTTTGTTTTTGTTTTAAAAAGGTTTTTACGTCAGAAGGTTAATGGAGTCCAAATTGGCAGCTGTTTCCCTAGAGGGGACCAAGAGGGACATCTCCCTTCTTTTCAGATTCCAGAAAAAGCTGAAGAGGCTGAAAGAAAGACAGAGAGGAAAGAGAGGGCAGAAACATTCCAAGGCAGCAAAGCACCTGGACTGACAGGCAGATTTGGTTTCCAAAAACATGAACAAAGCATGTGTCATACTTCTTATTCGTGATGGAAAGCACCACCAAGTTGCAGCCAACTCACAACTACCTTGAGAATTTTTTCTCTCTTTCTCACAATACTAGAACCAGGGGGCATTCATTGAAAATGCTGGGGGGAAGAATTAGGACTAATAAAAGGAAACACTTCTTCACACAATGTGTTTGGAATATGCTGCCACAGGAGGTGGTGATGGCCACTAACCTGGATAGCTTTAAAAAGGGCTTGGACAGATTTATGGAGAAGTCCATCTATGGCTACCAATCTTGATCCTCCTTGATCTCAGATTGCAAATGCCTTAGCAGACCAGGTGCTCAGGAGCAGCAGCAGCAGAAGGCCATTGCTTTCACATCCTGCACGTGAGCTCCCAAAGGCATCTGGTGGGCCACTGCGAGTAGCAGAGTGCTGGACTAGATGGACTCTGGTCTGATCCAGCAGGCTAGTTCTTATGTTCTTATGTTCTTGTAGGGGTATCAAGGCATAAGACGAACAGAGGTAGTTTGTGGTTGCCTTCCTCTGTGTAGCAACCCTGGACTTCCTGTGGTCTCCCATCCAAGTTCTAACTAGGGCCGGCCATGTTTACCTTCCGTCAAACACTTTAAAAATGTTTCAGGGCAGCATCCAGCATGGATGTGCAATTTCTAGGGCAGCAAACTTTAATTGGTAGATTAATCAATTAAAGCTTTAATTGATTAAGTGTTAAGGTTTAATTGATTAATTGGTGAGGGAAAATTTTCTTTGGGGAGGCTGAGAGTTAGGAGACACTTCTTCATCTTTGAGGGTATTGTGGTTCTCGCGAGCGAAGGCGAAAGGAATAAGTGGTCACTTTCGATTATTATTATTGGTTCATTTAGCGATAGATTTGCAAACTGCTTTTGCTTCAACTTCTGAAGGAGGCATTTCAGTTTAGGGTTTGGCAATCTGAAGTTTTAAACAGACTGAGCACAAAAATGTAGCATAGTTTTTAAAAACCCTGCTAATACAGATTGGGCATCAAGATTCACACACAGGGGACTTCCTGACAGTTGAACTGTTTGGGCAATTAATATTTACCGAGATTAGTAAAACATTTGGAGATTTTTGCATACCTGACTCTGAAAAAGCACTTTTAAATACACGGACTGCAGAATTTACCCACAATCTATTGCCCATTTACTCCCAGCCACACAAACTAGTGCTGCTGAAAGAGTAACAGATGTGTAGATGAGTAGGCCTCGTTTAATTTGATGGTACATGTTTTCACCATGGCACAGTTGACTATTGCTAGTTAAATCCTTGAAAGGCTAAACAGATGCACATAACTTTGTTGCTATGTGGCTTCTGTTATTATTTTACATTCAGCTAAACCCTTATTGTTATAGAATCCCAAATTAATATAAAGCCTTATTGTTGTAAGAAAGATTTGGTATCAGTTAATGGAATTATACATGTAAGGAGGAATATGATTTGTCCCTTGGTAACAAGTCAATTAATCTGTCCGGGTTCTCCTCGTTGCTATCTGCCCTCTCTAGTTGTGCGCAATTATTTCCTGCTTTGTTGTACGTTGTCTCAGTTGTTGTTTTAACTCTTCTTGCTCTGTATGCTTTGCTTTTTTTAAAAAAATCTTAAGAATGACCAAGTTGTTGTTGTTTTAAAAAGCATCACTCTGCAGGCTTGTATTGAAAGGAGGCCATTCCAAGAAGAGAAAATGCTGCATCAAATACCACAGGCATCAAATACCACAACACCCCCCCCCCAACCCTTTTATTTGACCATTCAGCTACTTAAGGAGCGGAGAGAGCTGCTAACCATTGAGATAACCCAGAAATGGAGCAGTAAGTGCTGAACCCAGAGTGGAGGGGGGGGGGGATGATTAAAGTTTAACAAGTGAGCGTTTGAAGTTGGAGGAACACAAGGAAGGCTGAGCACAGATCAAAGGTTCCTTTAGGCTTATGCAGAATCCAGAGGAGCTGCTGAGAAACAGGTAACTCAGAGGATTCCACAGCTGCCTGAAAGCATTACTACACTCCACAGTACAACTGAAGGTGAAAACTCTTCCCTCTCCAGGTAGGCCACCTGACAGAGCTCTGTGAAACCCAATTGCTTGCATATCCAACAGGAAAACATTGGAATGGCCCCGGGGAGGTCAGCCATGGGCATTCGGAGGAGCTGTTCTGTGTATTGTGCTAAGGCAGCCTAGCAGAAGTCCCCTCCACCCTGCAGACAGATGTTGTTGCCTTGAAGACCCTGCTGTGATCTGTGCTGCCTAAGATGTAAACAAGGAAGGAGGCCATCAGCAGTAGGATGATGGGGAACATCTACAAACTACAGCGGATCCCCTACTCTGCAGCGAAGGCAAGGGCTGTCAGCTACAGACCAATGCAGGGCCCATTGCTCTGCAGATGATCACCCTCCCCAATGATTCTGGGGGCCCAACCTCAAGTTTTGCCATGGGCTTCAGAATCACTAAGCTAGCCCCCAAATGGCCTTGCTGGACCACCCCAAGGTCAGACCTGCATCCTGTTTAAAACAGCAGCCAACTAGATGCTTCCAGGATGCCCACAAACAGAGAATGCAGGCAATAGACCTCCATTGCAACTCCCCACTGGTAATCAGAGATACCCTGCCACTGAAGCTGGAGGCTCTTTTGGGCTATCATGGCAGTTGATCGTCTACCCTTTTAAAAAGAATCAGTCTAAGTCATGGGCCATCATCATTTACGCATTCTGTAATTTGATATTTGTAAACTTCCTTGCAAGTCTTATTGTGGACTGGATGGCAGTCAGTGTGTTCAGTCACAGATAGATTAGAACTGCCACCCGGAGTCACCTACACCCTTGCCTATTTCTTCTTGCTTGTTTCTGAGTGGAGAAGTCAGAAGATGTCTTGGGGGCCCTGAAGTCTCCTCACCAGCCAGCCTAGCCACTCATCCTCCCACCGGACCAACACCAGCGAGATGTTTCCTGTCATCTTGATGTAAATTAGATATTTTGGGGACTGGATTAATGTTGACATTAATTTTCTTAACGGGCTTATTCACATGCAAAGCACTGGAAAATATTCCACTCTAGCATTTTCTTTTCTCCCAAGACAAGGGGAAACAACATCTGTTGGTTTTTAAATTCTTTTCTTGACACCTCCCAGAGGGAAAAGGTAGGAAGGACACAGAGAGCAGGCTCTTAATGGGGCCCCTTAGGAAAAGGTATGGGTGGGGAATTTATTGCCCTCCATGGCAGGGAGAAAGTCAGAGCTCCGGATAAGAGAGGAAATCCAGACAACCTCCAAGTACGTGATTGGCCAAAACAAGCATTGCGGTTTCCTCCGGCTAAGAACTGGATTCATAGCTGCCTTAACCTGGCTCAGAGGGAGAGCTGGAAAAGCCCTGACTCAAATTTGCCACTCTTCATTTACTCTCGTCTATAATATGGGGATAATAACACTGACCAATTTTACAGCACTGTTGGCATAATTATTGGAATAAGGCCCATGAAACATTTAGAACACAGGTGTCAAACTCGCGGCCCTCCAGATGTTCATGAACTACAATTCCCATCAGCCCTTGCCAGTATAGCCAATGCTCATGTTGGGAGGGACTGATGGGAATTGTAGTTCATGAACATCTGAAGGGCTGCGAGTTTGACACCCCTGATTTAGAAACACCGTAAGAGGTTTCATTGCTTCTTCCTCTCCCACCGCCCCCATCTGTTACACATTTTGCATTGGCCCCTTTGCTGCAACAAGAAATAAAAACAATCTTTGGAGGCTGTCTGCCTACATCCTGCCTGTACCTTCCCTGATGGCTATTTCAAATGGATGGAGGATGCTGGCAAGGCAATTCAAGTGTGGGGATGAGGTCAGCACAACAGCTGCTGCTCAGATCATTCACTTGCCAGCAGGGGGAGATACTGCCTGTGAGGATGGGTTGTTCCAGAGTCTTTCTCAAGCAGATAATATGTGTGTGTGTAAACTGTCATCAACTTGCAGCCAAATTATGGTGACCCCAGCGAGGGGCTTCCAAAGCAAGTGAGAAGCAGAGGGGGTTTGCCTTTGCCGTCCTATGCAGAGTCTTCCTTGGTGGTGGAAAGGGCTGCCAAGTCATAGCTGGCTTATGGAGACCCCCCCCCCCCCGTTATGGGAAGCCTCCCTCCCCGCCACGACCAAATAATTTTTTTTGCAGTCAGTGTATGGACTCGGGGGGGGGGGAGGAGGAGGGGTGTGGGGCCAGGGGGTGATTTTCTGCTCCCCACATGCCTAAATGGCCGCAGTCCAGGGACATTTGACCCCATATGTCCCCCTGGGTGGTACACCCCTGCTCCACAGGGCTCTCAAGGCAAGAGACACTCCGAGGTGGTTTGCCATTGCCTGCCTCTGCAAGGGGAAGAAGAAGAAGAAGAAGAAGAAGAAGAAGAAGAAGAAGAAGAAGAAGAAGAAGAAGAAGAAGAAGAAGAAGAAGAAGAAGAGGAGGAGGAGGAGGAGGAGGAGGAGGAGGAGGAGGAGGAGTAGTTAGGATTTATACCCCCCCTTTCTCTCCTGTAGGAGTCTCAAAGGGGCTTACAAACTCCTTTCCCTTCCCCCCTCACAACAAACACCCTGTGAGGTAGGTGGGGCTGAGAGAGCTCCGAGAAGCTGTGACTAGCCCCAGGTTACCCAGCTGGCGTGTGTGGGAGTGCACAGGCTAATCTGAATGCCCCAGATAAGCCTCCACAGCTCAGGCGGCAGAGCTGGGAATCAAACCCAGTTCCTCCAGATTAGAGACACGAGCTCTTAACCTCCTACGCCACTGCTGTTCCAGATTGTTCTGAGAGGTCACTCAGAAGGTTTTTTGTGGAGGTGCAGGGAATCAAACTCGGTTCTCCAGATTAGAGTCCGCTGCTCTTAATTACTACACTGTGCTGGCTCTCACACTCACATTTAGGGATGACTAACCGTAGCCTTTGCTGTTCCCTGACAACGCCTGCACTTCTCTGCTCTGCAACCATGGATAAGTGCCTATATTTGATGAGGAGGAGGGGGAGAAGAAAGGTTGGGTGTAAAAGAGAACAAACCTGTCTGCCTCTCCACCCATCCTGCTCTGTAATGAAAGCGCTGTAGCAGTGATAGTGTTAAACCCCATTCTGGCCTATTTTCAATGCTAGGGGGAAAACCCCCCCAACTCTGACTGTCTGTGAATAAATGTTTAATAGCAACAGAACTGCAGGTGTTAGCTGAAATCCTATCTGAGATGCTAGGAATGGGATTGCTTGGCTGACTTGGGGATTTATTCTTCCGCTGTTTGTGCTACACGGATTTTTATCGATCAATTTCCATTTTTAAGTCCAGATGAAGCTGTCTAGGTCTGGTGCAGATACCAACGAGGGCGCCATTTTGCTTCCATTTCAACAGGTCAATAACAACAAGCAACCTCCCTTCTCTTGTCAAGCACCTTCGGCAGGGTGGTTTTTTGTTTTTCAAGAAAAGCCTCAGCTTCTTTCCCGCTCGGAGTCTAAGAATTAGTAGTCTAAAGCCAGCAGGGTATCTGTGTAGGCAACTGACACACAATATTACTTCCACTGACCCTTCACTTAGTGTAAAAGCTAAAATTATACCTATACATTTATTACATAATGACTACCATGTTTCCCCTCTGCTGTCAGCCTTTTAAGGGACGTGTGAGGTCCATTTGGTGTCAGAGAGAGATTTGATTAGCTGCTGGTTTTTATATTTGCAAAGTGGAGGCAGTGATTTTCACTTTGTTTTTCATAAGGATACAAGCTGGTACGAGCTGCTGCCCAGAGCCCATTCATCCACATGCCATTTCATACCTGGGACTCTGTGTAGGATATAAACAAGATCATGGCCTGAATAATATTTCTGCCTCCCACCCGCTTTTGTTTTTAACATACTGCCTCATGAAGAGTTCCGGAGAACTCCAAAGCTCGCCCAGGGTTTTGGTCTTAATGCTCCAGAAGATAGAGACAGAATTCAGCAAGAGCTGAACATACTAGAAAAGTGGGCAGTTGTGAACAAGATGCAGTTTGACAAGGATAAGTGCCGTGTTCTGCATCTGGGCAACAAAAATGAGAAACATGCATACTAGATGGGGTAGCAGTACGTGAACAAGACCTTGGGATAAGGGTTAATTGTAAGCTGAATATAAACAGCCAGTCTGATGAAGTGACAAAAAAAAACGCTAACGTGATAAGGTGTATCAACAGGAGCATAACATCCAAATCACAAGGTATCATAGTCCTGTTGTATACTGCCTGGGTCAGGGCTCATCTGGAGTATTGTGTACAGTTCCGGAGGCCTCACTTCAAAAAAAGATGCAGACAGAACGGTGCAGTGGAGAGCTACGAGAGTGATCAGGAGACCGAACCCTATGAGGAAAGGCTGAGGAACTTGGGAATGTTTATTCTGGAGAAGAGGAGATTGAGGGGGGACCTGATTGCTTTCTTTAAGTATTTGAACAGCTGTAATTTAGAGGACGGCAAGGAACTGTTGGCAGCAAAGGATAAGACTCACAATAATGGGTATAAATTACAGGCAGAAAGGTTCTGACTGGATATTAGGAATATTTTTTTTACAGAGAGGCTCATTCCACACATGCAGAATAATGCACTTTCAAACTGCTTTCAGTGCTCTTTGAAGCTGTGCGGAATAGCAAAATCCACTTGCAAACAGTTGTGAAAGTGGTTTGAAAACGCATTATTTTGCATGTGCGGAAGGGGCCTAAGAGTTGGGCAATAGTGGAATCAGCTGCCCAGGGAGGGGGTGAGTTCCCCCTCACTGGAAGTCTTTAAGCAGTGGCTGGACAACAACCTGTCTGGGATGCTCTAGGCTAACCCTGCACTGAGCAGAGAGTTGGACAAGATGGCCTGCATGGCCACTTTGAACTCTTTTGATTCTGTCATTCGACAATAGATAGCATAACGTTTCTTTTGTTATTGGACCAACATGGCTACTTGCAACTACATACTTAAGCTAGTGGGCTTCAAATGAACAACATGTTTAAAAAGCAAGCACATAGCACAAACCATATTAAAACCCACCTCTCTTCATCACCCCACATGAACCTAACAACTGAAATAAAACACTGCTGGATCAGACCAAGGATCCCGCTATTCCAATATCCTGCCACTTTCATACTGTATCTGCTCCCCCCTGTGAAAGGAAAAGTCCTGCCCTCCACATTCAAGGCTTCCATTTTGTAAAAAGAAAAAAAAAGAAATCAGGAAAGAACGATACGCAACTCAGCATCGTGTGCTGATCATGTATCTGAATGGCCCAAATTCACCCAATCTGGGGAGATCCCCCGGTGCCCTTGGAGCCTCAGTCACTTGATCACATCTTCTGTTCTCAATCAACAGGTGACCCCCATGAATGTAGCTACGGCACTGTTATCTCCAGATCCTTTAAGCACAAGTGAAACAATTCTGGTCCCAACAAAGAACTACTGTTAGTTCCTTCTACTGTAAGAGCAGTCCATGTTCCAACACTCTGTTCCCTGCTTTTTTTTAAGCCTGTGACCAGTTCCCATCCTCTTATCCCACAACTTCTAAGTTTCCCCTAGGAGCCTGTGCTATAAGTTTCTAGGAAGTCTGCATTTGACGTCTGTAGGATCATCCCTACCTATGTGCTTGCTGACACTCTCAAAAAACCAAAAATGTTGCAGAAGCCATGCTTCCTCAGCAAGGCTTGTTCTTCAACTTGTTTAATAATTCAAGCATTTAGAATGCCTTCTTCCAAAGGATTTGTAAAGAGGCATGCAATTTCAGAGATCTGCCAAGAATAAGTCTCCGTGGGAAGAAGAGTAATCCTATTTCCCTTTTCCTGTTGGAAGCTAATCAACAGGTAACACATTTAGGAAGGAAGACTATGGTTTAAGCTGAGTTTATTGGTAATCTTCAGGGAACTGTAAACCCACTGCTAAAACTTCCCTTTAACTTTAGCCTTCCTTCCTAGATATGCTGTCCTTGATTAGCTTCTGGCAGGCAAGAGCTTGAAATGAGGAAGCCCATAGTGCTTTGTTTCTTTTCCAGGAGCTGAACTCACACACCAAGTCATTACTTATTGGGACTCCTTGAAGCCCGTGGCTCGTCACAGCTAGTCTGGGAACAAATGCACTTGAGAATTAGGCAGAGAGTCTGGCTCAGCAATCCTCTGTGGAGGCTGCCTCACAGCATTTTAGGAGACAGGCAAGACCTTCCAGCGGGGATCTTTCAGCCTTACACACTGGCAAAGCATCTTCCCATCACAGCATGGTCAACAGAGCTGTACCTTGTTGGGTTCCCCCTTATGCACTGCTCTTAGAGGCACTTAAGTCCTTTCGTGCAGCCAACCCTATTTGTGAGAAGAAGTTAGAACAGGGCCCTGTGGTTCCATCGAGGGATAAATGGCACCTTCCCCGCAAGTTCTGATTGCATCCTGATCAATGGCATCTGTCAAAATCCTCTCTTGTGTGCAGATTTTAGAGGTTCTGTCACACCTGGCGGCTCTTGTGACAGGCCTGGTTTTAGCTCAGAAAGCGTAACAAATCCTCCCTTGACAAATTTCTCAGTGGCTTCTGAAGTTCAGCACAACCAGAGTGATTGTCCGGAGTGGAATGCCTGCAGTTGGAATCCAGAGGTTTGCTCCCAGGATGTACTCAAAAGAAGTCAGAACAAAAACAAAGTGAGCCTTTTCAAACCTAACTCTGTGCCTCTCAAAACATATGTTAAAATGTTTTTATTTCTATGTTACAAATAACAGCAATTGCAATCCACTGCAACATAGAAAGGAGAAAAATGGAAACACCTTTAGAACTAGCTCTGGGTGCAGATAAGTTTTTGTCCAGCCATCAGATTCATTTGGAAGGGATTTCTTTGTTTTCATTTTGAAAAATTTATACCAGAGAATTGCCCATGTAGGCGCTCTGTTGCCATTGTGAATTCACAAGAGGGAATTATGCCCACATGGAAGCAACCTCTGTCATCATTCAGAGAGGGGGTTTCACTCTTCACATGCTCAGGGGCCCTCTCTCCCTTAGTATGCCTCGATTCTTGAACGTCAGCCCCTGGAATTGGAGAGGAGGCGGGGAAATGAGTGAACTTTGTGGCACATCACGCGAGTTTCTGGAGTCATGTAGGCCTTCCCTCTTAAAATAGATATAAACATCAGGAGAAAGCCAGGAAGGGGGGGGGGGATCTAAAAAGCACTGTCAACTTGAAGGATTTCCGAGGCGCCTGTCACTAAACAACCCTCACCCTTCATAGCTCAAGCCAGGCAATGAAACCAATAGAAGTAATAAAGGGGGAGGCAGGAGGCGCTTGACAGATCTGAATGGCCCTGGCAGCTGACACTCAATTTCACCCAGGGGCAATTGAAGCTGAGACACGAATGTGTCCGTGGCTGGGATGACCCTGAGGAAGCAGCATGGATGGTTAATTTTAAGTGGTGTGTTGTGCTTGCTGGAGAATTCTGCCTCATGAAAGGAAAGGAAAGATGCAGGAGGCTAGCTCTTCCAGGAGAGCTCCTTGCAGTGACTAGTGGCCAGCCCTACAGTTTGTAGATTAGCAGCTTGGAACCCATGACACAGAGCTACAAATTGCAAAGTCTCAAACTGCTCTCTTCAGATGACCTTCAGCAAGCCAATGAAATCGCAGTTTCTTAAATATGAGGACCAAGCTATCTTACCTTCTTAAATATGAGGACCAAGCTACCTTACAGGAGCAGCAGTGGCGTAGGAGGCTAAGAGCTCGTGTATCTAATCTGGAGGAACCGGGTTTGATTCCCAGCTCTTCCGCCTGAGCTGTGGAGGCTTATCTGGGGAATTCAGATTAGCCTGTGCACTCCCACACACGCCAGCTGGGTGACCTTGGGCTAGTCACAGCTTCTCAGAGCTCTCTCAGCCCCACCCACCTCACAGGGTGTTTGTTGTGAGGGGAGAAGGGCAAGGAGATTGTAAGCCCCTTTGAGTCTCCTGCAGGAGAGAAAGGGGGGATATAAATCCAAACTACTACTACTTCTTCTTCTTACAGGGTTGCCATTTTCAGAAAGGATAATTGAGCTACCATGCAATGGGCTCTGGACACTCACGGGGGCGGCTCTATCAGTGCTAGCTAGGTGTGATTCTGATGGATCAAGAATAATGAATTGAGAGCCAGTGTGGTGTAATGGTTAAGAGCAGGTGGACTCTAATCTGGAAAACCGGGTTTGATTCCCCTCTCCTTTACATGAGTGACGGAATCAGTTTTGTTTGGCGCTATTCACAGTTCTCTCAGAACTCTTTCAGCCCCACCCACCTCACAAGGAGTCTGTTGTGGGGAGAGGAAGGGGAAGGAATTTATAAGCCCCTTTGAGTCTCCTTACAGAAGAGAAGGGGAGCATAAATCCAAACTCTTTTCCCAATAGCGCCATGAAAGCTTGCTGCATGACCTTGGGCTAGCCACACCCTCTCAACCTAAACCTATTTACAGGGTTATTGTGAGATAGATTGGAAAAGAGGAGAATCATGTGAGCCACTTTAGGGTCCCACTGGGGAGAAAGGCAAGATGTATATAAATAAATGATCTTCAGTCAAAGGACTTCAAGTGTAGGGAAAGACTTTTGCCAGCCCCTGGGGAGCAGCTGCCGGCCAGAGTAGATGGATCAGTCACCTGACTCAACATAGCAGCTATAACTGCTCATATGGTCCAGCCTCACAGCCTTCTTCCTGCCCCCTCCCCCTGCTCAAATATATAGAACTGCACTTCCTCAAATTGGCCTGCAGCATCTTTGGCCCCTTCTGCACATGCAGAATAATGCGCTTTCAATTCACTTTTAATGCGCTTTGCAGCTGTGCGGAATCGCCAAATCCCCTTGCAAACAATTGTGAAAGTGGATTGAAAGTGCATTATTCTGCATGTACAGAAGGGGCCTTTATTTCACCTGTCTCTCCCCCCTGCCCCAGCTTTTCCTTTCTTCCTTCTACTGCTGAAGTTCAGGAGGGTTTTCAATGTGACAGAAAGAATTACCTGTCTGATTTTGCCTGTGTCCCCCCCAATGTCTGCCCCCCAAACAGCCTATCTCTGAGACACTGACATCATATGTGCAGGGGCCGGAGATATAGGGTGTGTGCAACATCACAGAGTAAATTCCTTTGTCCTGCCAGTATCATCTGAGACTGAGCTTTAGACTAGAAATAAGCACTGTTTGAAAAGGAATTTTTTTGGTGTCCGTGAAGTGACAGCTATATTGACTCACCGACTTCCACATCTGGCTTCGGGGGGCAGAGGGGCCAGTTTGCACAGGCAAGTCTGAGCCCCAGCCCCTCTTGTTGAAGTAATTAGGCACTCAGGGTAGCTTTTCTAACCACGGCCACTTAACATCCAACCCAACCATCGCTCACTAATTGCTCCTTAATTCCCATTTGGCAAGCAATAATAAAGTGAGTTTGAACACAGACAGCGCACCTTCCATCCTACACCTGCTCTCCAAGAATGACACCTGTGCACGGTGACAGTGTGATTAGCCTCAGTGGCTTTGTAGATTTTTTTCTGTTGCGGAAAATGCTAGGAAGGCATAGTGTGCCTACTCAACTCCCGGCAACTCTTATCCCCGATCTCCACGTTCTGCGTTGCAGAGGAGCCGTCTGAGGGCCTGCGGAGAGCTAATTAAGGGCAGGGTCTTGGCTCCCCAATTTTCTGCTCTCACAGATGGCAACAGCTCCTCTTCTTCCCAACACAGGAAGTTTCTTATTATCAGAGGTGTATTTTCATAGGAGAAGTTTGAAAGATTTGGCGGCCGGGGAGGGTGGGGGCAGGACGCAGAGGTTCTAATTGGCAATCCAGGCAGGCTAAGCTGTGGTTCTTAATTTATTTTGGGAAGCCTCGAGAAAGTCATAGGGGAAAGTGCAGTAGAGGTGAAAAGGATTTGGGGGAAATTCCACAGCACACATTTGGAGGAACCAGCTGGACAGTTGGGGGCTGCATTTGAGCTCTGGAGCTAGAGTTGGCACAACCTTTGCCAGGACAAAGGAGGAACAGATTTGAGCCCAACTGAAATATATGCAGAGGGATGGAGCGGAACTTTCTGACTCAGAGTGCAACTATATCTTATCGTGTTTCTTTTTTGTTTACTTTCATTATTTAAAGCATTCATATTCCACTCAAGGTGGCTGATGCTACAGCAATAGGTTGCCAAAACACCAAAAAAAGCAAGTTAATTATCAGGATAAAAACAAAAATGCAAGGCGGGGAAAAGAACAGTCATACAAATGAAAAACAAGGATTAAAAACACACATGGATTAAAAACAACTGCATGGATTAAAAACCAGCACACCGATTAAAACTATTTAAAATCACTCTTTTTCTTTTGTAAATTTAACTCCCAGGATTGTTTTATCAAGGACCGGAACACTGCGATTGGGTGGGTCTTTAACCCTTTCCCCCCCTGCTACTTTCTCACTGGAAAACGTCATCACCAAGCTGCTTTTGCTCTTGCTGAGGAAAACAAACAGGTAACAACGTTTTTTTTTGTCAATGGGGCAAAATAAGCTTGAGAAGTAGCAATAAATCAGCAAGGGAGGAAAGGGTTAAAGTGTCCCTGGCCCTTTCCCCACTTACTGTTTGCCGCGTGCTACTGCCCCCAAATAGCGCGTGGTCCAGCGGTGCTCCCCACGAGTCCGGGCGGCGACAACGCAGCTGCCCCGACTCTGCGCTCCAACGTCCCTTCAGCGCACGTCATTTCTGACGCTGGAAGAAATGGCACCTTCTGACTGCCCTGTGGGGAACACGACCCCGTGCCAGAAATGGCTTGCGCTGGGAGTGGCGCGCCGCAAATTGTAAGTGGGGAAAGGGCCCCTGTCTCCCCATTCTGTTTCCCTGTGTGATAAAAAAATTCCTGGCAGCTAAATCTGTAAGGTAAAAATATGGTTCTTAAAAAAAATGGTATGGGGAAGTGCTTTCCACCCAAGAATTCACCATGGTAATTCAGTCATTATGACTGCTCTCTGTCTATGTACAGGAACCCAGCTGCAGGCTAGTCGCTGTCAGAAAGGAGGTGATTGAAGGAGAAGCTGTTAAACTCCCAGCACAGAGCTAGGCAGAGCTAGCACAGTGGCTGATTTCCTAACTTCCTGCTGCCAGAGCCAGACCCAAAAGGGACAGAGACTGCTAAGAGCTAAATGGCTAGGTACAGTGGTGGTGAACCTTTGGCACTCCAGATGTTATGGACTACAATTCCCATCAGCCCCTGCCAGCATAGCCAATTGGCCATGCTGGCAGGGGCTGGTGGGAATTGCAGTCCATAACATCTGGAGTGCCAAAGGTTCGCCACCACGGGGCTAGGAAGTACACTCTTTGGATTTATACTCTGCTTTTCTCAACCATAAGGAGTCTGAAGTGGTTTACAAACTTCTTTCCTTCCTCTCCTCACAACAGACTCCCTATGAGGTGGGCTGAGATAACTGTGACTTGTTCAAGGTCTCCCAGCTGGCTTCAGATGGAGAAGGGGGGGGGGACCAAATCTGATTCACCTGATTAGAGTTCACTGCTTATATGGAGGAGTGGGAAATCAAACCCAGTTCTCCAGATTAGAGTCCACAGCTTTTAACCACTACACTGCGCTGACTCTCCCAGATCCAAGTGAAGATCCAGGTGACCATACCCTAAGATTTATTGTACAGGTATCAAACTCGCGTTCCTCCAGATGTTATGGACTTCAGTTCTCATCATCCCCTGCCAGCATGATGCTGGCAGGGGATGATGGGAACTGTAGTCCATAACATCTGGAGGGCCACGAGTTTGACACCTATTCTTGTTCATGCAGCAAGGGACAATGAGGAGAAGATTAAACCATAGGAAAGAAGGTAATGATGAACTTTAAACTACTACAACTTCAATTTCTGGGCCATATGTGTGCGTCTGGAAACCCTTTCCCCTAATTCCTGATGAATGCGAGTCCTCCATGGTCACTCATTTGAGAGGAAAATGCACTCTCTGCAAGCTCCTGGCTGCTTTAATTTCTTCTTCTGCATACATTCCAGGATGGAGCCAAGCACTGAATGCAGATAGGAGGGTTGAACACTGATGGGCCATGGCACAACTGCAGCCCTCGGTGCAGAGGCGTGGCAAGGGGGAAAGTGCCCGTTGCACTGGTGCATCCTCTGCCCCTGCCCCGCCCTGGAACGCCCTTGCCACACCCCCACAGGGGCGTGCCCCTGGTGCGTCACACCCCCATCCCCTTGAAGCTACGCCTCTGCCTGGGTGTCAGGGACTGGGTGTGGAGCCTTCCACAGAGAAGTCGCCTGTTCTGCCACTGAACTAGGCGCTCTTCTTACCCAGGTCTCGAAAGGAAAACATTCCAGTCTCTTGCCACGTCTCCCACGCCTTCTACAATGCTCAAGCAGTGCTGCCTTTTAGCAGTTCAAAGCAATCACCAGTCGGGACGGGGTGGCGGGGAGAGAAGAAATGTACAAAGTCAAGATAAATGTTCAACATGGAAGTCACTTGGGGAGGCAAACAACCAGCGATGGGATTTTTCTTGTCCGCCCTTATTAGGCCATCGCAAAGAGGGAAGGAACTTCAAGGGATCTTAAACAATGCCTTGCAGGGAACCAGCAGCTCCAGCCCCCTCCCCTCCACCCCTCCCCATGCCACAACTGAGTCCTCTGAAGCACCATGTCTTACCAGAGGGGGACATTCACGGATGGGAGCTTGGTGTGATTCCAGCTAAGAAGAAAGGTTTTGTTTGCAACCAGCCCGCCACCAAACCCAGCCTCTGTCATTTTGCATTTATTTAACTATCCCCCACAAGAACTGATTAGAAGTTTTAATTGTTTCGAGGAACTTTGAAGCCATAAAGCAGAGTGGCAGGCCCAGCTTTCAACGCTTCACGATAAAAGACCGCTCCCAAAATCCGAGGCTTAATTTATCCGAGAACTTGTTAAGATTCCCCCTGTGCTGTTGCCGAATGAATGCACTTTTGAAGTCATTTACTTACTAATAAATTACAATGGTCTGAAATCATTAGCAACAAAGTAAATTGTTTTAATTGATCTGAACTTCGTTACGACCCGAGAACCTCGTTTCTGCGCAACTGCACTTTCCAAAGGACTGAAATAGCAAATGAATCTCCCCTGAAGCTTGTCATTTTGAGACGGGGGCTGGGTTCTACGCAGATACATGCACCCCCCCTCCCCCACCAAAAACAGCAAGACCAGTAGCCCCCAAAGGTTTTCCAGAAGATCTGGCTCAATGTGGTCTTTGCAATCTGGATTTCCTTTTGGACTAAGAGAAAGGAGGCGTCACGACACTGGAGGAAGCCCGATTTCTCCCGTCCTTTAACTCACTACCACCCAGAAGAGAAAGCACTGTCAGAATTTGGAACCTGCAGGAAAAGTAACATGTTTTCCTGCCAAAGGACGCAGAGAGGCCATTGCAACGTTGACGTTTAAGAGAAGTAGAAAGAGCTCTCCGTGCCTCTGACGGTCAGTTCCCAATATTTTCCCCTATTGGTCACACTTGACATACTCTAGCTCCGTGGTGGTGAACCTTTGGCACTCCAGATGTTATGGACTACAATTCCCATCAGCCCCTGGCCAATTGGCCATGCTGGCAGGGGCTGATGGGAATTGTAGTCCATAACATCTGGAGTGCCAAAGGTTCGCCACCACTGCCTAGCTTGAGCAAACAGCTTTCTAATCACCGGTCTTTGCAAAATCAAATCTGGGTGATCCACCTGAACCAAACTTCAGGCTCCAATGGGACCTCTTCCAAAAGCCACCAACGTCCTCACAACAACACTTTGTTTCTTGCTGCTTTTGACGACAATAACCAGCAAACTACACTCCTGTGCTGCTGGCAGGTGCTAGCTAGGTAGACCAGAGTCAAGGCAGGCAACAAGCGAGGTGTAGTCAAACAGTCCAGAGTCAGGGCAGGCAGGCTGGCTGGCTGATGGGCAAAGGGCGACTAGGCACATGGAGCTTACCAGGAAGCATGCTCATTGCAGCCAGGCAGAGCCAAGCCCAAGAGCAGGGTTTATACAGGAAGTCTTGGCTAATGAAGCCGGGATCATGCAAGAGCTCAGTCCTCCGCAGATGCAGATACCTCCATCTTGTGCAGCCTTCTGCCATACCTAGAAGTAGTGCAAGCACTTATCCTTTGACTCTGCAGCTGTAGCCTCTGCCTTTGTCTCCTTCATGCAGCTGACTCGTTACTTGGCTCTTTGGAAATTCCGGATGGCTCTCCGAGCTGCACAGCATCAGGCTCCGCCTTGGCAGTGGTGTACCGCCCAGGGGGACATATGGGGTCGCAGGGGCGTACCACTCAGGGGGACATATGGGGTCAAATGTCCCCGGGCTACAACCATTTAGTCACGTGAGGGGTGGAAAACTCAGATTTTGAACTGGGCTACATTTTCCCTAGATACACTTCTGGGGCTTGGAGCTGACTCTGCTGCCTGTATCTCCTCAGGAGGAGCCAGAGGAGGAGCCAGAAGAGGAGCCAGCTCTGGTTCCACAGTGTCTTCAGGCTCTCTGTCAGAGTCCTCATGACAACTCCTTTCAGAATGTACCTGATTCTTGGCAGGGGAAATCACCACCTAATTACAGTGGGATTCTCTTCGCTGCAAACATGCTGTGTCTTGCCCTAGAAAGTGAAACTCAGTCATGCTGGAACAGCTCCAGCCGGAACGTGTCTTGAGACAGACCCGTATAGGAGGGGAAGAGCTGGGGTTGCACCTCTGGCCCCTCCGCAGAGGCCAAAGGAGCCCAGCCAGGAATTACCAGCCCCCTCCAATCGATACCAACTCCTTTACACATCAGAGGAGAGGAAAGTGCAGCCTAAAAGCAAGGAGGATGCTTAGATCAGCATCGACAGTGGCGGACAAAGCTGCTGATGTGGCGAAGGAAGCAGGAAGATCAAACCGGAGAGCCTTGGCAGGTGGGGCTGATGTTTGGGGCAGGCTTGGGAAGGCGGCAGCTCGAGAAGCATCCTGGGGACTGAATTATTTAGAGCCCCAGCTGAAGGAATGCCACATGGCAGAACAAGAAAGCTGCTATTAGGATTTTTCCCCCTCCTCCCCTCCATGTGAGGCCAATGTTACTGACATCATCCACATACCCGAAATCAGCTTATCAAGGGTACTAGGGAAGTGGGGGGGGAGGGGGGAAGGAACAAAAGCAGCCCCCCAGATCTCCCAGACTGCAGTCCTCTGAATTGCTTTTTTCCTGTCTGTAACCGCTCTACAGAGAGCTGCTGTGCTCAGGAACTGTTTAATGATGGAGAAAGCCCTGAAAGGTGGTGCTGGGGAAGAGATGGAAACAATTTTAGTACCCCCCCCCCCAAACTGCCCTCCATCAACCTCAGCCTCTTCCATTCAGAATGTCATCGAAGGGAGGGAGGGGGGCGTGTTTAATCGGTGCTGGGCTCAGATCTTCGTGGGATCTACTGATCTGCCTTGTGAGGAAGTCTGGATCCCTCATTCTCCGTGTGTAGAGGCAATACATAGATGCTTAGTGCTGAGGAAAAGGCACTCTGCTCAAGCTCAGAAGTACTTTAAAGCACAGTTCTGCAACTGCATGGCTAGAACTAGTTTTTAAGAAAGGAAACCAATACCCTCGAGGAGCTGGTTTTGTATCTCAACCATCTTCTGAGCATTTTCTAAGCTTCTATGGAATTACGCTACACTCAGAGTCCTGCTTGAATCTTCTACCTGGGCTTACCCACCACCGGCATATGCCAGTTGGAAGCCTTTCTTTCCTGTGCACTACCTCTGGCATCCTTTTGATCTATTTGCCCCCTTCACCATGTCTAATAACACTTGCTGAGCATACACGCTTCTTAGAGCAGGCTGGACCCTTCCAGTTTTTAAGCTGCAAGTTTCTTGTCCACACATAAAATGCACGCAAAAACAAAATGTGTCAGAGGCACAAGTCGTAACACTCTGGGTGAACAAATCCTCTCTCTTTAATGGGGAGGATGGTTCCCTTCATTAGAGCGCTTGGCTTTCTAAACACACCCCATCCTAATTAGATTTTGCATTTAATTTCTTGGAGTAGGTTGTGATGGGGAGACGTTATTTGTCCTAGATAAATGTATTCATTAATAGACTCTATTATAGTGTTTCCCACTCCGATTCCTTCTGGTAGGAGAATGGCAATTAAACATGACCTTGGCTTTCGTTTTAAAAAAATTTATCACGCTGGATTGGCCACAGCTGCCTTTCTCCTCTTCCTGCACATCCAGAAGAAGAGGTTTTGTACTGGACCACATTTCTCCGGCCAGGCTCTCTATTCACTGACAGAGCGGACCGGTGCTAAGGACAGCAGTGAGTTTGGAACGCTTGGATCTATATGCAGGGATTCCAGCTGGCTCGGTTGCACTGGTAGCAAGTATCTGAAGTCCCTGTGCGGAAATTCTCATCAAAGGATAGGGAGAAATAGTCTTAGCGAGAATGCTTGTAGAAGCAGTCTATGAGGTGGGCAAATTCCCTACCCCTTGCTCAAGATGATGGACTCAAATTAATAGGATGGGAAGGGCTGAGCTCTTTAAGTTCCTGCTCCAGGTCTCTGGGACAGTGTTTTTAGGCAGTGTTAAAAAGAAGAACTACTTCTGCTAGGTCTTTTTGATCTTCCAGCTCCCCAGGTGGTAACATGTGAAGTCCTGTGCACGCTTAAACCGACTCAAAACAATGAGGTAGGAACCTTAATACTCACTCAGTTTTCCCAGCTGGATGAGTGTTTCGGGGCACTGACTATGGCACAGGTGTCAAACTCGTGGCCCTCCAGATGTTATGAACTACAGATCCCATCATCCCCTGCCAGGATGATGGAAACTGTAGTCCATAACATCTGGAGAGCTGTGAGTTTGACACCTATGAACTAGGGCATGGGTCAGAATGGAGAGACCATCCAGGCTGCTTCCATTTGCTCTGTTTTGGTATCCAAGCTGCTGCCCCGAACCATCTTCTGTCCAGGTTTCCCCCTGCTTTTGCTATGCTCTTTTCCCAAATCTGGTTTGATACGATTATTTGGAGAACATGGCAGTCAAAATACATTTGCAAGCTGTGTGAGTAGGAATGAGGCTGTATTTGCAGGTCCCACCGACACCAGTTCCATTTTCCTTGATTCAACCCCCTGCCCCTGACCAGTGTCCCCACGGCACCACCAGAAAGCTTTAAAAAAAAACTGGCCACTGGTGTATCACTTCAGGATACTAAGAGGGGAGGGAGTAAGGAAGAGCATGCAGAAAGTTTGGACCACTGGGGCCCTTTCCCCACTTACCTTAAGCCCTGCGCTACTTTCCTCGAGTAGCGCGGGGTCCCCTGGCACTCCCCACTACAGGGGCGGTGACAACGCAGCCGCCCCGACGCTGCCGCTCTCACACCCCCTCAGCATGTGGCATCCCTGGCGCTCCTCGAAACGGCGCCTTTTGATGACCCCTTTTGATGGCCAGAGATGCCGTGCGCTGAGAGTAGCGCACAGCAAAGGGCAGCAAAGGTAAGTGGGGAAACGCCCTGGCTTGCAATGCCCCCTGCCCACCTTGTATGCGGTGATGGCCTCTGGCGTGCCTGTCCGTCTTGAGCAAAGGGAGGGCTGTCAGTTCCCATTGGCTCCTGCCTGCTTCGGGCAGGGCTGCCCTTGTTCCATTCAGGTCAGAGGGGTGGGCTCCAGGCTACTATCCGCCCTGGACTTTTCCCACTTTCTTTAATGGGCCATCCATCCCTGCTAAGGATCTCTTGCAGGGCAACAATGTCAGCCATTGCTCTGGAACTAATTCAGGCTAATCACAAAGTCCCCAACTCAGCACAAGAAGTTTGTATCACATGTGCTGTGATTTCTGTACCTCCCAGACACAGGCCGACATGATGCTGACCACGACCACAGCATGCAAGGAGAAAGTGCTTCAGTTTTCCCCCATCCCATTCTTGCATCCTGTAATGGGCCCAGAAAGGCATGTACAATGGAATAGTATAGCCTGATCTTGTCAGATCTCGGAAGCTAAGCGGGGTTGGTACTTGGAAGGGAGACTTCCAGGAAAGACGCTGCAAAGGAAGCTAATGCAAAGGAAGCTTAAGCACTTGCCTTGAAAACCCCACCAGGGGTCATTATAAGTGGAGCAGTAATTAAGAGCAGGTGCACTCTAACCTGGAGAACTGGATTTGATTCCCCGCTCTGCCACTTGAGCTGTGGGCGCTTATCTGGTGAACCAGATTAGCTTGTGCACTCCAACACTTGCCAGCTGAGTGACCTTAGGCTAGTCACAGTTCTTCAGAGCTCTCTCAGCCCCACCTACCTCACAGGGTATTTGTTGTGGGGGGGAGGAGGGAAGGGAAAGGAGATTGTAAGCCCCTTTGAGTCTCCTTATGGGAAAGGGGGGGATATAAATCCAAACTACTCCTCCTCCTCTTCTTCTTGGTGGAGACTTTGTACCATTGGCACTCAACACTCCTTGGATGGTTGGTGGCCTGTGAAGGCCAAGGGCTGGTCTGGGAGCATTGTGGTTGGCAAGCCAGACTATCTGTGTCAGGGGGAAACAGCACCTTTGTCTTTTCTTCATGTAAACATGGAGCGGGAGCTGACAAAGCACCACAAGGCCTGGTGCAAAGAAGCTGTGAGCATTAGTCACCCTGATAAGTTTAATGTATAATTTAGAAACAGATCATCAACACAGAAGGGAGAGAAGCTCTTAAATAACTCTGAAGGGTGTTCGGCTCAGGAATCGCACTCCACAGTTAATGTTTCAAGAGAAGCCGCTGAGCCGTGGGGGGGGGGGGGGGCAAACGTAACCCGTGCTCAGAGTGATATGATTTAGGGGCCTCTAAGCACCAGAGCACTTGGGAGAGAGAACTCATTTACAGCCAGGTGGGCTTTATGCATTCTTGTCCATTTTTGACCAAAGTGTACAGCACACCCATCAAATTTCACAATCCGATCAGGACAAGGGGGAACAAGGAGGCATCCCTGGTGGCACCCAGCCAGCCTCACAAAATCATGCTTCGAACACTAAACTTGCAACAGTGAAAAGATAGAGGCTGCACGAATGCAGCAGTCACCCTCTGGAGGAGCACAGGATAGCTGCAGAAAGTGGTCCTTCACGCAGAATTCAGCTTTCACGTTATTTCCAAAAACCCAGGTTTCTAGCCCTTCGGCTAGGCAGGCTTGAAAGAATGAAGGTTAAATGACTGCTAAAAGGTCAACAGAGTGTTGTAGAAGATTTTCAGACTCCAAAGAGAGGGGCTTCAGTGCCCAGGATAGGTCTCAGCCCCTTGTCCTGATCAGAATAATCATTTTGGAAAACCAAAATTGTACCACTGTGCTCAATATTTACTTATTTCATAGAGACTACAGATTCCAGCTCCTTTTGGCACACAATTCTAATTTGTATTTTTATTGTTGAATTCCAAGAGTATAATTTATTAAATTTGTCACCCCTCCTACCCAAAAAATGTTTCGATTATGCAAATATCTACCTTTTTTGGCACCATGTTCCTCAAGTTGCTACCTCTTCCTTCCAACAACAGTTGCTATTCTTCTTCATTAGGCATATAAGAACATAAGAACATAAGAACAAGCCAGCTGGATCAGACCAGAGTCCATCTAGTCCAGCTCTCTGCTACTCGCAGTGGCCCACCAGGTGCCTTTGGGAGCTCACCTGCAGGATGTGAAAGCAATGGCCTTCTGCTGCTGCTGCTGCTCCCGATCACCTGGTCTGCTAAGGCATTTGCAACCTCAGATCAAGGAGGATCAAGATTGGTAGCCATAAATCGACTTCTCCTCCATAAATCTGTCCAAGCCCTTTTTAAAGTTATCCAGGTTAGTGGCCATCACCACCTCTTGTGGCAGCATATTCTAAACACCAATCACACGTTGCGTGAAGAAGTGTTTCCTTTTATTAGTCCTAATTCTTCCCCCCAGCATTTTCAATGAATGCCCCCTGGTTCTAGTATTGCGAGATGCCCCTCAATCAGGTGACATCACCCATACATGCATGGTCAACAGGATGTTGTCAGAGCACCAAAATGCCGACTAAATTTGGCTGATATCACTGCAGGCAAGAGTGTCCCTGAAAAGGACAGTTATGCAAGGAGGAAGCAGTGCAATCCTATACAAAGTGATTCCAGTTTAAGCCCACTGGAATCAGTGCATTCAGATTGGAGCAACAGCACAGGATTGAACTGAAAGTGATTTTTTTGCTTGTGCAAAAACCCAAAGATTGCCAGAGAGGGGAGACCAAAAACATTTACACACACACACAAAATATAAATTGGTGAGTCTCTTTGTAGGGCACAACCCCCTCCCCCCAAAGCATTCTCTTGAAAATCAATTTCCACTGCAATGGGGTATAACCAAATCCCCCCCCCCCCCCCCCGCCTTCCCCATCCATTCTCTCCTCTTTCTGAGCACTGGGGTTGCTCATTTTGTATGCAAAGATCCAGTGACATTCTTTCCCTCTTTTCTTCCCCCACCTTCTTCCTTTCCTTCTCTTTTTCTTTCTTCCTTTCTTTTCTTCACCATTCTCAGTATACTTTTTTTCCTATTACACCTAAATTTGTAATATTATAAATTTTATTGTACTAAGCCTGTATTACAATAAAGTATTTTTTTTTTAAATCCAGGGACATTCCTTAGCACATAGCAAATGAGAGAGAAAACGCCTTATCATGCGACCGAGTTTGTGAAGTGCTTTCTCGCATTTATTTAAGCCCTGATAAGAACCCATTCTCAGATGAAAGAACCGGAATGTATGGGTGCTGGGCTTCTTTCCTCTTTAAAAACCTCTCCTGCGCACCCTAGCCTCTTTGAAATAAAATACGGTAGTTAATCTCCAGGAAAATGGAGATACCAGCCTCGCTTGACCTCCGAATGGTATCGGAGGAAATGAGATTGTGGCGGTTATCAGCTAGAGGGGAAAGGGGAGGGGGACGCTCCAGGACCAACGCACCTCTGATACGCCCAAAGTAGCAGGCGCTGCTATCAAGAGGAAGGCATCAAACTGCCAGGGGATGATGTGTTCATTGACAAAGAAGACGAAACCTGGCGGATTGTCAGCTCTCACAGCACAACAAGGAACAGATAATGTCCATCCAGAGATGCAGCATAAGGGTGACAGGGGCTGGGCAGAGGAAAGGAAGAAGTCAGGGATGTGTTAAGCATCACAGACTTCCCAGATGCCGTGTGAAAGGACACACACCTGTTCTTGCAAGTAAGTATCCCAGGCAGGCAATTGGTTTATAATACTTAGTCCTTGGTTCTTAAACATGGGCCTGATATTCATTTCCCCAACACCAAGTCATGTATGTGATAGACATAAAATTGTCAAAGGCTTTCCCAGCCCCCCAGACATAAAATTCGTTATCAATTTTTTTAATCATCACTACCACCCTGTAATCTCAAGTGGTTGTCGGGAAACTTTGCCTATGACTGATTAATGACTTCTTGGGCCAAATTTTGTCTGTAAGGTACCAGTCCCCATGCCATCTGGAGGGATTATGCAGCATAAGACAAGTGTGTAGGATCTACACAGGATCTCTCTGTGTGTAGAAGAAGAAGAGTTGGATTTATAACCTCCCTTTCTCTCCTGCAAGGAGACTCAAAGTGCCTTACAAACTCCTTTCCCCCCTCACAACAAACACCCTGTGAGGTGGGTGGGGCTGAGAGAGCTCTGTAGAGCTGTGACTAGCCCAAGGTCACCCAGCTGGCGTGTGTGGGAGTGTGCAGGCTAATCTGAATTCCCCAGATAAACCTCCACAGCTCAGGTGGCAGAGCTGGGAATCAAACCCGGTCCCTCCAGATTAGAGTACACCTGGTCTTAACCACTACGCCACTGCTGTTCCTGCTGAGTGTGTACAAAGGTGGGGGGCCACATGCAAAAATTCTACTATGCCTGGTCCAAATGCACAAACTGGCTTGCATGCTACTTCTTATCCTGGCAACATCTATGGTTTGCCCAACAGGTCCCCACTATATCCCAATGACATGTTGAAATCCAGAGTCCATCTTACATTCTCATTTGATTTCTCTTTTACTGAAATGTTATGTCAAGAATTCTGGTGAGCAATGCAGCCAGGGGGCAATTGTGCATCACAGCTGGGGCGGGGGGGGGGGGAGATCATGTTTTGCAGAAGCTGGGGCAAATTGCACCCCCCCCTTTTTGTTTTTTTATTCTGAGCCACTCCAGCTAGTTGCTTGAAAAAACTTCTGTGCTTTTCAATGATAAATGTCATGTGCAATTAAGACACCTGTGGGTAATGATTCTTCAGACTGATACAAGTGCCCTAAACAAGAACTGCTTGTTTATAAGAAGATGTTAATAATATGTTATTATTTATTATCACCAGGGTTTGACTCTATTTTTCTTCAAGGAGCTCCCATCCACTATTTTTATCCTGTCCTATGAGGCTGAGAGAGGATGGCCCTTTCCACACAACCAAAATAAAACATTTTGAGGCAGGAAATGAAACGTTTCTTCCAAGGAGTTCCGCATGGTTTTTAGCCCAAAACATTTGATATGCATACTGGATTTTAGTGATTCTTTTTCTGAAAGCGTTTTCAAAACGTTTTCACTTGCTGGGAATATCTGTTTACAATGTTGTACAAGTCTCTGCGGTCCTCGGACTTTCTTGCCTGTTTGCTTCCATCATTTTTTAAAAAAGAATTGGGAGGTGATATCTTTGAAGCTATAAAGACACAAAAGTTTGGAGAATTGCAGCATGAATTCTTGAAGCACTGAAGTCACAAATCCACGGAGAAGACAAAATGAAACGGGAGAATCACAAAATGGAGGCCAGGGATTGTTTCTAGGGGGTAAGTGTAGACAAACAGAGAAGACTGAAAATGCTATCAGTCACAGACCAGGAAAGGGATTTGGGCGTCTTAGTTGATAGTTCCATGGGAATGTCAACTCAATGCATGGCAGCTGTGAAAAAGGCAAACTCTATGCTGGGGATAATTAGGAAAGGAGTTGATAATAAAACTGCAAGGATTGTCATGCCCTTATATAAAGCAATGGTGCGACCGCACTTGGAGTACTGTGTTCAGTTCTGGTCGCCACATCTCAAAAAGGATATCGAAGAGATAGAAAAAGTGCAGAGAAGGGCAACGAGGATGATTGAAGGATTGGAGCACCTTCCTTATGAGGAGAGGCTGCAGCATTTGGGACTCTTTAGTTTGGAGAGGAGACGTCTGAGGGGGGGATATGATTGAAGTCTATAAAATTATGCATGGGGTAGAAAATGCGGACAGAGAGAAATTTTTCTCTCTTTCTCACAATACTAGAACCAGGGGGCATTCATTGAAAATGCTGGGGGGAAGAATTAGGACTAATAGAAGGAAACACTTCTTCACGCAACGTGGGATTGGTGTTTGGAATGTGCTGCCACAGGAGGTGGTGATGGCCACTAACCTGGATAGCTTTAAAAAGGGCTTGGACAGATTTATGGAGGAGAAGTCGATCTATGGCTACCAATCTTGATCCTCCTTGATCTCAGACTGCAAATGCCTTAGCAGACCAGGTGCTCTGGAGCAGCAGCAGCAGAAGGCCACTGCTTTCACCTCCTGCATGTGAGCTCCCAAAGGCACCTGGTGGGCCACTGCGAGTAGCAGAATGCTGGACTAGATGGACTCTGGTCTGATCCAGCAGGCTAGTTCTTATGTTCTTATGTTTTGCAAATGTTTTGCAAATGTTTTCAGTGACTTGGGCAGAAATGGCCAATGAATGGTTCGTGGTAACTAGGGCTGCCCATCTCCAGTTGCATGCTGGATATCTCCTGGTATTACAACTTATCTCTAGATGAAATAGATCCGTTCCCACGCAGAAAATGGCTGCTTCAGAGGGTGAACCCCATGGCATGATACCCTTCTGAGATCGCTCCCTTTCCCAAACCCCACCCTTCTGAAGCTCCGCTCCCAAATCTACTGGAATGTCTCAACCCAAAGGAGCAACCCAAAGGGTCACTCATGAAATTGATGGCTATTTAGTGAATAGATGTATTGCGAATTGTATGTATTGTGAATAGATGTATTTGTAAATAACCTTTGAGTCAATATATTTAGTAACTGCCAGCTAGTGTACTGCACGTTTTCTTGTATGCCATATATGAGAATCTGAACATGGAGCCTGCTGTTCTTTATGCCACACTGGCTCTCAGCAATACATACATACATACATAAGCCTTTATTGGCATAGTCAGAAACAAATACATAAATCAGGAGCAAATGCATGAATACATGATAGATAAAAAGGCCCCACGGGGAGCACAACAAGTACCTTCTACTGAGAGCTCTCAACTATCTCCACAATGAAATTGGTGACCTCTTCACAAAGACCAGGGTCTGAGTTGTTTAACAATAGAGATAACCTAGTCAGATCAGGCAGCCCAGATTGGAAGAAAAAAATGTAAGTTGGTATATTTAGATCTGATGTTATCAAAGCTGGTGCAGTGCAAGAGTTGGTGAGTCAGGGTTTCAACCACATTAAGTTTGCAACTGCATAGCCTTGCAGATTTTTCTAAATTGCTGAACCTACCCTTTAATAGGGCAGAGGGCATAACGTTAAATCGCGCAATGGTAAGGGCTCTCCTTGCATGTGGGTTCATTAAAGTATGGAGGTAATAGGCCATACGTCTCTGCTCAAATGGAATTAGGAGTTGTGTTGGAGAGCAGGTTCGTTTGGCTGCTAGATGTACATTTGCAAATTCTAGATCTAAAAGCCGATCTCTGAGCCTACTGTACGCTTCTGACCAGGACATTAGGTAGAGTGATTCAATAGGCAGGCCGATGGAAATAATCTTTCTCTTGATTAGAGAGAACCAGGGGTTAGCCTGTGTCCTGTAGTGTCAATGAGACAAGGGAGGGTTCGGATGGCAGGTAGTGAAGGTGGAGCCAAAATCTGAAGGCTCCAAGCCAAGCTTTATGTTTTGCCACAGTTCTAGACACAGGGCTATGTAAGGGACGCAGTTTGGAACTCCCATTACTTGATGGAAAAACTTGGATGGGGGGACATTCAGAGCTTGGTTCACTGCTTGAATCCAGATGGGGACCCCATAGAGTAGTTGGGATTCAACCTTTGCATTGAAGATCTTTAATGCAGCTGGAACAAATGAGTGCCCTCTGCTATAAAAGAATAGAAGGATTCCAGATATACTAGGAGAGGACAGTGAGCGCTGCCTTTTGGTGCAAGGACCAGGAAAGATTGTGTGAAAAGGTGATGCCAGGGTATTTAAAACAATAAACTTGCTCAAGAAGAACATTGTTTAGTTTCCAGAAATATTTTTTTGCAGGATCTAGCAAAAGCCATGATTTTGGTTTTCTGATAGTTAATTGTTAATTTGTTGGTGTTGCAGTACTCAGAAAATTGTTTCATGAGCCGCCTTAGACCCACCCTGGAACGTGATAGCAGAACAGAGTCATCTGCGTAGAGCAGGGTTGATAAATAATGTGAGGAGAGCTTGGGAGCGTGGAAGTTGGGACCTGTCAGAAGTGAGGGGAGGTCACTCAAATAAAGATTAAAAAGAGTGGGGGGCTCTCAGCAATGGATATGCCAAAAAAGGAGACAACTGATTGGCTACTCTTAATAGGAGAAAAGTGGCAATTAAACACTAAAAAAGAAAAGAAAAAGAAACTTTAGCTGTGGCAATCATTCCCTAAATCTAATTTAATTAAACATAGGCTATGAAAAAAAGAGGTTGATATGAATTCAGATTTTTTTTTTGCAGCCTGATAATCCTACACACCACCCACCGCTGTACGGCCAAGCCAGGACTTAGTGTTTGCAAGCGGCTCCAGACCTAGGAACTTCTCTGTTGTATCAATGACTCTCCAAATTGCATTGCTTTGTTCTCTTTTCCTCCTGTTCCTGCATCTCTTTTGTTTTCCTTGTGATATCTGGGACAACTGGATGTGGCTATCATCTCTCCCACTTATTTTTACAGCTTACGGCTTCCCTTTTCTGCTGGTACAAGGAAATGGCTCCCAGCGGCCAACACTTTGACACAAACTCAGAAAATCACAAAGCCCTCCATAAAGTCAACGGAGCTGGTGGAGCAAACAGTGAATGAGAAAACAGAAGGTAACAATAAAGGCTCTGATCTTTAATGAAGCCATGAAATTTGCCAAAGACCAAACCAAAATAAGGAGAACTGGAGTTACAAGGATACTCCATCTTTTGAAAGGGTTTTCCACACCAGATTTTTTCTCCAGTTTGACTTCTTAACTACATCTCTCCCTCTGACTCCACTGATATACAGTATTGTTTGCTGCTCCTTTCTCTCCCAGAGAGAAAAACACAGGGAAAACGCGGGGAAAAACTAGGGAAAACAACAACAGAGAGCAAGAATCCACCTGGCAATTGATACTGCATGTACGAGAATGGGGAAACTGATGCAGTTTAAAAGCCAGGCTGCAGCGAAAACCTGGCACGAAAATCCCAAAGGGACCCCACTCCTCGGATTTAAGGACTAGAGGCCCATGAATTACAAACTGTGAAACTACTGGAGGCATACTGAACTCCAGAAATTCTGAGCCACCACTCAGATCACAAAGAAATTACCCTTTTCTTTGGTGCCACTGATAAGACTACTGCTCATATAATATTGGAAGGTTCCAACCCAAGCATCCTCCTGAAATGGAGACATTGGTTTCCAAATGGATGTTCCATGAAGACACAAAGGTGATGCTTCCTGGACTCTCCTGAAGTACCGTCTGCTCTTATGTCGAAGATGAAGGCTAGAATTGGCTCTTTCCTCAGGAAAACAGGATGCAGGTGCCCATGTTGGGTGCTGAGCAATTTAGACTATCTAGGAGGTTACGTGCTGCAATAGAGTCTGCATGTAATGCAGAAAGTCCCCAAGGTTCATCCAAGATGTCGCTATGGTACAAAGATGGAGATGGGCCACGGGAGGGAGAGAGTGGTCAGGCAACTCTCCCGCCCTGTTGGGAAGAGCACCCCTTTGGTTTTGCCCAGTACAAGATCATGGCTGCCATTTGCTCCCCTGCAAACAGAGTCGCCTGTTCTATTGTAGGCAGATACAAACAGCCTTCCCATCATTCCTTGTGCCCCCCCCCCCCCCCCGATGGTTGCCTCAGTATCCCACAGTGCCTCCCCTCCCACCCCTAGCTCTTTATTGCAAGCACATCCCTGCCTAGCCAGACCAAGCCCGTAAACAGCCTCACACTTCATCATCCCTTCTCTTCTGGCAGCTAAGCAGTCTTTGATGTAGCTGGCCAGAGCCTCATCCATTTGATGCTGCTTGGCCTTAAGTGTGTTTTAATAACGCGTCTCCCCTGTACGGCGCTAGCTGTGCAAAGTGCAGCGCTGGAGAGCAGCTGGAAATCTGCGGTGAGACCGGAGGGGTGATCTGAGGATGAACCGGGCTGCCTCTAAGTTTAGCGGTTATTAATTACAGACACTTTCCTGGAAGATGATTGGGGGGAAATAACTAGGCCTGTGGTTTGGGTGTAATGAACAAAGGCTCTTTGCAGCGGTGGAGCATGTTCCAGAGGGCCCAATCGATGAAGCCTCTTATCGGTTAACGTATTAAGCTGGTTCCTCACACACAAGCACAAATCCTCCGCTCTTCAGATCCCCGGCTTCCTGGCTTCGCCTTGTGTGGAGGTCTTGTTTGGGCAGAAATGTAGCTTTGCTTATTTCACTTATTTCACTTTCAATTCTCCTGGTATTTTCGACCTCTTTCCCCAGGCAGGTCTACGGAGGGCTCTTGTGCTATAGGTTGTTTTCAATAGAGCAGTGGTTTTGGTTTTTTCTTTTTTTTTAATGGGGGCAAGGAATCCTAATTATATGGTGAGATCCACATGGAGCCCAGTCTTGCAAGAGAGGGTAATGACTACTCTGTGCATCTTGCAAATAATCTGCTGGTCCAAAATCCCAATAAGCATGATTAGCTTAGCACTGGAACGCATATTTGTATTTATTGGTTATAGCTCCTCTTTCCCCAAGGAGCTTTAGGCAGAATACATCAGACTTCCCTCCTCCATTTTACCTTCACAACAATCCTGTGATGTAGGTCAGGCTGAGAGAGAAAGTGAATGGCCCAAGGCTTGTGGATGGCAAAGTGGAAATTTGAACTTGGGTCTCCCAGAATCTAGTCCAACAGTTTAGCCACTATGTTATGCAGGGCTCAAGCAAGCATTTCTGGCGCTGTAGGCAAACTATAATTTTGGCGCCCCAATTCAATACAAAGGAAAAACCAAATGTCTAGAACGAACAGTTGCCTTCATCCACTTGGCGTTCAGAATGAACAATGTAAAAATAAAAATAAATAATTCATTACTTTTTCAATGTGTAATTACTCGTGCACTGACATGGGGCTTTCCAAATAGTCTAGCCAAGCCTTCTGCAGATGTTACTGTTGGGTTTCATTTACGTGTTGCAGAAGACTGCCAGTTGCACATACAGGAAGTGCATGAGTTCCCCAAATGCACCTGACACGTGATCCTGTAACATGGGAATTGGGCAATGTGTGGATTCTCCACTCAGGTGCCACTTTCATTCACATGAACAAAAACTGTACACACAAGGGAGACCCACACATTGCCCAGTTCCCACATTATGGGATCACACAAATCTCTTTTGCAAAGTGTAGGGCCGGTGGGCTCCCACAATACATGAATGATATAGCATTGCAAGGTCTGCAGAGAGCTTCACTTGCAGAAACACCCCATGTAGCTTTGGCTTGAGGAGAGAACTGCCCTGAAAACTTGGGATCTCCCTCCGTTTCCCCTCCTCTCGCAGAAACAGTGGCCACACTGTCGCTTCTGGCTTCCCTTTGAACCAAACACAAAGTTTTCATGGATGCAAAAAGAATTCCCTAGGGGAAGGAGTCACCAGGGAGGGCAGTGAACCCACCAGTAGCAGATGCAAAACAGACAGGTCTATCAATTTGTTCTGCCAGAGACGATGGGCTCTGGTTGTTTAGTGATTCGCTGCCCATCTTCATTGGGAGGGCTGGACTTGATAGGCCCCTATCTGTGACAGAGAGTGACAAATGTCATATCTTAAAGGCACCAGTGAGACGGGCCGAAAGAAACATACGCAATTGCTCCCCTCACCCACTGTACAGATGCACCAGTAGTTTGCAGCACAGCATGCTGGGAAACACAGGTGCTCCTGTTCTAAAGAGAATGGTTGGTTTAATCAATAAAAGCATCATACTTGGTATTTATGTTGTTCTTCTCTTAAGAGCTCAAACTGCTCCCTCCACGCATATTGTCTTAGGAACCCAGACAACTCTTGCCTGATAGGTCAGCATTATTACTTTTGAACGGGGATTCCAGCCTGCCTAAGAGCTCCCACGGAGCTGGATTTGAACCGGGCTTGCTGTTAACATTTCCGACATGGACTGGGCAGTTATGGAGAGCTGATTGCTCCAACGAGATCACTCAGAGCTGATCTAGGCCCATCAGAAACGGCAGCCCTCAGAGTACACATGGTATTTGTGTGTGCATGCTATATGAAAAATACCAAGAACTTGCTCTCTAAAAGAAGGTGTTTTTGGATCAATATTTCAGCCAAATACATTGACAGGATTATTACAGCCTTCTGTGATTCCATGTCAAAGGGATACAGTCCCTGAGAATCCCCCCCCCCCCCCCGTTGCTGGAAAATTCTCTGCCAGAAACATTTTATTTATTTATCATTTGTACAGGACATCATCGAAACCAACCGAAACAACCACCACAAAGCAGAATAAAGGATCTGAACGTGTGAAAATAAACAACCAGCAAACACAAATAAACATTTGATGCACCCTCTTTCAGATCCTGAGCCAAGGCTACTATGAGCTAGGGTTACATGAGGAGGCCATGGATTGCCTGCCCTCTCTTGATGCCCCCGCACTAAACTTTATGCCATCTCCGGCTTTGGCCTGAGTATATTTTTACTTTTTTTTGGCATTGCTGGTCCCCTCCCAGCCTTAGGATCGGATGCCACCAATCAATGTGGGTTTTATGATAATGCTGCTATTGTGAGGGATTTTAATGTTTAAATGTTTAAACGTTTATAACTTGTATTTTATTGTGCACTGTTTGTTACTGTACACCGCCCAGAGCCCTTTGGAGGTTGGACGGTCTATAAAATCTAAGGAAGGAAGGAAGGAAGGAAGGAAGGAAGGAAGGAAGGAAGGAAGGAAGGAAGGAAGGAAGGAAGGAAGGAAGGAAGGAAGGAAGGAAGGACCTTCTCTTGGCCTCAGAGAGCCTCTCCTCTCCTCTCCTCCCCTCCCCTCCCCTCCCCTCCCCTCCCCCTTTTGAGCTGGAAAAAAGGCTCTATCGCAAGTCCAGCCAAGACATTCATGCTAAAACCCAAGAAATGTGTGGATCCTCAAGAAAACCTTCCTTACATTCTCCGGTGCTGCATGTCGGTTTTGTTACAGTTGTTGCTGACTGTTGGCAATACCTTGACCTACAGCAGTCAACCAGAAACAATTTTTGGCTGGTGTCAGTCAGCATCCAGTAAAGTCAAAAAGATGCCTGGCAAGGTCAAACATCCCTGGAGCTCTTTTAATCCAAGCTGCTTGAGACTTTTCGGGGAGTCTGGCTGGAGCCCCAAAATCACATGGCTTGAAAAACTGAGCTTTGAGCCCTTTTACTCCAAATCTGATCCCCGAAGGTGGCGTCACATGACCCTGATGGGGTTTTATACATGTAATGCCTCTGTCATACTTCCGTAGCATTTTTTGGAGGGAGGGGGAAGAGTATTGATTGCTTGAATCATCCAGAGAACGAGCGCTGCTAACGCCTTCTCTCCGCTGGTGGTACGGATTGCAGTGGTGGATTGAGGAGAGAAGGGGGCGGAGGATAGACAGGGCTATTTTTAATGACTGATTTACTTAAACAGGACACAGGTAACGCTCAGCATTTATCTTGCGCTTTCAGTATGAGGCTGTGTTTTCTTACGCTCCAAGCATCTTGCAGAAGAGTGAAAGAAAAGCAGATCAAAACATTAAAACAAAACAACCCAGATCAAGAAAACACAGCACTGGCTAAAAGTACCACTTTATTACAAGTTCATAGCAGTTAGCAAGCACTAATCAGAACACCTGGAAGCCCAATCTTTTTTTTAGCTCCTCCCTAAAATATCCAAGGAGCTGGACTGTCTTGTTTTGGGAGGGACAGGATCATTCTCTGTGCCTGATGCCGCTGCAATAAAACCCATCTCATGCGTCTTTACTCTACTCTTCCCGCAAGGAGCTCAGGACTGTCCTTTCCATTTTGTTCTCACAACAGCTCTGCAAGGTTGGTTACGTGGAGAAAAAAAATGACTGACCAGTTGCCCAGTAAGTTGGATGGTAAAAGGGGTCATTTAGACTCAGGACTCCGCACTCCTTGCTCAACCAATACACCACATGGCCTGAAGAAGACCTCCCATAATGAAGGAAGACCAGGCTGGGCATGATTTGCATGGATGTAATTGCCATGGATGACATACCAAGCACCAGGGAGCTGCCAGGGAGATACATCTTTGGTCTTATAGCACATTAGTGGTTATCACCAGCACCTTGACTTGGAAAGGCCTAGACAACCAGTGCGGTGGGTGCAGAACTGTTGAAGATAGTCTGGAGTGTGTGGGGGGGGGGGCAGGCTCTCATCTCTCTTCTCAAGGGTGGGGGAGGGGAGGATTGTGGGTTCCTGGAACACAGGGTGCGGGGAGGCATGTTGGCAACAGGCCCCTCCCTTCCTAGGATGCACGAAACTCTTGGGCTGGTCTCTGAACCTGCTGTAAGAACTACAGGGTAAAACAGAATGGTGGGAGTTCTTCAAGAATGGCTTCCATTTAAGCACTTTGCAACAATTGAGCCTAGAAATGTCGAAAAACGTGGATCAGCTGAGTCCAAACAGCGGTAAGGCACACGCAATAAATGCAGTGGATAAAGGTGAAAGCACAGTGCTTCTCATGTCAGACTAGGGAAGCTCAGGTTCAAATCCTGGCTTGCCACAAAGCTCCTCGAGTTCCTCTTTGTCAGCTGAACCTACACCACAGGGTCGTTGTAAAGAAAAAGGGAAGGTGGGAAAACTGTGTGTTCCACTTTGGAGGAAGGGTAAAATAACAAGAGGTGACAGATCTGATTAATTTTTTTTTAAAAAAAGGTGACAGGGTGAAGGCTTGGCTTTAAGGGAATGATGAGTAGCCCCCCAAAGTCTCTCAAAAGGCTGGGAGATGGGGAGACCTCTTCTCCTGAGGTAGCTCTGCAGGATTTTGCGTCCCTCATCACAAGTTTCTTGATGCCAATCACAAGCCTGGGCTCTATGCTGTGTTTCCTGACTCCCGATTCTGCCAATCTGGTTTATCGGCAGCATGCCAATCTATGCACCTGGCAGCTGGCTTTGCCACTACAAGGGGGGCGGGGGGAAGGGATTCTCAGCCCTGACCAGCAGATGAGTCATTTCCTATTGACAAAAATAACACCCCGCTCCTTCCTTTGCACATCTATCTTTGGTGATTATTGCCAGAGAAAGAAAGGGAAGGGAGGGGAACTGACCGAGGGAAACTGGGCCGAAAGAGAAGCAAGAGAAATGACAGCAGCCAGAAAGGCTGAAACACATGCTGGGTGGGGTAAGGGGGGGGGGGAGGAGGGTATGAAACTGGCATGCATATTCAGGGGGCTGCTGCTTTCGTTGCTGCTCATAGAAACACACTATCCCGGACTCACAAGATGGTTCGTTGCTGCTGAAGGACAGCAGAGGGCGCTGTGACTTTGTCTACAGCACAGAAGGAAGAAGGCGCCTTAGCTTCGGAGTGGCTATTTCAGAGATAGAAATGTGTCCGTCCACCCCCACCACACACACACACACACACATCAAGCAAAAAGGAAAGTTGCAACAATTCCCCCTGCTTAATGTGACATGGTAGTCAGTTGCTGCTGCTGATGTCACCTGGAATACCTGCTGTCTGGTTGGGATTTCCCTCCAACTGAAAAGCATTTTTTTTTCACCTGGATGCCTGGAAAAGCTGTACAGTCACATTTTGCAATGCCGGGTGGAGCTGACTGTGATTCGCACACATGAAGCTGCATTATATTGAGTCAGACCATCAGTCTGTCAAGTGCAGCACTGTCTACTCTGACTGGCCGTAGCAGCGCCAGGGACACAACAGAGATATTTCACTTCACCTTCTATTTGACGCTGACTCTGCAGAGAGAACCTGGAATCTTTTGCATGTAAAACAGGTGACCTGTCGCTGAGCTATGGTCTCTCCCCTTCCCCTTCATGTTTGAAGAGGATGCACAGGGCAAGAGACAGGATGGTTGGACAAGAATGTAGCTAGAAACTGGGGTCAGTTCTGGAGGCAGACCAGATCGGAGTTGGTTCACACAACCAAAACTGCCGGGTGAAAGAATGTGGGTGGAAGAGAGTTGTGCTCTTAGGAATGCCTGATGGTGTCAGGTTCTTAGCCCTTCCTTGCCCTGAAAGGTTTATTGAGAGGATGAGGACTCAGTGGTGGGATCCAAAAAATTTAGTAACAGTAATCCCATGGTGGTGGGATTCAAACTGTGGTGTAGCACCAATGGGGCTGGCCTGGGCGTGACGGGGGCGTGGCCGGGCATTCTGTGGGCGGGGCATTCCTGTGTGGGGCTGTGGCAAGGACGCAGCTGCTGCACTGGTCCTTGGGCAGGAAACGAATGCATGCAGGCACAGGCTGCCACCCATGCTGGTGCACCTCCTGCTAGACTGCTTCAAATTCTGCGTGCTACTGCTGAGAGGAGGGGCGTAACTAAGGCAAAAATCACGTGGCAAAATCACCAATTAGTAACCCCCTCTTGGCACACACAAATAATTAGTAACCGACTCTCGGGAACCTGTGAGAACCTGCTGGATCCCACCTCTGGATGAGGTCCTGTCCACAGTAACTTGGTCATTCCTGAATATCAAACCACCCAGTATTGAACTGCCTGTCAGACTGGACCATCATGGAACCATCACACAAAGCTTCAGCACACCGAGCTCCATAGCTGAGTCAATGCACACTGAAAAATGTCCTAAGCAGGTGAGGAGACCAGGGACAAACCAGAGAGCAATTGCCCGCTATGCTTGTGAGGTGGGCATCAAGATCTTGCCAGCAGTGTTGAGTGACCCTGATTTGTACAGAGAGAGGGAGGGTGAGGGTCAAACACAGCAGGGCCTTTTCAGTGACGATGCCCCTGCAGGATCATAACCGCTGCTCATTAGAGACTATTCGCTCAATAACTTCTAGGAGGGCAATTCAAGAGTTCCCCTCTCTGCCTACTGTACTTTGGCTGAGACCCCACCACTGAAGGACTCCCTACCTAGAGGGGAATGGCTTCCTCAGGGTGTGAGCCCCCTGGGGCATGTGGGTAAGTTTATGGGGTGGGGTCTAAGCCTCACGTTTCTGCTTTAATGGCTGCAACCCAGCACAGTTCAAAGGGCACTTATTGGGAACATGGGATCACAACCAGTATTCATTCATTCATTCATTCATTCATTCATTCATTCATTCATTCATTCATTCATTCATTCATTCATTCATTCATTCATTCATTCATTCATTCATTCATTCATTCATTCATAATTAAATTTATATTCCGCCCACCCCCGGAGGGCTCTGGGCGGTGTACAACATAAAACAAAATAACAAAGAGAACTCGATCAAAAAAAAAATTAATAGAAATATAGAACGGCTTTTACATTAAAATAACTAAACCCATTTAAAATGCAGCAATAAACTATAGATAGCGTCCAACAATCTAAAAACCCCACTCTTGGAGAGGGGAACGGTGGGTCCCATAGATGTAATAGGGAACACCTAAAGCAGGAGAAGAGGGGCGCCCTCAGAGGCCAGCCTCACCAAAAGCCTGGAGAAACAGCTCAGTCTTACAGGCCCTGCGGAACTCACTAAGGTCCCGCAGGGTCTGGACAGCTGGAGGGAGACTATTATAGCAACCTTCCCAAACTAAGCACTACAAAACAGGCTTCCAAAAATGGCAGGCCGGACATGGCACATGCTTCCACCAGAGGTCTACGGAGCACTCAGCCCCTGTATCCCTCAGTTGCCCACACTGAGAGTTTGGTCCTATGCAAATATATTTAAACAAGATCGATCAGTTAAAAAGCAGATGATTAATCAACAGACAATTCTTTCTCCTTTGACAGCCCTAATTTTAATCGAGAGGCTCATCGTGCAATTCTTTACTTGCAATGTCAGGCTCTCTCTTGCACGCTCTCTCTCTCTCTCTGCCAAAGCAAAGCTAGATAAGACATCAAAAGAGCAGAGGAAAACAACATCGGATATTTGTTTCTTCCCCTCCCCGCCCCCCGAATGGGAGGGAACATCTCCGAAAGGAAGGCGATAGCGTTGCTGGGGAGCGTTACGAACATGACAGGGGAACAACACCAGCCTGTCAGGAAGACGCAGGTAGAGAGGGGAGGGGGAAGGGCCAGTGGGGGGGGGGGGGCTCTGCATTCCAAAGCTCAGCAAACCTCTTCCGTCAGCTTGATGGTGCGGCAGAATTTCTTTGGTCTCTGAGGCAACCAGAGCATCAATTATCCAAACTACCGCCGCTTCCCCTCGTATTGCTGCCGCTGAAGAGCGAAATCAAACTGGGACTGAATTAAGCAACTTCCAAGCTGCTGGGGGAGGGAGGGAGGGTTGAGGAGGACACCCACCACTCATCTGCAAAGTCTGAACGACACTTCTCTGATATACTGGTTCTGGTGGGTTTTCCAGGCTGTGTGGCCGTGGTCTGGTGGATCTTGCTCCTAACATTTCGCCTGCATCTGTGGTTGGCATCTTCAGAGGGAAGTCTGTTGCACACTGCATTACACACTTCTCTGATATAGATTAGCCTACAATAGCCAGCTCTGCCCTGGGGGGAACTGTCCATGGTACCCATTTGAACAGTCAAACCATAGACATCTATGCTGCCAGTGAACTAGTTTTAGGATTAGACACAAAGTGGGAAAGATCGCTCTGTGAACACGTGCAGCTTCCCTGAGTTTGGCGAAGAACACTCATTCTCAAGGGATACAGGAGAGCAACCGGCTGTGGTTTTTTTGTACTAATAATCTTCTACCACTGTTGAATTTGAGTCGTAATAATCCATGATTCTTACCAACAGAGCACTTTTTGGGTATTAAAGCAGTTCTCTGGGTAATCTTGATAACCTGGAAAGTTGAAATGTAGTCATTGCTCACATAACTGCAGATGTGGGGCCATAGCAGATATGAGAGCCAGTGTGGTGTAGTGGTTAAGAGCAGGTAGATTCTATTCTGGAGAACCGGGTTCGATTCCCCACTCCTCCACCTGAGTGGCAGAGGCTTATCTGGTAAACCAGATGTGTTTCCGCACTCCTACTTTCCTGCTGGGTGACCTTGGACTAGTCACAGTTCTCTCAGAATTCTCTCAGCCCCATCTGCCTCACCAGGTGTCTGTTGTGGGGAGAGGAAGTGAAAGGAGCTTGTAAGCCACCTTGAGTCTCCTTACAAGAAAGAAAGGTGGAGTATAAATCCAAACTCCTCCTCCTCCTCCTCCTCCTCCTTCTTAATCCAGGAGGATTTTACATACCGAAGGTCCCAGTTTCCATCCACCATTGGAAACATCTCTGGCAGCAGCCCGAGGAAAAGAATTCTGATCAGGACCCAGGAGAGCAAATCTTTGTGCCAACTGCACTGTGCCAGACTGTGCGATTAAAAAGAAGGCAGCTCAATAGCATCCCCAGGTGCACAGGACCAGGGATGAAATGCTCTTATCTTATTTTACAAGTCTATGATTTCACCCAAACCCAAAACAGGGGGTTGTGCCCAGACAGGTTATTGTAGGTGAAAAAGAAAAGAGGATCTCTTTTGCAGCCCTCCAAGGCGTAGTGGTTAAAAGCAAGTGCACTCTAATCTGGAGGACCGGGTTTGATTCCCCGCTCGGCCACTTGAGCTGCGGAGGCTTATCTTGGGAACCAGATTAGCCCGTGTACTCCAACACACACAAGCTGGGTGACCTTAAACTCGTCACAGTTCTTCGGAGCTCTCTCAGCCCCACCCACCTCACAGGGTATTTGTTGTGGAGGGTGGGAAGGGAAAGGAGATTGCAAGCCCCTTTAAGTCTCCTTACAGGGGAGAAAGGGGGATATTAATCCAAATTCTTCTTCTTCTTCTTCTTCTTCTTCTTCTTCTTCTTCTTCTTCTTCTTCTTCTTCTTCTTCTTCTTCTTCTTCTTCTTCTTCTTCTCCTTCTTCTCCTTCTCCTCCTCCTCCTCCTCCTCCTCCTCCTCCTCCTCCTCCTCCTCCTCCTCCTCCTCCTCCTCCTCCTCCTCCCCCCTCCTCCTCCTCCTCTTCCTCCTCCTAACTCTTCTATCCTGAAGACCATGGAACCTGTATGCATAAAAGCCATGTGGTACAGGGACTATGGGTAAAAGAGGAAAGTTGGACAGGACTGAGTGAAAAATCTGGCTAGAAAAGCCCAGCTGTGCATTCGAATCCTTGGGACTGACCCATGTTGCTCCCACCACCAGGATCAGACTTCTTAATCTCCTCTTCTCTTTACCGGTTTGACGTAAAGATCGAGCTTACTGTACAGCTCCAAATGTTCTCCGGTCGGCAAAAGAACCATTATTTTTGTTATTATTGAAGAGTCCTGAGTGTACTCTATAAACTTGCTTAAGAGAAAATAAAGGAGCCGGTTCTTCCCCAGGAGCCCTCCGACCTGCCATTAGTCAGAGCCCGGCAGGCATCATCACACAACTCCTCTCGAAGACCTAAATGGAATCCGCCGCAATCTCACTGCCGCTGCCTCTCCTGATTGCGTCCGGCCCTCTGACACTGCCTCATCCTGTTTCTCTGGACTTAGATCTTTGATTCCGCCAGCCCAGTAACAGTTGGCAGCAATTCCCCAAAGCCCCAGCCCTCCTGTGATGCTTTTAACTGGAGATGTCATGAACATGAACTAGGAGCCTCCAGCATGCAAATCACAGGCATTAAGAAGAGTTTGAAGAAGAGTTTGGATTTATATCCCCCCTTTCTCTCCTGTAGGAGACTCAAAGGGGCTTACAATATCCTTTCCCTTCCCCCCTCACAACAAACACCCTGTGAAATAGGTGGGGCTGAGAGAGCTCCGAGAAGCTGTGACTAGCCCAAGAGCACCCAGCTGGCATGTGTGGGAGTGTACAGGCTAATCTGAATTCCCCAGATAAGCCTCCACAGCTCAGGCGGCAGAGCTGGGAATCAAACCCAGTTAGATACACAAGCTCTTAACCTCCTATGCCACTGCTGCAAACATTTTCTGCAGAAAAAGGGGAGGCTGCAGGATCAGGGCCCAGGCCTCCCACTCCCCAGCCACTGCAGCAGATAACATCCATAGCGATGATCACTTTTCTTCCCTCTCCCCTCCAAAGAACATGGGGTGAAGGTCTAGCTGGCAATCTTAACATTTGAGAAGGAGTTCGAATCCAGGTCTTTTTGGTCCAGAATGCTACTCTGGCTCTTTATAGGGAGGTTTCTCATCTCGAGTGGATGTGACACTTTGTGTTCAGCCTGATAGTTAAGGTTGTCCTTCTGGGGCGTGCTCTCTGAGCTTCTGCCTGCAAAGATGAGGCAGGAGGGACCCGAGACAGGGCTTTTTCGGTGATGGCCCTTTATCTGGAATGCCCTCACCTGCAGGAGTGCTTGGTGCCTATCTTTAGGCTCCAGGCCAAAACATTTCTTTTGACCCAGGCTTTTAACTAAGCAGTCACGTTTTTTTTAAAGCTTTATGATCGGCTTCTAGCCAATAGCCTGCTTTATAGCTGCTATGTCTGGCCATTCAATATTGATTCATGCTGTTTTGATAACACGTTTTGTTTTTCATTGCTGTTTTTTAATCGCTTCTTTTGCTCTGTCATTTCAGTTGTGAGCTGCTTTCAGCCGGTTCTGGAGAGGCAGCACACAAATATTCTAAATAGCAAGACTTCGGTGACTCCATGTGTTGAAGCTGGAACCTTCTCCACACCAAGGACATGATCAGCCTTAAGAACATAAGAACAAGCCAGCTGGATCAGACCAAAGTCCATCTAGTCCAGCTCTCTGCTACTCGCAGTGGCCCACCAGGTGCCTTTGGGAGCTCACATGTAGGATGTGAACGCAATGGCCTTCTGCGGCTGTTGCTCCCGATCACCTGGTCTGCTAAGGCATTTGCAATCTCAGATCAAGGAGGATCAAAATTGGTAGCCATAAATCGACTTCTCCTCCATAAATCTGTCCAAGCCCCTTTTAAAGCTATCCAGGTTAGTGGCCATCACCACCTCCTGTGGCAGCATATTCCAAACACCAATCACACGTTGCGTGAAGAAGTGTTTCCTTTTATTAGTTCTAATTCTTCCCCCCAGCATTTTCAATGTATGCCCCCTGGTTCTAGTATTACCATAGGGTAAAGACCCCACAGCAGCCACTAGTCACAGTTTCTATGCACTGTGCCGTCTTCCCAAGCAACAGCTCAGCTTCTCTTCCACACGTGCTGCCGAGCGGAGGCCACAGGTGATGTTCCTAGCAAGGCAGCCGGTAGAGAGGGAAAGCCATTTCGACAGAGAGCCTTCATTCTTTCCCTCGCGCTCCCTCTCGGGCGGCCTTCTTTGCTAATCACTTGTAAAGTCTCAAGTCAGGTGTTCCATCCCTGTGTTCATTTACCACTTGACAAAGGCTCATTATGGGAGACAGGACCTGCCTAAGAACAGAACTCAGCAAGGACATTTTTCAAGTGTGCGCGCAACACTGACATGTATCCTTGGGAGAGTCTAAAGAGCAGGCGGGGGGGGGGGGACTCGGTGTGGGGAGCGGGCACACTGCTACATTTGCCAGATGTTTCTATTACAGGCCTTGTCAGAGGCTTTTCCTGGGGTGGCAGAGTATAAGTGTGTGTGTGTGTGTGTGTGTGTGTGTGTGTGTGTGTGTGTGTGTGTGTGTGTGTGTGTGAGAGAGAGAGAGAGAGAGAGAGAGGTGGAGTTATAGGAAGGAGCAAAGGGCACAACTTGAATTTCCAGCACAGCATTTGAGGAGAGATTACAGGGTAAACAAAGGGTAAACAAGCAGCAAGCACCTCTTTCAGCACAGCACTGTGCTCAGTTCCCTGTCATTAAGGCAAGAAAGGACCAAAGGCAACGTAAAGGAAGCGGGAGTGCCCCTTCCATCCAGGAAGCTGCCACGCAGGCAGACGAACGAAGGAACAAACCGAGAATCACTTCTCTCTCTTGTCACCCTCATCCTTCACATGCTTTTGCATCACTTTGCGGCTTCTGGCCTTGACAATGTCACCCGTCCTCTGGCTTCCTGACAAACCTTTATGGTTCCTTCAGTGACATGGTGCCTCCTCTTCCACTGCCCTTCCACTTACTCTCCCCATCTGTCAGGCTTCCTTCCAGCCCTGGCTCCTGGGAAGGCAACCGGCAAGCAAGGGCTCCCCTGAAGCCTTTCGTGCAGACACCTGGCTGGGCCTGGCCTCACAGGATGCTGACTTGGCTAGCCTGGTTGCCCTGTAGCTTTGAACGACATGAGGGTGCCCTGACTGAACCCCCACCAGGGATTCCTCATGGTGCCAGCTCAAGGTCAGGCTCCACGTCGCTCCTTCACATGGGATAGTTTATTTAGCAAAGCCCTTCATCGTCTCACTCTGCTGCTGCACAGTGCAAACTACTTGCTTTCAGGACAGGCATTTTGTGTTTGGTGTGACCTCTCACACTGTGTTGGTGTTAGATTCTGCTTTGCAAGCAGGCAGGAAAGTCTGCGGGACAAAAATCCACTGAAGTGATGCACGCACTCTCTGCAACATTGTGTTCTTTAGTGTCACCCACGTAGCTTAGAAGAAGAAGAGTTTGGATTTATTCCCCTCCTTTCTCTCCTGTAAGGAGGCTCAAACAATCTCCTTTCCTTTCCCCCCCCCCCACAAACACCCTGTGAGGTAGGTGCGGCTGAGAGAGCTCCGAGAAGCTGTGACTAGCCCAAGGTCACCCAGCTGGCGTGTGTGGGAGTGCACAGGCTAATTCAGTTCACCAGATAAACCTCCACAGCTCAAGTGGCAGAGCAGGGAATCAAACCCGGTTCTCCAGATGAGAGTGCACCTGCTCTTAAGCACTAGGCCACTGCTGCTTAGAATGCAGAATAGCAGAAAGTCCACTCCAGAGCAGCTAGATATGTGGTCTGAGGAGGGAAAGATTCTCTGTGACATCAGAGCAGCTGAGCAAATAGCAGTCAAGGGACCTAACATTCAATTACCAAGAGAACAACACGTGACATCAGAGCAGCCAAGCGAATGGTAGTCAAGGGACTGACATTTGGTTACAATAGGAACAAGCTGAAATCAGAGCAGCTGAGCAAATGGCAGCCAAGGGGCCTGACGTTCAGCTGCAAAATGTGCTATCAGGAGGCTGGTTGCATGCCCCAGGTAAACTGAGAGCAGGTGCCGCCTGGCAGTAAGAAGTGAAACTGTGAGTCAGGAAGTCCCTACATGAAATCTCCCCACGACTCTAGCTGGTCTTGGCCAAGCCACAGTCTCTCGATCTCAGCTTCACCCATCATCATCATGAGCATTGGCCGGCGGTTGTCTACAAGATGCTTTGAAAAGTGTTACATAAACGTGAAAAGTGCTACAAGATTTCCTCGACAAGGGGAAGAGCAGGGTTAGATGGCAGCGCAATCTTCAGGAAGGCATCGTGGTCCAGCGTCTTCCCCAGATTTGCAGCTTTCACTTGGGAACCTGCTTAATTAATTACTATAGTAGCATCCTTCCATGGTCACCACATTCCTATCTAAGTGGAAAAGAGGACGCATCCGCAGAAGTCGCAGGATTAACGTTGAAGGATGGATTGGCACCATGAAGCATGACTGGAGGCTTCTGGGGCCAGAGCTAGTAGCCGGTGCAGAGCCCTCTGCTGGTGTCAATGGGAATGCCAAGAGTACATTGCCCATTTGCCACTCCAGTCACTTTGGGCTGCCTGCCTCGTTTGTCATAAATCATTACGTTCCCAGGCCAGCCTGTGAGATCCAGCCACTGTGCTGGGATGTATTAATAGTGTTTGCCTGCTACCTGCCGGTGACGCAGGCCCCAGCGCTATCCATATGCTGAATTGCTCCCAGAAGGAGAGCATTAACATTTTCCCCCTGTTGCTCGCCGTCACTGTTCCTGGCTTCACGGTCCCTTTCATCAAGCTGACATGTGGTTTTCTGGGAATCACTCACAGTTAGTGTCAGAAGACACGCTTCCCCCTCAGGGGTCGAAGCCAGCGGTTTGCAAGCCAAGGAAAAAAACGGCAGAGGTTGCTGGCGACACCCGCACATTTCCTGAGCAGGATGGATCAGGGAGAGGATCTCTGCCGTGACACTGAGCTTAGAGGACCTGGTGGTCCCAAGGCATAGAGCAGCTACAGGTCCAAGGATGCAATCCCAGGGTCGGAGGCAAGCCGCACTTTCTGCTGCTGCTGCTACTGCTGTGCTCTGCCACCCCCCTGAGGATGGCGTGTGTCCTCTGGCCTCCTGAGCAATAAAATCCAACAAAAAAAGAAGCTGGCTTTCAATACAGATAGTGCAAAAAAAAAAAAAGGACCAAAGAAAAGATATAAACATTTATTGCAGAGAATCAATAGACTCGAAATCTGTTTGGTGAATATTGTACGCAGAGAGGTACTGAAACACAATCAGACTCTGGATTATGCACTCGTTGAGGACTTTCCTCTGATTCGTCCAGAAAACTTCCCAATACAGTAACACTCCATTGCAGGACATGAACTGCCATGGAACATGAACATAATCCCAATCAAGAACTGAACGGGATATATGATAAAGGGAAAAATGAGAGCCAGCAATAATGTCACCAAAAGGTAGACTGGATCCTCACAGATGCAAGTTGGCTAGCTTCCTTCCAGATGGAGATTCTTTTTCTGACGTGCCACTTTTCACAGAAGCCAGGGCACATTTTTTGCCCTCTCCTATGGAAACAACCATAAATTCTACAACTGTATCAAACTCAGCTACCACAGGTCAGAATATGAAGTAAAGCGGAGCCAGGGTGGTGTATTGGTTAAGAGCAGGTGGGTTCTAATCTGGAGAACTGGATTTGATTCCCCACTCCTCCACCTGAGTAGCAGGAGCTTTATCTGGTGAACCAGATGTGTTCCTGCACTCCTGCATTCCTGCTGGGTGACCTTGGACTAGTCACAGTTCTTCAGAACTCTCTCAGCCCCACCTACCTCACAAGGTGTCTGTTGTGGGGAGAGGATGGGAAAGGAGTTTGTAAGATACCTTGAGTCTCCTTACAGGAGAGCAAGGTGGGGTATAAATCCAAACTCTTCTTCTAAAACCCCTTTCTATCAATTAAATGCAATGCATATTTATATTTTCTTTTGCTCCTACTGAGAATCCAGGCCACGCTTTCTTTGCGGGCCGAGGCGGGAACCTGTTGGCTCAAGCCAAATAAACTCTTTGACCCCAATGACAACTTATTAGTGGGTAATGACGCGGCCTGCTGGCTCCGCGGGAACGTGGAGCCAATCAGAGCCTGGCCACCGCACATGCGCAAGCCGTGCTCCGGGGCCGCGCCTTTGCCCTGAGCAGGGCAAACGCCGCTCGAGCCGGGTCCTGGCAGACCCGCAATGGCGGGCCGTGGTCAAGCCGCAGCCGCCCTTTATATGGACATTATCTGATTGTGGTCCAAGGGGTTTATTTGAAATATGAGAGAAATGCCCCCTCATTTGCACAGCCTCAGTCTAAACTGCATTTTTTTTGCAGAGGAACTGGATCATACTTTGCACATAGCGCTGCCATATTTCCAACTTCCCTCCCTGAACCAGCAGCAGCCGGAGGTGCCACCAGATAGGTAAATGTACCTAAACAGTACAGGGAGAAAGGAGGAAAAAGTTTCGGGCCACACTTAAGTTTCCAGCACAGCACCTAGTTTGCACCACTGGTCACTGAGGGTCTGCTGTGGTTGAGAAAATTACTGCCATCTTGATGCATCAGCTATATATGTGCATGGAGAAGGGAAGTCAGTACATTGCAGGGACCTTGGGTGTGTGTGTGTTCAGTGCATCTTTGTCCTCAGTGTACAGGCACATGTGGCACTCAATGCAGAACCCCTATAATTGAAAGCTCAGCATTTTGTGGGGCGGGGGGAGGGAATGGTCAGGGGAGATGGACAGCATTTTAATTCCCTGAAACAGTGACCTGCATGCAGTGCTTGACTTTCCCCTTGGAAATACAAGACAGGGAACATCTGCGCGATTAAACCTTATTTCAGGCCCCTGATGTGGCCCTTAGGACTTGACCATCACTTTGTCTGCGTAACCTTGCCCCAAGTGTGTATGTATGTTTGTGTCTGTTTTCCAGTCTCACTGAAGTGTGACAGAACGTTTGAAAACCGGCTGTTCATAGGATGTGGCCATTAAGTCTGCTACCACGTGGATAGAAGCAGCGGCAAGTCTGGAGCCTCCAGTGCCCTGAGCCTGTCTTTGTGGGAAGCGTGGAAGGGTCTTTCAAATGCCTACATTTTTTATCTGCAGATGTGGGACGAAAGCCACCATGTATATTTGCATAAACACCTGGCACCAAGCAGCTGTCAACATCATAATTCTTTCTGTCCCACATTTCATTTCTCCTGGAGTAGAAAGACAGTGGGAGAGTGATGGATTGCCTTCTTCTGGAAACGAGGCCTGTTTGTTCCACGCCAGGCAATGTTGCTATGGAAGCAGGGCAGGCAGAGACACTGCCCCCCTTCCTGTCTCGGCCTGGATGGTTTGACAGCACCTAAACCTTGTCCGGGGAACGGTCCCATCCTCCTCTGAGCTGCCATGTGCTCCCAGCTACTGTGCTTTAATCTTAGCAGCCTTCCTGAGATTGAAGTGAAACCAAGGAGGTGCCTCCCTCCTCAGTGGAATGGCTTTGAACTTGAAGGGACTGTTAGTGTTTGCTACAAACATGTGTTGAATCAGCCTTCCAAGTGATAACAGAATCAGGGTCCGAAGGCCAGGAGGGAGGAAGCAGCATGGCAGGCTGAGGCAAGGAACATAGTTCATGCGAGCAAAGCTTGGGGTTTATTGACAGCAGCCGAAGAAGTGGAAATCAGTCGGCCAAGGGGCTGGGAGGCTGAAGAGCTGGGCAGTTTCAAAAGGGATTTGATTCCTAGAGGAGAGGTCCATCAGTGGCTAGCCCAGATGTATCACTCACTCCCGCAAGGGTTTGATGGTTTAAAGCAGATTCATATAAGGAAATTGCCGCTGGGTAAACTACCTGCAAAGCACATCGTTATTCTGGGGTCCACATACTTGAAGGACTCTGTCCATGTCCCCACAGCTTCATCCTTCCCAGCAAGTTTCCCCTTCGTCTAAAGCAAGTTCTGTAACACCTGGGTCTTTTTCGGTGCTCCTGTGGAGCAGCCTCCTGGGAAAGGTATAAGGGGCCTCCTACCCTCCTGGCTTGCAAGCGAGGCTGTAAACAGAAAAATTCCCAACAGTTCTTGGGGCAACCAAAGCCAGACACTCATGCTAACGAGGCATAAGAGGCTTTTAGATCTCGGTGTTAATAAAGTTTTTATGTACGTTTGTTGTTTTTAATGTTTTCTGTGACTATGCACAGTTTTATGGTCTGTCACCCATTCTGGATCCCAAGATGCTCTGGAGAAAGGTGGGCATATAAATATTTCCCTGTAAATAAAGGCAAACATTTCCCATCTGTATAAGAACCCCCGTCTCCCTACAAAGGCATAAACAGCCTTCCTTTTCTGGGGAAAGGATTTTAGGGGTTCCTTTCCTCTGGTTTTCCTTTTTTCCCCCCCTTTCAAATTCAATTAAATTAAGATACCAGAACCAAATAAGGCGCTGCTCATTAGTGGGCCTTTTATCTTAATGACTACAGCGACCAAAATTACTCTCTCATTTTGACGGTATTGTTTTGCTGCCTGGCTTTGTATCGGAGGACATTAATTTCAACCTGCGAAACAAGAAGGGCCAGTGATGAACGGAGCAGCTCGGAATTCAGGAGGATAGGCAACACGAGGCCCACACATCAGGTTTTAGGTCTCACGCCACCACCCTCATCAGCTAGGCACGTGGCTGCTTGACCAGGGACACCGTGATACAGTCAGCCCGTCCAAATGGCGCACTGAAATAGCACTGAACTGGAAGTGCAAGAAGTCATACCGAGCAAGTGAGATCTCACGACACAAAACAACACATGAAGACATAAAGAATGTATGGTCTGAGAGCCAGCGTGATGTAGTGGTTAAGAGCAGGTGGATTCTAATCTGGAGAACCGGGTAGCAGAGGCTTATATGGTGAACCAAATGTGTTTCCGCACTCCTACATTCCTGCTGGGTGACCTTGGGCTAGTCACAGTTCTTTGGGACTCTCTCAGCCCCACCTACCTCACAAGGTGTCTGTTGTGGGGAGAGGAAGGGAAGGGAGCTTGTAAGCCACCTTGAAACTCCTTACAGAAGAGAAAAATGGGGTATAAATCCAAACTACTACTCCTCTTCCCTCTTCCCTCTTCCCTCTTCCTCCTCCTCCACTACTACTACTACTACTACTACTACTACTACTACTACTACTACTACCACCACCACCACCACCACCACCACCAACACCACCACCACCACCACTACTACTACTACTACTACTACTACTACTACTACTACTACTACTACTACTACTACTACTACTACTACTACTACTACTACTACTACTACTACCACCACTACTACTACCACTACCACTACCACTACTACTACTACTATTATGTCAGTTTTAACTGGAAATGCCAGGGACTGAATGTGGAACTTTCTGCATGCAAGCCAGATGTTTTACCATTGAGTCATGATCTCTACCGGTCCTTTATCTGTATTGCACCATCTCAAGCACTAAGCCACGGCCCTTCCAACATGCCCTTGGCAAGGTGTAATGTTGAGTAACATTCCACACACGTAAATAGCCCTACGCTTGCTGGCTGAAGGATGAACATGGATTAGCACACTGTCTTCATGGTGGTATATGGATACCAGAGGCCGCCAGCAGGTGCACCAGATACTCATAAAATCCTCCCACGTGGAAATGCTCTTGGCACCCTGCAGCACGGGTGAGGGTAATGCTGTACATGCAAATGTAGGCAGAGAGCAAATGTCCCTAAATACATTTTAATGACTTTCCTTAGAGGAAAGGAACTGGGAGTCAAACTTCAAGAGGCGGAGAGGGTTGAACTCATTCTTTGCACCTCAGTGGGGAGTTGCTGCAATTCATTACTGCTCCCTCTGTCTCTGAAAGGAAAGGAAAAACCCGTCCAACATTAGACACAGAGGTGATCTTTTTTCCCCTTAAAGATGCATGGCTCCCTCCCTCCTTGCAGACTCCAAAACTGAGCCTAATAGAGCTGTGTGGGTCAGACTCCCCAGGCTCCTTCTCTTTGCTTGTTTCCTCCATTCGTACGCACTTCGGAAAAGAAAGGGGATCTGGGGAGCAGACTGTGATCTTCTCAGCGGAGCCCTAATTTACAACAGCCCCACGAGCAGCAGGCTGCAGCAGAAGATGTCTTCAAGCAAAGATACTGCAGGAGTCCTGAAAAGAGGCTGTTCAATACCAAACAAGAGGGAGATTATCTATCTGTACACCTGCCCACCACAAACAACCTTCCCTGTTCTCAGACGCAACCCAGTGGTTGTCTCCAGAGGAGCATCAGGAAGAAGAAAGGTAGAAATATAAGGAGAAAGGAGAATCAGGGAGATAAATCTGACAGATTCCCCAGGTCCAGCTTGCTTCTGGGACCTGAATTCAGGCTTGTTCTATTGCAGCAGCACTGAGCGCAGAGCCAGATGTTAAAAATATCTGGTCAGCTTTGCCTTTAAATTGGCTCAACATGTCCGTTCTGCACCCTGGCTGCTCTGCAGCTGGACCTCAAGGCTAGCAAGGCGGCCATTTTAAATGTGCTTACCTATGCACAAATTAAGAGACGCTAATGAGCTAGGGTCACTTCTGTTTGCCCTCTGGGAGAACTTGGGAAGATGGCATAACAAAAGCCCAAATGATCAGGCCACAGTAGGCTGTAATAGCAGACCAATCAGTGCATGCCTTCCTTCCACTCCTGTGGCCTTGGTCAAAAGCCAAACCGAGAGGCACCTTCATTTAATTTCTTCGGGCAGCGTTTGAAGAAAAGGAGAGCCAGAGCAAGCTCTTTTTTCACAAGCTGTGTTTTCTACCAGTTGCCATGAGCGACCACATACAAGCGTGGAAATATTGGAGCCGTTGTTTAGAAAGGCTTCTGAGAAATTATTTGAGATAACTTTACCACTGTGTGGGTGTGAAAAACTGATACCCCATTAGGAAAAAGGGGGTGGGTTGGAATCTGACAGCAAATGATAGATGCAGAGCAAAAATGTAAGTCCGCTGTTCAAAGGCAGGAGATCGGAAATTCGTTAAGGGAGTCTTGAGCAAGTATCTTCTCATCTCAGGTGAAATGGAAAACACGGAGAAGGAGATGCTCACATCACTTGTCAGGTTGAATCCTATTTAAGGGGGAAACAACCCTGCAGGGCAAATACTAAAATCTCAAAAGGGCAGCTGTGTTGGGTTGCACTAGAAGATCAAGACCAGCTGCTTGGTGCCAGGTGCTTATGCAAATACTCATGGTGGCTTTCATTCCACACCCGCAGATGAAAAATACAGGCATCAAAAGACACCTCCATACTTCCCAAAGAAGGCACATTAGAGACCAACCAGATTTCTAGAGTAGGAGAATCAGCACTCCCTTTGTCAGATACAAATGGGACCGAAGATCCCTGAGTCCTTGTATCCAAGCTCCAAGAAAATCCTCTTCCTGCATCTGTTTCTCTTTCACAGATCTAAGGGGGCAGAATTCACTTGATAACTAGCTTGAACTGACAGAACCAGAGCTCTCGCCATCAATTTATTCCTCTCCCCCTGATTCCATTTACCCACCAAGGAAGTCTCTGCCAGATGCTTCCCATTTTCCTTTGCTGACCCTTATTTCTAGGAGTTCCATTAAAATGATCTCGTGCCGCCTGCTCTCTTCTTTGCCTTCAAAAGCCACATTTTCTGGGAAGCCCCTGGCTGATTCTCCAGTCGAAGCCAAGCTTCCATTCATCTCTTTTGACTCCCATTCTTGTCTAACCCTCTGTGGTCCTGCCATACTTAGCCCTCCCAATGGGGGTTCCGGCCCAAGAGCAGGTAAGGACTTGAGGGAGGCAGTAGGCTGGCAGGCAACCGGCAAGAAGATAGAGAAAAGGGGGAAGCAAGTTGCAACACAGTGGGTCCAAGGGAGGTAATCTTTTGGCCCAGGTGATGGGAAAAAAAAGTATCATGTGCCTATAAAGATGCTGGCAAATGAAAGGGAAGATGTGATATATTTGGTCAGACATACTGGAAACGAGCAAGCTCTGTCAGTAATGCTAGCACCTCAGCGACTCATCTTAGTTGCATGGTTAACTGCCCCTGTGTGCTGAACACATGGGGTGCAGGGGTTGGTTAGATGGGCAGACTTGGATCTGGGAGAGCCAGGTTTTGAACCAACATTTTACTACTGCAGCTCACTGGATGACTTTGAGTCTGTTATCCTTTTCCAGCCTAACCCACCTCATGGGGGTTCTGTCCTGGCACAAGGGGCAGCAATTTGGTGCAGCAATTTGGCCCCAACCTCCCAGGGCTGTGGTAAAGATTACTGTGATAATATAAGCATAGTGGGTTGAAAAAAAGCACAATGAAAAAGTCAGATACTATTATGAAGCCAAGAAAAATCTGCCTTAGAGACTATGATAAGGAGGAGACAATGGAAGTTGTGCAGCATTATCCCAGTAACTAGTTTCAATTTGCTTTCAATTTGCTAAGCAGAAACACCACCAGTGGAGGGCAGAAAAAAAGGACAGGAATAAAGGGGGGGGGGGGAAGAAAAGAAAAATGGGCCGTCACTAATTATATCCTGATGTTTTTGCTGCTTAAGTGTTTAAATCACAAGTGACAGTTGCAAATCAATCCTGCTCTTTATTGGAGAGCTTCACATGAAATATTCAAGCTCTGGGAGAGCCCGCATTTATTCTGATCAGTAATTTGACAAGAATCCATTAAAATAAAATGGGGGGAGGTTCCTGCCCCCCCCTGAGGTGCTATGTTAGTCCAGGGGCCTTTTCATAGCAGTGGGGGGGGGGGGGACGTGGACTGGAGCTACGTACGGAAACTCATTTTGAAAGTTCATCTCCAGGCATAATTAGTAACCTCTCCCCGAAACTGCATTCATCCAGTTCGTTTTATAAATCATAGGCTAGAATTCCAGCCGGAATGAGCCACTTTCAATGGCAAGGCGGGCAGAGAGCCAGGGACACTCCATTCTGAAATGCCATCCCCCACAGTAAGAATACATTTTGTTTCTTCCTTCTGCTTGTAAACTGTCAATTCCAAATGGATCAGCTTGGCTAGATTCTTATGAGAACGATGCCCAGGAGGAATTTGGTATCAGACACCTTCCATGTATGCTGGAAGCATCTGAGGCTTTGCCAAGGTGCAGAATACCTGATGAGCTGGGCTGGGAAAGCAGAACAAAAAGGAAAAAGATAGTGGCTTTCTTCTCAGGTTGCTGCTGGTGGTACTGGGAGCGTGAAACTCGTCCTTCATCTCCAAGGCACTTTGGCGCGTGGTACTGACGTATCCCTGCTGCTCTGAGAGCCAGTGTGGTGTAGTGGTTAAGAGCAGGTGCACTCTAATCTGGAGAACTGGGTTTGATTCCCCGCTCTGCCACTTGAGCTGTGGAGGCTTATCTGGGGAACTAGGTTAGCTTGTGCACTCCAACACATGCCAGCTTGGTGACCTTGGGCTAGTCAGAGTTCTTCAGAACTCTCTCAGCCCCACCTAACTCACAAGATGTCTGTTGTGGGGAGAGGAAGGGAAAGGAGCTTATAAGCCACCTTGAGTCTCCCTACAGGAGAGAAAGGTGGGATATAAACCCAAACTATGACAACGATGACTAATACTCCTTACTTCTTCTCCTCCTCCTCCACACAGGCTATCCCAAAACCAGAGGTGTTTGCATGGCCTGACTTTGGGGCAAAAATCTGGGAGGAGGAGCTGTTGATACCCTGACTCAACAGCTCCTCCTCCCAATTCAGGCTGTAGCTTGAGATGCTTGAGTTCCACCTAGCTTACCTCCATCTTTCTTCTACTGAGTGGACTCTGGGAATTGTAGTTCTCAAAACAGCTGAATTTAATGGTGAAGAGGAAGGGACCCCTTAGATTACTGGGTCCAGAGTCCAAAAACACCCCACCGTACCACTGATAGTTCTGGAATTACAAGAGGTTAAATTAGAAGCAGAAGCTTTCGTGCCGAGCCTAAGGCTTGCTCAGCACAGCTCTCCGCTTTGTCACTGCCGTGCGGAAACAAGTAATTCTTTTAACGCATTACATTTGAATAAAATGTGTAATTGGGAAAAATGTGTGGGCTTAGCATAATCAATAACCCACAGCAATAACTCCAGCAAATTGGGATTTGCACTGTGCTCACGTCTGATCAAAATGACTTTATTCTCCCTAACACACTCAAGACCGTCACGCTGGTTTCACTTAAACCAATTTGCAACTATTGACCAAATCAAGGCCTGTGGCCATTCTATCAAGCCCTCCTCTTGGCCCCCACAACAGTCCACATCGATAATTATGACAAAGATTGCGGGTTCTTTTTTCCCCCTCCGAGGGAGAGATTGTTGTCGATAAGACCACTTTGGGCACATAATGAGGCTTTAATCAGATGACCAGAGAGTGGTTTGTTTGGGTCATCCTTAAGTGGCACGTTGAAGAGTCAGTTCTTCACAGGAAGATAAAGGTGATGGGGCGGATGTCTCAGCCCTTGAGCTAGCTGGGGGCCCCGAGCGCCAAATTGCTGCCTCTCTTTAACGGAGCATATCTGTGCTCCTTTCAAAAGCACACAATAACTTGCCATCTCCAGCATTGACTGGTTACTGATTCCATCTATTTTTGGGCAATGCTGACCCTCCTGGCCTTTGGTCCGAGCACCATCAGTACTTGTACAGTACTCCGGGCCTTTGGAGTGTCCAGCCACTGATACGGTGCCCCCTTACTGCTCTGTGCCCTGGGCCAGTTATATCAGGGTCCCCTCATATTGAGGGGCCCCACCGTCTCTCCCCTCATGGGGGTAGGTTTTAAATTGGGGTTGGACGCCTCTTGCCCATTTATGTATTACTGCCATTCGCTGTTTTATGAGTTTTAAGTTATTTTATGGGATGGAGCCTATGTATTTATATTTTGTATGACCGCTCCTGTCTGATATTTAGATAATGTTGTTTACTGCCCGGAGCCCTTCGGGGATCGGGCGGTATATAAATTGAAGAAATAAATAAATAATAAATAAATAAATATATGAACTGCTGCTATAATGTATTTTAAATGTTTTTTGTTGGTACACTATTTTATGATATTTTACATTGTAATTGCCTTTTACATTTATTGTACACTGCTCAGAGCCCTCCGGGGGCTGGGCGGTCTACCAAGACTAAACAACAACAACAACAACAACAACATTCATACTTTACGTCACAAAACATTAATCAGCTCATGTAAAACAAATATGCCAGTCTGCTACGGAGGGCAGGTTGGAGGTGATTGTGAGGGGAGTGAATAAGGGCAGAAAATGGAATGAACTTGTTCCTCTCTGCCAATGCTCTGGGCTTGATTGTGGCATCTAGAATGGAATCTGCAACCCACTCCACAGCTGTTGGGGACCATGGAGAAATGCCCTCTGCCCAAGAATTCACTCCAATATTTCAATTACGGTGACATCTCTCTGTTCATGTACAAGGGACTCAGCTGGAGAAGAAAGGAGGAGGTTGAATGAGGAGGTACCCAACACAGAGCACTCAAACTCTTAATAATGCTAAAGGGTCTGACTAAAGCAGAACAGTGGGCGACTACCTGAAACCCTGCTGTCAGGTCAGACTCAAAAGGGACAGAGACTGCCAAGAGCCAGATGGCTAGAAAGTAAACTCTTTCTTCAGTAGCAAGAATATCCAAATGACCTCCAGGTGACATGGACTCCCCAGGTAGATTATAAACTCTCAGGACATAAGGAAGAATACCTCTTACTTGTATGCTCTTGCTTGTATTCTTCCATTTCCACCAGCCCTGCTTGACTAAGCTTACCCTTAGCTTATACTCCATCTTGTCCACCTAGCAAGGGACAATTGGGAGAAGACCCAACCATGACAGCTAAGGCAAGGGTGAACTTAAAACTTCTGCAACGCCCCATAATGCTAGCCTGTCCTCAATTAAACACCATTCAGGAAGTACCTAGAGTTGGGAAAAGAGGATTATGTGTTCTCATCTTTTCTTTGTTTCCTTGCTCAGTCTGAAATGCTTGAACAGAACAAGCCTTTACACAGCAACACAGGTACAGCGTACTAGATGTGTCACTCTTTCTGGTAGGATACAATCTTAGAGTAATTGGAGGCAGCAGGTGGACAGTAGTTCATTTTAGGGGTCTCCCTGGGGAGTGATGGGGCTGGCAGCATCAGCAAGCTGAAACCTGGGACAGCTGCTGGGTTTCTCCAACCCTCAGGGGCCAACCAGAAGGAACAGGGAAAGGGTTGCAGGTCTGTTCCTTCTGCACAGAGACATCAGAGCAAAAAGAAGAGGCCCCAAGATGAATTCTTGAGCTCTTTTAAGCCTTCTCTTGAAATTCCTAGTTTAATGGGAGGGCGGGCAACACAGCTACTATTTTATAGCTCTACAAGTCTCCAGATGTGGTTTGTGCTTGTTTGTGTTTGCATTTCTAAAATAGACTCAATCAGGAAAGTGTTAAGACCTGGACTGGCTCTGAAAAACCTTCTGCCTCAACCAGAGCTGTCACCGAAGCCCCAGATACTTATTGGGGTGGGTCTCCGCCCCATTTCTAGTTCTGAGATATGTGAGTGACGTCACAGTCACTGGCTAACATCCACCCAGCACAGCTGGCTTTTATTCAGCTCAAGGGGAACCACGCTGAAAATACGCGAAACTATTTTTCCAGGTTTGTCCAGGAAGGTTATGGTATCACCTCTGCTGCTTCGAAAAGGTTATATCTGCCTTTACCCTTAAAAAAAAAGGTCAGTAGGAAGAATATGAATTTTCCCTGGTAAATCAAACAGGAAAAGAAGAGGGGAGAAAAGAGGCAGAAAAGGCAAAGAGCTAGAGAGTAATGAAGAAATAAATTAATGCCATGACAGCGTAATGATGCTGACATGCAAACGAAGGTCAAGCCCCACTTGAAGGTCGCCATGTTCCTCTCTTGCTGCGTTTTCTTGAGAGTGGATGGTTTGCCGTCGCATCCAGGTTTGGAGGTTAACGCCGGCTGAACCGTCAGGGGCTCAAAGCCAAGCCTCTCCATGCCTGGCTTATTTTCGAGAGAGCAATGACCTTCCCAGAGTTTCTGCAGAGACGCAACTTTCTGTAACTAATCAACTAATTCATTAAACTTCCGAGAGGTAGGCAAAAAACCCTCATATGATCCAGTCAATTAATCACTTCGCTAAAGTTGCGCTCAGTGTTTAGGCCTGAACAATAGTTTATGTGACCTTTCTGACCACTTACGTGTCCCCCAGCGGCCTTTAACCTGATACATTATTCATTACCAACTGGCCAGCTGGTTGCCACCTGCACCAGGGACTGGTCTAAAGGGAGACTGGGGGGAGGGGGGGAGCAGTTTTAGGCTGCGGATTCCGGTTGGCGCAGGCAAGGATTAGAACAAAAGAGGGCAGAGATTCCAGCTGCTCCTTGCCAACGCAATCACTTTGACACTCTGTGCTGTGAAAACCAGAGTCTGCACTTCATACGTGGCAGGCCTTATAGGTCACTGCAGAAGTTCACCAGTTATTGGATTGTAACTTATGGCTTTCTAGAGGGCTGTTCCTCTAACTATCAAGGTGGAAGAGAGGAGGAGCACGCAGGCCCCTTTGCCACTGCATATCAGCTTAATTTGATGCGACTTTCTTCCACACCTGTTAGCTCCTGCTGCTAGGAGAGATAGTGCTTCTCCCACTGAAACTGGGGCTGTGTTAAAATAATGCATCTCCCAGAGAAAGACTGCAAATCTCAAAGCAGCCCCCGAAATCCCCTAGACACTTCTGGTACACAGGAACTCCACAATTCAAATTGTGCTCAAAATGAAATTTGTGAGCAACTCTCAGCCACGCTGGCAACAATTTTGCCTACTATATTCTAGGGTTGCCAACTTCCAGGTGAGGCCTGGAGTTCTCATGGAATTACAGTTGTTCTTAGCTACAAGGAGGCTTATCTGGGGAGGCTTATCTGGGGAATTCAGATTAGCCTGTACACTCCCACACATGCCAGCTAGGTGACCTTGGGCTAGTCACAGCTTCTCGGAGCTCTCTCAGCCCCACCTACCTCACAGGGTGTTTGTTGTGAGGGGGGAAGGGCAAGGAGACTGTAAGCCCCTTTGAGTCTCCTGCAGGAGAGAAAGGGGGGATATAAATCCAAACTCTTCTTCTTCTTCTACAAAGATCACTTCCCCTTGAGGAAAAGGCAGCTTTGGAAGGTGGACTTCACAACATTGCCTCCTTGCTGAGTTCCTTCCCCATCCCGAATTCTACCTTATCCAGACACTGCCCCCAAATGTCCACGGACTTCTCAAGCCTGGATTGGCAACCCTGCCCTACAGAGAACATCTCTGCCAATCCTAGACTTTCCAAATGATATCCAAGGCTTGGAAGAGACACTGAATAATACTCAAATCATGGCTTTTTATTATGTAATTAGATATTTACATTTTTTTTATTTTAAACGGTTCTCCCTTGCAGAAGCCGAGGCAGTATATAATATGAATAAAACGTTATGAAAAAACACATATTTTTATTCTGCTTTTCTCCTCAATCAGTCCCTCAGTCAGGCACTTCACAAGATCATTCTCCCCGCCTCCATTTTATCATCACAACAGCAGCCCTTTGAGGCGGATTAAGATGACCAAGATTGACTAGAAAAATCACGCAGTGAGCTTCCATGGCGGACTGGGGATTTGAACTTGGCTCTTCCAGAGCCTAGTCTGATGCTATGATTATACTTCATACACGCGCTCTCTTTTCTGTGGACCCAGGCTTAACCCACCCTCAGATATGTGTTGAAGTTTATCAGACCTCCTTTTCTCACTTCCCTCAAAATGCCTCCTGTTTTTTTGCCAGAAAAGGGCTCTCCAGATTCATCTTAAAACCTCCCTTTGTGGGTAATTCTGTGGCAACTCCAAGCCAAACCATAACAAGCTTTTTACCCTGTACTCAGACCCTGTATGCTCACAGATTTTGGAAATAGGCTTCCTAGAATGAACACCTTTCAGGCCTGCGGGTTGATATAGCCCTTAACATCATGGTCGCCTGAAGGACCTAATCAGACATGATGTTTTACACATGTACACTAACAGGTTGTGTCTGTCTGGTTAAAGCTCTAGCCACCATGGGATGAATACGCACAGTCGGTTAGCAGCTGACAGCATGGACTGTCGCTGCTCTTGACGCCCCTTTCGTTGAACATGTCCTTCCTTGCACCTGCCCCCACAAACCTCCCGTTGGTCTATTCCATTTTTCACCCCCACACCAGGTGAGCAGCGCAAACCCTGCAGCTATGGCAAGCTTCTCTGGACTGGGTTGACACTTGCCAGAGACCATGTCGTGACTTTGTGTCTGAGGTAAGATTGAAAGCAAGGAGCTCATCTCCCAGTTCACTGTCATATTTCGTTTCTGCTCAGGCTGTTTGCCCCCAAAAGAGCACTGTTCCACACCAGGAAGCATGGTACGTAGGGCAAACGGTGTCTCGCACCACCTAATCTAATTCAGTCTACAGCATGTCCTTATAGTCTATTTTAAGGCACTACAAACTGCAGACTGGGGGTTTCTCCATCATGCTCTGAAAAATCTTTCTCTCCCCCCCTCCCTTTTTTTTGTACAGATCATTTAGACAGTTGATGGTGGGGACTTGAAAACTAGCTCATTCGTTTGTGACAATTTGGTTAGGAATAAGCAAACAAACAAAATTACACCGGCTGCTGCTTTGGGGTTTTTTTTTTTTAAAAAAGCAACCAATATGGTTTGCAATCTTCGTCTCCTCTGGACAAAAGTTCAAGCTTAATGAAAATTTCTCTGCCGCAAATGAATTTAAACCTATCATTCCCAGGTAAAGAGACCGTTTCTCCAATCCCTCTTGAAAAAGCACGGTTCGCAGCGGGCCTGTTTTATTCACGTCTGGCCCTTTCCAAAAGAGAACTGCTGGATCCCCCCCCCCCCAGCTTTCTAAGCACAAGAAAGAATTCTCCTTGTCACAGTTCAAAACCGCTAATCAGAGTATTAATTCCAAAAGCGCTCACTCCCCTTCTCGCCCTCCATTCTTTGACACAGATGGTCTGATATGTGCCTCCAGTGGATTCAAATCTGATAAATGTAACACAAGTAGGAGGCATTGTTTTATTAAAAAGCCCTGAAGCAAAAAGTAGCCATCACTTTCCCCCCTGCTCTTGTGCCTCGTAATGAAAATTTGAATTCTACACCTTGATGCAGAAAACCCTGCTTGCGTTCTCATTTAAGTGCATTAGTGTTTCTATGAAGTTGGGGTGGGGTGGGACAGAAGAAAGCGGTTACAGATGCATTTTGAGCCTGCTTTTACCTTCCTCTTTGCGTTGATTTTTTTAACCCTATGTGCCAAACATTACACCTGTTCCTCCCTTCCAGATCCATTCCACCTAGCTCTCCAAAACCCAGTCTCCAAAACAGTATCCCCTTTCCCCTGAGCTGACAGCTCTGGAGAGCGATTTGGGCTCCACCAACAAAGGATTGTCCTTTGCTTCAGACAAGGTTGCCAGCCTCCAAGCAGTGGCTGGAGATCTCTCTCTGGCCCTTTCCCCACTCACCTTTGCCTGAGGTTTGCTGTGGGCAATTCCTGGGGCGCGCAATTCCTGGCGCGCGCCCTGGCTTCCCCACGACCCCGCGCTCTGTGCGGGGTCGTCAAAAGGCGCCATTTCAAAAGGCGCCAGGAATTCCGCGCGTCAAGGGGGCGGGAGAGAGGCAGCGTCGGGTTTTGGGTTTTGGAGAGCTGGGTTTTGGAGAGCTGAAGTGGGGAAGGGAGCTGGACCCCGCGCTACTTGAGGAGAGTAGTGCAGGGCTTAAGGAAAGTGGGGAAAGGGCCTCTGTTACAACTGATCTCTAGGCAACAGAGTCCAGTTACCCTGGAGAAAAAGACCACTCTGGAAGGTGGACTCTATGGCAGTCTACCCTGCTGAAGTCTTCTCCCTCAGGCCCCACTCCAAAATCACTAAATATTTCTCAACTTGGGGCTTCAGGGTACTCACTGCAATAACTAATGCTTGAATGAGGGGAGCAAAAGAAGATGATAGGCAAGAGGACCCTCACAAATGTTGGCAGATGTGGATTTTATATATATATTATATATATAATATATATATAAATATATATATATAAATATATATATATATATATATATAAATATATATATATATATATATATATATATATATATATATATATATATATATATATATATATATATATATTTTTATATATATATATATATATATATCTTCTATAAATATATATACCTTTATAACATATATACACTTACATATATATATACATATATATACATACACATATATATACATATATATACATATATATATATACACATACATATATATATATACATATATATACATATTTATATACAGGCACATATAACATATATAAACCCCATAGGGCATATGAATCCATATAACAGCCAACATTGTCCAAACAAGTATCCCATACATGAGGAACCATCTAAGAATTGTAATCATTTCAAAGGTTTCTAAAAGGGAACCTAGCTACAAAGTTAAAAGATCTAGAGAGGAGGAATTGTTTTAGTAGAAATGTAATCTTCCCCGCAGTAGAGTATTCATTAAAGATTACAGGACAAAGAGCAAAAAGTCTGGTCCTAGATCCCTCGTATTTGGGGCAGTCGAGCAATATATGTTTCATGGTTTGAATCGCTGTGATACAATGAGGACATTTCCGCTCTTGCAGGTCAATTTTTCGGAACCTTCCTTGTAGCATAGAGCAAGGGAAGGAGTTACATCGAGCCCTAGTGATTATCCATCTATGCTTGGGCTCCTGAAGTAAACTCAAATAAGGCAGATGTGGATTGCATCTGTAATGAAGTCTCTGTGCCCAATCTCTCTCTCTCTCTCTCTCTCTCACTCACACACTCCTACTACTCACATGCGATAGGCATAGCAGCCCCTTTGGCATCCATTCCACTCATGCACCATTTGTGCACGCAGACACAGCGGGACCAACCCTGCAGATTCCGTTCCCTATTCTCTGCTAATCTCATTTTCTCCCTCTCCAAAAAGTCATACCTATCACAGGCCTTAGGCAGGTTTGTTTTCAGTACTTAGAATGCATGTTTATTATCTCGATATTCCGCTTGAGAACTGTAAAGATTTTAGCGAGGTTACAGTCTTTTAGAAATGTAATATTAATGCCTTCTATAGTGTGGTGTAGTGGTTAAGAGCAGGTGCACTCTAATCTGGAGAACCGGGTTTCATTCCCCACTCTGCCACTTGAGCTGTGGAGGCTTATCTTTGGAACCAGATTAGCTTGTGCACTCCAACACATGCCAGCTGAGTGACCTTGGACGAGTCACAGTTCTTTGGAGCTCTCAGCCCCACCCACCTCACAGGGTGTTTGCTGTGGGGGGTGGGGAAGGGAAAGGAGATTGTAAGCCCCTTTGAGTCTCCTTACAGGAGAGAAAGGGGGGAATATAAATCCAACTCTTCTTCTTCTTCTTCTTCTTCTTCTTCTTCTTCTTCTTCTTCTTCTTCTTCTTCTTCTTCTTCTTCTTCTTCTTCTTCTTCTTCTTCTTCTTCTTCTTCTTCTTCTTCTTCTTCTTCTTCTTATTCTTCTTCTTCTTCTTCTTCTTCTTCTTCTTCTTCTTCTTCTTCTTCTTCTTCTTCTTCTTCTTCTTCTTCTTCTTCTTCTTCTTCTTCTTCTTCTTCCTCCTCATTCTAAATTAGCTTCATTGTATAGCCCCATTTGATTGGCTGTGTGACACGACTGTCACTAGGAAGAAGGATTACAATTCTGCGAAACAAAACAAAAACCACACACTGGGGAAGACTTACCAAAGCCCTTCTTTCTGCATTGAAAATATTTGGCAGGGAATGTTTTGTTGAGCTTCCATAGCACTCTAGAGGGGATTGGTTGCCCAGACCTTCAAATCAAGGAATGCAATCACTGGTATGCATTGCTCTGTCTCAACTGTAAGCTGTTCTTTAAACAGGCAGTGGTGAATCCATTTAATTTATATCCTGCCCTTCCATCCTGAAAATTGGCCCCTATAATCAATTGCAATAAATTAAAACCACAAAAATTGCCATTGCGCTAAGATTGCAGAAAGTCAGCACCATAAAAAGAACAGCATTAAAACCAACAATGAGTTAAAAATCCATCTTTCCTCCCAGCTGAGGGAATTGCCGGGCATTGTCTAAGGTGGAGCAAAGGTTATGAGAAGAACATTTTCGATAGTTGAGGTCTGAAACTTGAATCTATATATCTACTTGGGCAATCAAAGCCACTTTTGGATAATCTTTTGGGGTGCTTAATAAGGTTGTAGAGAGACAAATGAGTTACCGAGCTAAAGCACACAATGCCTAGACTTGCAGAATAAATGCTTTTGTCAATTTAACCCGAAAATCAGATAAACTCAACAAAAGAGAGAGAAAGAATTTAAAGCAGACTGCGGTCTTTGAAACTTTGGCAGTGATTGGCTGCGATGATTGGCCGGCTTTGTTTGACTGAAATGACTTCTTGCTGTCTGTTGGCTTAGCTACTGTGGTCTAACAGCAGACCTAGGAACATCTGAGGCAAACAATGTTGATACCCTTCCTGTTGCCCCCTGGGACTGCCATGATCTCTAGAGGCTGGAGAATGGGAAGAAGTGTGGCTGGGTGACAAAGCATTATGTTTGGTGTTCAGGAGGTCCCAAATTAAGTCCTTGGCATCTCCTGTTAAAAGGATCAGGTAGCGAAGACTTCTGGGTAAGATTCTAGAGTGCAGCTGCCAGTCAGAGTGGACAATAGTAACCTTAACAGACTCTGACTCAGTACAAGGCAGTTTCATATGTTTAGAGTGCCCTGTCCACAGCCAGCAGCAGAATTATATCTGAGGCGGAAGAGAAGGGGGCTAATTATATTGGGAATGGGGTGGGTAATTCTTCTTGAACTCTGGGTTTCGTTTCATTTCCCACCCCAGATATCCCCAAATCACTCTCTACAAAGAGGTATTGCTGACATCACTGCAGTCCTCCCACACCAAAAGGCCCCTGAAATATCCCCTATAACAGTGATGGTGAACCTTTTAGAAACCGAGTGCCGGGGCTGAGCGAGGAAGAACTGCACCTGGGGCACGCAGATGCCCTGAGTCCCTGCCACACCCCTATCCACCCCGCCCTGCCCCGGAACACTCCTGCCATGACCCACAGGGGCGCATGCCCAGTGTGTTGCGCACCTCCTACCCCCTTGGTGTTATGTCACTGCCAAGTGCCCAAACTGGGGCAATGGTGTGCGTGCCCACAAAGAGGGCTCTGAGTGCCCCCTCTGGCACACGTGCCATAGGTCCACAACTACTGCCCTATAATGTCACAGCCCCGCAGCTTTGGTTCATCCTTATCACTTTACAGTCCTCCTCCACACAGCCATTCCAGTGTGCTGCTGTTCATTTTTATTCCATTCATGCAAAGGGGAACAGAAGAGGAGACCACAGCTTTGCCCACGGTAACAAGTATTTTGCACTAAGATATTTTTTTTTTTGCTGCAGTTGGTTATGAACACAAACTGTGTCTCTGGGATCTCAAGCGGCAGAAGGTTTCTTCCATTGTGTCTTGTTTTGTCCATTTTACCTTGAGGTTGCATTTATAGTGCAATCCTAGGCTGAGTTACTCCAGTCCAGCCTTCTTTTGAAAGCACTGGGCTTAAGTTGATGGACCTCTGCACAGGACTGCACCATTAAACTTTTAGTTTCAGTGCTGGATATTGTACCCTACAGACCAGCTCCTTCCGAGCTAGCCTTCTTCCTTAGTTACAAGTCAGCGGGTGTTACTAAGTCTGCGGCTTTGTGTGAACTGGCTGCAGCAGAGGGATTTGGGGAAAAGAAATAACAGATTAAAAAAGGATAATCTTTCATGATTCACACGGCAATCCTAAGCAGAATTGCACTCTTCCAAGGCCATTGGGTTTAGAAAGTCAGTGGGTTTGGAAAGGTACGAACTGCTTAGTTCAGTACAGTAAATATACCAGTTTTTGAAACATCTTCCTGCGGTCTTGCTTATTTCTATTTTATTTTATTAATTTCAGCTACTTCATTTATCGTCTGCCTTTCTCACTGAAACTCAAGGAGACATCAAGCCAAATTAACTGTGGTATTTGGTATTTGCTACTGAGCAGGGATTTGGATCCAAGACTAAGGAGCTGATCATTGTCGATCCATGGCTCCCAATCTTGATCCTCCTTGATCTGAGATTGCAAATGCCTTAGCAGACCAGGTGCTCAGGAGCAGCAGCAGCAGAAGGCCATTGCTTTCACATTCTGCATGTGAGCTCCCAAAGGCACCTGGTGGGCCACTGCGAGTAGCAGAGTGCTGGACTAGATGGACTCTGGTCTGATCCAGCAGGCTCGTTCCTATGCTCTTGTGTTCTTATGTTGCTGCTTAGATTTTCTCCCCCAAAGTCTTGGAAGAAGAAGAAGAAGGAGAAGAAGAAGGAGAAGAAGAAGAAGAAGAAGAAGAAGAAGAAGAAGAAGAAGAAGAAGAAGAAGAAGAGTAGTAGTAGTAGTAGTAGTAGTAGTAGTAGTAGTAGTAGTTTGGATTTATATCCCCCCTTTCTCTCCTGCAGGAGACTCAAAGGGGCTTACAATCTCCTTGCCCTTCCCCCCTCATAAAAAACACCCTGTGAGGTGGGTGGGGCTGGGAGAGCTCCGGAAAGCTGTGACTAGCCCAAGGTCACCCAGCTGGCGTGTGTGGGAGTGCACAGGCTAATCTGACTTCCCCAGATAAGCCTCCACAACTCAAGCGGCAGAGCTGGGAATCAAACCCGGTTCCTCCAGATCAGAGTGCACCTGCTCTTAGCCACTGCTCTTAGCCACTATGCCACTACGCCACTGCTGCTCCAAATGCCCCGGTCAGCGATTCCCAACCAGGGTTCCATGGTACCCTGGGGTGCCATGAGCATGTCCCAGGGGTACCGCGACAATGCTACCAGGCCCGCTCCCTTTTTGTTGTCTCCCGCCGGCAGCAACAAGGATATGGAGATGGCCCAGTGGGCAGGGCCTGCCGCAAAATCAGCAGCCACTTCCCCCCACCCCCCACGTTGAGGGGTGGCAAACAGGGGAACTGGGAGGGAAAGGTGGGGGGGGAGGATGGCAGGGGTACCGTGAGATATGAAGAGTGAGGTCAAGGGTACAGTGACATTGAAAAGGTTGAAAAACACTGGCCCAGGTCATAAAGTCCTCCCATGAATGTGAATGGAACTGTTTCGGGTTTTTGCTCCTGCTTCACTGTCCTTTCTAAAGACTATCAGTGGGAGGATGCTGTCACCTTGGGGAAGGATGAGTCACTGTGGGATGCCACCCTGACAGCAGCCATGTCATTAGTGACAGCCTTCCACCCCTTGGGCCTGTTCATTCAAGCCCAAGAGCGCCAGCAGAACAAGAAGACGGATTCTCAGGAGTCAGTGAGCTTTGCAGGCCCCCTCCCCGACTTGCCCCCTTCACCTTCCCTAATTCTGTCCGGCTGACCTATTATGCAGGCATTAACACATTATTAGATTCAGAAGAGCCTGAAATTACAGGTTAATGACATTTAGAAAAGTAAATTGAAGAAAAGATTGAAGGACAGAGAAAGCAAACATGCCGCCGCAGTGAAATTGGCCTGGAGGAGAGCAGTCACCAAAGACACGCCAGAGGACACAACAGAGATAAGATGTCAGGCCAAAAAGAGAACCCAGCCTGGAATCGTTTGTACTGCTTGGAGCTGGAAACCCTTCTCACAGGGAACCCACCAGCAGGTAATGTAGTTTGCTTGTGGGGCGGAAAAGTAGGAGCCCAGAGAAAGTTCCTTCTGGGGTGCTTCTTGGTTTGATGGAAGCAGGAAATGTTACCAAAACAAGGCATCTTTGGAGCTTTGTCTGCACAGTTCCCTGAACGGCAGGGATCCTGCCTGTTAGCCTGTTAGCCACATCCCTGATGCTGTTCAGTGAGACATCTCAACGGATGCATATGGAAATGTATGCACACAGGCGGATTCTGCACGGGCCACTACAGCAGTGGAGCCCCGAAGCTGTTCACATGCTGAGATGCAAGCAGCCCCAGAGCAGCCATGCAGCCCCAGAGCGGCCCCAGGGATTGAAGAGCAGCATGGGAATGCCTCCCCGTCCCTGCGGAGCTCCACAGGGAGAGAAGGTAAGTGTGGGGGAACTTAGAGGCTCTAAAAAGCAGTGCCTCCAACCCAGTGCCGTTTGCATGGCACCAGCTGGGAAATGCTGCTTCCCAAAAGGAAAACCTGTTTCCCCAAAAGGAAAAGCCAGTGTGTGTGTGGGGGGGGGGGGGGGAGCACAGCGCTGCCTCGATGCAGAGGCAGCAGCCATGCATATAGCGCCCCTGGAATGGTGTTTTTATCATTCCAGGGGCGTTGTTTTTAGCCCGTGTGGAATCCACCATAGACTAAAATACCTGATGGGAAAGGCCACAAGGCCATTCTGATAAATGTGCAGGATTGGGGTGCACCGGTATCATCTCAATCCCTCTCCAAAAAGTCAGTCAACACACGAACAAGTGCATAAAGAATGCTTTGAAAATTATGCAGGTACCCATGTGGCAGGACAGAAAGCAACACCCAGGGGCCTTCCCTCACATCTCTCCAAATTCCATGTCTGGCCCTGACCAGCTGGTGGGTGTACAGGTTAGAGAATCGCAGTAGGATATGGGAGGCCCAGGTTCTAATCCCCACTCTGTCACAAAGCTTGCTAGATGGCTTTGAGCCACCCATTCTCTCTCAGCTGAGTCCACCTCTCAGCATTGTTGCAAGGCAAAAGTGGAGGAGGAGCAAAACAATATATACAACCCTGAGCTCCTAGTATGGAATAAAAATATACTGAGAAAATGAATATCCAAACGTTTATATAGAAGGAGGAGGAGTTTGGATTTATACCCCACCTTTTTCTCCCGTAAGGAGTCTCAAAGTGGCTTACAAACTGCTTTTCCCTTCCACTCTCCACAACAGAAACCTTATGACAGGGGTAGGGAACCTGCGGCTCTCCAGATGTTCAGGAACTACAATTCCCATCAGCCCCTACCAGCATGGCCAATTGGCCATGCTGACAGAGGCTGATGGAAATTGTAGTTCCTGAACATCTGGAGAGCCGCAGGTTCCCTACCCCTGCCTTATGAGATAGGTGGGGCTGAGAGAGTTCGGAGAGAACTGTGACTAGCCCAAGGTCACCCAGCAGGCTTCATGTGTAGGAGCGGGGATACAAATCTAGTTCACCAGATAAGAGTCCACCGCTCATGTGGAGAAATGGGAAATCAAACCTGGTTCTCCAGATTAGAGTCCACCTGCTCGTGACCACAACACCATGATGGCTCACGGGTCAAATCCTGTGGTGAAAAAGCTCATTTCCTCATTGGCAAAAAAATTGGCCAAAAAAAAAAAGGACAAAAAGGGGGGGAAAGAGAAAAAGGAAGGAGCGTGTTAACTGAGCAGGAAAACGAACAAAAGGAAACCAAGAATCTCCCTCCACTGTTGGTCTGAGATCCAATTTTACCGCCCACATTCTCTACCACCACCCCTCCCCGCCCCCCATATTTGTTTCAAAAATAGCTGCCAGCAGGCTTTCTGATAATTAATTACAGATTGCAGTGGCTTGTGCCGCGGAAGGAAAGCACCGAAAAAAAGAAGAGACCCCAGGAGAGAGTGCAAGACACAAGGTAATTAAGGGATGAAACCGGCATCCATCTTTCTGCCCTGCAGCCTGGCACCCTTCAGTGGGAACAGCCTGACTTGAGTCAGCTTCATTAGGTATTGTCTCGAATTTCAACCTTCATTTGTTTGCATCAATAATGCATTCAAAGGTTTTGATTTAACTTGCAGATGTGCATTCAGCTGACTGGCCCCATAAGCCAGAGAGAAGGGTGGCCAGAGAGGGCCCTGTCAGGCGTCAGGCTGCGGGAAGGCGCTGTCAAGACAGTGAGGAATGGAACCCGATCGGAAACATTTGTGTTGGGATGGGCGCCGCGGCAAGATCTCCGCAAACGCAAACTGCAGAGGAGGAACTCCCATGCAGAAAGTCTGAAAGACAAATGCAAAGAGGGGGAAACACTCTGGAGCACAACAGATGTGCGGGCTGCGCACGGAAGGCAATTAAAGCCTGAATTACTATTCTGTTAAATTCAGATGTTAATAATGTTAATAATAGTATTATTATTATTATTATTATTATTATTATTATTATTATTATTATTAAGCACAATAGAGCAATCTTGAATGTCCTGAATAGTACCCCACATAACTACCACCCTGCATGCAGAACATAAGCACTTCAGGGACTTGGACAGAACTATGCGATCCCCTCCCTGTGTGTTAGTAATTGTACATGTAGGTAAGGAAGGGCTAAGCCTGCAATCCATCATTTTCTGAGTAATGCCTAGACTGGCTCTGTGGGCATCTGAGGTGAGGTTTGCATGGGGACTCCCTCCACAGTCACAAAAGATGCAGGAAAGGGTACATCTCCTTCCTTCCGCTGCCAAGACAGTCATAATGGTTCTTTTGATCGAGGGTTCCTAATCTATGCCGAGATTTAGAGTAGGTACTGACATTAGTGTGGTGAGAGCCAGCGTGGTGTAGTGGGTAGAAGCAGGTGGATTCTAATCTGGAGAACCAGGTTTGATTCCCCACTCCTCCACCTGAGCGGCAGAGGCTTAAGAATGGCTTTTCCCCCTTCAGTGCACACTGAGGGGCTGGAGGACAGACCATGCGAGTCAGTGGTCAAATATCTCCGGAGAGTTCTGGAAGTTGTGCAGCTGAAGGAAAGACCAGCAAAAGGAAAGAGCGCTAGTTCTTGGAAAATGTTGGGGAGATGAAATGGAATTGTTCTAGGCCGGGTTACCAGCCTCAAGATCAGGAACGGAGTTCTCCCAAGATGACAACTGATCTACAGGGGAAATGGCTGCTTCTGAAGATAGACTCTTGGGCATTACATTTACATTGAGTTCCCATCTCTCCCAGGCCCCAACAGGAATTTCCCAAGCTGCAGTTGGCAACAATAGATAGTTCCCCCTGTATGCCACCACGAGGCCCTCGGGGCTCACATGAGAGGAAGAAGGCTTTGCAGATGTCACGCTTCATTCATTACAGGGCCACACATGTGCAAAACTATTCAAACGATTTCTTTTCAGAATTTTCCTAACGGATTATTTCATCCTATAGCCACCTTGGTTCACTTTTCTACATTTTCAGAAAGTGAGACTCTCTATTGGTAAGACTGAGGTGTACCAATTTAGCGATCGTCCATCAATTTCCCAAGAATTAGGAAAGAAAGGAAGACTGCAAATGTCCCACAGAGACCTAAGCTATGAAATAACAAACAGAAACTCCCTGATTTTTGGCCTTCTGTTCTAGAACAAAACTGCTGCCTGGGGGTTGTAATGTATTGGCAGGAAGGCAAAGGGCCCAAAGTAGGTTCTTTCCCCCCCAAATGGTCCTGTGCTTTGGGCAAATATCCAAAGAAACAGGCTGGCTCTACAACGCGTGTAGAATTTCAATCTCTCCTCTCTCTTATATTTGGATTGTTTATTCTGCCAAATGCCACAAATAATAAATTTGGGCACCACGACGAGACAAATTATGGTGGAAATTTATTCCTTTTCTGAAAAAAAAAAGAAAAAAAGTTTTTAAAAGGAAGAGAAAAATCTTCTGTTCATCATCTTCAAGAGAAAAATTAGTTTCCAATTATCATATCTAAAATTCATGATTCCTCCTAAATTTCTGACTAATCAGGGGTATCATAAGCCTAATCATTTAAGGTAATTATCTAAAAAAAATGTAATTTGTCCTATATTTCAAAACATAATGAGCTCCCAGGCGCATCTGAGAGGGAGAGGAAGTTACAGATGTTGGCAGGGTAGGAGAACAAACCCAGATTTCTCTTTCTACTCTGCAGACACAGACGGCACAGACATCTCAGAATCTTTAGGCCCAAGTTATGCTGATGAAATGACTGGTGTGGACTGCGTGTGATGCAGAGCACTCATGGTTGCCAATGTCCAAGCAGATCCTGGAGATTTCCTGGAATTACAACTGACTTCCAGACCACAAAGATCAATTCTCCCTGGAGAATATGGCTGCTTTGGAGAGTGGACTCTATGGCATTAACCTTGCTGGGGTCTGTCTTAGGGATGCCAGCTTACAGGTGGGGTCTGGGGATCCCCTGGAATTATAACTGATCTCCAGATTATAGAGATCAGTTCCCATGGAGAAAATGGATTCTTTGGAGGGTGGATTCCACAGCATTCCTGCCCTCCCTAAGCTCCATTCTGCAAATTTCCAGAAGATTCTCAACCTGGACCTGGCTACTGTACCCACCCCCACCCCCATTCCCCTCCAATATCCGGGGGGACCTGGCAACCCTAGTCCTTCCCCTCCCCAAACCCTGCTCCTCCCAGAGTCCACTTCCAAATTCTCAGGAATTTTTCAACCTGGAGTTGGCCATTGCATACACCTTCCACCTTCTCATGTCCTCAGGCCCAGCGGCACGCTCACCCCTAAGAAAACAGCATCAGGTAGCTGCATACTTTTTATTATAGAGACGAACTATCGGCTGTGTGCCGTCTGATGCAGCCTGACTCCTCCGACAGGGTTTGCTCCTCATTGTTGAGAATTAATCTCCTCAGTGCCCTTAACTTTTTTAGAACGGAACATCCAAATAAAAACAGAGCATCCAAGTAAATGCCACAGCTTAATCTGCAGGAATTCAATGCTGTTCCAGCAATGTGCTGAGAAAAGTTGCTAGATGTAATAAAATTCTTGAAGACTTTTTAAAAACCTATTCAGGAAAATGCAATTTTTTTCTGGAAATTTTGCTTTAAACCAAAAGTAAAGTGGAATTCCCTAACCATGTTTTCTCCACAGAGTTGTCAGCTCTGAGTTAGGAAAAACTGGGATATATATATATAGTCCAATTATATATAGTCCAATTATAGTCCAATTAGATCCCTTGCCTCCCCAAACCCTGCCCTTCTTAGATTCCCCCCCAATATATATATATTGGGGGGGAATCTAAGAGCCGGGTTTGAGAACTAAAACAAGATCTAATTGAACTACTCACCTCTACTACGGTCCAGTCCATCCCCTCCCAAAGTGGCCATTTTCTTCAGGTGAACTGATTTGTGCACCTGGAGATGAGCTGTAATCCACTTAGAAGATCTCCAGCTACTACCTGGAGGTTGGCAACAATATTTCTCCACCCTTGTCAAGGAAAATTTACATGAATGGCCAGTTGTGGATGTAGCCTAGCTCCTGCTCCAAGATGGTGGGATCAGGCCATTCATTCACCCCATACTGGATAATGGTTACACATATCAGTACTGGAGGTATCCCCTGTTGTTAGTCACTGGTGTTGATTCCTGCAAGATGTCAGTCACCTGTCAGGATCAAATCCTGTTGGCGATGGAGGGAGTGGGAATGGCCAAAGTGGTGGAATGTACCAGTTTGAAGAGGGTCCATTGGAACAGATAGAAAATCCAAAGGGAAGGCAAAGACAGGCAGCAGGAGAAGAGAAAGAGACAGACACTCAGCCAGTATGATGATACAGACTGTGAGTGAAAGGATCACAAAGATTCTCTTGGGTGTTAAAGAGATGCCCGAGCAAGGCGAGCAATTATGCCTACTGTTTCCCCACCCCAGAGGTGTAGCAAGGGAGAAAAGCACCTGGTGCACTAGTGCGTCCTCTGCCCCTGTCCCACCCTGATCACCCTATCCTGGAATGCCCCCGCCACACCCCCACAGGGGTGCACGCCCGGTGTGTCACGCCCCCTCCCCCTTGGAGCCACGTCTCTGCCCCACCCCCAAAGGGACCACAGCAATTGAAGAAATGCTCAAGAGTTTTCTAGGATCCCAGCCCAATTGTCTGGCCAGGTGGAGCTTAACGCCCAAGTCACCAAAGCCAGGCCAGGTTGTGACTGAGATGAGCAATTCTGCCAGGATCCAGATCAAGTTCCAATGACAAAACAGAGGCCCCAAATTGAGCTTTCAATGCAAACGGAATAGAGTGACAGACCGAGCTGGGAATGGTCAGACCCCACTGGCAGAACGCGCACTTTCCATGTGGAATGTTCACACTCAAGTCAGACAGGTCCGAGGTAGCGGAGCTGGGGAGGGACCACCGAGAGACTCTGCCAGTCTCAAGTAGACAATACTAGGTTAGGTGGACCAAAGTTCGTCGGAGTATAAGGCAGCTTCATCTGTTCATATAACCTAATTGGCTCAAGACTCCTATCCATCTTGCATTTAGCTGAATGTTATTATGATCCTCACGTAAAGGCAAGACTAATGGATTTCTTCCTTGAGAGGCAATTAAAAAGTGATTTGTCACCCACCAAGATATATGGCTCAGTATCGGCAGATATTACTCTGCTGTGCCACTGACTGAGGCAGGGGAAGGGAGGGAGGGAGAGAGAGAAAGAGAGAGAGAGAGAGAAAGACAGAGAACAAGAACACATTAGGGGTGACAGGAAAGTTCAGCCTGCTGCTGACAAACACGGTCTCTATCGGAAATTTGAAACACCAACCAGTGCCGGATAAACGACAGCAGCTCAAGGCAGAGGACTCGGGGCATGGTGGGAGGACAGAGGTTAGCCAGGAAAAAAGATAAGCATCCTGGCATCCTTGGAATGGGATTGTGGGCCTTCATTAGTAGACAGAGATGTGTGAGACCCCCACATGGGAAATATTACTGAAACTCATAAACTTGTAATTCCTCCGATGCCTGGCTGAAAGCAGAAAAATCAAATTTGCATTGAAATTTTGCTTTAGCTGAATTTTGGCAACAACTTCAGGAGATGTGAATTAAAGTATCACAGGAAAAGCATGGAGGCGTAGTTCACACAAAGGAGTGAGAACAAAACTTTCAGGACAGAGACTTGGTTAGAACTTTTCTAGAACCGGGGGTGGGATTGAAGAAGAAGATGATTTTGGATTTATATCCCACCTTTCTCTCCTGTAAGGAGACTCAAGGTGGCCTACAAGCTCCTTTCCCTTCCTCCTCCTCACAACAGACACCTTGTGAGGTAGGTGGGGTTGAGAGAATTCCGAAGAACTGTGACTAGCCCAAGGTCACCCAGCAGGAATGTAGGAGTGCGGAAACACATCTGGTTTACCAGAGAACCCTCTGCCACTCAGCTGGAGGAGTGGGGAATCAAACCCGGTTCTCCAGGTGAGAATCCACCTGCTCTTAACCACTACACCACGCTGAAGAGTCCTCAGTGGCACAGCACCTTCTTTGCATGCAGAGAATCTTGGGTTCGTTCCCCAGAACCTGCAGTTAAGAGGATCAGATAGGTCTTCTTTGACGTCAAGTCCCAGCTGACTTATGAAGACCTCTGGCAGGGATTCCAAGGCAAGAGATGTGCAGAGGTGGTTTTCCAATGTCTGCGTCGGCATGACAGCCCTTGTATTCTTTAAAGGTCTCCTATGCAAACGCTTGCCAGGCTGGACCCTGCTTAGCTTTTGAGAATGGACAAGATCAGGCTAGCTTAGACTATCCAGGTCAGGGCAATAGGTGATATGGAAACCTTCACCTGCAATTCTGAAGAGCAGCTGCCAGTTAGAGTAGATAACACTGAGCTTGGTGGAACAAGGGTCTGGCTCAGTTTAAGGCTGTGTCTTGTGTGTGGGCCTTCTCAGACATACACATCTTTTTTATGTGTAAAGAACTGTTTTATATGGAGGAACACTGAATTCACGTGAGCCCTGCCTGTAATCCAAAGTGGTCTAGAAATGTGGTGGTCACACAGACGCAGAAACACACACGCCCTGTGCAGCTTAAAGCACTCCAACCAAGCTATTTATATGATGTGGTCCACTAGTCAATATTGAACCAGTTATAATTGTCTTAACAGTGGTACGTCTGGTAACTGCTACCCAATGAAACAGCACCAAAAATGGAAACAACATGGAACATCTGGAATACTGTCTTCGGTCTATACATTTTTACTCCCATGCTACAGACTTCTCTGTGACTCACATGCCAGGCCACTCTATTCAGATGGCCTCACCTTTTGACCTAACAGTATATATCAGTGGTGGCGAACCTTTGGCACTCCAGATGTTATGGACTACAATTCCCATCAGCCCCTTCCAGCATGGCCAATTGGCCATGCTGGCAGGGGCTGATGGGAATTGTAGTCCATAACATCTGGAGTGCCAAAGGTGCTACAAAATACAAACTCTCCACTTGCTGTCCATTCCTACCATCAGATCCTCTGAAGATGCCAGCCACAGATGCAGGCGAAACATCAGGAGAGAATGCTGCTAGAACACGGCCATACAGCCTGGAAACCACACAGCACCCCAATTCCTCTGAATGTTAATAGATTAACTTGCCATTGCTTTGAAGTCTTCCTCAATGCCTTGATAATATTTACTGTTGATAAAATTATCTGTTCCCTTTCTATACATTTATTTTTGCTGTTTAAATCCTGACTAAAATAGGATTGGACAAGAAGCATTACACCAGACCCGGCTAGATTAGATGGCCCCGTGGGCTGGTCTGTTGGGGCAATTTTCATTTGAGGTTCCAAAATAAGCTTCTGTAAAAATAGGAGCTCCTGAGAGATATTACAGATATATAACATATCTATAACAGGCATCTCACCTGTGGTATCTATAATCGATATCTTATCAGTTGCTCAGGGAAGCTTATGAATTCTAAATCGAGATGAAAGAAAATGATTTCAGAAGCAAAAACTGCAACGGTTTACAATATGATCCTCACACTCTTCTAAGCCCAATGAGTTCAATAGACTTAAAATGGCTTAGCTCTGTTTAAGATGCCATTGTTTATGATCGGCAAGGAGGGTGGCTGTTGCAGGCACAAAGAACAAGATTACACAGCCTTCCCTTCTCAGCTTCTTGTATTTTATGCAATCCAGTATTTGTTAATTTGTCCACGTATATTCGGAAAGTTTTTTATTAATTTATTAAATTGATTATACCGCCAACCCCCAGAGGGCTCTGGGCGGTGTACAGAAGATAAAACCATTAAAACATCATTACAATAGAATAATTAAAACCGAAATAATCAAATACAACATCAGAATAGGACAAAAAAGACCTGATATCAGATGGCACTTGAAGAACCTCCTAGCTCCCTGTGAGGGGACTGGATGCAATATAGAGGTAACCAGTTATGATGGTATGAGGGGGATGGCACCCCCACCCCCCCAGCATATGAAACAACTCCATTTTACAGGCTCTGCGGAGCTGTCCAAGGTCCTGCAGGCTGATGGCTGGAGGGAGAGCGTTCCACCAGACAGGGGCCAGGGCAGTAAAAGTCCTGGCCCGGGTAGAGGCTAGTCGCATCATTGAGTGGCTGGGGACCACCAGTAAGTTTGCCTCTGCAGATCGCAGAGGCCGAGTAGGGACATAAGGGGAGAGATGGTCCCTAAGGTTTGAGGGCCCCAGGTTGCGAAGGGCCTTAAAGTTCATATATGGTGTAGGTTTGAACATTTTCCAGCTGCAAGTTTGGGGCTTTTTAATAGCATATTGCCTTGAGAGCCAGCCACAATTCACCCACTGGTATAATCTGGACATGGTTACAACCATTTCTGTTTAGGGGCATCCCTGTTGTCAGAGCAAGGGCTTTGCACCAGAGCATCCGCTCTTCCGTGGTCTTGTGAACAGGCGCTGGTCTTGGGCACATCAAAGAGGCCTCGTTAATGCACATGGTAACCTTCCGTTTCAGAATCCTTTGATCCCCTCAAGGCTCCCAGCTCATCAAACTTTAAAGGACTGGTGTTATTTCTGAGTACTCAACAATATCAAAGTTCAAGGCATGTCTTATTAATCGCTTTTTATATATATATATATATTTTAAAAACCCTAGTACTTTAAATGCAAAATCTAGAGGTAAGCATTCTCAGAGTCTCCCCTGTTAATGGCTCATGTGTATGATCTAAGAAAAGATGTGAGATTTCCCCCATCAATTTCTTTTTGTAGTTGGTGACCTTCAGATGTCCCTGCAAGACCCAATGGCCTCTGTCTCAGGCTCATGGAGGGAACTGGCTCGGAAGAAGACAGGCTTTCCTTTTGTTCTTTACTATTGTTTTATGGAGCTTTCTGGGCTTTTCTCAGTAAAACATCAAACTCTTTCCGCCCACAAAGGAAGCATTAGAACTCCCTTGATATTTAAAAGGACTTGTTGAAGGTGGCTTGTTTCTTTTATACCAACCACATTTTCACTGAAGCAACCCCTCCTGACTGACACAACCCAGGGCTGGGTGCCATCATCAATATATGCGATTCTCAAGTTGATTACATCTGTGGATACTTAAATATGTGGACCAGGGCCATGAAAAGAGTAGGGACAGTTATCTACAAGCCTAGGGGATCCTGTAAGCTAGCAGAAGAGTACAAAATATGCAGAAAAACTCAGAGGAAGGGTCAACCCCTTTGAAATTTGGGGGAGAGATGAAAAGTAAAAGAATGGAGGGAGGAGAGATAAAGCTGAAGGAACCAACATTAGACAGCTGCAAACAGGGGAGGGGGACAGAAAATAGGGGGATTCCCCACCAGGGGAAGAAACAGAACAAAGAAGGTACCCTATATACTCGTGTATAAGCCGAATGTTTCAGCCCTGTTTAAAGGCTGAGAAAAGCCCCCTCAGCTTATACCTAGTCACCATTTTCTATCAATCGCAAGCAGGCTGGGGGTGGGCCAGGACAACCTCCCTGCTGCCCGGAAGCCCCTTGTTGCTGCCCTCCTCCAGGGTGAGGGGGGAACCCTGAGGCACCCTGGCTGGCTGGGCTTCCTCAAACCGGGAGGCAGAGGGAGCTCCTTATTTGGGCAGTCACATCAGGGGGAGTCACTGCCCAAATAAGGAGCTCCCTCTGCCTCCTGGCTTCCCAGCCTCGGCTTATACCCCAGTCAATAAGTTTTCCCAGGTTTGGGCAGTAAAATTAGGTGCCTCGGCTTATACACGGGTCGGCTTATACACGAGTATATACGGTAGGTATGTGGGAGAGAAGAAAGGGGCTGCGAGGAGAAGGAAAAGCTGTAGATGGAGAGAGGGTGTAGATGCTGCTAGGGAGAGAAAAGAGGAAAAACAAGGACAGCAAGACTGGGGAGAAGAGATTCCTCCAAAGAGTCCTTGTAGGAGCTGCACTTATCATGTTTTCTGCGCATGGAAGAAAACTCACACGCAACTCCCATGGCAAAAGTTATAACCTGCAAAGGCCTTTCACCCTTGTCTGTCTGGGTCTCAAATCAGACGTACTGTTAAACTGCTGCCCCTCCCAATTGATATTTCCTCTGACACCTCTCCTGTCTGAACAGGGAGATGAATCCAGCCTTTGACAGGTTCGCTTTTGGTTCAAAGAACTGGGTTTCTGTTCCAGCTGGTGGCAAATGTTTAACTGTGTGCAGTCCCTTCCCTCTTCAACGCAGCTCTCATTCGACCACTGGGAAAATGCTGCTGCTTTAGCATCTTAATTCATTTAATTATTTAGTGGCAGGTCACTTTGATCAACAAATGCAAAACTAAGTGCACACAAACACGCACTGATTTTATGAACATCGGGGATCAGAAGCTTTCAAAATACACACTTTAAATATTGTTGTTCCTCCAGCGAGGGCCATCCAAGAGCATTAAAATGATGCAGCGTTTACAAAATGCATCTAGATCCCAACTGCCCTAGCACTTGAAATCAACATTCCCTCTATACGTACCCCCTCCATAAAATGCACTTCAAACAATAACAGGCCTCCTTAAAACAAAATACTACTGTTGGAAGCAAGCCACTGTTTCCACAATCAAGATTTCCCCTCTAGCTTGGGTGAAAACTAGGCATAGTGAAAACTATGCAAACTGTTTCCTTTCCCCACTAAAAGTTTCCATACATCTTCCCTATATGTCAACAGCGGATCTTGCACTTGGATGGAAGGCTATTTGTAAGAAATATTTCTAATTTGCAGGCCTGTTTTTCACCAACTATTGTTTTCCTGAACAAGAGACATTTATTAAGATTAATGCCAGGAAAAATCTGATTCTTCTTTTCTCTGATTTCCCCGAGGTCCTTCTTGCACTTCCCAATGTATTGATGGAGCACAGGGCCCGAAGGAAACGCTCTGTTTCTCATATAATAGATATGTTTTATATATAACGTACTGGCTCAGGGCCTATCAGTGTGATGGGTAGTGAGTGGTGCAGATCCAACCCCCTGCTGGCTCCACATCCCTCTCCACCAGCATTTAAGGCCCAGTCTTAAACATAAAGTACTTAGACACAATCACTCTCTCTTATAATCTCCTCATGGACTGCGAGTCTCACTGGCTGTAATGATTCTTCAGATCCGTTTGTCTGACCTGCCCCGAGCAGGGACCTACGCAGTTCTTGGCAAATGAGTCGGCTGAGCTGGCCTTGCGCCAGGCCCCCTGGCCTGTCCGGAGAGCTTATGGAGAAACTTCTGAATATGTATTTCAAAGTCCATGGCACACCTTGTGGGTTAAATTAATAGCCCTGTCTGTGAGAGGGAGCCTCAGGCTTTGGAATGGTACCTCACAAGCGCAGTCTGGATGGACAGTCTCACTGTGCCATAAAGAGACAGACAATTTTAGCTGTGTACAGACGTAAACAGCAAGTGCAAATTAGGTAAGGAATCATGTCCCAGGGAACCTGGGGAAAAAGCTAATTTCAAGAAGGCAGCTGGAGAGGGTAGAGGTGGAGGAAAGGTGAATCTTCCAGTCCTTGCAGTTAAATTCCGGTTTGGTACAGGCCAAGTTGTTGATTCCATGGCCAGTTAGCTATGCTGGCAGTGGCTGATGGGAATTGTAGTCCACAACATCTGGAGTGCCAAAGGTTCGCCACCACTGATCTAGACTGATTTTTTGGTTTTCCTCCTGTATCCTTCAAGTCTAGATGGGGCCACAGGCAGGAGCTTTCTGGCACGAAGTCACAATGCAAGAACCTTTGGCCCATAGCTGAAAACCTTTGGCCTTGATGGACTGCTCCAGTGGATTCTACTCTAGACCTAAATATTTAATGTACATGTTGTGTTTTTCTTCTTCATTTAAATTGTATTGGTATTTTCCATAAGCTGCTTTGGCCCTCTGTTGGAGAGAACAGCAGAACAAGAAATGTCCTGAATAAGTGAATAAATAAAATGTTTTAATGTATTGTTGAAGGCTTTCTTGACAGGAATCAACTGGCTGTTGTAGGTTTACTGGGCTGTGTGGCTGTGCTCCTAAAAGTTTCACTTGCATCTACATGGCACAGTTCTATCTGTGCCATGTAGAGAAATGCATCTTACCATGACATGCACCTCTGAAGATGCCAGCCATGGCTGCGAGCAAATCATTAGGAGCAAAAACTACTAGACCACGGCTATACAGCCTGGAAAGCCCAAAACGTTTGTTTATTTTATGTGCTAGTTCCGTAGGTCACAGGTTGCTTTGTATGAATCGAAGCACTCCCTCCGCTAAAACCTTCCCTTCCTTCCATTTGTTGGTTTGAAATATGGAATCATAGAGTTGGAAGAGACCCCAAGGGCCATCAAGTCCAACCTCCTGCCATGCAGGAACACACAATCAAAGCACTCCTGACAGATGGCCATCCAGCCTCTCTTTAAAAACCTCCAAAGAAGGAGACTCCACCACTCTCCGAGGCAGTGAATTCCACTGTCGAACAGCCCTGTCGGTCAGGAAATTCTTCCTAATGTTTAGGTGGAATCTCTTTTCCTGCACCTTGAATCCATTACTCCATGTCCTAGCCTCTGAGGCAGCAGAAGACAAGCTTGCTCCCTCTTCGACACGGCATCCTTTTATTGGTACAGTCCAGCAAGGCCCACACCATGTGCTGCTTCGACTAACCTGTTTCTGCTCAGATATATTATCAGCAAATAACATGGCCTGTCTGACAGGTGGAAGGACCCTCCGGATCAACTCACATCTCATCCAAGCTCTGCTGTCAGCAACAAGCAGAGGGCAGACGGCCAGTAGACTAACGCTGGAAAGAGCAAACACTGTCCGACTGATTTTGCAAGCCAGAACACAGAGGCTTTAAAACCATGTTACAGTTCTTCTTCTTTTTTTTCTCAATGAGATTTCTTTAAATGAATAAAACATCAACATTAACCAGACACAGTTGATACTGTTTGTGATGGGGTGGGGTGGAAGAGAAGAAGGCGCAGCAGAAGCATCAGCTATTGGCTGTCTGACATGCTGGTGCTTTGAATATACCACGGCCAGGCAGCTGGCACAGACCCAAAGCCTTTCTTCAGCTTCAGTGCACCAGATGCCAACAGGATGGCTGTCTTTACAAGCAACAAAAGAGTTGGGATTTTTTTCCCCTTGTTCTTCCCATCATCTCAGTGCCACACAGAGCCGCTTGTTTCTAGACAAACAAAGTCCCGGCGTTAAAAGCAGTGGCACATCGCTGCAATTTATCTCTTTTATTACGTTTTTGGAAGAAAGGCGCTTCTATACGAATCCAGCTCCGGCAGAATCAATGAATTCCCAGTCTGTTGTTTTGTTTATGATTAAGCTCTTGAGCGTGATGTTCCTTGCCATGCCCTGGGCCACATGGCTGTTTTGGTTTGTTTGTTTGTTTGTTTGTTTGAAGATGAAACCATTAAAATAAGAAGGCTGGTATGATCTGCAGCGTATGTCATGGGGCCCTGGGACGCCGCCTTCCCAGACAGCATGGAGCAGTGCGCAATGCTGGCAGGCAGTAGCTGGACTTAATGGGATTCCTAAAAATTATATTGGTTCTTAATCACTTTGGAGCTTCTTTGCAACTCATTTAAATGGTTCCAAGTGGCTTTCCTGACAGTCGGAGCCTCCAAGCTGCTCCCCTAGCACAGAGATGAAGTGGAATGAGATGGCAGAGCAGGGATAGGCCACCTCTGGCACATGAGCTGCACAGATGCGAGCCAGAGCGTTTTTACCCGGCACAGAAGGCAACTTCGCCACCAGTGCAGCTCAGCTTTATCCCTGGCATTTCTGGCCAAGGTCAATCATCTGCCCTGGCTTTTGTTTGCTGGCATACTGACTATTTAATCCTGAAGAGGGTTACTCTAGTCTAATTCCATTTAGTGGGTTTAGACAGGAGCAACTCTCCATAAGACTGCCCTGCAACATCTTCCCTGGTAGGTGCTGTGGGGTTTTTTTTGTTTTGCAATATTCCATGTAAAAAGACTGCCTAGTCTTGGAACTTGGTAAGAGGGAACACCATTATTTAACTTTCCTTTTTTGTAAAAGACCACCTGCAAGAAGAAAACTAACACCTCAGTGATGAAGATTCCAAGCCTGGTTCTATTTTCTCCCTGCAAAGCATTTCCCCCCTCAAAAATGGCATCACCACATCAAGAAGAGTTGGGGTTTTTTTTACTACCCTACTTTTCTTGACCTTTAAAAGTCTGGAAGCAGTTTGCAATCGCCTTCCCTTCCTCTCCCCACAACAAGCACTGTGTGAGGCAGGTGGGGCTGAGAGAGTTCTGGGAGAACTGTGACTAGCCCAAGGTCCCCCCATTAGAGTCTGATGCTCTGAACCACTGCATCACATTGGCTCTCAAGTCTGAGGTGGTGCAGTCCTTATGTCTGAGGTGGTATAGTCTGTCATACCACCTCATTATGCTGTGTGAATAATAAGTCCATTTCAAGTTAACAGCTCAGGAGAGACCAGAGCTGCCCATTAGCAAGGATACTGTCCAAGGCTGAAAATACAAGGGCTCGTTGGAGAGAAGCAAGCCTTTATTGGCATAGACAGCAGTACAACAATAATAAAAACAGATTAAAAAGCATATACAATACAGGATATACATGTTAGGACGAAGGAAATCTACTGGCATTTAGTAATTTCCAGGAGAAAGTCTGCCACTATCATACAGAGAGAAGGATCAGGGTTGTCCAACAAGTAGTGTAATCTAAATAAATCGGGGAGATCGGGTAAATGTAAAGGAGTGAGATTCACATACTTGGATCTGATTTCCTTGAATCTGAGACAGTGAAGTAATTGGTGGGCCAGAGATTCAACTGAGCCATCGTTACATGGGCAAAATCTTTTAGCCTTTTCTTGCTTATTAAATCTGCCATGTAACAAGGCAGAAGGCATAACATTAAACCTGGTGAGCATTATGGCTCTCCTTTGAACAGGGTTTATTAAGCAATACAGGTAGTGTGCCAAGTGGCCCCGTTCAAATGGGAGAGAAAAATACAGGGGGGAGCATGTTTTCTTGGCTGCTGTGATTAGGGTTAGGGTTAGGATTAGGGTGGAGAACTCTCTATCCAATAGTTGACCTTTTAATTTCCTATAAACTTCTTCTCCTGGCTCGTTGGAGAGGAAAGTCCGGCTCTCAAAGCTTCCCAGGTTTGACCCTAAGATGCAACAGCAGCCAAAATGTTACTCTTCTCTGCCATCCTGGAACAATTCTAATAATTCTCAATTTTTCAACTAGAGCTTTCTGTTATCACAGCTTGAGCGGTTCTCCTGAGCATGGGGTGTATGTTTGTGGCTGAGCAGAATAAAAAATGATCGTATTAGCTTTCTGCGCATCTCCCTTACCTCTGCCTAATGCCATTCCAGCACCCACTGAGAAAGAAAAAGCACCCAAGCGGATGAATGCTGACAGCTTAGTATGAAGAACTATGGTGGTCTTGCTCATGAGAAGGCTACAGGACTGACACCGAATGTTAAACATCAGGGACCATCATGAGGACTTCCAGGAGCGCTGGCCAGAAGGATGCAGTCTCCTTGTTGTAAGCTCATTTTTCAACAGTGTGGCCTACTAAAAGATGCCCTTCCCAAATTGATTAACATCGCATTGTGATGAGTACATGGTCTGCAGGTTCCGGGTCGTGCAAATGCCAATCAAGCTGCTTCCACCAATGTATTTGTCTATGTTACAACAGTGAATCTCTCTCCCGCCCCCACCCCCGCCAAGCTTTGACCCAATTGGCTCTTGCATTGTTTCAAAGCTCGCAATATCCTGCATTGGGATCCTGCAGAGACTGTGTGCTGTTTGACTTAGTTCGTATAATCTATGTTTAGTAACACCCAATCTTTCCAATGGCGTTTCCTAGTCTTATGAAACTGAACATTATTAGGATTTTTTTTCTGGTGAGTCTGAAGACACCTTCTTTTATCATGCGCCGGATTGATAAACTAGCTAATTGTTAAATTGCAAATAAACGTTGCTGAGACATTTTTTTTGAGGCGTGTAATAACTCTGAGTACCCTTAGAGAAACACCTACTGGACTGATTAACTATGCCATGGTTACTGAAAATAGCTTTAAAAGAATACTGGCTGGACACGGTACAACATGGGACATTTGGAACTCTCTTGTATTTGGGATATTTGCATTCTGTAGATACTGTGTAAATGCCAAAGCTCTAGGTCAGTGGTGGCGAACCTTTGGTACTCCAGATGTTATGGACCACAATTCCCATCAGGCCATGCTGGCAGGGGCTGATGGGAATTGTAGTCCATAACATCTGGAGTGTCAAAGGTTCGCCACCACTGCTCTAGGTAAACAAATGTGGCAAGGTTTTCTTGTGTTTTACAGGCAAAAGCAGAACCCATGTACGATAAGTAGCACCTTCAACCTTCTCCCAATCTAATCATTGGCTGTAATAAGTGGAAAAAACCCTGTGGTATCGTTTGAGTCACCACTCCCTTTTGCAATAAATTAAAAAGAAAAAGAGGAGTTTGGATTTATACCCCACCTTTCTCTCCTGTAAGGAGACTCAAGGTGGCCTACTAGCTCTTTTCCCTTAATCTCCCCAAAACAGACACTTGGTGGGGCTGAGAGAGTTCTGAGAGAACTGTGACTAGCCCAAGGTCACCAAGCAGGAATGTAGGAGTGTGGAACCACTTCTGGTTCACCAGATAAGCAGCCTCTGCCACTCAGGTAGAGGAGTGGGGAATCAAACCCAGTTCTCTAGATTAGAATCCACCTGCTCTTAACCACTACACCACGCTGGCTCTTCCCTGAGTATACCCCTAAAAGCAGACAGAGGAATCACTTTGCAGGAAACAGCTAATGTGCCCTCCCAAGGCGCTCTCAGGATAGTTCCCTTCAAACACCACACACTTCCAACCCATCAGACAAATGTCACACAAAGGGCAGTGTGAGAGGTAAAGACAGGGCTGGAACCATTTCCCTAGTTTTGCAGCGGCTGCATTTATTGGAGAGAATTTTTCCTCTGCGAAAGCCTTCTTTTTCAGCTCCAAATGTCTCCAGAATTAATGTTTTCAATACATTGTGCTAATTTTCAGAGTTGCATTTGGAAGAGGCTCCCAGTGAGATCATTGGAAGTCTATCTAATGGGAGAGATCAAGAGTAATTCAGACCTTAGCTCTTGACCCTGCATAATACAAAACTATACAGAAACTTGAAAGGACATGCTTTGCTCAGCCAAGGCTGAGCCAAGCCAGGAGAGAAGGCACTTCTAGATGGAAGCTGGGACCTGGCACATGGGTGGCTACTGGTCTCTGGACTCCATATTCAGAGGCAAACTGCCTCTTCATTCTCAGTACTCTCACATCACAGGCCATGGAGAGAACAGAGACGCATCATAAGCCTCACACGGCTAAGAGGCTGGTGGAAAATCAGGCTGCATATGTATGATCTGGACTGCTGAACAGAATGGCCAATTAGAATGATCTTGGAGACAGGCAGGAAACATGGGAGGCCGCTGCTCCGGAGGCTTCTGATGTTCTTCGGATATGCTGTTTCCCTCAATAAGGTTCACTGGTTCTCCCCTTTGACCAACATTTTTACAAATAATGATGTTTTCTGTCTAAGACATCTAAGCGAGCACCTCTCAATCTATTCCTTAGCAGTGAATTGCATTTCTGTGCTGTGGAGAGTAACACGTCCTTTGGTCTGCCCTCAGTCTCTCCCTGCAAAGCCCATGTTGTTGGGTGACCGCTCCATTGTACAGTTAGGGAAGGACAAACATTTTTTTCCATTGGAGGAGGAGGAGGAGGAGGAAGAGGAAGAGGAAGAGGAAGAGGAAGAGGAAGAGGAAGAGGAAGAGGAAGAGGAAGAGGAAGAAGAAGAAGAAGAAGAAGAAGAAGAAGAAGAAGAAGAAGAAGAAGAAGAAGAAGAAGAAGAAGAAGAAGAAGAAGAAGAAGAAGAAGAAGAAGAAGTTTGGATGCTTATCCCCCCTTTCTCTCCTGCAGGAGACTCAAAGGGGCTTACAATCTCCTTGCCCTTCCCCCCTCACAACAAACACCCTGTGAGGTAGGTGGGGCTGAGAGAGCTCCGAGAAGCTGTGACTAGCCCAAGGTCACTCAGCTGGCGTGTGTGGGAGTGTACAGGCTAATCTGAATTCCCCAGATAAGCCTCCACAGCTCAGGCGGCAGAGCTGGGAATCAAACCCGGTTCCTCCAGATTAGATACATGAGCTCTTAACCTCCTACGCCACTGCTGCATGATGCAATTGTAAGAGATAGACAGACAAGCCATTCTGCTGTTTGCGTTGCAGCTGCCAAGACAAGGAACCTGTTGGAATCCAGCATTTCTGCTCAAACCTGAAGAACGCCTTGAAGTTTTGCTTGGGGGTGCCCCTGAAATCCATCTATGCCTTTCCCACCTAGAAAAATCACCAGATCCAGAGCAAAACGAACTCCTCCTCTCTGTCCCAACTGTGATAACGCTTGAAAAATCATTACACTGATAACTCTAAACTCAGCTCCTTTTCCTCCACATTTACTTCATTGCTGCCAGAGGCTGAGTGGATATTATTACTAAGACAGCAATATGCATGCGGAGGAATTGTTCTTTTGAGAAAGAGAATCCCCCTCCCCCCACTCTCAGACATAGAGGACTGTTATTTTGTAGTCTTCTGGTGAAAAACAATGGAGAGTTTCATCAGTATGCAAATTATTATCCTAACAGCTGATTAGCAGCATCCTGGAAGCCATCAAGGAAGCTGGAGAATCTATCAGTCAGTCCTGTCAAAGCGATGGTCCTATTGTGGGCAGGCACAAGTGGCCAGCTGCACCAAGCAATGTGGAAAGAACTGATCTCTTAATACAAAGAAGTGGCCTGGTTGTGGGACAGTTTCATGGGTTGAATCCCCACTACCGTCTTAGCCAGGTTTCAGAACACAAACTAACCAGATTTGAGGGACGACCTCCCCGGTCGAATCCCCACTACCGTCTTAGCCAGGTTTCAGAACACAAACGACCTCAAACCTGGTTAGTTTGTGTTCTGAAACCTGGCTAAGACAATAGTGGGGATTTGACCATGAACTGTTGTGAACCAGGAGCCTGGGACTATTCTTGATCTGGTTTTTCAAGCACGGAAGAGAAAAAACCAGCCACTGAAATTGGCAGGCTGGGCCAATAGCCTGTCCGTCTCCCCTGGTACAGCGTTGCATTCTGCTTGCTGTATCAGGGATTGATGGTTAGAACCTAGGAGCAAGTTCCAAGGCGGTCGCCACAGGCAACAACAGTATCGGGACATCTTGGTGGATAAGAATGTTTCCTGGAGAAACAGGAAATGGGGGTCAACTCCCATTTTAGGTGATGCTGTTTGATATGACTTCCACAATACAAAGCCAAAGACTCCTTGGGGAGTCTTGCTGGCAGATTTGCAGAATAACTTGCAGAGTGACAAAGGAAATTATTGTGGCCCCAGAATCCTTTGTGGTATGCCTGCCCGCTCCCCATTTAGATTGGTGCTTTCCATGCATGACTAATGTGGCCCTTCTTCATTCGAGGTCTTAGTGCATGTTTTGCTTTGCTGCTGGCAGGACCCAGAATCCATATAGCACGAGGGCAGAGTGGCAGAGTGGCAGCTACTTCAGAGTGGCTTGCAGAGTGGCAGCTACTTCAGCTGGACCATGGAATTGTAGGAAAAGATTTTACATAAACATGCATGAACCATGCATGAACCATGCATGAACCAAGGATGGTGCAAATGATTGTCAAGGGTCGCAGCTGGCTGCAGCTGCCTTTGGGTCGCAAACCTGATCAAGGACCAAATGGCCCCGAGGCCCTGCTCAGAACAACTCAGGGACAGGCCTACTTTAAATGTGATGCCGGCTGAGGCAAATGAACTTGCTCGTCACTTCTCCTCCCCACCCCTCTCCCCACTACTCTGGGGTGACTGAAAACCTGCCGGCTTTGGCCCTGGCTAGCTTTGCCGGACTTGCCTCTTCTCCCACTCCTCTCGCAACCCAGGCCACTAATTGGATGGCAATCAGCTCCCATTTCAGCTGTTCATTTGGTCTCAGCAGGCTACTTCCCAGGCCTGATCTCAGCGCCTCCCAAGGAAATGAAAAGACGATTCACCAGTCTTGAAATAAACAAAACTAAAGATTGTTGCTCTTTGCTGGTTTCAAGCTGCTCTTTTAATGAAGACAACCGACCTTGATATTTCAGAGCTTCAAGGTCTGGCTCTGTTCTCCTAAGCACAAGAGCACTGTTTTATAAGCAGCATCCAAAACTGATCTTATCAAAATTAGCTGCAACACAATAACTCACAATCTCCCCCCCCCACAATATTTTTGTTTGCAAATGTTACAACTGATACCCCCAAGTCCATTTCAGCAAAGTCAGCAAATTAACGGACTGACCATGCAATCCTGAACAGAGTTCTAAATCAACTGACGTGAATGGGTTCAGAAGGGTGTAGCTCAGTTTAGGATTGCACTGTAAATTTACCAGCACTAGGCATGCTTACTTAAGAGTAAGCCCTATTGGCCATAGTGATTTAGTTTCCGCTCTGGCTCTAAAGAATGTCTTTTCTTATCTCTTAAAAATACTGCCTGCATTGCTGAAGAACTGCAATGTTCTTGTGAATGATTAGGGAGAAGAATGCCGCAATTCTGTCTCAAACTGGATGATTTTGGAAAGAAGCACTGCATTTCTGCAAAAGCTTGCCTTGCATCTCCCCAGGACATGCTGATGTACTGGGGCTACCCTCTCCACTTGGACCTTTACACAGAACAGCATCTTCCACTATTTTCTGCGGGCTGTCAAAAAACCTCCCTGAAAAGTTTTGCAATGTCAGAACGGGCCATCATTCACTCCAGGATTAACTTGTCAAGAGTCCCTAATCCCTTGGCTCTCAGACTATTTTAATTTGTTTCAGGTTCTTCCATCCCAGCTTCTGTTCCCTCCCACAAGGCTGCCAAGCATGATAAAAGCAGGGTTTGCAATAAAGCTCAGATTTTGAAAGGACGTGATTCAGAATCTGCACTTCAATACGCTTTGCAACCTCTCTTCAAACTCTGCCTCCTTAAAAACAGGAGAGAGGGCTAAGCATCTCCCTAGAGTTCAACCACAGAATTATGCTATCAATGCATTTGTCAAGAAGTGCCTTTGTGATTAGGGAAGCCCAGTTGCCCCACCAGGATGGCTCACATCTGCTCGAAGGCAGAGAGCATCGGAGCTAAACATCCACACAGCTGGAATATTTTTAGTTGAGGGGAAAAGACAACTGTGCATGACTTGCCTCCAACTGTTAAAAAGCACATTGTTAAAAGGGGGGGGGGAGCTGGCATTTTGAGATCATACTTACTACTTCGATATCTCTATGTGTCTTATGACTGCATCATTTGGGATTTGTTAATGGCTGCCAAATCAACTAAATCTGTATCAGTTTATGAGCATCACTCGCAGGAACTGTAGTGTTCCCCCAGTTTATAATGCACCCCTAATCAAATTTACACTGGGGAGGTGGTAAGGCGAGGTTGGTTGTGTCGTGCTGTCATTGTGCTATCACTGAACTACAGAAATCGCTCACCTCCTAGACACACAGAGAAACCTGTCCAATTATCTGCGACTACAGCTTTTGTCTCAGGCTTCAGGACTACACAACACCACATCCACTGTTACCTAAAGAGTGTTTCCTGTTTCACTTTTCAGCATGCAGGATTACAAGGAAACTCCAGCTGTGGCTCACAGGTAAACCTGGGCCAGGTCAAGGGTGAAAGGAACTTGGATTTCTTACTGGGATTGCTTCTCTTGGAGGGTTTGAAGCAAAACATGGCAGGTACCATTTTAGGCACTTTCTTACCAGCCCGTATCTGCTTCCTTTAAGCCCCTGAGTGAGGGAAAAGGAAGGGTGGTGCACTTATGCTCTTTGAAGTGCCAACATGATAGAAGCTAGGTGTGAATTCTAGAGGAGTCCTTGCTGGGCTCAACCTGGTCTTGGGGTGAGTAGTGTAGAGATATGAATCCTGGTCTAGATCTGAGAGGTTCAAGTCTGAATACCTACACTGTCATGGAAGCTTGCTGAGTGACCTTTGGCTGGTCACACCCTCTCTTAGCCTATTCTGTCATGCAGGGATGTTGTTTTGAGAATAAAATGAAGGAGGGGACATAAATTGTTTTCAGTCCCCTTGCAGAGAAAAGAGTGATATAAACAAATAATTAAACAAACAAATAAAATACTGGAGCTTGCCTTTCGAACACAGGCAAACCCCAATTCTAAACTCAGCACCGTCACTATGGAGAGATGTGAAAAGGACATGGAGCTTAACCTAAGCCTTCTCACCTTCTCAGCATAAATGGGGTGGCCCAAGACTCTGGCTCCTGACCTCTGGCTGCCAAAATGCCTTCCTCCCAGTCACCACAGACCATCCTCTGGTGTGGAGTTGAACCTGGCAATTGGAGACTGCAGGCTAATTTAATTCGTGTTACGGTATAAAAATTAACAACATTAAAATGTCATGATCATCCAACTCTAATTATACACCTAATGAATAATTAGCTGTGGACACTTCTGACATGTTTTGGTTGTTAATTTGAGGGTCTCTGTGTGTGTTTCAAAGAAAAATCCCTACTGCTTCGTAGCCCGGGCATTGCAAGCCAACATTGTGACTCTATCCTACTTGCTTTTCCGCTAGTAAAAGAGGGCAGAAGGATCACTTTTAGCCACAACAAAAGTTACAGCAGATAGGGATTGGGACCCCTATTGGGAGACCACATCTGGGTGCAAATAATGGCCCCAGAATCAACTGGGCCGTAATTGCGACAGGGGGCAGGGCACATGGTGAGCTCCGGGGCAGTGAGCATATGTGCCCTGGGAGGCCGTGCGGCTGAGCCACAACCACAGTGGTTATTTATTTATTTATTTGTTTGTTTGTTTTTCAAACTTATATACCGCCCAATCCCCGAAGGGCTCTGGGCAGTGAACAACATAAAATTCAAATACAAATAAACATAAAATCAAATACAATAATCTCTCAATAATATAAATTAAAATGCAGCAATTAATATATAACAATGCCTGTTGAAATCCTTCTTAAACCCTCCCGGAAGGAGAGAAGAAAGGGTGGGTTCTGTAGATGATAATGAACCCAAATTTCCATGAGGATGGAAGGGAAGGGGGGGGGGCACTTTCAGCGGCTGGACACTCCAAAAGCCCGGCGGAACAACTCGGTCTTACAGGCCCTGCGGAAATCACCAAGATCCCGCAGGGCCCGGACAGCTGGAGGAAGAGTGTTCCACCAGGCAGGGGCCAGGGCTGTAAAGGTCCTGGCCCGAGTGGAGGCCAGCCGCATCATTGAGGGGCCAGGGACTACCAGTAGATTGGCCTCTGCTGAGCGCCATTAGGAAGGGTTGTAGCGAGGAAGGGAAGTGGAAGGCACCAATCCGAAAAATTGGCAGCATCAGCCCACCGTCTCACGGTACAGCGGCAGAGGCAAAAGACTTCATCACAGGGAAACACAACTGGTCTCAGTTGCTTGGGCATATCTCCCCGCAAACAAGGTGAGGGAAAGAGAAGAAAGTCAGCTGCCTGGTGATTGGGAAGAAAATTGCCTCACGGAAGCGATGGCGGCAGTGCCGACATCCCTTGTCAAATTCATTAGAATTGCAGAAGTCCTGGAATGGCTGTGACAGAAGCGAGCGAGGGGCGATCCTCTCAACTGTTCGGCTTGTCTCCATGTCAACTGTTTAGATTCCGTTGCTATAACGACGGGAAACATCTCTATATTACCTTCATGACTCTTCCTCTCTCTCTCTTTCTATAATCCTCCTCGCTTTCTGCCTCAGACTGTTATTTGATGTGATGTGGAAACAATGAGCCTACTTGCCAGAGATTCACGGCAGACGGAGCAGAATAAACCTTTCACTTTGTTTTGGGGGTGACAAACTGGTGTGGCCACCAGAACTAGAACAGAACTAAATGCTTGAAGGCATCTCTGGAGTTGAGAGAGGAAAGGAAAGCTCTTCTCATGGGACTTTCAGGAATGAGCCTGATTTTATTTTGGCCTTATGTGGAGAAATGGCCCCTCGGAGGCAGGTGACCACTGACACACTTGTGAGCAGACATTTCCCTGGTCACCTAAGAACATAAGAACATAAGAACAAGCCAGCTGAATCAGACCAGAGTCCATCTAGTCCAGCTCTCTGCTACTCGCAGTGGCCCACCAGGTGCCATTAGTGCCACCTAGGCAAATAAAGATCTCCTTCAAACCATTAGGAAGGGCAGACCTACAAAATTGAGCAAGACATCCGAACGTCTCTTCGGTTCTTGAATCGGGACCGCTTCTGAGTTCAAGCCGCACCATATAGCAACCCAGATAGATAGAGGTCTTTACCTACACCTGGGACTCACTTGACATGTAGAAATAGAAGCAATTTTAAATCAATAAAAAGAAAACAATATTGCTGTAACCCCTACAAAGTATTCTCATTTCCATATTGCACCAGAGGGCTGAAGAGCCTGAGACATCTCCTGTTAAAGGGATCAGGAAGTAGGTGATCGGAAACACCTCTGCCTGAAAACCTGGAGAGGGGCAGCTGGTCAGACAATGTTGACCTTATTAGACCATGGCTTCGACTGAGTACAAGGCACATTCATTCTAGGCACATTCATGTAGCAATCCAGAGTTAAGACAGAGGTCTTTACCTACACCTGGGACTCACTTGACATGTAGAAATAGAAGTCATTTTAAATCAATAAAAAGAAAACAATATTTCTGCCAGAAAAATCAGCAATAGCAGAACACATGATAAACCAACCTGGACATAGAATATTATTTGAAAAAACAGAAATTCTGGACCACTCTGAAAGCCACTACGTCAGACTACACAGAGAAGCCATTGAAATCCATAAGCACATGGACAATTTTAACAGGAAGGAAGAAACTATGAAAATGAACAGAACTTGGCTGCCAGTGTTGAAAAATACTAGAGTCAAGACAGTGTCTAACCAGCTCCACACAAACACAGGATGACTATAGACAAAGGAAACAAAGGCCAGGATACTTCTATTCAGATGCTCCCACCAGTGACCTTGCTATCTCCATTGTTACTCCCATGCTATAGACTTCATTGTTACTCATACTTCTATTCAGATGCCCTCAACTATTGACCTGGTTGCCTTCTTTGTTACTCACAGACAATGTTTCTTCACCCACCCTGGACACTCCAACAGATATATATACTCCACTTGCTTTCCCAACATCAGATCCTCTGAAGATGCCAGCCACAGATGCAGGTGAAACGTCAGGGGAGAATGCTGCTAGAACACGGCCATACAGTCCGGAAACCACACAGCACCCAAGTGATTCCGGCCGTGAAAGCCTTCGGCAATACAGAAAACAATATTGCTGCAACCCTTACAAAGTATTCTCATTTCCATATTGCACCGGAGGGCTGAGGAGCCTGAGACATCTCCTGTTAAAGGGATCAGGAAGTAGATGATCGGAAACACCTCTGCCTGAAAACCTGGAGAGGTGCAGCTGGTCAGACAATGTTGTCCTTATTAGACCATGGCTTCGACTCAGTACAAGGCACATTCATGTGTGCATGAGCATGTGACCAAAAAGTCCACCTAGCAAATTCATGGCGGAGGTGTGAGTTGGCTATCCAGTAAAGCTGCCCTCCAGGAAGGTCGTAGAATTCTCCTGGAATTGCAGCTGACCATCAAGCAACATCGATAGATTTCCCTGGAGAAAATGGCAGCTTCCAAGTGCAGGTTTTGTAACATCTCACCCTCACAAGGCTTTGTCGCATTCCCAAACTGCCCTCTCCAAGCACTGTCCCTCCAAATCTCCAAGAATGTCCGGATCTGGAGTCTGCAACCCTAGGCTCCTAGGACCAGTGTGGTGTAGTGGTTAAGAGAAGGTGCACTCTAATCTGGAGAACTGGGTTTGATTCCACACTCTGCCGCTTGAGCTGTGGAGGCTTATCTGGTGAACCAGATGTGCTTGTGCGTTCCAACACATGCCAGCTGGGTAACCTTGGGCTAGTCACAGCTCTTTGGAGCTCTCTCAGCCCCACCCATCTCACAGGGTGTTTGTTGGGGGTGGGGAAGTGAATGGAGATTGTAAGCCCATTTGAGTCTCCTCCCCCTTCTCCTCCTCCTTCCAGTTCCATCTCTTAGCAGCATGCTCCCCCTCCATGCCCAAGCTAGGGCCAGTCATGGGCTCCCAGCAGTGCACACCCTGTCCAAAAAGAGCAGATGAACTAGTAAGCATAAGCTGCTTACAGGAGGAGGGAAGACTGCCATGGCCCTCATTCCATTCTCCCAGAATTGAAGTACTCCCTGTTTCCCAGAGTGGTTTTGTTCTTAGCTGTGGTGCAAAAAAGGGGGGGGGGAAGGCACCAATTTCCCCCTTGCTGCTCTTTGAGTCAACTTTGCCAGAAGGTTGTAACATGACAGCAATTAATGAACAAAACACATCTAATATTTAGGACAAGGGGATGCATTAAAAGTGGCACAAAAGGCCAGAATCATCAGCAGACTGAACACTAAAACAAAATGCAGAAAGCAACAGATGTTTCTCTCCTAATTTAGTCCTCCAGGATCTCCTCCAGATAACACACAATGCTGCTTCCTAATGAAGCATTTCCATCTTCTTCATGTACAGCAACAATTAAAAAAAATGGATTCCCCCAAGATTAAAATGTACCAGAATTCAGCAAACCTGACTGTCTGCCTGGGCTATGCAAAACGAATCCGGTTCCCATCCCCATTTTAGAACACGGAGAGAAACCAAGGGGTTTGTTTTCAGATTAACTTGATTCTTTAATTCAAGCACCGGGCAATTATAGTGGAATTCAAAGCAGAGTTACACTGTTCTAATGTCATTAGCTGCAATGTGATTTAGAAAGGTCTAACACTATTTGGGATTGCATTGTTAATGCCTGTTGCAGAAACTCTGAGTCAATAAATGTAGGTGAAAGAGAGAGTTGACAGAGAGCGGCCTGGTTTCCATAAATTCATTCCAAGTTTATTTAAGAAAAGGAAGGAAGGTCTAGACACAAGTGATGACATCTTGCACCATCCAAGCACTTGGCCTGGTTTTGCTTCATGATGTTTTTAATAATTCCACCATTGCAATATTTTATCCCCCTTGCAAAAGGCCATATGGACCATACGGGTCTCTTCCCATACAAGCCTCAAAGCAGCCCTGGCAGAGGGGTAAGACTTAGAAAACTCGTCAGGCCCATAATGTCACCAAGACCTTTAGAGCTGAGATGTGAACTCAGATCTTGACCATCCGAAGTCCCCTCTGTGCTGTCAGTGACTGCTGAGCAAAATCTTTCATACAGGCTCTGAGCCGTTATGAGACCCAAGTTGTCACAGGAGTCTGTTGGACCCAGGGGAGACCTAATGAGCTTGGTAGTTAACATGCTTCTCAGGCAGGAAAGCTACCCACGCATACATAAACACACACGCACACACACACACACACCACTGTTGGTTTTTACAGCAACAACCGACATGTATTTCTGTGGTTGGTACATTTCCCTAATTCCCAAAGATCACGAGGAGGAGGAGAGGGAACAGATGACTTCCAAAAGGAACAAGATGCCAGCAAGAGAAGCAGCCATTCTAGTGGGGCCAAGGCCACTTACATTACAGGCATCCCAGGACCACGACCAGAAGTGGTCTGCTCATGGGGTCCGTGGAAGCAGCAGTATGTTCTGTTGCAATTCTGCCTTTTGTGACATTCCCTTCTTCAAGCTCCTAAAGTTGGCATGATCTTTAAAAACAGGATTTCTTAGTTATGTTCTGGAGGCAGGAGGAGGTCTTACCCACTCCCAGTCCAAATAGGATTGACACTTCTTAACCTGGCGAATTCTCAGCTGTTCAGCTGTTCCTTGTGGCAGAACATTGAGAACCTTATTGGAACTTTTCATTGTCCAAAACTGTAAATATTCTGCATGTTGCAGATCGAGCATGTTGTCACAGTACTGTGGCTAGGGTGTCAGACTAGGGCTGTGGTGGCGAACCTATGGCGCTCAGATGTTCATGGACTACAATTCCTATCATCCCCTGCCAGCATGGCCAATTGACCATACTGGCAGGGGCTGATGGGAATTGTAGTCCATTAACATCTGGAGTGCCATAGGTTTGCCACCACAGGACTAGGGCCTGGGAGAGTCTGATTCAAATCCCCACTCTTCCATGGAAGTTCAAAAATTAACATTGGGCTAGTCACTGCCTGTCCACCTAACCTACCTTGGAAGGGTGGTGGTTGTGAGGGTAAAATAGAGAAGTGGGAAACAATGTTGTAAGCCAACCCACTTCGTGCCCCATAGGGATGTAAATAGTTAAATAATTCAACTGTAAATACGTTTCTCCGGCATTACCATTCCACATCATTGGTCCTGCTGTGCTTGTCATGGGGGTGGGGTGGGGGGGGTGGGGGAGAAGTGACTCAGGAAACTGGGTCTTTAATAAGAACCTCTTCACTATTGGACGGTGACTCTAAAAAGCAAGGGACATACACACATATGTGCATACAAAGCTGCCTTATACTTGATTCAGACTACTTGTTTATCGTAGCCAGGCAGGAGCACTCCAGAGGCTCAGGCAGAGCTCTTTTGCACCACCTCCTACTTGACCCTCTTAACCGGAGATGCTGGGGATCGAACCCGGGACCTTCCTCGTGCCAAGCAGATGCTCTAGCCCTGAGCAAGGACTCCCTCCCTCGAGAAAGTGTATTGTGATACATCTCGCTTGAAAACCATTATTAAGAGAAGAAAGACGATCCGGCAATGATTAATAGAGCTGAGTTTGGGGTCTTTATGGGCAGCGCCAGTGTCTTTTGGGACCAGGTGATTTGAGACGAAGGGTGAGGCTTCTGTGCAAACACTGCATCATTATACAGCAAAATGTCAGCCACTGCTCATATAATGCATGCCACAGCGTGTTTCTCTTTAGGGCTGGTCTTAGATTAAAAATACTGGGCAGCACAAGGAAGGGTGGGGGAGAGATGGTAAAAATGTACTCCCTGCAGACTATAATTCAATATGACTTATAAAACAAAACCCCAGTTTTAATGGATTCTTGCTGCTTTTGCAGCACCTGAGACGAAATTTTATAGGGTGTTTCTTACAAGGTAGCATTCTGGAGGCAAAATGAATGCAGCACTCCAAGTAATAAAGTTAGACAAATGCATTTCCAGGTAGAAAGAAGGATGGGAGAGAGAGAGAGAGAGAGAGAAATCAGGCTCTTCCTCCTCCATCCCATCATATGCACACATGACGGGAGGCAAAAACTGGGGCAGTCCTCTTTGCTTCATTGGCCCCCAATCTGCAATGGGGGGGGGGAGGCCTCCTTATCATAAACCACTTCCTGTCTCTTCCAATCATACCCAACTTCAAAGGAGACAAAGAGTCGAACCTTCCAGAATGCCCCACTCCCATTACTGCATTTTTAATTTCAGGAATGGGGTCAATGGGACTAGAGCAGTGATGGCGAACCTTTTAGAGACCGAGTGCCAGGGGCGGAGCAAGTGGAAACTACTTCTGGGGCACGCGTGCACCCTGTGCCCCTGCCACACCCCCATCCGCCCCTGCCCTGACCTGGAACATCCCCAGAATGCCCTGAAACACCCGCAAACACGCCCCCAGAACGCTCTCGCCACTCCACCGCAGGGGCGTGCACCCAGTGCATGACACACCCCTCGTCCCCTTGGTGCTATGCCACTGCCAAGTGCCCAAACTGGGATCATGGTGCACGTGCCCACAAAGAGGGCTCTGAGTGCCACCTCTGGCACGCGTGCCATAGGTTCGCCACCACTGGACTAGAGAAAGGGTGGGCAAAACTTGGCAGGCAGTTTTTCCCCCCCAAATGTATTATTCACCTGTCCACTTTCAAGGAAAAAATGTACAAGACAGTTTACGTCCCTCATTTAAAAGTGTGTCTATAAAAACCTCTTTGATATATACACATGTTGTTTTATCCTTGGTTTTTTAATTTTTTTGGGGGGGGTGTATTTTCATAACACTTCTTGTCACTGGTGGTAGCTGCCTCAGTGGCCCAGGCCGGGCAGAATGGCAGGATGGCAATGTTGTAAGTAAATAAATAAAACAAAACAACAAAAGGCTGCCCACAGACACGTACCTGCAGTGAAAATACAATCAGATAACAGTGCAAATTGGCTTCCAGCAGCAGGGGGAAAGAAACTAAAATTAATTGCTAGTATAAGCGTAGTAGTCCCATCCAAAAAGGGGGGGATGTGTCCATGGGAGCAGAACTGCTGCACTGGTGGATTTGCTCTCCTTGGGGCACTTGCCATGACAGAGAGATGAGTCTCCTGGTGTGAGCCTCCATGGCCCTCCCCGGCATTGGGATGTGGTGCTGGAAACTGTGCCAGTGTCCCTGCCAGTGCCGCCATAGCTGATGTTTGTTGGCTTCCTCCCGGCCATTCACCACCTTAAGCCGTCAGCCGGAGCCTCAGACTTAAGCTACCAAAAGGTGGCAGAATCTCATTTAGGTTCCCAGCCTCCAGGGAGTACCTGGAGATCTGCTATTACAATTGGTCTCCACACGATCAAGATCAGTTCCCTTGGATCAAATGTCTGCTTTGGAAGGTGGACTCGGTGACATTGTGCCCTCCCGAAACCCTACCTTCCCTAGGTTCTACCCCCAAATCTCCAAGTATTTCCCAACCCACAGCTAGCAAACCGTCAGCGGCTCACTGATACGTGCGTCTTTATCAGACAGGTGATTGAATGCACGCGTTTGTTAAAGTCACACTTTATAATCAAGAATGTAACATGACAATGAAAGCATCCGCGTGGATCAGACACTTTTGTCGCTTTCAGACAGGCGTGGTTTCAAGGAAAAATTCTTCTGATGTGATATTAAATGGGTACTGAGAAACACTTAGTGTTGACTTCCAACTGGGGTTCTACGATAGCTCAGAAATCAAAGGACATCCCGGAACGTGGCACAGCCATATATATACCAAATCACTCTCTCTCTCTCCCTCTCTCTCACCCCCTCCATGCACCAATTACATGACTAAAAGATTTTTATTTTTTTCTTTCCGAAGTCTGAGATGCATTTGGTCTATTCCGGGCCTCGGCATCCAGTGAAAGTTTTATGGCCAAGTTATAAAGCTCTGAAAAATGGGGTTTATAATAGAAACTCTGACACCGTCTAAAAATATAGTGGCGCTGTTGGGTGCAGCTACAGCACAGCCCTAATTTATAAAGCACTCAGGAACCCTTTGCTGTTTCAAAACTTATGGATAATAATCCGGCTAAAAAAGAGTAAACCAGAACAAAAAAAATGGCCTTTGAGCCTGTGAGCGATAAGGCTCGGGCCGGAGAGCAATTTGGAAACCATACCGGATTCCACAATGCACTGTATCCCAGACCTTTGCACAATAAAAACACAGTTTCGCCAAGAATGCGGGTATATTTTATCCAGCTCTCTGCCATTTTGTTTCCCTTGATGCTGTATTGCTAGAGCAAGTAGCTGATTGAGCAGCTGTAAAAGATCAGGCAAAACAGCGAGGTGGGGGGGGGGGGGAGAGAATCAACATTTTTGGGTTGACATGACCAATGTTCCTGCAAGAGGGCTGTAATGCACTCTTCTTTAAATGTATGGGGGAAATGGCTAAAGAAAACCGATTGTTTACTTACTGGAGACTCATGTTTATCACAAAAGGTTACTAAAAGGCTCTGGCTATTTTGGGCCTCCAGCTTTTTGCTAAGAGATATCCAAAAGACTGTAACACAGAAATGCAATACTTCATCTTAGCAGTCAGGACCCAAGAGTCCCAGAATCCGTTTTTCTCCATTAGGTTTGCCGGAAACCTGTTTTTAAAAAATCTTTAAAAGGATGCCGAGATGCTACAAAAACAACAACGGATCGGCGCTCAGTCTTAAAGTCAGGTCAGATGCTGATTCGCTCTGCTCTGCTGATCTCCCTTCGTGCCATCACCTCCTTAGCAAAATCAGATAGTTTCAGAAAAGCAACATTACAGGGAGACAGGATGTTTTCTGCCGCTCCCCTCTCCCCTTTTATTGTGTTAAATCTGGAGGGTCCCAATGAGGTCAGAACATCTGAAGCAGCTCCAGGGGATGCTACGAGAACGGTGAGAAGATTAGCAAAATTCAACAGATTCTTTTCTGCTCTCACCACATGTCACCTAAGGTATAATTCAAGGTGAATTTACAAAGCCCCGCTCACAGGGAACATCTGCAGGACTCTCAATGACGGCAGATGTTTGACGAATGGAATTGGAGCCGTGTTCCCTAAGCCTTCACTCTTTCCAGTCCTGGGGTCCCGCTTTAAATCCTAGGGGCTTTCCCCACTTACCTTCTGCTGCGAGCTACTCCGGGAAAGTAGCTCCCCACTTGCAAGGGCAGCAACCACGCAGCCGCCCCGACGCTGCCGCTCTTGCATCACCTCAGCGCGCGTCATTCCTGGCGCTGAAGAAACGGCACCTTTTGCGTGGGGTCATTGGGAACCCCGAGAGCGCGCCAGGAATGACACGCGCTGAGGGGGCGCGAGAGCGGTGCGCAGCAGAAGGTGAGTGGGGAACGCCCCCTAGTGGCAGTGTGGGACCCATTGGACAGAAAGCACATAGCCCCAATAAGCCATGCCTTGTATGCAGAAGGTCCAGGTTCAATCCCTGCCATCTCCAGTTGAAAAGATCAGGCAGCAAGTGATGTGGAAGACCTTAACCAGAGACCCTGGAGAGAAGAAGCCAGTCAAAGTAAACAATGATCTTGGTAGACCAGTGGTTCGACTCAGCATATCACAACTACATGTGTTCATGCTTGTAGCTCTTCATCTGCCCTGCTGGCAGGGAAGGAGTACATTGGCAGCTACTGGTGGATATTTAGCTCAACAGATCAGAAGGCATCCAAGCTGTGAGAACCCGGAGTTTCAACAGCAAATCTGATCCCGTGTTGTACTGATCATAAGAACATAAGAACTAGCCTGCTGGATCAGACCAGAGTCCATCTAGTCCAGCACTCTGCTACTCGCAGTGGCCCACCAGGTGCCTTTGGGAGCTCACGTGCAGAATGTGAGAGCAATGGCCTTCTGCTGCTGCTGCTCCTGAGCACCTGGTCTGCTAAGGCATTTGCAATCTGAGATCAAGGAGGATCAAGATTGGTAGCCATAGCTCGACTTCTCCATAAATCTGTCCAAAACCTTTTTAAAGCTATCCAGGTTAGTGGCCATCACCACCTCCTGTGGCAGCATATTCCAAACACCAATCACACGTTGCGTGAAGAAGTGTTTCCTTTTATTAGTCCTAATTCTTCCCCCCAGCATTTTCAATGAATGCCCCCTGGTTCTAGTATTGTGGGAAAGAGAGAAAAATGTCTCTCTGTCAACATTTTCTACTCCATGCATAATTTTATAGACTTCAATCATATCCCCCCTGAACTGAGCAGAACAACCCAGGAGATGGTTTTGGGAGGAAGGGCAGCAGAGGCATAGAACTGGTGACCTGTCCTGAGCAGAGAAAGGACAAGTCACAGTCCTGTCTAAGGCTGGGAGAAAAGGGAGCCGCATTGATGTCACAGGCAGCTCTTCCAAAAAAAAAAGCCTTCACCTTCTGGAATGAGAAGCAGGGCACAGTCCTCAGAGAAAAGAAACCACTTTTAGAAAACGTATTAACAAATATTTTCATCTAGGAACAGTAATGCATCCCCGTCAAAACACACTCCCAGAAATTAAATGCAAAATCTAATTAGGATGGATTGTGTTTGGAAAGCTAAGCACTCTTAATGAAGGAAATTACCTCCACTGTCAAAAAAAAGAGGGGAAAACAGCCAACTGGCATAGCTGGGGCTTGAAAACAGGCATTTAGTTGAAATGGGAAGCAAGGTAGAGATGTTCCGCATGACAATAAGAGACCAAAAGAGGGCTTGGGAACCACAAGTCTAAGCTGCCCCGAGGCGCAACAGAGGGCAGAAACATCACCAGGGGCCTCCTTTATTTTGAGCCCTGAATTGATAGTCATAAAGTGAAGAAATGAGTTTTGAACCTGGTAGTCAAGGTGAACCAAGCAGAGCTACAGAGCTTTCCCCGGAACAGAAAAACCTGAAGGAGACCAGTTGGCCAAGCTGGCAGGGGCTGATGGGAACTGTAGTCCATGAACATCTGGAGGGCCAGAGTAGAACCCTGATCTAGGGTATTTTTATCATGCATTTTTATCCAGGAAGCTCAAAGTAGCATACATGATTCTCGTTTTGTGATTTTACTCCCACACAAGAAGAAGAAGAAGAAGAGTTTGGATTTATGTCCCCCCTTTCTCTCCTGTAGGAGACTCAAAGGAGCTTACAATCTCCTTGCCCTTCCCCCCTCACAACAAACACCCTGTGAGGTAGGTGGGGCTGAGAGAGCTCCGAAAAGCTGCGACTAGCCCAAGGTCACCCAGCTGGCATGTGTGGGAGTGTACAGGCTAATCTGAATTCCCCAGATAAGCCTCCACAACTCAAGCGGCAGAGCTGGGAATCAAACCCGGTTCCTCCAGATCAGAATGCACCTGCTCTTAGCCACTGCTCTTAGCCACTACGCCACTGCTGCTCCTCACAAACATGTGAGGAAGGTGTGGTTGAAAGATAGCACCTGGCCCAAAGTCAGCCAGTAGTGAGTTTCATGGCAGAGCACTCTAGCTACTGTTCCCCACTGATTCTCAAGCATAAAGGGGATCTTGCAAGCCATGAGCCAGAAGCCTTTTCACCAAAGGCTGGGATTTATCCGAGTATGGGTTATGCTCAGTTACAGAGCCTCCACATTACATGCAAAATATCTTAGGCGGACAGTTTCCACTTACAGGATCTCAGACAGCAAATCTGGGGATTTCTCTGCCACTGGAGAAGAGGCGCTACAGGCCTGGTGGAATAAGTTAGCTGTTGCTATCTTTGCATTTATCCAAAATTCTGGACTGCAGCACTGATACTTTCCCCCCATTTGATTCCGTTCCTCCAGACAGCTGGTGTGGTGCAGCAATTAAAATGGCGAGCACCAAATGATGGGAGGGACTGGGGAGGCTGTTGTGAGATTCACGGAGGCAGGGTGGGAAAACAAATTCATTTCCTGTCCTGAGGGAAAGTTCTCTTGTCCCTAAATGGCAGTGGAATTCTCTCAAAACAACGGTAGATTTCCCAAACAGTTTCAGACCAAACTAATATTATTTTACAGCCTGGTCCTTTGCATGTTCATTACAAGGAAATCCCGCCGAGGTCCACAGGACTTATTCCCAAGAAAGCGTACATTGTATTGTAGCCTACGCTTACCTAGTTGGATCATGCCAAAGTCCCCATCTAACTTGGCATTCTGACTCCATCAGCTGCTATTTACTAATTTTTAATTGGTGTTATGATATTTTAATTGGTTTTATGTTATTGAATTATTCTGTATTGTATGCCACCCAGAGCCCTCCAGGGGTGGGCGGTATAGGAAGTTAAATAAATAAATAAGCAACCAGCCAGGTGTCCCTGGAAATTAACCCGAACAGGGCTTTTATCTGAACATAAGAACATAAGAACTAGCCTGCTGGATCAGACCAGAGTCCATCTAGTCCAGCATTCTGCTACTCGCAGTGGCCCACCAGGTGCCTTTAGGAGCTCACATGCAGGATGTGAAAGCAATGGCCTTCTGCTGCTGCCGCTCCTGAGCATCTGTTGCTGTTTGGCCCAATTTCTGGTTCTCAGAAGTTTATTCCAGTCAGTGCGGAAGTTGCTTTGAGACCCCCATGGCTGATAGCCACTGATAGCCCCTCCACTGAGCAACTGTCGTAGCCTCTGCTTAAGAAAACACTGCAACGTCACCACAGGTAAAAGGAAACAGTGAGCAGTGCATCCACTGACGATGGCTCCACCCACCCACCCTCGTCGCGTCAAACGTTGCCTTAATCATCTAAGTGGATTTGGGCAAAAGATTTTTGACAGATGACCTTGGCCAGCCAGCTTGAGACGGCAACATAAGCTGCCCGGGCACTCTGTGGCCTGCTGAGCTCAAGCAGCATCACTTCAGCATTTTAATTGAAAATTACAGAATGGACACATTTTGTTGTGCCTGGAATGCTCAGAAACCAGCCAGCCCCCGGTGGAGGGGGCCAATTCCACCACGCAAAAGACCCTCGACAACGAGCAGAATTGGGTGCTGGGAATCAGGATGCTCCCAGTGCCCACTTTTTGCAGTATGAACAGTTGCTGCAGAGAGAGGCGTGGGGAGAAGAGCTCTCTGTTTGCCTGGGTAAAGGTGGCAGGAATAAGAAGTTTGTGCAGCTGAGCTTCCTAGGACCATTAACTTGCACACCTGAGTATCAGGTCAGACATAATTGTGTGCTTGTGTGGACACTTTGGGCCTCACAGGGATTCATTAGGGTTTCATGAACTCGCATACTATCAACAACAACATTTGTAATATATTCTTTTTTAAAAATGCTCACAAAATGGGGATTCCCTTCTAGCTCCTGGTGGAGAAGGTAATTTCAGCAGGTTTGCCAGGTCAGTGTAATTGCTATCAAGGGAGGACCCCTGAAGGAGGAGTTGGGAATGGTGTTGTCAGGGAATCTTATCTGAACTTAGGCAGTGGTGGTGAACCTTTGGCACTCCAGATGTTATGGACTACAATTCCCATCAGCCCCTGTCAGCATGGCCAATTGGCCATGCTGGCAGGGGCTGATGGGAATTGTAGTCCATAACATCTGGAGTGCCAAAAGCTCGCCACCACGGACTTAGAGCATATAGGTCCCATCCAAGTGGCAGCAGGATCAATTCCCTTCCTAATAAGGGAGTTTCAGGTGTATGCATGGTATAGGGGTTAAGAGAAGTGAATTCTAATCTGAAGAACTGGATTCGATTCTCCCTGCCTCTGCATGAAGTCTGCTGTAAAGCTGAACTCTTCTTCAAGTTAGCAGCACCCAGGGGAAAGTGGGTGGCCATCATTTCCTGGTCAGGCTCCTATGCCTTTACCAGATTTGGGCAAGAAAGAACAGGTGGCTGCAGGGGAAAAGGGGGATCACCTGCAGGGAATCCTGGGATGAGAGTGGAGTGTGAAGAGGAGAAGAAAAAGAAGAAGAAGAGTTGGATTTATATCCCCCTTTCTCTTCTGTAAGGAGACTCAAAGGGGCTTACAATCTTCTTTCCCTTCCCCGCCCCCCTCCCAACAAACACCCTGTGAGGTAGGTGGGGCTGAGAGAGCTCGGAAGAACTGTGACTAGCCCAGCTGGTGTGTGTTGGGGTGCATAAGCTAATCTAGTTCCCCAGATAAGCCTCCACAGCTCAAGTGGCAGAGCGGGGAATTAAACCCAGTTCTCCAGATTAGAGTGCACCTGCTCTTAACCACTGCTGCTCCCTGAGGGACCTGTAAGGTTCCAGTCAAATACAGCTCTCCCTGATGTAGACATATGGTACTGCTCAGTACAGCACCAGGCCTTTTTGCTAGTATAAAATAAAATGTTAAAGAGCAGGAGTCTGACTTAGCCAGGGGGAACTTATTCCTTCCAGAAATAAATGGCCGTACAAGAACAGCCCAGGCAGTAGTCAATCCAGAGTAGCCAATCAAACCCTATTTCCACCGTTGATAAGTCTACACTTTGCTTTGATAACAGCTTGAGGAGATGGGCAGCTGGGGACCCCTTCAAGATGACCCGAATTGTGCAGAAAATGGCCCGGCTTGTGAGGCAGCCGAAGAACAGTCCCCTCGAGGCAAGGCCTGGAAATCAGTCACCAAGCTGAGGCCCCCTGAAGAGGTGAGTTATATAGCAGGGCCGAGGGGTGGTGGGGAGGCAAAGGGTCTCTCTCCCACAGCTAATGGCCTGCGGATCCATTTCTGCAGTCAGCCTTGGCTGTTTGCTGTGATGAATACAGCGAGGCAGCTGGGTAATGTCTGCTGCAGCACCAGGTACGTCTCCATAATTCTTCGGTGTGAAGCAAAGAAACCACACGAGATAGGAGGAGGCAAAAGAGGGGCTCCCAGATCAGTGGGTTCTATTCTGTCCAGGCATCGTCTTAATCAGGGAGGCGCAAAACCTTCCCTAATTTTACCTCCAGACCATAAAGTATTCTGGGAGCTGTCCAGCCAGTCTCTCTCTCTCTTAGCCTAAACTATTCCATACAGAATTGTGGCAAAGAAAATGTGAATAGGCTCACCGGAGGAAAGGGTGGATTACATAAAATGTACGGCAGAAGTCCAGTTTAGGGAAGAGATCCCTCTCTACTTAACCTATCCCAGTGCAGCCTCTTATGATATGCTTATTTTATACAATTTTTTTTCCCTTTGGAAAATGCAACCTCCAAAATCACTCTATCAAGGAGAAGAATGGAATGGGAGAGGTCAGTGGGACTAACTAACCCTTTGCCTTTTTCTTATTGGAAAGGGCCACTTGCAGGCTGCTTTTATCCTGTTGGCAAAAATCAAAATAACAACAAGAACACACAAGCCTGTATTTGGCCAGAAGAAATAAAAGGAACTGGGGGGATAATTTCCAGGAAAAAAATTAGGGTTTCTTTCTTCCCACACCATTTTCCTCCTGGATAAAGCAATCGGAAGGAAGGAAGGAAGGAAGGAAGGAAGGAAGGAAGGAAGGAAGGAAGGAAGGAAGGAAGGAAGGAAGGAAGGAAGGAAGGAAGGAAGGAAGGAAGGAAGGAAGGAAGGAAGGAAGGAAGGAAGGAAGGAAAAGAACCATGTGTTTGGAACATTCAGAAAAAATCCATTAATGGAAGAGGATTTTCATCAATTCCCCCTTCCCTGACCTCTGACTCCTATCCAATGCTATTCCTTTTCCTCAGGAGAAGCATTTTGGGGATTATTTTGGGATTAAGTGAAAGGAGGAAGGCAAAGAAGTTCACTCTAATGACAGAAATGCTTTGGGTCCCATGGGAGATTGGCCATGGGATCCAAACCATAATGGATAATTGAGCTCTTCACCTCAGAGGGACCCATGAAGCTACCTTGCCAGAGACGCAAATTGCCCACACCCAGGCTAACATTCTCCTCATAGCCACGGTAGAAACTTGGAACCAGGGGTACAGTCAGTCAGGTAATTTTATACTCTGGGCTCCAGGGTCCAGCTTTAGATGGACAACTTTGCCCTCCTTCAATGAATATGCGAACAGAAGCCTTGGATTTCTTCCCTTAAAAACTGGCCCAGATAGCACCGCTGCCTCTTGTCCTTCTGTCCCCTTCTGGCAAAGGGCAGCCAGGTCAGGATGCCAGAAAGTTTCTGCAATGACAGTCAGCTTGAGCTAAAACTTGGCCACAATACAATGGTATCCTGAACTAACTAATTAAATGAGCACACCACTGACAAACGATGAGGACTGTCATTATAAATGCCGGCGTGAAATTTTCATTTCGCCGTATGCATTTGACAAAGAGAGGTCAGACTCACGAAAGCGTATTCTGAAATAAATTTGGTTAGTCTAAAATATACTACTTGATTTCTGTCTTAAGTGACTGTGGAGATGAGTGTTACTGAAGAGGATAGGCTCCCTTGGTGAGTCAGGGGCCAGATCCATCATCTTTAAAAAGAGAGAGAGCATCCCAAACTTCTTGGGCACACTCCCAGTTTTCCAGCCTCACCTCCTGGCTGTTCTGCATTCCAGGACCCCCCAATGGATTTTTGTTTTGCCTTCTAAGCAAATGTCAGACAGCGATAAATCAAAGTATAGTACATATTCTGCCACTAAAGCCTGGCAAATTTATTTCTGCTTCTCAACAGACATCACAACTTCATATAAACTAGATGCAGATGCATTTTGCAGCCGTATGGCCCTTTCCACATGGGCCAATTACACCAGGATAACACCGGCAAAAAATCCCAGTGGGGGCTTTGCATTGATCCAGGCTTGTGAGGTTGAAGAGACTCTGCCTGCCTGTGAAGCTGTGCTTCGCAGGCAGGCGAGGGGGGGGGGAGCAGGTGTGGGGAAAGCACCTTCGTATGAAGGCTCGTGCCCCAGCCAGCTGTGCAAAGGGGCCGGGATGAGGGCGGGTTCATATAACCCGCCTTTCCCCTGCTTTTATTGGCCCATGCGGAAAGGGCCTATCTGATACTGCTCCCTCACTCTGGAGGGTCTGATTCCCTGCAGGCCATGTTCCTACCACTGAAGATAACTTTGTAGCCCCTGCAAGGCCCTTCAGGCCTACAAGGAAATGGAAGGAGCCATGGGAATGCTGGGTAGGAACAGAAGTGGGTGACATTCACCATTGCGAGCACTGTTAACTAACGTGGTATAGGTAAATGACTAGAATCTAGGACTAAAACTTTTAAGATCCGTGTTCATATCCACCCCACCCCCCACCCCAAGCCATAAAGCTCACTGGCTGGTCTTGGGCAACTCTTTCTCACTCTCTCTCTTTCAGCCTAACCTACCTCACAAGGCAGTTTGGGAAGATAAAAGGGAGGAAGAGAGGACTCTACCCCTTGGACAAAGGCTGGGATTTTTAAAAAATGACAGGTGGAAATATGGGACAGTCTATTATTCCAAATCCAGTCCTGGAGCACTACTTTCTCACCTTCAGTATCTGAACGAAAGCCTGAAGGTGGGCAACCAGATGGTCTGGTTTACTGGCCAGAAGGGCTGACCCCCAGGGTTTATTCCCAGCCCGGGCAGACCATACACAACATGCCTCCTGACAACTGCTCAAACTATTGTAGCATCGCTTCAGTTTTTTTTTCTGTGCATGAAGAGAGGGCAGAAGACAGCCTGGGATACTTTGCCAGACTGAATCAGGTCATAGACCCTGTGACCCCCAGGTCGAGCCCCCAACAGTACTGCGTGATAAACCATTCAAATGACTCTGGGGGGCACATTATTACAGACAGAAGTTTGGAGAGAGAGAGAGAGAGAGAGAGAGAGAAAGGGAGAGAGAGAAAGGGAGAGACAGAAGAGAGGCTTCTTCATAAACTGGTTAACAAGCTAAGAGTTCATTTGCGGTAGAAAAGGATGCACTAAAAACTGAAAAATACTCTAGAGGTGGAATCCTTAAAAAGATGATTCTGCTGAGCTACAGTGCCACATCAAATTTTATTGAATGCATTTCATTAAGAACCACTGGGTCCTAAAAGCAGTCAGAACTTCATGAAGGGAATAAATTCAGTGTACCAGCTCCTCTGAAACCGCTGCATTAAGCGACAAAAAAAGGGGGCTCTGCTTGGGAAACAGATGCAGGGGTCAAAGCAGAGCTTTGAGAAGTCGTGGGTACGGGCCCCTGCCTGTAAGCTGGATTCACACAAGCAGGTTCATTGCTCCATGATTCATAGGTGTGAAATGGTTGCCACCAGTCAAATTCCTCAGGAGATAATTTTCATGCCTCCTCGGAAATCACATGATTCTTTAAATGGTTTGCATATTCATCGGTGTTGTAAGCCATTCATTTATGAGGTTTTGGCATGAAAGACTTCTGACCAGAGACCCTGTCCTGGAAAGCTGCTGCCACTCTGAGCAGGTGACAATGCTAACCTTGGATTAATCCAATGGCCTGTTTCAGGATAACACAACTTCTATAAAGAAGAAGAAGAAGAGTTTGTATTTATACCCCATGTTTCTCTCCTGTAAGGAGACTCAAGGTGGCTTACAAACTTTTTCCCCTCTCCCCACAACAGACACCTTGTCAGGTAGGTGGGGCTGAGAGAGTTCTGAAGAACTGGGACTAGCCCAAGGTCACTCAGTAGGAATGTAGGAGTGCAGAAGCACATCTGGTTCACCAGATAAGCCTCTGCCACTCAGGTGGAGGAGTGGGGAATCAAACCCGGTTCTCCAGATTAGAATCCACCTGCTCTTAACCACTACACCATGCTGGCCCTGGTCTGCCAAAGACACACCTCTCTGCAGTACAGCCTTCTCTGACATGGGCCGTAATAGTGACAGTTTGGGGAATTAAAGGTTAAAGAAGGGGTCTTTGTGGCACTAGCAGACCTGCGGGATGGTTCTTGGGAGATGGCACCTTGAGAGTTGCTAGGAATGATAGAGTAGAGGCTGCCCGTCTTGTGGGGAGGACGCATAAGCCCTCATCAGGGCTCAGATCTAGAAAAAGTTCCATGCATTTAGGAGCTTACACTGTTGGCTTAGGAGCCTGATGCTGAATCGATGCAGCTTTATTCCACTAGGGCCTGAAAACCAGGATGGTGCACTGCAAATCCACGCAAGTGACCTTGAGAGATGTTGCATTCGTTTTTCTTTCTGCATCTCTCTCTCTCTCTCCTCCCTCTCTCGCTTTGTGTGTGATGGATTTAATGTTCAATAAAACTGAAAGAAGAACAAGTGATTTGTACGGGCGCCAAATGCAGCTGAAAAGTTCAAGGCTGTTTTGCTGCACCTTGCCTGAGATGGATGGAGTTGCTCACTCTGCCTTCCTCAGTGCCAAGGAAGAGGAGGCTCTGAACCAGTTCCTGCTTGACACTGTATCCTGTTTTTCCACCAAGAAACTCAGTATGGTGTACACGATTGTCCCTTCCTAACAACAACCCTGTGAAGTAGGGTAGGCTGACTTGCCCCTGGGTCACCCAGAGAGCTTCCAAGGCAAAATGGGGATTAGAACCTGGGTCTCCCTGCTTCTAGTCCAGGGGTAGGGAACCTGCGGCTCTCCAGATGTTCAGGAACTACAATTCCCATCAGCCCCTACCAGCATGGCCAATTGGCCATGCTGGTAGGGGCTGATGGGAATTGTAGTTCCTGAACATCTGGAGAGCCGCAGGTTCCCTACCCCTGTTCTAGTCCAATCCCCATAGCTTTTAACAAACAAAGAACCTTTATTGGCATAACAACATTATATACACAGATCCACTTAACCAAGTAGAGGGAAGCTAAAATAAATGTACAGGTAGAGAAGGCTGATGTTCAGGATTTGCTCCTAAAGCGCTGTTTTATATACAAATCCAAAAATTTGGCGACTGCATCATTTGCATCACTACTGGAGCTGTCCAACAGAAAGGTAATCTTTTGCAAGTCAGATGCATACTCTTTTTTGAGTAGCAGAGGTGACAGGTATTTGACTCTGGGTCCTGTGTAAAGTGGACAATAAAGTAAAATATGGTCTATAGAATCAACACAGTTCCTGTTGCATATGCATAGCCTTTGGCGGTAAGGGGTTTTAGTGAATCTCCCTGTTGATACGGCTGATGGAAGGGCATTGCAATGGGCCAACATCATTGCTCTACGGAGCCTGGGCACGGTTATCTGGTGCAGGTATTGAGCCCCCTTATTACCAGTGTAGGTGATACCTAGAGCTAAAGGAGAGCAAGTACTGGAAGCCTTTTCGAGTAGGATGATCCCCATACCTGTAAGAGAGGGAGTCTGTGATAAAGTAGCTGGGCTGTTTTCCTGGCTCAGACTAAGACAGTTTCATCACAGGGCATCTGTGCCCTTTGCTTGGATGTGGCTAATAATCTGCTCCCTGCTCTTTTACATCTGGATAGCCCTCCTATGGAGGGTGTTAGCCGTTCCCTTCTTTTTTGGGGAGGGTTTTAAATATGGGTTTACTGGGCGCCTTTTATTGTATTAACCGCTGTTTCAATGGAATTTTAGTAAGTTTTAATGCCTATTTTAGATGGAGCCTATGTCATTTGTTGTTGTGTATTTGTATAGTTTGCTCCCCTGTTTGGTATAGTATTGATTTTTTGTTGTACACCACCCGGAGCCCCTCGGGGATAGGGCGGTATAAAGATCTAAGAAATAAATAAAAATAAATAAATAAATAATAAGGCCTGTTACGCACAATGCAGTGGTTGCTATGTGAGTACTTTACCCTGCTGATACACTAGAACAGAAAACAAAAGGAAAGCGTAGTTCCTTGCAAGGAGGTACCTGGGTTCACACCTATTGACTGGCTACCAGCAGTGAGAAATTGATTTGAGGTTCAGGGTAGATTTAGAACAAGGATAGATACAAAAAACACAGAGTCTTTGGGTTCCAGTTTGGGGAATCCACTTATCTCCAGTTGTTCTTGCTTCTGCACTGTTAGCACACCCCATCCAATATTCTGAACTTTGTTTCAAACTTCTGTAACCCTAATCTGATTACATTGCTTATCAGAAGTCGCATCCTATTGGCTGCGTTGATTTACAAAGTATTATCTGCCTTGAGTCTCAGTGAGAAAGGTGGACTCGGGGTTAACCAAAATAACACAAAATGTTGGGCAAGCTTTCAAGCTCATCAAAATTCTTCATTCTGTCAAATGTTCATTTTAAAAAAAAACACGGAAGAGAGGAAAAAGCCCTGCCCGGTCGCTCCATTTCATAAGGCTACCACATTCCAGTCTCTTCTCTGTTTTTGTTTTCTTTCGAACCTGCAGGGGGCTACCTGAGATCGAAGCAGACGACGACACCTGCAGAATATCAACTGCTTCTTTATCATCGCCTCCCACCCCCCACAGCTGATTAAAACACAGAAAACTTCCATGTTTCGAATTTAGTGGAGAAAAGGAGACAGCAGGAAGAGCAGCACAAAAACAAAAGCCCACAGTTGCAATGTTGCTGCCCAGACAGCAAGAAAGGCATTGAAGGATGTGAACAGGCTCCATACCCCTTATTTAGAGTTGGTGCAGCGTCATGAATGAGCTGAAAGAAGAGGAAGAGTTTGGATTTATATCCCCCCTTTCTCTCCTGTAAGGAGACTCAAAGGGGCTGACAATCACCTTTCACTCCCCCCTCCCACCACAACAAACACCCTGTGAGGCAGGTGGGGCTGAGAGAGCTCCGAAGAACTGTGACTAGCCCAGGGGTAGGGAACCTGCGGCTCTCCAGATGTTCAGGAACTACAATTCCCATCAGCCTCTGTCAGCATGGCCAATTGGCCATGCTGGTAGGGGCTGATGGGAATTGTAGTTCCTGAACATCTGGAGAGCCGCAGGTTCCCTACCCCTGGACTAGCCCAAGGTCACCCAGCTGGCATGTGTTGGAGTGCACAAGCTAATCTGGTTCCCTGGATAAGCCTCCACAGCTCAAGTGGTCGAGCAGGGAATCAAACCTGGTTGCCCAGATTAGAGTGCACCTGCTCTTAACCACTACACCAGAGTGTGGCTGGACTCAGTGACCTGACTTGACATTTTCTCCTAGTGCAATACCTGAACACAGCACACTGGATATGAGGATGAGGAAGGTAGTGAAGAGTCTGCCAAGCTTTGGTTTCCTGTTCTTGGAAGCCAGACTGGGGCTACAGTCGACAGCTACTGCCAAGTCCAAATATGAAGTGGATCACTGCTGTATGTTTACAGCCAATCTAGAGACCCCCATATGCCTGTTGGGGGCAGGGGCTTCTTGCGGTAGCTATGGCATCACTAATCTTGTCTTGCTAAGTTTGCATGCTACCTGGGAGTTCAAGCACTTCACAACTGTCACCTTGGAGTTACTTTCATCTTTGACAGTTAATTGAAATAGTTACAGGGAAGTTAAATTATTGCTTTTTAACAGAGGTTAAGAGTTGAAACTGGTCTTCTTATCTTGCTATATCAGACGCAAACTCATACGCACATACTGACTGGCTTGTATTCACATGTTGATTATCTCATATTTAGTAAAGTAACAACTGGTTATTTAGATAATAATCACATGATTATGATAGGGCAGATTTAGAGAAAGATAAGATTGATTTTTTTATATACATACACACTACTGTGGTAAGCAATCAGATTTTTCTGGGTAGACGTTTCAGAAGACTAGGTAAGATTTCTGGGAGCATAACTTTGACTTTTTGATAATTCCTGAAAGTAGTGAGACAAAAAGCTGAAATCTGATTTGTTTTTAAAGCTAATAGTATAATACGATTAAGCAATGCTGGGAGCTTTCATACATTTAGCATTTATTTTCACAGCAATTGAAGGGTTAACTTTTTCCTGCTTGCATTTTTTTTCCTGTCTTGTTTAAAAGAGAACATTTTCTTATCTCAGTAAAAGATAAAAGTTTCTACAGGTTTCATCTGGTTTGCTGTTCAAGGCTTAAAGAACTGAACTCACCCCCTTCCTCTTTTGTATTATCATAATTAAAGGTTGATAATCGTCCTTAAATAGATAAATCCTGGAGAACTCTGCTGCTAAACAGTTTCGCACTGGCAAAGCCTTTCAAAATGTTTAGTTCAGATTCTCTAATTGGATGTGGGAGGGAATCTCATGTTAGAAGAAGAAGAAGAGTTTGGATTTATATCCTCCCTTTCTCTCCTGTAGGAGACTCAAAGGGGCTCAGAAACTCCTTACCCTTCCCCCCTCACAACAAACACTCTGTGAGGTAGGTGGGGCTGAGAGAGCTCAGAAGAACTGTGACTAGCCCAAGGTCACCCAGCTGGCGTGAGTTGGAATGTACAGGCTAATCTGAATTCCCCAGATAAGCCTCCACAGCTCAAGCGGCAGAGTGGGGAATCAAACCTGGTTCCTCCAGATCAGAATGCACCTGCTCTTAACCACTATGCCACAGACTGACTTCTGTGTGGGGCCACACTGGGAAGAAAAACAGCCCTAGCAGCAAGCCAAGCTGTGAGTGACTGGGCTGTACTTGAATCCAGTGGCACTCAGCTCTGCAGCACCAGCAATAAGCACTGGCTTACCAAGTACTTCCTGCTGCTAACTGGCAGCAGTATGGGAAGAGAGAACCAGTGAACTGATACCAGTTGTGGCTGTTGTCACCAAGTTCCAAGTCAAGCAGACCCTGAGGTGCTGGCAGAGTTGCTAGGGCCTGGTTCTGCTTGCTCTTAGTGCCCAGCGGTCCTCGTCAGGCACCAGCCCACTTGGATATTTCTCTCTGTGTTAAACAGCTAGGCCACCTCTGTGCCTGAAGGGGTTTGAGGCTAGAGCACATCATGCCAGGCCTGGAGCCCTTAGGTAGACTTTCTATTGCCCTTGCTGCAAAGCATAACCAAAAGTGTTTCCAATACTGCTGCCCTTTCTCCGCCATCATTTCTCTCTCTTTATAAAGAAGAAGAAGAGTTTGGATTTATATCCCCCTTTCTCTCCTGTAGGAGACTCAAAGGGGCTTACAATCTCCTTGCCCTTCCCCCCTCACAACAAACACCCTGTGAGGTGGATGGGGCTGAGAGAGCTCCGAAAAGAATTCCCCAGATAAGCCTCCACAACTCAAGCGGCAGAGCTGGGAATCAAACCCCGTTCCTCCAGATCAGAATGCACCTGCTCTTAGCCACTGCTCTTAGCCACTACGCCACTGCTGCTCCTCACAAACATGTGAGGAAGGTGTGGTTGAAAGATAGCACCTGGCCCAAAGTCAGCCAGCAGTGAGTTTCATGGCTGAGAGAGCTCAGAAGAACGGTGACTAGCCCAAGGTCACCCAGCTGGCATGTGTGGGAGGGCACAGGCTAATCTGAATTCCCCAGATAAGCCTCCACAGCTCAGGCGGCAGAGCGGGGAATCAAACCTGGTTCCTCCAGATTAGAATACACCTGCTCTTAGCCACTACGCCACTGCTGGCAGCAGTATGATGAAAGCAGGTGAGAAATTTCCGAAAGCCAAGCTTGTGTGCACCCAGAAAAGCCTGATCTTCGAAGATCCAGTAGGATTCTCCCTGATATCATACTTCTGTTTTGGTCTTTTTACAAAGGAGCGGAGATGAATCTTCGAGGCCATCCTGTTAGGTTCCCTGTGCCCCTTTAAATCACCATGGCTAAATATCTGCCCATCACACTGCACAGCTTTTGTTCAGAAAAAATCACATGGCTGGTTTCTTTCAAAATGCTATTACTCTGCTTGAAAGCAGAAGATAAAAGGATGCTGTGGCAGCAAAATTATATTTGCTTAAACTGGGCTTTAAAAAAAAAGAAGCATCTCCCTTTAAGTGGCTTTTCATTCCTTTCAGAGATCTGTTGCTGTTCTTTTAAAATATACCCTTCCTTTAATTCCTCTGGTTTTGAAAGCATCTAAAATTAATTACTCCCTTTCCACCCTCAAGGTATGTTCATTAATGAACTGACCCCCCCCCTTCCACAGCCCAGAAATCAAAGATGCTCTTACAAATTTCCCTGTTTTATTCTGATTCTACATCTCCTTCCGAACGGTGACAGTTTTATATAGATTTTGAAAGCGCCCCAGTAAGCACAGTGCAACGGATTGCAATCCTGACCTTTTCCGCAGTCAGTTTGCTTGACAATTACACCCTTGGTGCTGACCGGCACAGTTCTCCTGCCTTGTGCACTAGCCTGAAAATTATGAGGAGGAGGCTCCCGCTGCCCCCCTCTGAGAACCTCCCAATGTGTGCGAACCCTCCCCAGTTCTTGCCGAGGAGAATCCTTGAAGGCAAATTTCTTTTCCCCTTCTAGCAAGGGAACGTCTACAGTCCTTGGCCCATTCTCCAGCCCCTAAAACCACACCATTATCCTATACTGAATGATCGGTCGACATGCACACCGTAGCACTTTGGTAAGTTCAGACGCTTTCAAACCAGACGGATATCCTGGCGAGCTGCCTTTTCAGAAAGGTAGCCCTTTTGTGTTGCAAGAAGCCAAGGGGGCAGGTCTGGTTTTTTTTTTAGTAGTGCTAAGCACAGGAAAAAAATATCTGATTTATTCCTGTCTTTGCCACGCTCTGGAGCAAGTAGCAGCGCTTCAAACCCTGCCAGCGTGACGTCGTCGTTTCTCGAAAAGCAGAGCCCTTTTAACGAGAATCTTCCCCTCGCAGGCAAGGACCAATTCCAGAGTCTATTTTAAGGCAGCACGGATGTCCAAGCCTGGATTTATTCCCCGTGCTTGGCACAGGTGTGAAGGGCTAGCTGATGAACTCTGCCCACAAGTGGCTGACTGGCAGAGAGAGGCCTGCTCTCACCTGGTCACTTGCACAGAATTTCCCACACTGCCAAATGCTCTGCCCATCCCATGGCCAGATAGCAAGCGTCTTCCTGGCTCCCTCTTCATCCCCATCAGTATTCTGTACGGCTTTGCAGCTTAACTGTGCAGAAGCTCTGCCTGTTCAGAACAAGCATTTCATGCTCATTCATGAGGCTGTTTTCTGAGTCCTGTAAGCACCACCTTCACTGGATATACATCTCACCATCGAGACCATGGGTGAGTTTAGTGATGCTTTGCAAGATCAGACCAAAGGTCTGATCTTGATCCTCCTTGATCTGAGATTGCAAATGCCTTAGCAGACCAGGTGCTCAGGAGGAGGAGGAGGAGGAGGAGCAGGAGGAGGAGCAGGAGCAGGAGCAGGAGCAGGAGGAGGAGGAGGAGGAGGAGCAGCAGCAGCAGCAGCAGCAGCAGCAGCAGCAGCAGGCCATTGCTTTCACATCCTGCATGTGAGCTCCCAAAGGCACCTGGTGGGCCACTGCGAGTAGCAGAGTGCTGGACTAGATGGACTCTGGTCTGATCCAGCAGGCTTTTTCTTATGTTCTTATGTCCACCTATTCCAGCACTCTGTGTGCGGCAGTGTTCAGGAGCCTCTGTCAATTTTGTCTCCCACAGCTAGTATTTCTGAGGATTCTGAACAAAGAGGTCCCTCTTAGTGACCACTAGCTCCTGGGAGGCCTCTCTTGCACGTGGAAAATGTGCAGTCTGTATTCTGTTGGTGCTTACATCGCACGTACAGTGTGTATTGCAATATATAATTTAAAAGGAGTTAAGATCACTGGAGATTTCCTGGGTGAGGGCAAACCAGTGCAGCCTAATATTCGGCATGAATAGCTTTCTAGCAGGATAGAAGCTGCCCAAAGATGCAGGGGCTCCTCCCGCTCTGCTTGCATCAACGGCAGAGAGAGAGAGAGATTTTGCCCAAAAATATAGATTGGTTGCTGTTCTTTCCATGGCGTCTCTCCACTTCTTGACTGCCTGGTGAAGGTTTGTAATGAAACCCCGCTCTCCTTTGTAGCCTCCTGTCAGACTCGATCAAGGACTAACTGGTCCAGTGTTTTGTGGATGCTTTATGTGTGAATATCTTTTCCCAGAATCGGACATCCAGAGGTATGCTGGCTCTGCACACTGAACATAAGAACATCAGAACATAAGAACAAGCCAGCTGGATCAGACCAGAGTCCATCTAGTCCAGCTCTCTGCTACTCACAGTGGCCCACCAGGTGCCTTTGAGAGCTCACATGCAGGATGTGAGAGCAAAGGCCTTCTGCGGCTGTTGCTCCTGAGCACCTGGTCTGTTAAGGCACTGAGGGCTCTTCCTGCCAGATGTAGGGACGGGGTTCAGACCAAGCTGTGGGGAGAAGTCTAACTCTCCTGCGCTACCCTCAAGAGCTGTTTGCACCACTAGGGGAAGAAAGTATGTTGTTAGCAATTCGAGGGAGCTATTTATGTACATCTTCAGTACATTTTTTATCATGTGCTTCCTACAACAAACTCGGGGCGGGGGGGGGGTACATGGCTCTCCTTTCCCATTTTATCCTCACAACACCCCTATCAGGTAGGGGAGGAGGAGAGAGTCAGACTGCCCTAAGGTCACAAAGTGAGTTTTGTGGAAGTAGCGTGGAACTGAGCCTGGATTTAAGCTCTTTAACCACTGTGCCACCGTGTTCTTTTTGAGCTTCAGAAAACAGAGCTAATCTGTTTTTTCCACACCACAGTCCTGATCTGAGCGGCTCATTCTGCCAGGATGGTTATTGGTCCACAAATATCGACTCAGTGATAAACACTGATTCCTCTAGAAACTTATCGGATCCATCTGTAGAAGCTTATCAGCTTCTGGCAATCACAGGCTTCCAGAATGTTTACCGACCTGGGCCCCTGGCAATCACAGTTCATTGCTAGCAAGCTGACAGATATCGAAAGACCTTCTCTGTGCTTCCCCCCCCCCCCCCAATGCTTATGAACACAAAAAACTACTTTATGCGCTGACTTAGATCACTGGTCCGCCTTCACCAGTACAATCTGATTCTATTCTGATCAGGATCCCTCTGGATTCTGCTTGCAAAGCATGTACCTTATCACTGAGCTCTGGTCTACTTGTCCTGTCAATTTGACCAGCTGAAGTAGTATTAGGCAACGCACCTATAAAAAGCTAGGTAGAACCATGTTTATTTGAGAAGGGGAAAATCATAAAGCCAGTCATGAAATCCAAGCTGCCCACATTCCAACAGAGCTGTTCCCTAATTGGAGTCTGCCTCTGCATTAAGTTGCCCAGTTGTTATGAGCAACACTGTTGTGCTACACTTGGCGTCTCCAAAGTTGCCTCTGTACACTCCTGGAATTCCGAGAACAGACATTGAGTGCCATTACAAAATGGTTGCCATGGGGACAGCGGTCTACCATAAAATGGCTGCTCTGGAGGCTGGGGCCAACAACGTAGTGGTTGTCATGGGGTGCAGAGACCAAGCACATAATTTTGGAAGGTTGCAAGCCAAGTGTTGTCCTACGATGGAGATCTCACACAAAAGGGTGATACCTCTTCTGCATTTCAGAAACACTTCAAAGCACCTCAAACAGGTGAAGGAAAGTTAAAATTTGGCTTTTTGTTTGGGGGAAGAAGGAAGTGGGTATGAAGAATCACATTGGTGAGTAATACGGTGTCCCCACGCTGTGGAGCACTGTGCTATACTAAGCAGAAGAATTATTTAACGGTGAATGTGGTCCAATTGCTGATACAGACAATTGACTTAGAGTTACCTTATCAAGTATCTTGACGGACACATCCTCACCCCATTCAAGTCACAGCTGACTTATGGCGACTTCTGGTGGGGCTTTCAAGGCAAGAGACATTCAGAGGTGGTTTGCCACTGCCCGCTGCTGCATCATGCCTTGGAGGTCTCCTATCCAAGTACTAGCCAGGGTTGAGGCTGACAGTGTGTGACTGGCCCAAGATCACCCAGCAAGAGTGGGGATTTGAACCTGGATTTCCCAGATCCTAATCCAACCCATTAACCACTACGCCACACTGGCTCTCGGAAGGATACATACCTGATCATATATGGGCTGAAATTAGCTAGGTGTGACAAAATTGGCTAAAAACCTCTGGAGACAAAAGGGGCCTTAAAGCTGGAATGTAAGTGCACAAGATAAATCCCTGAGGGGTTTGATTTGGTTGGAATTTGCACGGCTTCTGCTCTCTGTAGAATTCCTGTTCAAACTGGCTCTGAGGGCATCCCGGGATGTTCACAGGCAGCTGCTCCGATAAAGGCACAGGGGAGGGAGAAGGAGCATGAAAGAATGTGAAAGATCACCCTCCATTTGAAGTTTAACAACCCCCCAGCAGAATGCAGGGATTGGCTTCGCAAAAAGTCCACCGTTTCACAAACCGTTTATGCCAGATCCGAGGTGGAGTCAATTTACCGTGCACAATGTCTCAAAATAGCATTAGAATTCAATTTAAGTGTCACCGGAAAAAAGAAGGGGAAAAAAAGAAAGCTAATCTTTGCTGTTCAAGAATGGCAGGATAAAAAAAAAAGAATCGCGCTGCCTTTGGTTTGATTTTGTTCCCCACTGAGCCATGCTGTTGTCTGTCGACTCGTGCAGGGAGGAGAACACAGTATAAGACCCACGGAGATGGGTGGGCTGGCATACTAACAGGGCCTCTACTACAATGTCAGGAAGGGGCAGAAGAAGGGTATGAACATCCTGCCTCTTTATATGGGGACATTTCCACCTTCTTGTGCGCTGGCTTTGCACGTTGGAAACAGTTGTCTCCAAATGGGGGTTTCACAAGGTACCTCTATTGTGGATGTCTCCATGTGTCTGACTATCGGCTTCCAAGGAAGCCTCGTCTTGGATTCTTTCAAAGGAAACCCAAATCAATCTTTGGCAAACCTCTCCTTTGGCTCAGGTCTGAGCAGCCACAAATGAGAGGCAAACTTTTCAGAGGCGGTGAATGAGCGTATCAGAGAGAATAAGAGCAGCTGTCGCAGAGGGTGACACACAATGCCCATCAGGAGTGCTTGCAGACAGTCGACCGCCTTTCCCCCTCTCTTTCATGATGGAGACGCGAAGGGGCTGATGTGCCTCAGGCAGAAGCAGAGGCATGATGGAAAGAGAGGATGACAAAGAGCAGATGGGCAGCAGCCAACCTCTCTCGGAGTGACAGGGAGAGATTCCTCTTGCATGTTTCTGACAGTTGCTGCAAAGGTAGCTTATAAAGCTGTGGCTGATTTCCGTGCCTGAGCAGGCAACTTGGAATGCATCTCTCTTCACGTATTACCAAGTACAAAGGATGGATTTGGGTTTTCCATTCAGGTTCCCACCTGACTTGCAGAATCTGCTCCATTCCCATGCATGCAATGACCACCTTGGGCAGTAACCACAGCACAAGTGAAGGGCTTCAGCCTCTTGTCCTGCCGGCCCCCTCATGTTCCTAACTGGAAACAATGGGGGGGGGGAGCACTCTATCCAACACACTGAGAAAACCCTTGAGTGTATACAGGGGTTTCCCTAATGGGCCAAAGACCGAGCCCCTGGGACCACTGCAGGTCAAGAAAATGGTGCAAGAGGGAAAGTTGAAACCCCTTGTCCAAGCGTGCCCCCGGATGCCTGGCAATGAATAATAACATGCAAGACGTGTGTGAATGCTATACTTCAGAGGCTATAAAGCAGCTTTAAAAAGATACAGACCCTTAGTGAAAAGCTTGGGTACAAAGGAATGCGTTCACCTGGTGCCTGAAGTAAAGTAATTCTCCAGCGAGGTGTAGTGGTTGGGAGCAGTGGACTCTAATTGGGAGAAACTGGGTTTGATTCCCCACTCCTCCACATGAGTGGCAGATCTGTTTCCGCACTCCTACATTACGGCTGGGAGACCTTAGGCTAGTCACAGTTCTCTCAGAACTCTCTCAGTCCCACCTACCTCACAAGGTGTTCGTTGGTGGGGAGAGGAAGGGAAAGGAGCTTGTAAGCCACCTTGAGTCTCCTTACAGGAGAGAAAGGTTGGGTATAAATCCAAACTCTCCTTGTTCTTCACCACTCCACTTCCTCCCCCCAACCCATTTCTCACTGAGGACACGGGTGTTGTGTGTAGCTGTGTAAATACGTGACTGCAACTCACCGCGGCAGCCATTGCAGCCCTGGGGAAAGGGGAGTGTCTTTCTCCCCCTTCCTGGTCTCATAGCCGGGCACCAGGCTCGTGGGACCAGGTGGTCTATGCGCGCATGCGCAGAGTAACAAGTGGGGCTGACGTCAGGGGATCCCTGGACGTCAGCAAAGAGCATCAGCCAGTGCCTATAAAAGGCTTGGCCTGGGCTCCTGTTCTTTCTGTTTGCAGCGGCTTGGGACGGTTTTCCCCACCCTCCTCTCCCCTTTTTCAATAGGTTATTGAAATGTTGTCTTTGTCATAGCCTTTGCAGGTTGCGCATGGGGGACTGATCTGTAAGTGGTGTAAGTGGGTTAAATACTCGCTCTTGGTGGAACCTCCATAAGAGGTTTGGGGTGGAGCAAGCCAATGGTGTGGGTTGCCCAGACATGGGCCCCTATGGCTTGTGCCCCCAGCAGCAAAAGGGGATCTCCAGGCAGTGGCAACTGCCGATCTGGTCTTCCCATCGCCGCTCCAGTGTGTGTGTGCATTTTCCTCAGCAGGCGGGCTCGAGGAAAATTTTATTTGCTGGGGGACAGCAATTAAGCTGTCCAGCAATCAGATCAGACCCCCATGCTGCGCCTTATGCTTCTGTTTCCTTGAGTCAATGTGTTGTTAACGTATTTTTAATAAAAGGCTATGGCCAAGTTGTTTTACCACAATGAATGTGTGCTTGTCTTTATGGGATTTTATTTTAAGTGCTCAATTTTCACTCTCAAGTGGCAAAAGGCAGATTCCACTTCTCCATTTTCGGAAGTGGATGTGGTAGGCAGCGTCAAAGGAAGTATCGGCATCTCCCCTCCCTTCCCTTTTGCCTTCTCTGCCCAAACTTGACCAGATTGGGGGAAAAAGCATCAGCTGACCAAAGGGTCTCCCTGGAACGCAGGTAAAGCTTCTTTTGCGGGTTTGCTTTCCGCCCGACCGTGTGCGAGAGAGCTCGTTTGGTCTGACAAATAAAGACGGCAAGCAAAGGTATCGAGCTTAGCGCTTCCCGTTGCAAAGCAATTCTTTAGCAAAGCTGACAGAACGTGGCACCAGCGGCACAAAGCCCCGCGCATTGCAAAGGATTAGCCAACTGACAAGCTCTGGATAATAAGTCTAATTAATAATTTCCATCTCTAAGGATGCTGCATATCCTTCAGCCTCCCTTTGTCTCCTCGCTTTATCTTTGGGCTTAACAGTCAGGTCCTCCACCTTATGATGGACGACTGTAGATCGCCGGAGTAAACAAATGGTGCAGCTTGCCTGAAAGAAAGGCTGGGATGCAGGAAAGGCTGCCCCTGAATCCCGGGAATGTTTCTTCCTTCTTGCCTGGTGCAGTTGCAGATTCACAAACATGCCGTTTTCACAACAGACGCTTGCAAGCTGCTTAAGAATGCAACGCATTCTGCATTCAAGAGGCACTGCCAGCTCTTCCCAGGACTATAATCCAGTTATCTATCATTGTGCACTATACATGTGAGGTTATCCAGGACTGGCTCTACTGCACGTCAGCAGTGCCCTACAGAAATGTCTGACAGCAGCTTCCATGGAGTAAGGGACATAAGGTGTCGTGGGTTTCAAAGCTGGGCCAACAGGGGGAAAACTGCACGACCTCACATACCGCATGATCAGGACTGCGAGATGTAATATCTTGTATTAGTGCCGACCAAAGCGACTCAAAACAATGTGTATGATTCCACGACCTCCAAACGAACAAAAACAAATAAACACAAGACATCTCAGGCCACGATCTTATGACTTTGCATTATAAACTTCCTGTCTGCAGTTATGAGCAGGTATACATATCTAAAAACTTGCCCACCGGCTTCTGTCACTTTGATGAGTCCTAATAAAAGGTATGGTGTGGTTTTCATTTCTGAATTTTGCTTTGGACTAATGCAGTTGCCTGCAACTTTTTCTTCTACCAGAAGAGAGAGCTGCTGGTGCTGCAGAACGCCAGTTAACCTGCTGCTCCAGGGCCCTTGAGCCGGGTGGCTGAAAGGTGGTACGGTTAAGTGTTAACTGAGATGGGAAGACTGACTTAGCAACTGATCAGGATCACTGGTGTCCTATAAGCCCCAATGGCCAGCCCAAGCTCTCCAGTCTCTGAAACTCATAACAACAGTAAGGCTGCAGCTACTGCCTCGCCAAAGCCCCTCCCCTTTTCAGGCCTGCCAATGAAATTGCAACAGACCACTGACCACCCAGATGATTCTTTTCTTGGGTTTTCCACCTGCCAATCTTGACTAGTCTAATGCTTGAATCGGCCCCCACCCCGAGCAGAACAGAGAGGTCTGCTGAACCCTACAGCTTGCAGATCAACCAACCAGAAGAAACAGAGCAACCCTCACAAAACGTTGTGCTTTTTGTCACCTAGGACAAACACAGCTGTCCTTTTAACCCTTCTGCAAAGCACTCTTTGAAGTCTATAGACTAGGAGTCTCCAGGAGGTACTTGATTGCAAACCTGGCAGCCCTGATCAGTTGACTGGCTAATCGGAAATATAGACTGACAGACAAAATTAAGATGAAAAGGCAGAGAGAGGAGGGGGTGTTTGTATTAGGTTGGAAGAACAGTCCAATGTTTCCTTTTCAAGTCTTATTCCCTTGTCAAAGTCTTGCTCAATCTCTCCATCTTCCTCAATCCCAGGACTTTAGTGGCCCAGGAGATGCTGCCATATGTCACAATCCTTCTATTTCTGGGACCCTTGAAGTCCAAGATCCCATGGGAAGGGCTGGTGGATATTGCTCCAGTACATGGAAAAGGAAGTAACAATGCTGGTGTGGGAAAGAGCCATGTGACTGGATTTTACCAAGGGGTTTCAGGCTTCTGATGTGCCAGAGTAACCTGGGAAGGATGCCCACTGCTATCCCTCCCATGCTCTAAGGCCGTGGTAGCAAACCTTTGGCACTCCAGATGTTATGGACTACAATTCCCATCAGCCCATCAATTGGCAATGCTGGCAGGGGCTGATGGGAATTGTAGTCCATAACATCTGGAGTGCCAAAGGTTCGCCACCACTGCTCTAAGGCAATATCAGGAGGAGTCTAAGGATGGGTGGGTGCCTCTTGGGTCACTACTTATGAGCTTTCTTGGCATTCTTAGCATTTTCATTGGCATTTTCTTGACATTTTCTTTGGCATTTCTTGGCATTTTCATTCAGAAAAAGCTCATCTGTTTTGGGAGAATCCTCTCCTATGTCACAACTTTGGCTCACGCATGCGGGTGCGATTGAACCCACTACCTCTTTTGAGAACGTAGCTCAATCAGGTACCACATTCATGGCTCAGGCCCTATTTTATTCATTCACACATGATGGTACTGTTTTGTAAATCACATGCCCAATTTTTTTTTAAAAAAATGAATGAATCTCAACAGCAAACAACGTGTTTTTCCTTGAGAGTGAGCAGTTCACACTGGAAAACATGTGCCCGCCCAGACTCTGGCTGCCTGGGTTGCCGAACACAGACTGTGCATGCACAGAATCTTGTTAACAGTTCCCATTCTGGAGGAGAACTTTTTAGGGAAATGATGCTTGATTTGCAATACAGCTGTGCAAAGTGAGCTGGATAAATTCGAACCAAGTCAATATAAATCATGGCGAAATGATTGCTCCGCAGCCGTTATCCCATGGTGAGAGCCCCAATCAGCCACGTGCGCTGTCCAACGTGCTGAAACCCTTTCCAGGATAGATTCATCCCTGCGCCAGCGTCTGCAACACACTATTGCTTGCTGCAAACCTTGTTGCTTCGAAAATAAAAGATCCCTGATGTGGTCAAATCAAATCGCAAACATGCTCCCGGCAACTGGGGAGAGTTTTTTTTTATCTGAATGAACATTCAGCAATTCATTTCCTCAGCCTGGCTGCCCCATGTTCTTGTCAAGGAAAAAGGTATTACTGACCTCCCTTTGTTATGACTTTTGTCGTCACCTTATCGGCTGAGTGCAGCAAGCAGGAAAGATAGTTTTGAAAAGACAAATAATTAAAGGGATGAAATGTGAAGGGAACAAAACTCTATAGTTCAGCTCCATTTAAGATACTGTGAAGTCAACACTTACAGTCAAGGTGCCAATTTGAAAAGCTCTCTCCACCTTGTTATAAAAGGATAATATGTAGCCACGGGCCAAGTTCACAAGAGCTTTTAACACCCTCCTATACATCAGGCAGACATATATGACCGGTGCCTACTTGCTAACCATGATTTCAAGGGGGAAGGTTCCGAGTGATCGTAATGGAAGCCTCCCCAACCCCGCAAACACATACATGCATTTCTGGCACATTTATGGACAACAAAGAGCAAGTGTTCACACTTACGGCTGCTTTTATTGCCCAATAATGTACTAGGCTCCCAAAGGGCCGGAAATTAACACTCGTCATTGACAGCATGGACTTATGCCCATCAGATAAGAAAACAGCCTCTCAAGGACCAGAACGGAAGCAAGCAAAGTCCTCCCAATCCCCTGGACTGGAAGGGAAAGGAGAGCTTCCCGCCTCCCCAGGAATTGAACTAGTAGCTTTCCCCCCTACCCTTTCTCCAAGGAGATCATACAGAGTGTCCCCCTGGTGTAAATTAGGCTGAAAAACATCCTGTCTGTTTCTTGGCTCCATTACCAGCAGAAGCCCCCAAGTCACCAGCAACTGCATCTTGCTTGGTCTTGCTTCCTGACCCTGCCAGACCATGCCTACCCGGTTGAGGCATGTGCCCCTACTCACCATATCAGGATTTCTCCCACAAACTGACCTCTGCCTCAAAGCTCCTCTCAATGTGATACCAATGATTTGACCATCTTGGCTGTTGAAGAATGTGCCACAAATGCTTTCTCCAGTTTTGGGTGCCACATATTTTCTTTGAGGATCTTGCATCTGTATGAGACCCACTCAAGGTGTGACCCATTCTTTCCCACCAGTAGTTCCAATGGAAGTCCAACTAGGACGGGGCAACATGGCCACTGGTTCACAGCAAATCACAAAACAGGTTCAGTCAATTACTATGGAGGGCCAGCAACAGGACATAAAGATCAAGGCTATCCCTTGACTTGGCATCCTAGCGCTGGCATTCAGTGATTTACTGCATCTGAATATGAAGGTTTCCTTTAGTCAGCATAGCTAATAACTACTGGCGAATCTCTCCTTCATGAATCTAACCCCTTTTGAAATGTATCTGTGGTTATGGGCATCACCAGGTCCACTGGCAGCAGATTCCACAACTGAATTACTGACTGTCTGTCCGGATTCTACTACGGCACAGAGACAGCAGTGCTACCTGGGTAAAAATGTAGGTAAAGACTTGGAAAGCACCAGCCAGTCCTTTGATTTCCCCCCCCCCCAACAACCAGCTGTGTTGGTGTCTCCCAAGCTGCTAATTGTCAGTAGCAGAAGGGAAATTGTGCCACAGAACTGGGCCAACACTGACAGCAAAGAACTCACATTCCAGGCTGTATTAATTGCCATAAATACAGACTTGTTTTCCATTATTGGAAAGCTGGTGCTGTTTAAATACAGCACCCAGTTGTGTACCTACACACACACACACACACACACACACACAGCCTTGTCCAACAAAGCTTGCAGTGCAGTCACAACAAACAAGAATGGAAGCCCTTCTGAGAGTTTGAAAAGGACCTAATGTGATTGTATCCAGAGAGGTGAGGCTCCTCCATCTGATTGATAGAACATGGCAGAGATTCCTGTTCCTTCTACAGAAAGAAGAGGGAGTGCCAAAAAATTAGTCATCTGTGGCTTCTATTGCCCATCTTGGAACCGCAGAACAAGTGAGACAGCAAGCAGGGTGTCTTTTTCAGCCTGCCTTCCTACATCTAAATTAGGGGCAGAGTGAGATGCAGAAAGAACTACCAAAACCATCCTCTCAGTAGAGAATGCACCTGGTGGCAAGGCAGGCCCAGATCGACCAAGAGGACCTGGAGAGGGGCCCAAATGCTACCTCTCAGGTGAGAGAACATTTTGACCACTCTACAGAAGAAGGGAAACCTTTTTGCCACATGGACCACAGCACATGGGGTCCATGGGCCACACAATTAGACAATCATAAGATTGTCTAATTCCCTTTACCATTGATCTGTGCTTATGACGATCTCTATGTCCACTGGCAGTAAATTTCATAACTGAATGAAGCCACTGAATGGATTCCCTTTTGCTCACCGAGATTCTACGACCTTACAGGACCCCAACCAGTGCAAAATGCCACTGCACAGAAACGTTGGAGTCCCTGTCAACACCGTGACTGTTAGGAGACAGGTTTTTCTTGGGGAAGGGAGAGGCAAGGGCAAATTTAGATGTCAAGGATGTGAAGAATCTGGACAGTGTTTTTTTTAAAGCGGGTCTGCCTGGAATCCATTCTGACATGGCGGAAGCATAAAAATATCAAGTCAACAAAAACTATAAAAACGGCAGGGATTAAGTAAAAAAGAAACTCAACGTCAAAGTGCAGCTTGATGCAATGAAGACTGCAAAAGGTTGCATCACAGAAGCTCCAAAACAAACAGGGCAGGGCTCTTAATGCTTTTTTTCCAAGTGGCAAAAAATGGTACGGTTGTAACTTCTTTCTGTCAACTGGTCCTCCTGACTGTAAAAAGGCTGGGGCTGGGTCCCGTGATCAGTCAGCAAAAGGCATGAGCAAGATGCAAGTTTTTATACTGTTCCCTCCTTTTTCCCAGCTGTGCCTTCTGACCCACTGCTACCCCCCTTCTCCAGTTCAGGGGACCTAAATGACTGTCCGAAAGAAGGCTGTAGTAAACCAACACTCTTGAGAGCCAGCGTGGTGTAGTGGTTAAGAGCAGATGGATTCTAATCTGGAGAACTGGGTTTGATTCCCCACTCTTCCACCTGAGTGGCAGAGGCTTATCTGGTGAACCAGATGTGTTTCCACACTCCTACATTCCTGCTGGGTAATCTTGGGGTAGTCACAGATCTCTCAGCCTCACCTACCACACAAGGTATCTGTTGTGGGTAGAGGAAGGGAAAGGAGCTTGTAAGCCACCTTGAGTCTCCTTTCAGGAGAGAAAAGTGGGGTATAAATCCAAACTCCTCCTCCTCCTTCTTCTAAGATGTGCCAATATTCCCCTCCTCCTTTTTGGGCTTGCAGATGATAGAATGGGTGGTTTGCCCCTTCTCAGTCCCTACTGCATCCTTTGACCCATGGATCTCTTTGTCCACATGGGTCCCCTGATTGGGGAAATCAATCTTCTCAGAGTCAAAGGAATTTGGCCAAAATCGACAGACTACTGATGGCTGATAGGATCCAACCCCTTTCTACCACCTTACAGTTGCAAAGCTTTGTCCTTGTAACATCTCAAGAGCAGAGCCATCTGATAAGATTAAAAATACATTGTTAGAAATCACATTGTGGGAAAAACTTTTCATTGGAGATGCTGTGGGACCTGTTGAGAATGGGCACATTGACACAAAGCCCTCTTGGCTTGACAGAACTGCGCTAACTTATGACACAAACTGCGGCAAACAGCCGTGTCCCTTTGCTAACAAAAGAGGATGGGGAGAAAACACAAGCTGTCTGGCTAAGATTTAAGAGAGCTTTGAGGAAGGTTCATTCACCTGGGGGAAGTCTCTCTGCAAACAAAGTAAGCTTCAAAACTTAAAGAGAAATGGAATTTGCAAGCGTCAAGGGCTTTGTCGATTACAAGTGATTGCTTATTCAGGAGCCAACACTCTTGATTAGAGTCGTAACAACAGGCCAGCGCAAAAGGGTTCTCTGCTTGTCAGTCATGGAACAGCTCCCTGGATGGGGCACCTTAGATGGTGGGCAGCACTGGCTCTGGATTGCCCGACTGCACATTTTGCCCAGAAAGTGGGGGAAGGAGCACAGGGAGCCTAACTGGGTTTATGACAGATGCTCGTCTGTGTACATCTATCTGTGTGCCCAGCAGGCTGTTCCACCACCTAGCCAGGCTCTGAGGAAGTCACTGCTGTCAGTTAACACTCAACACCAGGCTTTCCTTCCTTCCTTCCTTCCTTCCTTCCTTCCTTCCTTCCTTCCTTCCTTCCTTCCTTCCTTCCTTCCTTCCTTCCTTCCTTCCTTCCTTCCTTCCTTCCTTCCTTCCTTCCTTCCTTCCTTCCTTCCTTCCTTCCTTCCTTCCTCCCTCCCTCCCTCCCTCCCTCCCTCCCTCCCTCCCTCCCTTCCTCCCTCCCTCCCTCCCTCCCTCCCTCCCTCCCTCCCTCCCTCCCTCCCTCCCTCCTTTCCTTTCCTTTCCTTTCCTTTCCTGCTTTCCTTTCCTTTCCTCCCTCCCTCCCTCCCTTCCTTCTGTCCTCCCTCCCTCCCTCCTTTCCTTTCCTTTCCTTTCCTTTCCTTTCCTTTCCTTTCCTTTCCTTTCCTTTCCTTTCCTTTCCTTTCCTTTCCTTTCCTTTCCTGCTTTCCTGCTTTCCTGCTTTTGCTGGCTGTTGCACCGACTGCCTAGAGCCAAAACCTCCACCAGTCAAATCCAGAGAGAGAAGCAATCTCAACTTTGGCTGGTAGTGATACAGCAATGAGACTGCTGTCCTGTAGCACAAGAAGATAATTGTTTAACGTTCCGATTCATTATAAATAACTGGAGAGAGGAACAGACCTCAAAGGAGGGGGAGAGGGCTTGATTTTGCATCCTGGATTCGACACAGCTATCCCATGGGCCGTGAGACTCAGAAATGGGAGAACTTTCAACAAGTTTCTGAGCTGGGTGGAAGTCAGCAGTTTTGCTCTGGCAAAGTTTTCTGTGTGTGTGTGTTTGTGTGTGCACGTGGAAGGTATCATACATATGACACTGCCCTATACTGAGTCAGATCATTGCTCTATCAAGGTTTGTTGCTTTAACATTTAGCCATGGCCCTTAAAGGCTTACATTTTGTCTTGCCAAAACTCCAGATTGTGTGACACAATGCCTTTGGGGTATGTGGAGATGCCCAAGGTAATTGACACACTGCAAAGCCAGTCAAAGCACAGGCTTAAGCTATCAAACTATTAGAGACATCAGAACATACTAAGAGGTCTAGGACAGCCTATGGATATCTTCAGACTCTGGACTAGCTTTCTCCTGGGCATGTGGTTTTCCACAGGTCATAATTTGTTCAAGGGGAATTGTTCCAACCTGTCACCAGACCTCCCTAATCTGAACTGGGAAAGTTAAAGAACATGTTTATCTATGGTATATGCTGTTCTTACAGACTGGGATGGGGAGGAAATAGTAACATGACAGTGGCGTAGCACCAAGGGGACGGGGGGGCACGCAATGCACCAGGATGTGCCCCTGTGGAAGCGTGGTGAGGGCTTGGCATGGCGTGGCGTTCTGGGGCAGTGGCAGACGGGGCGTGGCAGAGGCACAGGACACACATGCCCCAGGCACAGTTCCCCCTCGCTCTGCCCCTGTAACATGATATGTATTATCAAAGGCCCTCATGGTCAGAATCAATTGGCTGTTGTGGGTTTTCTGGGCTGTGTGGCCGTGGTCAGGTGGTTTTAGCTCCTAACATTTTGCCTGCATCTATGGCTGGCATCTTCCAAGGCATGTCACTTTAACATGCTTCTGAAGATGCCAGTCACAGATCCAGGCAAAATATTAGGAACTAAAACCACCGGACCACAGCCACCCAGCCCAGAAAACCCACAACAGCCAGTAACACGATACTTAAAAATCTTGGGTTTTCATGTTAAAGATTCAGTGGCAATTTTTGATTTGGTGCAGCCCTCTCTTCCTATATTTGAGTCCCAGCATCTCTCTTTTTAGAAATGACCTCTGGCCACCACATTGGCATAGGTGTCTGGAAGCACGTCTGTCTTCTTTGTTTCCATAATATGCAGCTTACTGCGACATTTTAGCACAACATTGAACTTGGCAAGAGTGAACTCAGGGGTCCAAGAAACACATGCACGCACACAAATGCCCGCTGTTAAAGACGCCGAAAAGCTTACTTTCGCACACACACAAACTCCCTTTTTTGCTACAAGGTAAGTGACCACCCCATCTGAAAAAAAAAACACTGCAACAGGAGCAAGCAAAGCTGAATGTGCCCCTGGGCTTCCAAATGGTTCACTTGTTCTATTGAGATAGATTTCAGCCCGTGCATGCAGAAAACTGTGGAAAGAAGTGGGAGGCAACGTAGGAGGTGTGTGTGAACCACATTGAGGAGGGTAATGACGTGGGAGGAGATATGAGTAACGTGTGCATGTAGCCGTGATGGGATGTGCGTCGTCGTTTAGTTACAGATTCAGCATCCTCGAGCCATAACCCACACTGGCCCCCAGACGAACGCATGGTTACGCTCAACACAAACAACAGGCACGGAGGCAAACACAATGCAGAGTTTCTAAGCGTCTGGTGTGCTGGAGGAAATTCCATTGCTTGCAGTTTAATATCTGTGTACTGCCTGGGGTGGGCAAGGCGCTGTACCCAGCACAACAACGGCACAACAGCGGCACACCCCTCCTTAGGTAACTAGCCCCTCAGAGAGTAGGCAAAAACAATTTGTGTGGGGAGTTCATGTATAAAACCTAGGGGAGCCTTTGCAAATAGATATGCGATCCTCCACTTGCAGTGGCAACCATTCGGCACCAGAGGGTACCACGGAAGGCAGCTACTTTGGCATATCAAGCTCTCCAGCTAAACGATTCCTCCAGCTCAGTCCAGGCATTTATCGCCACCCTTTGTCCTATGAAAAAAGGGAATTATGGTGCTTAAAACATTAATATGGAATGATTAATTGATTACCTCATTAATTCCAGATTAAGCTGGGGAGTCTTAAACCACAGTTCAATTGGAACTGACCTTTTGTCAAAGGGCATTTCATTCGGGCGGCGTTGCCGAAAGCATTCTGACAGCCATGTGTTTAGGAATGCTTTAGAAATGAGAAAATGATTCGTATCTTAAAAAAAAAAAATCCACAAGGAAACTATTATCTTCCTGAAATGTTAATATTGACTGAATTAGAATGCTGATCTTCATTCAAATAGACAATCAGGGCAAAAGCAAGCTTATAAGGTAGGCTAGGTGGATGAGGACAGTTTGCCCAAGCTCACCCAAGGAACTTCATGGCTGAGCACAGTTCTGGACTCTCAGTTCAAATGCCTTGACTCACTAGTTCCAACATTAATGATGAATGGGGCATTGTCTGCACCTGAGAAACACCCCATTTCCCTTTAAGAGCATGCAAAATGCTGGCAAGGAAGCTGGGAGTCTGGTGAGGGGATGACTCTCCTCATTTCCTGAGTGATCTAGCCACTTGTATTTATCCAGTTGGAACAGAATTTGGAACCAGGTACGCATTTGGTAACATCCCATAAACGGAACACAGAAGGAAAGGAAGAAGGAGAAGGAGAAGGAGAAGGAGTAGGAGAAGGAGAAGGAGAGGAGAAGGAGAAGGAGAAGAAGAGTTGAATATATATCCCCCCTTTCTCTCCTGTAAGGAGACTCAAAGGGGCTTACAAACTCCTTTCCCTTCCCCCACCTTACAACAAACACCCTGTGAGGTGGGTGGGGCTGAGAGAGCTCCGAAGAACTGTGACTAGCCCAAGGTCACCCAGCTGGTGGAGTGTACAGGCTAATCTGAATTCCCCAGATAAGCCTCCACAGCTCAGGCGGCAGAGTGGGGAATCAAACCTCCAGATTAGAGTGCACCTGCTCTTAACCACTACATCAGGACAGCGTCCAAACCAAGAGGCACATCCAAGTGCAGCCTCTCCTCATTTACACCATATTACTTTCAAAGGGATGTGCTTCTGTACAGACATGCAGGTGTGTGAATCAATCCAGGGTCCACTCTAGCTAGTCACATATAACTATTTAGAACCAGTGCTGGTTATGATGAAATCCTTCCTATATAGTGCTAGTAGGGAATGAAACTGCTAGACATGGAGGATTAGCTGGTTGCCTGGCACTCTGGATGAATTCTGTGCTCCCCTTATCTCATAGGGAGACCAAAAGGAGGATTTTGCATTCCACTAGGCAATCCCTGATTGGTTAAGATTATGCAGCAAAGAAGGCTGTTAGTATTTTTCAAAAGTGCTGGACAGCAGCAGCAGATTGAGGAAGCAATGGATACAGATGGGCATGAAATACACAACAAAAGAACAAGGTTGGGATTTTTCGGGGGCCTTCTCTTCTACACCAAATTAATGAACTCTGCATTAAGGTCATGGAAGTACAGTCAAGAATTACTCAAATGACCCTATACATGGTGATGGTATAGTTGGGAAAGGCTTGTGTGAGGCAAAGAGAAGTATCCAGATGGACTCCATCTTTTGAGGGGGAGGCAACGTTACACCAAATTGTGTAAGTTGCACACAGCATGACCTGGGCCAGTTCACAAAATGCACATCCATCCCCTAACAAATGCAACATCAGGCGTTGCTCTGAATGAACGAAAATTCCATCACAGGTCTAAAGAGGTGGCGCATCTCACTAGACACTGCCTTCCATACAATCCCTTTTTCATCCATACATCCAGCTTCAAAGGTCACAATTCCAACATCCACTGGGACTTTGTTTGGTAGCATCAGCCTGAACCCCACTCTCCCCTGACAAAGTCACAATGTCCCAACAAGAGGAGCAATTTTCAGGTATGAATAACACAGCGGGGACAAAAATCTGAAAGGACATGTGTCCCTTGCTTTACACTGATGAGCTCGGCCAATTCTACACCCCAGGCAACCTCTGTGCCTCTGGGGCAATCAAGAGGCCTGACCTGACCGTACTGCAAAAGGTGAATGAACTTAAACTGTCTGTCTAGAGGCATTAAAGGAAGTTGCTTCATGGAAAAGAGCCTGCGGGTTGAAAGGCAATGCTGACCGTTAACCCCCTCCCACGCCTGCAGTGGAAGCTGCTCATGGGTCAAAGGGAGAAAAGAAATCAGCTAGATTTCAGATTTTAAAGAGCAAAAAAAAGAAGTCCCCATAAATTTTTACTGATTTTCTAATTTTAAACAAGCAGTTGCTATGATGAACTAGGCTCTCGGGTCTGAACAGAGAGAAGAATGATCACCGAGCATATAAATAGTTGGGTTGGCATCAGTCCTGGAAAGGGCTGGGGGAGGACCATAAAACGTCCTTCAAGAGCACAAACAAAAGCATGGAAATATTGGTGCGTTTATTTTAGGCTGACTGGTCCCGTATGCAAACTCTCCACGCGCACCAAGCTCCTCTTCAGCCCTGTCCCAGGGGAATGGAGCAGAATAGTGGTGACTCCCATTGAGTCTGACACCAGCTGAGCTCCGGAATCATTAGACCCCCCCCAACCCAAAAGCGGCACAGGTGGCCACAATCACCCTATTTCGAAATGACATATGACAGTGATGGCGAACCTTTTCGAGACCGAGTGCCCAAATTGCAACCCAAAACCCACTTATTTATCACTAAGTGCCAACATAGCAATTTAACCTGAATAGAAAAAACAGTTGGCTCCGAGGTGTGTGTTACTCAGGAGTAAGTTTGGTGGTAGTTGGTGGCTTTGCTTTGAAGCAACCGTGCAACTCTTCCAATGGGTGAATCACGACCCTAGGAGGGTTTACTCAGAAGCAAGCCCCATTGCCAGCAACCGAGCTTACTCCCAGGTAAAGGATCACGCTTTAGTTCTTCCCATGAAAATCAGTGGGGTTTAACAGCACTTAACAGGGTTACCTACACTGCTTCCCCAAAACTAGGTCTTAGGTTTAATGCGAATAATCGAGCCCAGCAGCCCAGGCCAGCCTAGATGTGTGGGGGGGGGGGCACTCTGTTTGTGTGTGCCCACAGAGAGGGCTCTGAGTGCCACCTCTGGCACCCGTGCCATAGGTTCGCCATCACTGACATATGACCAAGACGTGCTCAAGGATGGCTTGTGTGGTCCAACCCTTCCCGTTGTCACCACTTTGAAATAGAGACCGCAGCAAGGATTCCGCTCATAAGTGCCTCATTTGGCATGGCAAGAGCTCTCCGTCTTTCTTATTCCCGCTTTCACCCTTGAAGCTGAATGGATGCGTTGCGCAGGTATCTGAAAGAGGATTATCCATTCTTGGCCATCGTTTCCCCTCTCTTCTCCTCTTTTTTTCAGAGTTCTGTGACCTTGAGAATGCCACTGAAGGACGCCTGTTTCCACTGGGGAAAAGAGTTGTATGAATCACAGGCTTCTACTTCAACACAATGAAGGCACAACCTGTCCTTGCGGCTGATTAAAGCATCATCTCTTATGAATGGGGGCTCATAAAGAAAAGGGCTTCCAGTTGGCTTGCCTGAATCACAAACAGTTCCTCTAGATCTGTCGAAGGAACTGTCGAGCAGATAGCTCCACGAGGGGAACTACGGATCCACGGATGGAATGCGCAGGAGCCAGCGGAAGCTATTGCAAGTACAAGGAGGCATAGAAGCAATTTCAAAAAGAGGCCAATTTTTTTAAAAGGACATCACATTTGAATATCATTTTAGCTCTATGTAGCCCTTATGGCAGTGCTTTAAGGTGGGTCAGAACAATACGCATATTGTGGGGGGAACTCATAGCTACTGTCACTGGGCACTTTTCAACACACATCACTCCCTTTACATAGAAAACTAGCATGTCAGATACGTTGTCACCTGGCTGGTTCTTAATTTATTTGGCAGGAAGCATAGAACCATATGAAAGCTTCCATGTCCCAAAGTCCAAAAACAGTTTTACTGCCTCTTGGGATGCTTGAACATAATGGGGGTCTGTGTCATCTTGGAAAACTGAAAGCGGGGGCACAGATGACTTGCGTTGAAAACTTTTCATGGTGCCCTTGGGAAAAGGACACTTTGCTCATCCATACAAAATTTCTGCCTGGGAAAATTCCTACCGGTCTGCCTTAAATTTCACTGAAGGCAGAATCTGGTCATGAGAATATAGCTTGTGCCTTTTGGGAGGGGGGAGGAGAACTCAAAGAGGAGCCGGAGAGAAGAAACAGGGAAGATGGGGAAGACTTCTGTGGATTCTGTGGATGCCTTGTACCAACAGAGCAGATTACATTTGGAATTGCAGTCAGAATTCTGTGTCACCCCATCCATCACGGGCAGCAGTAGAGATGGGAGTTTAACAATAAAATATACAGCTGTCCATTGCCTCAAGCCTGCTGGACACTCATGAAAGTTTTGCAGCACCCACTCAATGCAAGCAGTGTGCAGGATGCTACGGTAAGCTTCTCATGCCTTTCCTGCCAAGAGAACAGCTGAATCCGACCTGGGACATTCCATGAAATGAAGGTGTTTGTGCACACACAGTGGCTGATTTCCTCCCTTCTACCTCTCATCTGTCTATTGCATCTACAGATGGATTTGAGGTATTGGCTCATTTTGGACTTTTGAATTCTGATGTCCACATTTCTCAGGAGGGTGCTGCATCTGGACAGCCAGCGTGGGGTAGTGGTTAAGAGCAGGTGCACTCTAATCTGGAGAACTGGGTTTGATTTCCCACTCTGCCACTTGAGCAGTGGAGCCTTATTTGGTGAACCAGATTTGCTTGTGCTCTCCAACACATGCCAGCTGGGTGACCTGGGTCGAGTCACAGTTCTTTGAAGCTCTCTCAGCCCCACCCGCCTCACGGGGTGTTTGTTGTGGGGGCAGGGGAAGGGAGAGGAGATTGTAAGCCCCTTTGAGTCTCCTTACAGGAGAGGAAGGGAGGATATCAATCCAAACTCTTCTTCTTCATCATCTGGGTTCATAAAGGTTCAAGGTGGTCACTGTAGGTATCACACCACAGAACTCTTAAGCTAAGGATCAGCTGCTACAGAATATGGCCAAGGAGTGGGAATCTCAATCCTTCCTCCCACTACCAAGAATCTCTGCATTGCAGCAGGGCTTTGAGGCCTTGAAAACAAGGAAGTGGCCTCCTAGGTAGCAACTAGAGTCACCAACTCTGGTTTGGGAAATTGATGGAGATTGATGTGTGTGTGTGTGTGGGGGGGGGGGTGTTGCCTAGCAATGTCAGAGTCTGGGGAGGGGAGAAAGTTCAACAGGAATCTGATTCCACACTGTCCAATCTTCAAAGCTGCCGTTTCCTCCAGGGGAACGGATCCATGCAGTTTGGAAGCCAGCTGTCCTTCCAGGAGACCTCCAGGTCTCACACGGAGGTGGACAGCCGGAGCAGCCAGCAAAGCTGCCAGGTCAGCTGAGCACAGTGGAGAAAGAGAGGTCCCTGAGGCCCCCTCTGTCTGCTGAGGAGAGCAGCCTCTGAACCTAGGACTAGTGATTCATGCCTCTCCTTTGCAGAATCCAAAATCTCTTGGAACAGCTGGGGTCCTTGGCTCCCCTACGGAGCTGTCTTGTTGAGGAATCAAAGAAGCAAATGAGGACAATTCAGGGGTTTTGGAGGCAGGAGGGATGATGGGAGGCTGAGAGAGAGAGAGTGGGCTTGGGAAGCAGAAGTCCAAAAAGTCCAGAAAAGACTTAGCATTTTATCAGTCTCAGGAGCACAAAACTGGACTGCAACATCTCCTAACCAGCCTTGACATCAATACAAATCTGTTTTGGTAGGGGCTCCAGTGGGTGGCACTCCTAAAACTAGAGATCCTCGGGCTGAGAACCTCAAACAACAGCCTCACAGCACTTCTCTGTATTTGGCCACGTGTCGCATTTCCCCAGCAGTGCCAGCTTCCTGATAGGCACTGAGCTGCAGGCAACACGAAAAGCAAGGTAGATCCATTGATTTCGGAAGATCTCACTTCCAGGTAAGCAGGACATGGGTTCCAGCATAGCAGGTGCAGGGAAGAAATCATTAAGCCTACTTTCTCTGCATGTTGAACAATGTCTTTCTTCTTTTCAAGGAAGGTACCAATCAATAATCAGAAGAAAACACAAAGTAAAGTTGAAAGCTAGTCCACACAGACCTCAAATAATTGATTTTTGAAATTAGCATTGCTTATTTTGCTACCCTTTGCAAAACAACGCTCCATCAGCATCACTGGTCATGCACCCCATAATGTTCCGGTGATTTCCTTCAAGTACTCAGAACCTATCTAGTGCAAACAGTGGGTGACGCGCAAACCTCCTTACAAAGACATCTCTTTTTAAACTGGGATCACACTGTCCATTTTAAACAGATTTCAAACAAAGAAGCAACACAAAACCAGAGGGATGCAATCACAATTTTTGCTTGAGAATCCACACCAGAAGATAAGATGTTAGGGTCATTGTCGTCCCCCCCCCCCCACACACACACCTTATAGCAAGCAATCTCTACTTGCAATAAGTCCCCCAAGTTTGTTATTGTGAAAATGATCAGAACAAGAAGAGACCCCCCCCCCCAAATCTTAGTCAATAGTGTGCAAACTGGATAAACTTGTGAAAGTAGGCAGAGATGGAGTTGTGCCAATATGCCATCCATTTTACAGGGCTTCGACCCCTGGACCCAAGATGCCAGGTATGGATGAAACTTGAGCCCCATCACTCAGCTCTGGCCAAAAAAGGGAACTGCAAGAAGAGCAGTGATACCAACAAGGAAATATTTCAACCACAGCAGGTATAACTTAGTCAGATGACAGCCCTGGCTGCTACATAAACTCCCAATCAAACTTGCCTCCCAGTTGAGGACTCTGCTTTGCCTGTTTCTCCTCCAGACCTTGACTTTTTTCAACTCACCATATTCCTCTAATCAATCAGGGGCTGGAGGAGATCTTTGCATCCCTTTTGCCCAGAGACACTGCAGCAAAGTGTTAAAAAAGACTTGACTCCCCCCATCATCATAATTCAAGCACCTTTAGCCAGGTGACTGCATACCACTGCTCAACTTTCCTTTCTGCTCTTCATTGTCAGGCATTTGCACCTTTCTAGCAACATCAGCCTAGATTTCTCACATCTCATTCACAGACATTTCCTCTTCAGCCCGTGATTTTATTACCCGAGAAGCTCGCTGAACTGCTGCCAATGAAATACCCATTCAGGACAGAAGAACCCGCATGCATTCCTTCTACAATCACAAGAAAGCAAGGTCAAAACCGTCCTAAAAGCCAACCAAATCAACTTTCAACCTGTAATGAACCACTTGTTGTATGATAAAAGTCCAAAGTGTTCTTACCTGAAGAAGCCAGTAGCACCTTCTGTGGAACGTGGGGATGATCGAGGAATGGACGTAACAGCCATAGAGGCACTAGAAGGCAGAGAAAGAGAAGAAAGTGGAAGTTAGAAAGTTGCCAGAGAGTTGATGCAGTCACTGTGGATCCAATTGCTCCAGTTAGCACTACAGAAGGAGAAGGCCACATGGCTCATTGTTAGAGCATCTGCTTTGTCTACAGAAGGCCCTAGGTTCAATCCCCGGTATCTCTGGTTAGAAGGATATCAGGCTGTAGGTGATCTGAAGAACTTCTACCAAAGACTCTAGAAAGATTCTTTGTTGTCACTTTGACATCAAAGTGGAACCTACTATGGCCGGGAAGATCTTCCTTTATTCGCTTTTAATTTTTTTTAAAAAATAGATATAAACAGAAGAGAAAAATGGAAGGAAAATCAACACAACATTACAATTATATCAGCAAAGAAAAATAAAAAGATATTACACACCATATTCTAATAAACAATAAACAATGAATGATAATAGCTGTGAAAAAGTATACAGAATAGGATAATAACGAACAGGGAACAATGATTACCATATTAACCTCACAAAAATAATAATATACTCTATACAATATTTGATACCAATATGAAACAGTTCTATATGATAAATTATATCAAAATAAAATAGATGAGAATGATTGACAATAATAATTATTCTTATAGGTATCTAAAGATATTTCCCCAAAATAAAAATTAACATATTATTATATTATTGTAATCTATTAATATGTGTAGATGTTTTTGGAGTCCTTTTCCATACAACTTATCATGAAGATTAATGATAATTGATGTACATCATTTCATCAAACTTCTTTTTCAGCTCCTCATTTTTAAAGAACAGAATAAGTACTATGCTTTCCATTTATCTTGGAATTCTTTAATTGGTCGCCTATTCACAAAGTTCATTAGCTTTGCCATATTCAGCTAATTTCCTTCCCCAGTCCTCTCAATATGGACATTCTTCTGCTTTACATTTTGCTGCAAGTGTGATTCTAGCCATTGTTACCATATATTGAAACAATTCTTTTGAAATTTTTGGGCAATAAACTGTCTACTTTTTGCATCCATAAAAAATTATTTTTATTTTTTTCTGAGTTTCTGAATTTATTTGTTTCTAATATTTCTTTGCCTTTCTACCCATTCCCCACATGTAGTAAAAAGGACCATCCACTTTGCATTTCCAAGCCAGTGAGATATCTCGGAAGGTTCACAGAGAAGGCACGGAGGAGAGAAAACGGTCCCTTTTCATTGTCCTTGGACCATGGTAATCAGAGATTCAATTTTTGGAGGTTCAATTTTGAAATAGCATGAATAATAACACACTGTAGATTCTACAACCTCTTGCCTCCTCTACCAGAGAGGGTAAGAATTTCATACATCCTGCCCCCCACTCATGCACACTACAATGGACTACATGCACACTACACGCACACTATCAGCAGACCGTCAGGATGCAGGACTCGGTGGCATTACAGATTCCTCCTCACTGCTTTCTCTCTGGAAGGGAATACAAGAGAACCAGCTGCTCCAGCAAAAAAAGCTCCTTAAGGGCAATGGGTCAAAACAGGTCTATGCAACCCCTTTGGCCAAGCTTCCTCATTGGTCTGAGCAACAAGTACAAGGTAACGCTACTGCAGATTCAGTGCTGTATGAGACGAGTCCCTCAACATCTTTAAGGTTCCTTGCCCAGTTCTCCTAAAAACCAGTAATTATGACCTTAGCTCACAACGGCGGGTCGCAGACGCTGAATACGAGTGAGAATCACAAAGACTCGCAAATGTAAATGCCAGAGCCAGCAGTGAATCGGATTTTTCAATGGATTAATATTTGTACATGCAATTGTTCAGGGGAGTTGGGAGAAAAGACGGAAAACACTAGTAAAAATTAATTTTAAAGTTTCCTAGGTGATTAAGACCGCAAAAGCATTTCTTATTAAAAAAAAAAAAGCAATACTGCTTTCCTTCTCCTTGGATGCTAGAAATCTAAGAAGAAAAGAAATTATCTACCCATAGAAATCTGCTGCATCCGGGAGAAAAAAAAATGCAGCCAGGGCCGACTTGCTGTCTTCCTGAGTGCAGAAAGTTCACAGGTGAGCAACCAGATATGCCTACCCCTTATCCGCAACCTAAAGTGGTACAGTCCAGAAAAGGTGGGCTTTTAGGTGATGATGGAAAAGTGAAATAACTGCCTTTCTAGCTGCACTTAAGAAGTTGAAGGCTGAACAATAAGGGAGAGACCACTATCTATGGCAATATGGGGATAAAATGGGCTGTGGGTGAGCAAGTGCTGGCCCTTGCCTTCCTAGCAGGCGTCAATCCATCTTTTCCCTCCCTCTGCCCATCTGTTGGGACCCTCTCCTCTGTCCACTTCCACACAGATGCTTTCTCCCTTCTGTCCCAGTCTATCCTTGGCGCCATGTCACCAAGACGCATTTTACGTTTGGCCACCTTAAGGCCCCCTTAACGAGAAATGTGGTGGTTGCTATACTGTTTCATATAAAGACGCTAGTAGATTGTATATTCCTCCGCCAAGGAACAAAGCATGCCGGATCTTCTTTGTTGTAGAATGCTCTGCCTGGGTCCTAGAGCCTACCTAGTTCTGCTTCCCTTCCCCGTTGTTTGAAAGTTTGAAAGTAAAAATACATTTTGGCACAAAATGCTGTTGTTTCCAAGTACCATGTTCAATAATGCACAAAATAATTGTTTTGAGAAAAATAGTGAGTAAAAATGAATGAGAATTCTCATATTCATTCAGGACTATATTCTATAGTCCTGAAGCATACAATTTTCTCAACTGAGCAAACTAACATCTTTATGTGGACATGTCAATAGACAAGCTGATAGTTCTGGTATTGGAGTATTGGCTGCTGATACCATGGGTGCTCTCTGTTCCTGAGTAGAACTCTCCTTCAGGCAACAGTGAAGTAGTTAAGGGGGAAGACAGACTGATGGTTGGAGACTTCCTTTCAAAGGGGGGAAATTGGCTCCTAGAATTACAGAGGAAAGAATTTCTCTGTAATTCAAGAGAGGAAACATGAGAGACCGCTCTGGATTCCAAGTTATTACGTGGGGCTCTTTTCTTAATACTGCCTCGGCAAGCAAGTTTCACAACCTTCAGTTGCCAAAGCATTTTAAAATATTAACGCTATTAAGAGCTATATACACTGTAAATATTTTAAAACGAGCTGCTCCGTGTAAATATTAGCAGCACCCGGATGCCATAAACCAGAGGATTAAGATAAAGCAGTTTTCAGATAAAGCAGAACTTTTGCATCCTGGCTTCTACAACACTGAAATAAATACCCCAGCTGAATAAGTTATGAGCCTCTCTCTCTCTCTCTCTCTCTCTCTCTCTCTCTCTCTCTCTCTCTCTCTCCCTCCCTCCCTCTCTCTCTCGCACGCACGCACGCACGCATGCACGCAAACCAGAGTTCCTTATGGGTGCTTAAGATCTCCCATTGGCAATAAGGATGCTATTCAGAGTTATCCCTGTGTCTGGAAATCACAGCAGAACTTCTGGCCAGGGACATTGTTCACAATCCATGGAAGGGGTGAGTCCCTTTATTTCTGTGATTATTTCCACCATCCCAAATACTGGCAGGACATTTATCTCCAAAGCAGATGTGCACTTTTTTGCAATGCAGATCTGAGTCAGAGGTGTGCATGGCATGCAAAAGACCATCCGCGCTCAGCTTAATTGCACATCAGGCACCTCATTCAAAAGGAGAGTTAGTCGCCTCTCAGAGCAGCGTCACACAGCCCTGAGTCACTGCCGTGCCTTGCCTGGGTATTATCCACACATGACTGAACTGCACTTTAGCTAGCACATCCAGTCACTGCCTTTACCTACCTGGATCTGATGTGTCCTGTTCAGGACACTGCATCAGTGAATCTGTGATTTCTTAAATGCAAAAGCTGAAAATTACAGAGCTATTTCCAGTATCCCAACTTTTGGGTAAGTCTGAGAGACCTAAAGCATCGTTCATACTTTTGTCCTTTGGCTCCTGGGGCCTCTGTGCCACACTTTCCTGATGCCGCACATTGTGTCCCCGCAGTCATTCCACATCGATAGGTCCAACTCATGGATTGGCAGATTCATGTTTCTGGAAGATGTTGACATTCCCTTGCCTTCCTTGCTGAAATCAGTCGGGCCTGAACTCAAACTGATGTCAAAAACCTTCAACAGATGGTTTGAAATTTTTGGAGACACCAATTCTTGGAGGGCCTCTTGGTTCCCATGTGGATTCCAAAGAGGCTGAGTGTTGATTTTGGGACCATCATGATTCTAAGCCAGGGACTGCAAAAAAGCTGGGAAGATACAAACCACAGACTTGGAGTCAGAGCTGAGCATTTATCTCTCATTTGAAGAGGGAAAGCCTAGACCTACATGAAAAGGAAGTCTACTGTTCAGTTTTCCTCGGTGGCCTTGGACTCCTGAACTGGCTCTGGAATTCCCTTAACAGTCATTCCTCTTGTTCCCCTGTGAACTTCCACCAGAGAGGCCATATGATATACTGGGAAGCAATGGAACGGCCTAAGAGTGCATATCTTTAACCCAAGCCTTCAAGTGTTGTTACCACTGCTACAGACAACTGTGCAGTTTTCAAAGGCTTAATTGTGTTCTGTATGGAGCAAGTTGACTATGCACTGGAACTGTCCGTGGTCCTGCAGATCTCACTGCTCTACCTTGCTTCCTATACATCTTTCATATTACTGCCTCCCAGTTACTTGTAACCAACATAACCGAGTGACTTCTTGCTTGAAGCCATGGTTCCCAGGATCTTGCCCATCACTGCAACAGTTCCATCCTACCAGGAAAGGGACCAGCTAATGTATTACTCAGCTTCCTTTTTGACTGAGCCGACCCAAGCTTGGAGTTCTCAATTCCCACCTTCTTGTGAGTCTCAGCACAAATCCCTCCAGACCGTACCCTCCCCCCAATGTAGGATTTCTAACCATTTTATTATCACAAAAATACTCCCCTCCACTGCTTCTGATTTATTTAGCACCTATGACACTTCTGGAAATGAAAAGAACTTGGAAAACACTAAAACAGTAGAAGCATTTCTGGCTTTGCATCCTTAACAGGTTCCATAATAGGATTAGCAGGAGGGGAAAGATGTCAATTCAGGTGAGTCATTAAAAAAGGACACACTTATCAGGGAACACACCAAGGAGAGATGCTGCTTTTGCTGCTCAAGATAATCACTCACAATACTGGCGTGAATTAAGAAGGATTTTCAAGGCTGCTGGCTTCTGTCACAGAGTTATTCTTACAAACACAAAATGGCAACGATTAATGATGCTTTCAAATACATTGGGGGGGGGGGGGGAACGGCACCACTGCCCCAACAAAAAGAATAAGAAATGGAAGCAGATAATATGATTCAAAGAAAACTGTAGCACATTAATCCTACTGTTTGAAGGGAAAAGGAAGTGAATTCTGCTTGTCACATACATCAGCACCACAAATGGCAGGATGGTTTTCATAGAGAGAATCCAAAGCTGCTCAAATAAACAGCCTGAAGATAGGAATCTACTTCAATGAGATGCCTATCCATTTACCCCATCCTCCACGGAGTTCAAGGCACATACATAATTCTCTCACCTCTGTTTTATCCTCACGACAACCCTATAAGGTAGGGTTGGCTGAAAGAGAGCAATTATCCCAATCAGCCAGCAAGCTTCACAGTAGATCGGGAGGACTGAACCTAAGTTCCAGAACCCAGTCTGGTGACCTAACCAGTACACATACTGGGACCTCAAAACACACCAGGTTCAGAAGGGAACAGAGGTGTGTGGAATCAGTCCATGTACTTTGCAGGCAGTGAAGAGATTTTAGATTGGCCAAGCCAGGCAGAAATACTGGGGGCCTTTTGTTCTTGATGGTCCCCATCATCAGGGACCAAGGACTGAAAAATACACTTTTCATGCCTGAACTTGGCTAGCTGTAATCGACATTTCTAATACAGAATCCCTTTTAGATCCTTTGAAAAAGCTTCACCGTGTCTATTCATTCATACAAATTACACAGAGACAATTATCCTGACTGTTTGACATATGGGTCGAATACATGAATAGTCCCACAATATGAATTGAAATCCCACAGTACCTAATACAACTAATCCATGATAGAAGTCAAGTGCTGGAGCAAAGGAAATAAAGAAGGTGTCCGGTAAAAAGAGGCAAGTGGAAGCTCAATCGGAGGCAGGACAGAACCCCTTTGTGGGGCACTGGAGATTATCCCTGCCTGCCCTTGGAGGATAAAGATTAATAGCTCTGTGGAGATTGCAAAACTATGGAAAGAGGGGGAAGGGATCACAACTGGAATCATCAGAGAATGCTATGCGTGGTTGTAGCTGCAGGATGAAGAGGGGTGGCACAGCTTGGTGGCTACCTTGAAAAAGGAAGGAGCTTGACAAATTAGGCCTTGAATCCCTCAGTACTCTATTGATTCAAGAACCTCCAACTTCCCCTTCTCCATGGTGGGAAGGGCTGGATCATCTCAAGAAAGTATACATCTGATGAGGGTGAGGCCCTGTTTTGCAAACAGAACACAAATCACTAAAAGTATAACCACTGATTGAAGCAGCCACACATCCAGTGGCAGCACTGGTAGCTCAAGTTCTGCAGGGACATCCACAGTGGTGGCACTGGTAGCTCAAGTTCTGCAGGGAGACAAGAGTCTGTGTGGTACAGCAGTTGGTGCATTGGACTCAGGTTCAAATGTCCATTCTATCATCAAGCTTGCTGGGTACCCTGGATCCAGTCACACACATTCACTCTGTCTATTCTACCTCACAGAGTTACCGTGAAGATAAAGCAGGGAGCGATTGTATTCTCCTGAGCTCCTTGGAGAAAGGGAAAGACAAAAAGGTACTGGACGGAAATTGAAGGGCTCCCGTGGGTTTCTCCTGTCTCTGTACTCTGTTACTGACACAAGAAACTTGTTATGGAAGAAAAACATCTTGAATCAGTGGCAACAGTGTACTCATAGCATAAGGACATCTGCCTTCAACTTCAAGGTGATCCCAGAGCACTCATATCATGGCTACCACCATCTCAGATACCTGCTTTTCTGATTAGGTGACCCACAATAGTCGAGGCCAGCACGCACTACTGCACTTCTATTGACAGTTCTCCATAGGGTATGACATGATTATGCTCTAGTGCAGCAGTGGCGTAGGAGGTTAAGAGTGGCGTAAGGAGCAGCAGTGGCGTAGGAGGTTAAGAGCTTGTGTATCTAATCTGGAGAACTGGGTTTGATTCTCCGCTCTGCCGCCTGAGCTGTGGAGGCTTATCTGGGGAATTCAGATTAGCCTGTACACTCCCACACATGCCAGCTGGGTGACCTTGGGCTAGTCACAGCTTCTCAGAGCTCTCTCAGCCCCACCCACCTCACAGGGTGTTTGTTGTGAGGGGGGAAGGGCAAGGAGATTGTAAGCCCCTTTGAGTCTCCTACAGGAGAGAAAGGGGGGATATAAATCCAAACTCTTCTTCTTCTAGAGATGGCGCCATTCAAATACTGGCCAAAATCAGTTTTGAGTTCCAAACATTAAAGAGAGCTGTTTTAAATATCAAAAGGAAATTGGAACTTGCTTTGTTCTACATTCGCTCCATAATTTTATACATTAAGTGTTTTCTTCTGCATTTCTTTATGGTGTGTGGCCATCAAGTCATTGCTGACTTATGGCAACCTCAAAGAATTTCAAGGCAAGAGGCATTTGGCGGTGGTTTGCCATTTCCTGCCTCTGCGTAGGCTTAATGCTCTGAGAGAATTTTGACTGGTCCAAGGTCACCCAGCAGCTTCCTGTAGAAAAAGGGGGGAATCGAACCTGGTTCTCCAGATTAGAGTCCACTGCTCTCGATCACTACGTCACACTGGCGCTCTTTCTTAATGGACCCACTGTGAATTTCCGTGCATTTCAGCTTTAAGACTGTGTTCTATATGTTTTCTATGCATGTAGCAGTCTATACTTCCACTATGATAATACATAGCAGCAGGAATAGACCAGGTGTACTGCTCCACCAATGGAAAAACTGGTGAAAATAACATACAGACAGTTCTGCTCCACAACTCATGTTGGAATAGGTTACCTCCTTTCAGGGAGGAATGTGGAGATAATTGAAAAGTGAATAATTTCATTCAGACCTAAATGAGCAGTAAGTGCTATATCCTCTATGCATCTGTAAATGCCCATGTCTGCCCCCATGTCTCACCCCTCCCTGATTTCTCTCCCCACCTCCTAGCACCCCAGCAGTCAAACTATCCATGCACATACTGCTGACATACAGAGTGTGCAGTGGCGGGTCCCCCAGTGATGCTGGGCAGCCTGTATCTACAGGCTGCCTGACTGTGCCCCGTAGGAGAGGCTCTCGCCCCGAGCTGTATGATTTCAGCTTTTTGTTTCAGACTTTGCACAGTCGGAAGAGGAGGAATAGCTGCAGAGGAAACAAATCTTAATAAATCCAGCCGCTGGAATAAAGACGACATGAGTGAAGACTGCAATAAAAATTAAATGCATTTCCAGATAAAAAGACATAAAAATCATGTCGAAGACATCAATTTGGGAGAAAAAAGGGGGGGGGGAGCTTTCTTTCTTTTTTTGGAGGGGTATGAGGTGGGATTTCCAAGATTAATAATGTATTAAAGGCTATAAAGTGAAATAACAGCTAAAAAATTGATAACATGTTACAATTGGATTTAAAGAAATCAGGGAGTTGGGGAAATGAATTTAAGTGTCCGGTGGCTCTAGGCTTTGTTCTTGGGAAAGGTTGGTTGAACAGAAAGGCCCAGAGAGCAGACCTGCCTCAAGTAGCAGAGGGGCAGAGAGAGAAGGGCGTGTGTGTTGAAACTGGATATCTCAGTTGCCTCTTTTAGTATCTTTTCAGCCGAAGAAACTCACAACCTCCATAACTATCCCAGCTTGAGGAAGAAAGGAAAAACTGGAGGGTGGGGGTGGCGATGGGCATGGGGGGCATCCCATCAATCTTGCACTGACTTCCTTCCCATAGCCCTGTAGGACTTTGAAGGGCAAAGTCCTCACTCTTCCCAAGCAGAGCAAACTCCCCTGAGAAATTCCTCTGGTCTCAGCCCTCTTCAAAACCCCTCAGATGTTTTCACTGAGAAGAAACCTTCAAATTCAATTTGAATGTCACACAAGGTGGTGGCAAACAAAGCAATGTACAAAATCTAACAGAGGAAGTTTGCTCATCTTCTGTTTTTGGGGGGAGGGGAGAGGAATCTCAAAACTGACATTTCTACAGAGAAGAGCCCCCTCCAAATTTAGTCCTGGTGACACTTCTGGCTACCTTCCACCCCCACCCCCCTTTTTCCATTTCTCACTCTCACACATGCAGCTGCATGGGTCTTGTTTCAACGGATTGCTATCCCCAGCAGCTGCAACACATCTACTGTGACAATATTGAAAGGACCAATCAAATGGGCCTTTCTCAAATTGGAACCCATCTCAGGTGCCAACTAACTAGAAAAAAACAACAGGGTCAGCCACAAACCCATCCCACTAATATGGGGCCATAACAAAGGGAAGCAGTTCATACCAGCCTGCCTGCCCCTAATGAAATACTGCACAGAAAACCCAGACAGTTTCAGAAACAGGGAAAAAAAACTGCTTTAGGACCCTGTGGAGCAGAAGGCGTCTCAAGCCTTGGTTCACTTCCAAAGGAAGTTGTAGCTGTTAGTTACTTTTTTATGACACCCACATTAATGCTAAATGAGTTGATTATGATCAGTTTATCACAATGAATTAATGATAGGGGAAATGAATGCATCTCTCTGTTTATGGCAGCCGTACTTGAAAAATTGGATTTCCAGTCAATCTGAAAGAATCACTGATCACCCGCATCACCGCATCCTCCTGCCAGATACATTCAGAGGGACATTAAGAGGTACCCAGCGTAGAAACAACTGGCACAATTGATTGGAACAGTGTCCAGTGGAAGCCCAGTTGAAATGAATGGAAATGGTACAAGAGCCTTGTGCAGGAGAACTTCTTGGTGGGTTGTGCCAGTTCTGACTTTAATGCATATGGAACTCACTGCCACAAGATTTGGTGACAGTCACTAGCTTATATGGCTTTTTTTAAAAAAGGGCATAGACAAACTGGCTGTCGTGGGTTTTCCGGATTGTTGCCTGGTAGCTTTTGTTCCCAACGTTTCACCCACATCTACGGTTGGCATCATCAGAGGCATGTTTCAGTGAGATGTGTCTCTCTCTATAGCACAGCGTGGAGTGATTGTGTAGTGGGGTATGTGTTTGTCCACCTTACAGCGGGGTAAGGCACATTTGCATGTGGTTGGCTGGTGTTCGTTTGCCGTGGCATTTGAAATCACAAGCCTTCCATGACATACTGAATTAAATGGCAAAAGGAATCATGGTAGAGGGAGCAATGATTGACAAGGGATGAATCTGAACTAATGTTGAACACAGACTTACAAGCCTTGCCCTTCCCACTCTTATGTACCTCCCAATGGGAATTGCCAAGTGTTATGAACACAAGAGTATTTTTCTGAGCAGGAAATGTTCTATTGTAGCTGCCAAGTAATACAATAAAAGCAAGTATAAAATTATAGCTTTATTGATTGCTACATTTAAGATGGTAAAAGTATCTTCCATTTCAGATTCATAATTACCAATAACACTTCTTCAGATTGCACATGGGAACTTTTCCTCCCCAGTCCCATGATATCTCCATTACTTAGGCCACATTGTTTTTTCAAAAGTTTGTTCTGGCTCAATTAGTGCAGATGGTGTATTTACTCTTGTTCCCTGGTTTCATAGTTGAAAACATGAATTAGTTTCACTGATCCATGGATTAATGGCTATGGCCATGGAAGATAGGGTTCCACTGAATTAACATTAGGTTCCACAAAGTGCTGCCTAAAAGGCAGACTATCTTCTTGGGGAGGGGGAACCCTGAATTTTCAAAGGCTTTCACGGCTGGATTCAACTGGTTCTGGTTGTTTTCTGGACGGTGTGGCCGTGGTCTGGTGAATCTGTGTGGCCGTGGTCTGGTGACACTGTGTCATTGGGGTAGGTGGAAATCGGACACAGTGTGTAACAGACTTCCCTCTGTGATATGCCTCTGAAGATGCCAGTCACAGATGCAGGCGAAATGTTAGGAACAAGATCCACCAGACCATGGCCACACAGCCTGGAAAACCCACCAGAACCACCCTGAATTTTGGTTGCAAAATAGTTGTGTTGTGTTTACATTCCTTGGCAACTTTGCCCATTGTGCTGAGACTCAGATAAAAGCATTTCCTCTGACCCAGCACTTCTGCAGAACAATCCCAGAATGCTTTGGGAACACCTGATCCTTTTTTAATCTGGAGATGCTGTGGGGCTGAGCCTGCAAGGCCTTCTGCATACAAAGCAGGGTCTCTACCACTGAGCCACAGTCCCTCCCCAAACGTATGTTTAATGGTGCAAAAAAGCTGATTGCACATGCATGATCTCATTTCCTGTGGGCTTGTCTTACCCCACCACTGCCTCCCCATCTGCTCTTTGCTTAAGAACACAAACCGTTAACATTTGACTGCTAGTGAGGCATTCCCCCTTATGACTGCTTGATTAATGGCAGAGGCAAAGGAACTGTCTGGATTTGGAACAATGCACACTTCTCTCATTGCTCCATGGAAACTGTTTTCCCCACCCACACCCCCGCAGCTTCATACGAACATAACAGCAGGACTGTGCTCCACCTAATCAGCATGTAGGTTTGTGCAGTGGCCGATGCCCCTGGAAGGCCTTACAAGCAGGGCATGGAGCCTAAAGCAAGCCCATGCTGCTTTCCCCCAGCAACGGTATCCAGAGGGTTACTGCCTCTGCCCATGGAGGTTTCATTTAATCATTGCAGCTAAAAGCCAACAATGAAATTATTGTCAAAGGCTTTCACAACCGGATTCAACTGGTTCTGGTGGGTTTTCCGAGCTGTGTGGCCGTGGTCTGGTGGATCTTGTTCCTAATGTTTCACCTGCATCTGTGGCTGGCATCTTCAGAGATGTATCATAGAGGAAAGTCTGTTACACAAAGACTTCCCTCTGTGATACACCTCTGAAGATGCCAGCCACAGATGCAGGCGAAACGTTAGGAACAAGATCCACCAGACCATGGCCACACAGCTCGGAAAAATGACCAGAACCAAACAAAATTATTGTCCACATATTTGTCTAAGCCCTAAGTCATCTATGATGATGGCCAAAAATGCTTCTGCTTGCAGTGAATTAATTACTCTACATATAAAGAAAAAACTCCTTTTGTTTGTTCTGAAGCTAATGCCCGAAAGCTTCATAAGGGTACTCAAGGGTACTTTTAGCGCGACAGGGCAGGAACAAAAGTTACCTCATTCATTTCCTCTTCTCTGTGCATAATTTCATTGACCAGTCTATAACTGTATTTTCTCTAAAGACACAGATCCCTTAGCCTTGACTCATGTGTAAGAGTGCAATAAGTCTGAACTCCAACATCATTTGTGTTGATGTTTACATCACCATTTTCTGTGAACTGAGCATCCATCTCTGACATGAAGCACTTTAGCTATGCCATAGGCCAGCTTGCAGGAGATAACCTGTAGATAGGATCTTTTTGAGAGCCAGTTTGGTGCAGTTGTTAAGAGCAGCAGACTCCAAAAGGAGAACCGGGTTCAGTCTCCCTGTCCCTCCACGTGAAGCCAGCTGGGTGACCTAGGAGGACCAACCACAGTTCTCTCAGAACTCTCTCAACCTATGCGGAGGCATACAATAGCAAACCTCCACTGGACGTCTCTTGCCTTGAAAACCTGTAGGGTCACCGTAAGTCAACTTTGACTTGATGGCAAAACCACACACTCTCTTGGCCTAACCCATCCAATTGGTTGCTACTGTGAGGCTAAAATGGAGGAAGGGAAAAGACCCTTTGGGTCCCAACTGGACACAGAAAAAAACAGGCTAGAAGAAGAAGAAGAAGAAGAAGAAGAAGAAGAAGAAGAAGAAGAAGAAGAAGAAGAAGAAGAAGAAGAAGAAGAAGAAGAAGAAGAAGAAGAAGAAGAAGAAGAAGAAAAAGAAGAAGAAGAAGAAGAAGAAGAAGAAGAAGAAGAAGAAGAAGAAGAAGAAGAAGAAGAAGAGTTTGGATTTATATCCCCCTTTCTCTCCTGTAGGAGACTCAAAGGGGCTTTCAATCTCCTTGCCCTTCCCCCCTCACAACAAACACCCTGTGAGGTGGGTGGGGCTGAAAGAGCTCTGAAAAACTGTGAGTAGCCCAAGGTCACCCAGCTGGCATGTGTGGGAGTGCACAGGCTAATCTGAATTCCCCAGATAAGCCTCCACAACTCAAGCGGCAGAGCTGGGAATCAAACCTGGTTCCTCCAGATTAGATACACGAGCTCTTAACCTCCTACACCACTGCTGCAGGGTATAACTATAGCTAAATAATAAATCCATCGTCTGTTTCTGCCCAAAATTGAATGAACAGCCTTTCTTACAGGAGGGAACCATGATGCTTTCCACAGAATTCCTAAGGTGCTTCAGTAAGGCTCAAATTGTTTTGCAGGAGGATGTGCCTTAAACTATCACATTCCTCTTTTGTCACCTGCCAGTTTGCAACCGGCCTCCTTTGGCAACCAGACAGCTGTAAATCTGCTCCCATTCCCCCACCTCCTGTCCCTTTGCAGTCATTTCCACACGAACAGACAGAAGCAAAGCAGTGTCCACCCAGGCCTTCATATAATTAAAAAATCAATGGCTATTTGCTTGTGCAAAACCTCCTGGCAAGAGCGCTGCTTACCATAATTTAATATTTCAATCAGTCCCCCCCAGTTGTTGGTTTCTGTTTCACCGACAACGCTTGCAAAGAGGCCCAGCTCCTCCTGATGCGATGGAAATGCTTGCGCTCCCTGAAGAGGATTTAATTATTCTCACAGTCGGTTCCACATCCTCAAGCTCACAACAGGAGCCTGAGCCAGCTGTCCTTCAGGGCTGCTTCTCAGAGGGACCAGCTTCAATAGACACCCAGAGGGCCACCTCGGAGAGAAGGGATGGGTCCATCAGCTTTGGAGTAGAGTTTGCTCCACGTGCTCTGCCTTTCCCCAGTGATCCCTAGAGAAGCATTAGCTTTCTTGATCTCAGTTTTAGATCGCAATTCTAACCATAAATTCCTTGCAAGTCATCCTTAAAGAAGGCAGCAGACAGCATGAGTCATGCCAGTTGACAGGGAGCCTGCATGTGAACTCTGGCAGGTCCTAATAAAGTTGGAAATGTGGGGCGGGGGAGCGGGATAACCCATTCTCATCAGATCTCTGAACCTAAACAGGGTCCGCCCTTGGATGGTTGACCACCAAGGAAGACTCTGCAGAGGAAAGCAATAGCAACCACCTCCGCTTCTCGCTTGCCTTGAAAGCCTCTTGCTGGAGTTGCCATAAGACAGTTGCAACTTAATGGCACTCACAAATGCAATAATAATAAGAAGAGTTTGGATTTATATCCCACCTTTTTCTCCTGTAAGGAGACTGAAGGTGGCTTACAAACTCCTTTCCCTTCCTCTCCCCACAACAGATGCCTTGTGAGGTAGGTGGGGTTGAGAGAGTTCCGAAGAACTGTGACCAGCCCAAGGTCACCCAGCAGGAACATAGGAGTGAGGAAACGCATCTGGTTCACCTGATAAGCCTCTGCCACTCAGGTGGAGGAGTGGGGAATCAAACCCGATTCTCCAGATCAGAATCCACTTGCTCTCACCCACTACACCACACTGGCTCAGAGGTCAGGAAAGACCTTTTTTCTGACTGGGGTGTTGGAGAACACCTGCTACTCAAAACAGACTGTACTGAGCAAGATCTGGATTGGTGAAAGCTTCATCCCCCAATTTAGTATGTTTCTATCCTGCTCAGCCTCTAATGAACGTGGCTACCCCCCATTTCAAGCTCACAACTGTCCTGAAAAGTAGGCTAAGCTGAGAGAGTGTGACCAGCCCCAAGGTCACTCAACATACTTCAGGGCACAGTGGGGATCCGAACCCTTGTCTGTCAGATCCTAATTCAGCACTCTTAATACTACAACTATCCTGGCTCGTAGGTCTATTTTTGTACATTTATGTAGATCTTTTCAGATGGACCAATATAACTAGTCTTTTCTCCATCACCATCACCACCACTTTGTCTTCTAATGAAGGTTATCCCCAAACTGTCAGGCTGTTGGAACGAGATGTGGGAATGCTGGACCCAGCTCTTCCTCCCATAGGAGAGGAGGACTCTGAGCTACTCTGCATATGCTGTTTACGTCCCAACACAGCCAGCTGCTTCTAATACTTGTACATTTCTAACAGGGTTGTGCATCTGTTGCCCCTGTGTCATGTAGCTTGTTCTTTTGGGCAACTTGCCATCCAGTGAAGATGGAGAGTGGGAAAGAAAGGGGGAGGCTGCTCTTGCAAAAGCTGGGGTCTCCTGAAGAGCCATGGATTCCTTCCAAGCCCAAACCTAATGTCAGAAGAAGAGGAGTCACATTTGAAAGCCCTGGAAACTCCCTTGCTTTGCACCAGTTCCTGGCACAGGAAAAAGTGCAGTCATATCTGCTGGGAAGCAGAGAGAGAGAGAGATTGCCCCCTTTAGACAGGCTTAGCCTGTTCACCTCATTAGTGCTACAGAGAATCAGATGCACGGAGCAAAGAGCTACGGTTTGAGGCACTTCAACACCAGCGTCTGCCTTCACATCCTGCTTGGCTGGAGGCTGTTCCCCTGATGCCATGCTGTCATTTTCTGTGCTCTGACCCATAAATGACAGCATGGCATCAGGGGAACAGCTTCCAGACAAGCAGGATGTGAAGGCAGACGCTGGTGTTGAAGTGCCTCAAATTGCAAGTGTGCGTGGGGTGGCGTTGGATGGGGCTTGCAGTCATCAAAGACCACCATCTGAAGAGTCACAGGCATCATTTCAAGAAGGTCAAGGTAAAGACCCAATGTCTTAAGGCACCTTTCAGGTCTCCAAGTCTCTGTGTGGCATCAAGAAAATACAGGATGTGAGAAGCAAGCAAATCCCCACACTCTGTAGCAGTTAGGCACTCTGGAATTTGTTAGAAAGACAGAGCAGGACTTCAGACCTGGTCTATATATGCAGCCTTCGGGCAGAGTAATGAGGTGGCAGAGGCGGAGATGGCAGAATGGACTATACTGCTTCAGACAGCAAGGAGGGAGAAATGGCACTTTTTAAACATTCCCCTCCACTAATAATTTCCCACCAATAGAAAACTTGCAGAGGAGCTGAAATTCTAGGGCAGAATAGTTCTCCCCGAAGTCTGGACCTTTTATTTGCAGGGAATCTTTAGAATGGGGGAAGCAATGAAAATGCATCCCCCCCCTCTACAGTATGAAGTGGCACTATCCATTCTATCACCCCCATATCAAGTCATTCCAAGGAATGGATTCAGACACAAGTCTTAAAGGATGGGCACAGATATATGGAAGAACAAAGCCAATAAAGCTGTTGCAAGCCCAGTAAGATGTGATCTCTGCAGTTGCAACCAGCCAGCAACTCTACTGCAGCATTCTGCTTAAACTGGAAGTCTTAGGTCCGTGGTGGCAAACCTATGGCACTCCAGATGTTCATGGACTATAATTCCCATCATGGACTATAATTCTCAGCATGGGGCTGATGGGAATTGTAGTCCATGAACATCTGGAGTGCCATAGGTTCACCACCACTGTCCTATGTCACCTTCAAAGGCAGCCCCACGCAGAGTACATTACAGTAGTCTATGGCAGACGTGATCAGTGAATGCATAACTATGCCCAAGTCCCACCATGTGGGCTGAGTAGCTGCTGATTTGAGAAACAGCATGGAAACCTTTCACATCACTGGGCAGATTCCATGCTCGTGTGACACAGTGCCCACCTTAGAACATCAGCCTAGATCCAGGGAGGCCTGGGGGCTCTCCACTTGCCAGTAATCTCATTGGATGGCTCTGGGCCATCTCTCACAGCTTGACCTGCCTCGCCTCACAAAGTTGGTATGAGAATGAACGGAGCATGGGACATCTATATGTCCCATAAACGGAGCATGGGACATCTATATGAGCAGCAGTGGCATAGGAGGTTAAGAGCTCGTGTATCTAATCTGGAGGAACCGGGTTTGATTCCCAGCTCTGCTGCCTGAGCTGTGGAGGCTTATCTGGGGAATTCAGATTAGCCTGTACACTCCCACACACGCCAGCTGGGTGACCTTGGGCTGGTCACAGCTTCTCGGAGCTCTCTCAGCCCCACCTACCTCACAGGGTGTTTGTTGTGAGGGGGGAAGGGCAAGGAGATTGTAAGCCCCTTTGAGTCTCCTGCAGGAGAGAAAGGGGGGATATAAATCCAAACTCCTCTTCTTCTTCATCTTCTATGTATGCCTCTCTGAACTCCTCAGAAGAAAAGTGAGATTAAAATGTGATAAACAGTCCAAGGATCGTTCTGTAGCCCATAGTGCTTTAGGTCACATTGGGGAGTTGGGAGGGGAATCATTGTGCAGAAATAGCCAGGTGAGGGCAAAAGAGGAACAAAATGGAACAGCCTAGAGAAGGAAAGGGCAATGAAGAGGATTGGAACAGCATGACTGTTGGGTGACTTGAGGTTTTTTTTTTTAAAGTAATTACCTTGGCTTTGTCAGATGGGATGATATCAAAGCCAATTTCAAAAGGAGTGGCTGTTCAGCGTGGCCTTGCTGAAAAGCTGAAAGGCGGTGGTGTGCAGAGTCTGAATGTCCCCAGAAATGGCAGAGTCCTTCATCTCCTAGAAAGAGTTCCAGTGCCTTCTCTCCCACCCCCCACCCTCCCCTGCCTTCACCCTCGCTGTCAGTGCCTCTTTTCCACGCAGCCCATCTTGCCAGACTAGAGCCAAAGACCCTTCTTGACTCACAACTAACAGGTGTGAGTTCTCGTCTCACTTTTATACGGAACACAACCAGAAGGCAGCTGGGGTTGTGTTTTTTTTTAAATGCACTCGGTTAAAGGAGTTCTTAAAATGAATTCTTGCTTAAAACATGCAAAGGGGGTTTCATTAGCTTGATTTTTTTTTTAATTGGAGAGGTAAAAAAAAAAGAAAAAGAAACCCTGAACAAGCGAGAGCCTTGGTGTGTCTGTGGCTATGTTAATGCTCAGCTGGGCTGCCAGCCAAGGCATTAAGTGAAATCGAATTCCTAAAACCAGCTTCAATCAGCAGATTTTTATGGTTAGAATTACTCTCCCCTCTAGAAAGCTTGCCAAGGTTAATTCTGTCCTGAGCATGCAGAATTAATGGGCTGGACAGAGACGGGAGGAATCACCCTCCTCTTCAAACCACATCCGTGGGTTTCTGTTAACATGAGCGAAAGAGGGGGAAAATCTACTGGGGGAGGGGGAAGCAGTGGTGTTTATGATGGGGGGGACTCTTCCAATGAGAAAGACCCCCCAACCCTTGCAGCTCTGGCCAGGCTATACCACTAGACTCTGCTCCTCTCACCCCTGTCTGGTTTAAGGAGTCTCTGCGAGTGGGGAATCAGAAAATGCTACCTGTCACATCTGTTGCCCCTGAGAGACAAAATCTGGCAGGTAGCATTTTCTGACATACCAGCTCCTCTTCTTTCCCCCAACCTCTCTGCTCCTTTCCTCCCAGTTTGACAACTTCTCTATCAGATCGGCTGTCCATTTACATCTTTGCCCCAGTGCTCTCCTGTCTGGATTCCTGGTACAACCTGAGCCTGCATATCCTCCAACATGCCGCAGAAGCAAACAGGGACATGTCTGTGCCTGAGCGGGCAGAGTTTAGTGGCCTGGTTCTGTTGGGTTTTGCGGGCTGTGTGGCCGTGGTCTGGTGGATCTTGTTCCTAATGTTTCGCCTGCATCTGCGGCTGGCATCTTCAGAGGTGTATCACAGAGGGAAGTCTGTTTAGTGGCCTGGTTTGGAACACCATGATGAGACAGAGTCTGATGGGATACCAGCTGAAAGGAGGAATTAAAACTACTTGCCAGTAGGCAACTCTTGGAACAAGAGAAATTCACACACGTGTACCTTAAATTGCATATATATCACCTGGAACAAACTGACCCCGTTTCACAACAGGGGAACACTGGGATACTACAATAAAAGGCCAAACCCAACATCAGTCAGTGAATGTGCAATATAGATTTCTTAAGTAGAAATAGCACTTTAGTAATAATAATAATAAACTGGGCATGTGCAATGTGATTTCCACTCAGAACTGAACTGGTCTCCCTACATGTAAGAGTTACGGAGCAATGGTGTATCTCCCACATAGATTAAAGCCGAGCATACTACTGGTTAGAAATTAAACACTGAAACCATCAGCTAACTTGTACCAGCAAAGGCACTTTCAATGCACTTTGAAACTAGATTTCACTGTGCGGAATAGCATAATCCACTTTCAAACAATTGTAAGAACATAAGAACATAAGAACAAGCCAGCTGGATCAGACCAGAGTCCATCTAGTCCAGCTCTCTGATATTCGCAGTGCCCCACCAGGTGCTATTGGGAGCTCACATGCAGGATGTGAAAGCAATGGCCTTCTGCGGCTGTTGCTCCCAAGCACCTGGTCTGTTAAGGCATTTGCAATCTCATATCAAAGAGGATCAAGATTGGTAGCCATAAATCGACTTCTCCTCCGTAAATCTGTCCAAGCCCTTTTTAAAGCTATCCAGGTTAGTGGCCATCACCACCTCCTGTGGCAGCATATTCCAAATACCAATCACACGTTGCCTGAAGAAGTGTTTCCTTTTATTAGTCCTAGTGAAGGTAGATTGAATGTGCATTATTCTGCGTGTGCGGAAAATCACAGACATTCTGCTTTTCTCTAACAGGAATCCACTTCCCACTTAACTTGAGGAAAAAAAACAGGAGAGATACCCCTTCATTGTAGGCTAGTTCTCCTTCAATTTTCCCCACACCCAGCCAGAGTTACAAAGCAGTTCTACATGGAGTTACATCTAAATCCATTGGAGCAAATGGTCTTAGATGAGTATAACTCTGTTGGGCACTGTATTGTTAATTAATCTGTATTAAGGGCTCACAAAGGTTTAGCTCAAGAAACAGTTTTCAAATCTAGAGCTGAGGCCAAAAAGAGGAACACCTCTGGTTATGCACAGAGCACCTCTGCCTCATCATTAAATGTCTGTGGCTTCCCCTTCCGCCTCCCCTCAGATGCATTATTTGGTGTCAGGTTGCCTCTGAATCTCAGACAAGGTAAGTGCTGAGCCCATAATCCTTTCCCTTCCAGGAAAAAAATGTTCATGTTTGGGATTCCACCTCCCACCCCGCTTCCTTCATCTCAGCCACTTCACAGTATAAAAATAAGGTTTTTAAAAGCAAACTCTCAGCACAGGAAAAAAGCAATTTCATTGTTTCAAAACATACCCATTTCAATGTTTAATCAACAAATTAAGATGGCAAGAGATAATCAGAGGTAGTTACTTGCTAGAGGCCAGGCTGAGAGTGCATGAATGGCCCAAGGTCATCCAGCAAGTTTCCAAGGCAGAGTGGGGATTCGTTCCCAGACTCTAGTCTAACTTCTTAACCACCACACTGCCCTTTACTAGCTCTCACTGACTTTACCTGACCTCCTCTATTTCCTGTCCCCGGTAACCTTTGCTGCAGCCCCTTATCTGGCTTCTCCAACCCGACAGCCAATAGGAAATGCATCTCATTTGCATTAAACATTGACGCTTTTGGGGAGGAAAGTTCAGAGGGGGGGAAAACAAATCAGCGAATTCATTCGAAACAATATATTTGATGTCAGTTCCTTTGCATGCCTCAGTAACTTATATAATTATGTGATCAACAGTTTTAGATGTTGTTTCTGGGTGTCACCATAATCTTGGTGGTATCAAATTATAGGCAGGGCTGCTCTCACTATCCTCACCTCATATAATTCTTAATCTAACCAAAACATTATAGGAAAACAGGATACATTATTTCCTAAAGTCACCAATTTTTTCTCCCTCTAGTTTGCATTTCTTTTAACAGCCCTGTCTACAGGAACATATGAATCTCATTTGTGATGCTTACAGTATGCTTCAGATATTACTCCTCATTCTTAAGAACAGTTTTCTGGGAGTAAGCACCAATGATAAAATAGAAGCTACCTGCTTATGTTCGCTTCCTGAGACACTAATGTAATGCAAATATATAAAATGGTACTGTAGTGCTAGAACTGGGACATTTGGAAGGCAGGATTTTCCTGGGGTAGTAAAATCAGAACTATGAAGGCTCAACTAAATTGGTCAGAGAGTAAGGACCTGTAAGGAACTGACACTGTTTCTGGGGTCCCTTCCGCACATGTTGAATAATGCACTTTCAATCCACTTTCACAATTGTTTGCAAGCGGATTTTCCTATTTCGCACAGTAAAATCCAGCTGCAAAGTGCATTGAAAGTGAATTGAGAGTGCATTATTCTGCATGGATCTCCCGCTCCATTGGATCTCCTCTGTGCTCTATCCTGACTCTATCCTACAGGCTGCTTTGGGGAAGTCCATGCTGAGCCCTAAGATGCAGGTCTGGATTTCTGCTGCAGCCCTGATAGTACTGATTCTCCTTTTGCTGAATATCTCTTAAAACAAACAAGTCACCAAGCCAGGGTTCAAGGAAAGAGACTACATAACATGTCTCAAAGCAGAGGTAAGCAACTACTGGCATTTGTGATGACAACCAGTCTATTTTACACAGCACCCAGGAGCAAATTTCGGCCTAAACAACAGTGCAGCAATGTGAGGTCAGTGCTGGAGATGTAAGCACGGCTTATGGCTATAAGGGAAATATGTGAACATTTTTTTTGGGGGGGGGGGTGGATCCTGAGGAGGACGGGGTCTGGGGAGGGGAAGGACAAAGGGGGCATAATGCCATGTGGAGTCCACCTTCCAAAGTGCCCCCTTTCTCCAGGTGATCTGATCTCCCTTGCCTTAAGATCAGTTGTAATCCTGGGAGATCTCCCACAATGACGTGGAGGCTGGAGACCCTGTCTTGATGACAAGTGTGTCTGGATTCACCAAAGAATAAGACAAGGCAGAGAGTGCCCTAGTTGGAAGAACAGAGCTCCCAAGAGCTAATCTTGCCCCATGGTCTGAAATATAAGGTAGTCCAGGTCCTCTCTAAATCCCCAATAAGGATACTTCTGCTGCGGGGCATGTTTTGATCAAAAGATCAAATTTACAGAACAGGGTGGGGAAAGAAAATCAAAGCATTACAGGAAGTTCTCAAGAACCACCCCCTCCCACATACACTCACAAAGTCACCGCAGCTTATTTAAAAATAATGCAATAATGCTGAGGTGTTTTCCCTTTAATGAGACCACCTTAGGGGAGGTAGAAAGGAAAAGGAAATCAGAAATTCAAGCTCAGGTTGGACAAGCTTTGAAATCTGTTCCCTGCTGAATTACGCCAGTGGAGAGAGAGAAATATATATTTAAATAAAATCTTTTTTTTCCCCCAAACCCTTCTGGATTTGGTTTAGTTTTTCTACACTCAATCCCCCAATTCCCCTAATAAGAAGCTAAATCAATCTTTAGAGAGAACAAATCACATACAAACCTCTGCTCTAAAAACTTTATATGTGTATATGTAGATAAATTATGATCCCAAGATCTACGTGTTCCGTTAGGCATTTTGTAAGGCTCTCAGAAGTGCAGAAGAAAAGGAAGTTGGTTGAGGAGTTTCCAGTACAGGAAATGGAAGCCCTTCTCACAAAGGAAGACAACCAGTCCCACATGAAGAAGAAGAAGAGGAGGAGGAGGAGGAGGAGGAGGAGGAGGAGGAGTTTGGATTTATATCCCCCCTTTCTCTCCTGTAAAGAGACTCAAAGGGGCTTACAATCTCCTTGCCCTTCCCCGCCTCCCCACAACAAACATCCTGTGAGGTGGGTGGGGCTGAGAGAGCTCCAAAAAGCTGTGACTAGCCCAAGGTCACCCAGCTGGTGTGTGTGGGAGTGCACAGGCTAATCTGAATTCCCCAGATAAGCCTCCACAACTCAAGCGGCAGAGCTGGGAATCAAACCCGGGTCCTCCAGATCAGAGTGCACCTGCTCTTAACCTCCTACGCCACTGCTGCTGAAACAAGTAAAGGCTGGAGACATGAAGCAGGGGAGGACATTTGTTCTCACCCTCCAATGAAAGCTCACTTTAACAGGGCTGGTTCACATGTGCCTGCTGATCACCCAAGCATCAGTGTGCATAATCCACACCTCTTGGTTGATATGAGTCAGCTCGGGACTGGGAGACCATGTGATGTAATGGCAAAGATCTTGGACAATCCCCACTTGCTGGCTGATCTTGAGCCATTCCTCCTTTCTCAGTCTAGTCTGCCTCTTGGGTTGTTGTGAGGCAACAGGGGGGAACCATGAACCTGACTCTGAGCTTCTTGGAGGAAGGGCAGGAAAAAAATGGGCTAGAAGACTATACCTAGACCAGGGGTAGGGAACCTGCGGCTCTCCAGATGTTCAGGAACTACAATTCCCATCAGCCTCTGTCAGCATGGCCAATTGGCCATGCTGGTAGGGGCTGATGGGAATTGTAGTTCCTGAACATCTGGAAAGCCGCAGGTTTCCTACCCCTGACCTAGACAGCACAATCATTTTTACCAAGTGATGCATGTAGATCTAACAGCACAACCTTTCCAGATCATGTCAAACAGTGGGTTTTGAAGGAGCTGGCTCTCTCACACGCAGTCAAGTGTGCAGCATTCAAAGAGTATGTGAAGCAGTACTTGAACCTACTCACACTGCATAGCCGGACTCACTGTTCGCACACTTGAAACTGACGGTAGCATTAGAAACCAAACTCCCCAATAAGACCTGAACCCAGAGCTTGAGAGAGAGAGACCTATTGGTCACCAGGCAGCAGTTGCCAATGAACAGAAAGACAGGGGAAAAGCCACAGACCCAAACACCTGATGAGGCAGGGGATGATGGGAACTGTAGTCCATAACATATGGGGGGGGCACGAGTTTGACACCTGAGGCAATTCTTGGTGGCAATGGATCTCACTGCAGATCTGCCTTCACCTTTGCCAGTCATTTGTACACACTGAACTGGTCAAATCTAAAAAGACTCACCATGTTTTCTTCTTTTACCCTTAACCTGGCAACTGGGTGTATTAAAAAACTTCCCCCACCAAAAGCCCACTGTATCTTAAGCAGTATTTTTATACTCTAAATGACCAAGTACACGGGAACTCTGAGGAGTTATTTCCCACCCTCTATTACCAAGTTTGAGAAGGTCTCTGCGCAAGTCCCAGTCTTGGTCTAGACTCTAGTCAACCCACTCCCACCCTGACCTGCTTAATGTTCTGTGCTCCTTTGTTGCCTAGAATGTTTCTCTAACATGTGTAGCATTATACTGAAATGCACAGCTGAGGAAATCCTGCATAAATGGGTCTGGTCGTTGTGGCCTTCTCCACATGGTATCAGCATTCAAGCATCCATCCACAACCGTCTCCCCCAACCTCTTACTCGACAGGCAATTTCTTCTCTGCTTCCTCTTTCTCCCCTGCTCTTGACAGCCAATTTCTCAGGCCTAACTCCCTTCTACCCAAAAGTAGGAGAAAAGACAGGAGAATTAACCTGATAGTAAAAAAAGAGGAAGGATTAGAGGGTGTTGTAACTACACTGGACTGAAATCTTTACTCGAATGGACTTCTTAATAAACAAAGTCACAGCAATTTCTAAACAACAGACATTGATTAGTGAAGAGTTGGATCTTTTTTTTTTAAAAAAAAAGAAGAATCCAAAACTTCTTTATAACAACAGTTCAATGAAGCAATCTATTTTGCAAAGATCCATCACCAACTCAGGAGGAGAGGAGGAGAAATTCCCTTAATGGTTAAACTAAACAGATGCTAGGCAAAGAGTGGCTGATTGAGGAGAAGTAGCTAATGGATGGAGAAAGGCATAAGAGGAAGAACAGCTAAGAGTGACAGGATCACGTGCCTTCTGTACAGCCTTCCTGAAGCGGTCAAAGCCTTTAGTACTTAAAAAGCCTGGCTCTGGCAGTCAGTGGGGAGGGACAATGAATGCAGTCTTGACCAAGAGCAGGTTTATCAACGATATGAGTGACTACAGGGGCGTTTTTCACTCTCTATCATCCGTGGCCCAAGCCTCACTGATTATTACTGATGGTCTTAGGACACTTCTGTGAATGTTAAAGCACTGCAAAAACCCAAGATGGATTCCCCCCACTCTTTTGAGGCATGTTTATAGACAGTGTTAGGAATTCTGGGTTGTATCAACACTTGTGGGGAACAGAGGCTGCACATGATCCATATTCATTAACACAAAATATGCAGGAGAGATCTTGTGTTTTGTGCATCATCAGACACTAAATAGATCAGCACTGCCCCCCAAGCACTGCTGCTGGGCAGCTGCTGTTGATTTCCAAAGGTTCCGGGTGTAAATTCCACAGGCTCGACTGCATTTGTTGACTCTTCGGAGAAACAAGAGGGCTAGGATGGGATATAAAGATTGCACGACATGTACAACAGCACTACAGCAAGGGCCGGGCTTGGTTAATGGCCCAGCTGACCAGTTGTTGGTTCAAAGCAGCCTGGGGAATTAATACGGACATTCATTCAGAAAAGGGTCATTTCACAGTAGGAATAGAGGAAGACCAGTCATGAGATGGATTGACTCAATAAAGAAAGCCACGGCCCTCAGTTTGCAAGACCTGAGCAAGGCTGTTAATGATAGGATGTTTTGGAGCTCATTAATTCAGTGTCACCCTAAGTCATAAGCAACTTGAACACACACACTGAGACTCAGGCTCTTCAGGATTTAGCTCGGTTCTGCAGCGCCTGTAAAGATTAAGATGTTCCGTCAGGCCTATGGTTGAATCAGCAACCGTTACATCATTGCTGGCTTCCCTACGCTTTCCTAAACCTCTCTAGGTTATTTTGAGAGTATTTAGTCTTTCTGACTGTTCTTACAGATGGGTTGGATTGGAAAGGCACTTTGGGGATTTCAGCAAGCTCAGCCCCATAAGGGTGAAAGCTTACTTTGAGAGAGAGTGTTCACAAAGAGACTCACAATCACCTGAAGCCTGGAGCTTGATTCCTACTCTTTATTTTTTCAGAGTTCCCTTGGAATCATGTTCCAGACATGACCCAGATATAGTTTCTTGCTATCCTCCTGATAATAATGTGCTGCTGTGCAAATGTAACAAAGCTCCTGGGAAGAGATGATTCTAGACCAGGGGTAGGGAACCTTTAACACTCAAAGAGCCATTTGGACCCGTTTTCCACGGGAAAAGAAAACACTTGGAGCCACAAATAATTTTTGACATTTAAAATAAAGATAACACTGTATATATTGGGTTTTTTTACCTTTTACTCTGCTCATTCTGAGAAGCGCATGGATGCGTCCGCCCTGCTGCCTGCAGGGAGGGCAAGGGTGAAGCCAGTGGCTCGGCCTCGCCGGCCGCCGGGAAAGCGCCCGCCCCGCTCCAATGGGGTGGGTGAGAGGGAAAGCGCAGCCCAGCCGGCCGTGGGCAGTTGGTGCGCCTGCCCTGCTGCCTGCAGGGCGGGCATGGATGGGGCTGGTGGCTCGGCTTGTGGAGCCGCAGTGCAAGGACAGAAGAGCCGCATGTGGCTCTCGAGCCGCAGGTTCCCTACCCCTGTTCTAGACACTAATAGTAGCAAGGGTAGGGTCCTGAAATTAACGCTCCCCCCCCCTCCAACTGGGTTGTATCAGGTTTTGCTGTTAGTCTTGCTCTTTGATCTTATTGGCTCCATTGTAAATGAGGCTGGAGATGATGAAATGCCGTGCTTTGAAACAAGCAAGGGTGGGTAGGCTGAATGGGGCACACATTTTGCCTGACACACAACAGGTTTTCTGACACCTGCAACTTAATGCAGCTGCTTTAAAATATGAGCAGCCAGTCTTCAAACAGGGGGACTTAATTTTGCAAGTGTAGTCTGTAGAAAACCTTAGGCCTCTAGCTCCCAGACATATGCTGCAAAAATGTATTGTCGAAGGCTAATGCCGAGGAATCATAGGTGCTGTGTGAATAGTTAAGGAGCAGAAGCCCGTTTTCTAACTTGATTCTCTCCAGACGTTTTAGCCTGCATCTGTGGCTGGCATCTTCCAGAAAGATCCTCTGAAGATGCCAGCCACAGATGCAGGCGAAACGTCAGGAGAGAATGCTGCTAGAACACGGCCATACAGCCTGGAAACCACACAGCACCCAATATGCTGCAAATTCTCTTGCTCTTGTTTCCATGATACTTACAGAGAGTATGGTACCTTCTGCTGGGAGAGGAAGAAATCTCAAATGTGGCTCATTATGTATATCTCCCTGCCCCCCACATTTTAACATGACGCCCTTCCAGAAACATACCCTGAGAAGTGGACTGATAACTCCTCTCTGGGTACCAGTTTCACTAAGACTTTCCCAGTCAGTGAAATAACTCAAACTGAAAACAACTGTCAAATATGTGCCCAATGTTATGACATTTCACTGATGCCACATCACCATGGTGTATAAGTATTTATTCCAGAGTTCATAATTAAAAATATTATATTTCACTGAAGTTTACCCAGGAAGTTTTCATGACAGAGGGTGGGATCTGAACCTAGGTCTCCCAGAAATTAGTCTGAGACTCTAACCGCTACACCAGGTTAGTTTTTGAAGTACAATTAATTCCTTACGAAAAAAATGTACCGCTACATTCAGCAATCTTATTCTGTCCCTTCCACTCTGACACTGTTCCTACTGGTCTGGGATGGACCAACGTATGCAGAATGCACAGGGATGTATATGCGCTCATGTGCATAGTTGCTGTGTGAAACAACTCATTCCTCAGTTTTTATGAACTTTTTAGGTCAGCCTGAACTAAACATACACTACGCAAGTGGTGCTCTGAATGCTCCATCTACTCACAGATCTTGATTTACTATTCCACTGATCTGCTTCGGCATGAAAGAGAAAAGATATATGCTGAGCAGCACCAAAGTCCACCACAAGTGGCAAAAATGGAGTGGGTTTTCCCCGTGTTGGCAAAAGTACACCTTGAGAATCCTGACCATCAGCAAGGTCAGAAAGAAGAGGGAACGTTTGAAAAGGACAAGAAAGCTGGCAGGCTTCTAGGAGGGAGCCTTCCAGTGCAAATTAGCAAATTATCTTAATTAAACAACAAAACACCCACCCAAATCACAGACCATCCCATTGATGAAAGTGTCATCAGCCTTTTCAAAGAGGCTCCCCAAATGGTGCCTTCTGAGAACGGGCTATCACGCAGCAGATGGCCATTCCTTCAGGACTCGGAGTCTAAAACCACAGACACATTCCAAAATCCATTTAAACACCAGATTACCCTCATTCCTGTCAGCTAAAGGAGCTGGGAGACATCAGCACTTCCAGCCTGTTCCATTAATCAAAATTCAGTGAGAAAAGCCAACATGCAGCTATAAAATCCCCCTGACTCCCCTGCCAGTGCCATGCACAAGCAAACAGGCCCGATCAATCTTGATTTCTCAAGGCCGTAACTCTGGGGCAGAGGGGGAGCCATGGGGCTTCAGTTCTCACAGAAACCGGAGAGATACCCTACACCTAAACAGACTCAGGTTGTCAACTGTTCTTCTCACTACTGGAAGCATCAAAGGGCTGGGACTCGCCAGCTTTTTGTACTACTGCTTCCATTCACACATCATGTGTCAGAGATCTTGAGTTCCCCTCGAGGGGCAACTGTGATAACTAGCTGCAATCAGCCCTGATTTTCAACATGGGATCCCCAACATGTGCAACTGCCTCACAGGACTGTGCTAGGTGCACTGGCCCCAACTCTGTTCCTCCTGCTAGATTACTGAGTACTTGCGAACAAAATAAAAACATTCAAATCCTGCTGAAATCAAAGAGAATCTAACACCCCTCCTGCACTTCATGGCTCACCTCTTTGGCCAGCAAAACACGGTGGTACAGTACTACCGAATCCTAATTCAGGGCTACATTTGGGGAGCGGGACTACATTTTGACACAGCTCCAAATGCTATCCATGTAAAAACGGCAAATTCGGAGAGCTGGAGACACCTACAGAGACAGAGGCAGAAAGGAGGGCTGAGTCCCAAGACTGATAATATAACTGCAGTTAGGAGGAACAGTTGAGAAGAATTGCCCAAGGAAAAAGCTCTCCGGATGTGCTTTCTGTACCAAAAGCCCATTTGCTGGCTCACCTCATTCATTCCCCTCTCCCCCCCAACTCAGTGCACAATGGCAACACCCAAAGCCGGCTTTCATCTATCAAACACTTAAACTTTTACGATGGTAATTCTTTTAATAAGAGTTCTTTAAATATTTACGACAATAAGGCATGCACGTTGCTTGGCGAGAAATGATAGCTTTAATCTTGGTGTGCTCAGCAATGCTCCCCACTTCCCAGGGCGCCCTTCCTTGGGAAACAAATGGAAAGGAAGGACCAATGAGCCGTTTGTTCACCAATGGGGGCCAACGTGCGCTGCCTTTGGGAGGCTGCAGGATCCGAACCAAGAACCTCAGAGCTGCAAGCTGGATCCCATTGAGGTATCTACTGGGACTCCAAAGGCCCCTTTAGAGACAGAAGAGAACAGGGTGCTCTGACAGCTGGCAAGCATAAGGTTTCTCTGCGTTGGCCAGACTAGAAAATACTGGGAGCCGAGGACTTCTGTTCTTCCCTGAACAAAAGAGCAGGCCCTTTAGCCTGCTAGATTTCACCCTCTTACTCAGTGACGCATACCCAAGGTGGCGCTTGACGGCCCCATAGAAAGAAGCAAGTGAGTGCCTAGAAACAGGATGCCACTGTTTGCTGGAACGCACCTGCTTCTTCCCCAAAGAACAGAGCCACTCCTGGCTTTATCCCCCATGAGGGCTTGGACAGATTTATGGAGGAGAAGTCGATCTATGGCTACCAATCTTGATTCTCCTTGAGCTGAGATTGCAAATGCCTTAGAAGACCAGGTGCTCAGGAGCAGCAGCAGCAGAAGGCCATTGCTTTCACATCCTGCCTATGAGCTCCCAAAGGCACCTGGTGGGCCACTGTGAGTAGTAGAGTGCTGGACTAGATGGACTCTAGTCTGATCCAGCTGGCTTGTTCTTATGTTCTTAAGAGATAGCCCAGGAGGCATTCCCTTTGTCACGAGCACCTGGGACCTTCTGCATGCCAAGCAGGGGCTCTACCACTCAGTCGCAGCCACTTTCAAATGAAAAATAGAACAGAGGACAGCAGGGGTGGGGGAGCACAAATGTACTACTAGCTCAATCCCCCCAAAGTATTATTATATTGCATTGTCTTGCAGATTTCACTGTCAGCTGTTTTGAATACAGTGCACCTCAATAATGCTCCAATAATGCTCCAATAAATAAACGATAGCAAGGTTGCCAACACTGGGAGAAAAGGAGCACACGATGGTACTGGTTTAGCCTTTCTTGCAATGTCACTTACAGGGAGTTCTCAATGACAGGGGCCGGCACGTGTGAAATTTTCAAATATTCCACACATGTTGTTCAAACCTTTGCCTCGTAAAAGGCTTTCAGATGGAGCTTGGCTATAAACATCTGCTTCAGGTCCTGCTTGTTCACTTACGGCGACCGAAAAAAAAGAAGAGAATGAGGGAGGGTATTTCCAAATGTGGGGTCTTCCTGGTCTTCCTTCCTCCATATCAACATGGACAAATCAAGTCTTGTGAAATCTTCACTGAGTTATAACTGGCAGCAAATTCCACGCATTGCGTAACTACCAGACAGGCACTTCCTAGTATGACAGAGAGTCTAGGTTTGGTATGCAAATGACACCGCCAGCATATTTCTTTATTAAAATGGGGATACTTTAATCTCAGTCTAATTTTATCTTTGGGGAAGCCGCATCCCTCGGCTGCCTTTCGCGAAAGCCTGCTGGATGCAAGGTGCCAATTGGTATTCAAGACACCGTGTCTTCCCTGTCAACATGTTTGTCTCCTGTATCTACCATCTCTTATTTATAATCTGGCTCCGATTAATGAATGACAGTAGTTCTCATCACAGGAAATTTGATTAATCAATTTAAGTGCTTAATCACCGCCGTCTCAATGAGAACAGGACAGACAGAGGTATCTCTCGCTTTGATGTACACGGATTGAAGAGGGATGAGGAGGAAGCAGTGGAAGAATGGAAAAGGATTAGAGCGACTCCCAGAAGGAAACGAAAAGAATGGGAAGTGATTGTACCAGCCAAGTCAGAAGCAAAGCTCATTCTTTGATGTGCTCCAGTGGAATAAACACAAGAATCGACTTACTGGATAAAAACAAAAGTCTATCCAGTGGGTGGGTGGTGTCCAAGAGTGCCCCCCACCCCAGATGCCTTTGAGATGTTCCTGTGGCTTATATGGACTGGGCAGATTGGGCCTCGAAAAGCTGCAGCGATGACAAAGCAGGTCAAAGAAGTTTCAAGGACCACAGTCAGCAGCACCTTGGACAGCTCCCTGTGAACAGCACAAGAAGCTGCATAGACTGGTTTTACTGGGAGCTGTCCCAGGTGATGAGAGCTTACCATTTAGCATCCAAAGGACCCTTTCTATACCCCGCACCAGGCCTGTTAACATAGTCAGCTCCAAGTCATAAGGGATGTCCACTGCCGTACATGAACTGGACACCTTTCACCTCCATGCACTCTCTGCACAAGGCTGGTCACAGCTACTGATCAGACAATGTAATGCATTTGTAATGTGCATGCTAAGTAATTCTGTAGGCAATACATTATGATGGTGTTAAAAGGCTGCAGCTGTTCATTTGCAGGTGGTATTGATAAGACCCATTTGCAGGTTGTATTGATAAGACTCTTTAAAAGTCACTAATGGGTCTGATTCCAAGGGCATGCCTTCACTCATCAGAACTCCCCTCATGCCACAGATCCAGGTGAAGTTGCAAGGCCTCACTGAAGGACACCACCCATTTAAGGTAAATTGGTTATTATGAGAACAAGGCTTTCTCCGTGGAGATATCCACACTGTGAAACTCTATCCCAAGGGAAGCCTATCAGTATCCCTTCTCTCTTCTCTCCAAAATGTTTTTTATTTCAGAAGATATTTTGAGTGAGTCAGCAACTTGGATGTTAATGAACACATCACAGCTGATTCTTATGATTTGGGGATTGTGTTCGTTGCTTTGGTTGTGTTCATCAGTTTAACACTTAGCTTGGTTTTGTTGGGACTCATAAACTGGGAAAATTCTTTCGTAGTTTGATATGCCTTGTGGGTCCTGTTACAATCACAGAGACAGGTGTACACTGCATAACTCTAACAAAATACTCAAGCAATGGCTTCTTGGAGCTGTGGTGAGCTGTGTTGGAAAACACAGCATTGAATGACGGTGCCCACTGTCCATCACAGCTGTTCTGCCCAACCATTCTGGGTGCTTCCCTTTCAATCTTGCCCTTTCAATCTGAGAAGAGAGTCTTTGTCAGAGCCAAAAGCTACCTTGCAGCAAAGATGACTGTTAATTGAACTTCCATCAGCCTGAAGCTTCTTAGCATCTATTCTTTCATACAAGAACAACAAACAAAAATCAAAAGCAGAAGAGCTGTGAACAATAGGAGGAGAGCAAAAGAACAGCCCAAGCTAGATTCTCTGCTGACCACAGGGAAGAAGGGGGGGGGAGCAAAACCCCACCTCTGATGTCTTTAAGAACTCACTCTAAATCCTGCCAGTATTGTGTGTGTGTGTGTGTGTGTGTGTGTGTGTGTGTGTGTGTGTGTGTGTGGTGTGTGTGTATGTGTGTAGAATTTATGGCAGAATTTTTCAAAATGTCTCCTTTCTAATCCTGTTGTCTGTGGCTGGGGTAGAGATAAATTCTAATTAAAAAGGGAAATAATCATTAAAAGATGTATCCACGCTGAACAGCATAATTAATCAACACTTTGTTAATACATATTCATATTTGTTGCCTCACTTTTTAGTCAGGAAATTGGATGTAGCATAAAGACGAACAGCGAGAGCCGTCAAGGCAGGAATTGGGCCACAGGGGCTGCTCTGCAGCTTTCTGTCTGAGATGCTTGGGGCGGGGAGGTTGCTGAATTTCTGCTGGGGGAGACTGGGGACTTAAGAACATAAGAAAGAGCTTGCTGGATCAGACCAGAGTCCATCTAGTCCAGCATTCTGCTACTCGCAGTGGCCCACCAGGTGCCTTTGGGAGCTCACATGCAGGATGTGAAAGCAATGGCCTGCTGCTGCTGCTCCTGAGCACCTGGTCTGCTCCTGAGCACCTGGACTTTTGGGGACAAGATTTCCTGGGAGTTGGAGGGAAGATTCCCAGGCAAGAGCATTCTCGGCACAAAGGCTAGAGAGTTTTCCTTACAAATCCCTCCCCTTCCTGGCTGAAATGTATACTTCATCAAGCTCAATAGTGTTACTTAGACTAGGAGTGACCCTCGAGGGTCTCAAGTTGGGGGTCTTTCATATCACCCCCTACATGATCATTTAATTGGAGATGCTGAGGATTGAACTTGGTCCTCCTACATGCATAGATGATGCTCTGCCACTGGGCCATGACCTCTCCCATGCTTCTTGGGTAGAGTAGCGCTTCTCATCTTCTCCTCTGAGTCCCTGTGCCTCCAAGAGAGAGTTTCAGTAAGAATTTTATTTTCACCTCCAGTGCTGTGCAAAGTGAAAAAAGCCCAAATTCCCACCAGGCATGCCCAAGCCACTAGGATTAGGAGCACTCAAACTAGCTCTTTGGCAGGTACGGATCAGTCCCAGGTTTATCAGAGGCTCTTCACCTGTGAGAGAGCCCAAACCAGAGTGACTGCTTTCCTTGGTCAAGATCCTGGTAATCAGAGGTCTGAAAATTAGGCTACTTTTTCCATGAGCATGCTTCCCATATCAAGGCACTGGTGCATAGAATCGCTTGCCTTGGCAGGGTCTATCAGAATTGTCCAGCCTACAGACTCATGGATACTGTGGATTGTTAGGGTGCTCCAGAGGAATTTAAGTGGAAACACGAGAAGTCGAACAGGAGAAAATGACTGGAACAAAGGTGAAGGACAGATTTATGGAGGAGAAGTCGATCTATGGCTACCAATCTTGATCCTCCTTGATCTGAGATTGCAAAGGCCTTAACAGACTAGGTGCTCAGGAGCAACAGCCGCAGAAGGCCATTGCTTTCACATCCTGCATGTGAGATCCCAAAGGCACCTGGTGGGCCACTGCGAGTAGCAGAGAGCTGGACTAGATGGACTCTGGTCTGATCCAGCTGGCTTGTTCTCATGTTCTTATGAAAGATCACATTTAAGCAGGGCTGTGACTCAGTGGTAGATACCTGTAAAAGCCCCATGTTCAATTCCAGGAATCTCCTGACAGGTAGTAGATGATGATAAAGAGCTCTACCTGAGACTCTGAATAGCCAGGGAAAGTCAGGTCCCTTCTGCACATGCAGAATAATGCACTTTCAATTCACTTTTCACAATGGTTTGCAAGTGGATTTTGCTATTCTGCACAGTAAAATCCAGCTGCAAAGTGCATTGAAATTAGACTGAAACTGCATTATCCTACATGTGTGCAAGGGGCCTCAGAGTAGACAATGATAACCTTGATGGACCCAATGGTCTGATGCAGTATAACGGCAGCTCCATGTATTCAGGTAAATTGGAAGGATCACATTATCCTGGAATGACTGGGGCATAAAATTTTATTTGGTGAACAGCCCATTTCTCTCCCTCCCTCCTCCCTCTCTCTGTGGGCTTCAGGCTGTGATGGAGATCTGAAATGACCCTTTTCTCAAGCTGCATATTCCCAATGAAGCATTAAAAGCAACGACCCCACCCAGTCTCCTAGGAGCCTGTGCAAAAACAGGCTGGAATCAGCCATGCCAAAAATATCAGACCTGAAGTACTTCACGGTAACCTGGCTGGAGTGGTGTTTGCTGCCCTGACAGGAGATATCAATCACTGCCAAGGCAAAAGGAATAATTAAGTCCAAGTGGAGGAAAGCAATTGTCCAAGCAATTGATGAGGAAACTCAGCGATAATTCTGACAATGTGTGTATCGCACTCTGGATGGTCCAGACTAAATAAGGGAGGAGATCAAAGGCTCAGGCAGCCAGAGATACACTTCTAGTGCAGAAGAAGAAGGGCAAGGGCAAAACCCAACCCATGGGTCCCTTTAGCCACCCTTATGTTTCCTCCATACTTCCAGAATCCAACAGAAAAAAGGACAGATTGAGTACAGAAGCCACCATTTGCAGAGCCCTGCCTCATTTTAACTGTCAAGGACACTGTTCCAATAAGGTCAGACAAGAAATTGATCAGAACAAAGGTGAAGTTGGATAACTCTTGCTATCAAAGAGCGGGAGGAAGACCCCTGTTAAACAAAACCCATACAAAACATCAAAGAATATCAGAAATTCACCTACGCCAGCAGTGGCGTAGGAGGTTAAGAGCTCATGGATCTAATCTGGAGGAACCGGGTTTGATTCCCCACTCTGCCGCCTGAGCTGTGGAAGCTTATCTGGGGAATTCAGATTAGCCTGTACACTCCCACACATGCCAGCTGGGTGACCTTGGGCTAGTCACAGCTTCTCGGAGCTCTCTCAGCCCCACCTACCTCACAGGGTGCTTGTTGTGAGGGGGGAAGGGCAAGGAGATTGTCAGCCCCTTTGAGTCTCCTGCAGGAGAGAAAGGGGGGATATAAATCCAAACTCTTCTTCTTCTTCTCTTCTATAGTTATCACTGACTTTTCGCATTTATTGATTTCTTCAATGGGCATTACACAGGAACTCCCATAAGCAGTCAGGTGTCAGTCAATTCTGTTGCAATGTCAAACACTAAGATCTAAAGTGAAAGGCAAAACTCATGTTTCCTAGGACGGGAAAAAAACAACAGAGGATAAACCCACACTCTTGCCCATGAGCTGTTGAAAATACTAAAAAATACAAGCAAAAACATTTGCTCAACATCTGGCAAACATTTGAAAATAAAATAGTATATCTGAAGAAGAAGAGTTGGTTTTTTATACCCTGCTTTTTCTCTACCGTCAAGGAGTTCAAGGAGAGCTGCTGTAGGGTTGAGTGGATAGGTTTGGAGATAGATGGAGTGAGGAGTTTTTAGCAGTGATACTTTATCAGATTCTGAAATAGCTTTAGGTTCAATGTCCAGAGCTTAGTGACCCATGCAAAGTCTGGTAGAAGAAACAACAGTGTGCTGGGGCCAATAGCAACAGACCGAGAGGTGTCCAGAGGTATTGAATACTGACTGCTGGGAGAGGGAGTAATGGGCCCTCTGGTGACACAAAGAGACCCTGACCACCCAAGACAAAGGAGAGCCTTGCCTTTCTGGGGAGAAGACAAGGGGTGGACATCAACAAGTGGTGTTGTTAATCTAATGGGTTGAGCACTTGACTTCAGCGGCTAAGTCAGGGAGTGCATGGAAGGGGGAAGGTAGCTGATTGAATTACAGCTATAAAACAATGCCAATGCAAGTAAGATAGTCTTTAGAGAAAAAGTTAGTCAAAGGAAAAAACTAAGATCAGTATTGAGCTGACAAGGATGCTTTAGAGTAAGCACATTAGCATGTTCTTTGTCCTGAAGAGGTAAATAGACCAGGACTGGAGGTAGAAACAGCTTCCAAAGGTGAAGGTATTGTTTTACCTTAATCCCTTCAGGAAAGGGGCAAGGCAGGTATTTTGCAAGGCGGATATGGGAAAGGACAAGTCCAGAAAAGATTTCTGCCCTTGCAGGTACACTAGCCAAAGCAGAGAAGGGGTGACCCAACTTGGCACTGCACTGCTAGGCACCCCAAGAGTTGGCAGGAAGGGTAAGAGCTGGAAAACAGGGTTCCCCCATCCCACCATGGGTCGGTGTGATAGCAGGGCAGGTGCCCTATTTGGCCTCAACCACCTTCTAAAAACACTCGACAGGTGCCAGGAGAGGTGTTGGTGAGTGCCATGGCACCCAGGGTACCATGCTGAGGATCCCTGGATTAAGATCTGGGAGATTCCAGTTTGAATTCCAATCTGCCATGCAAGCTTTCTGGATGGCCTTGAGTCCATCTCAGTCTTTCCTGCATCCCAGGGTTGTTTGCTGTGAGGATAAATACAGAGGGGAGAATGATGCTGCAAGGTGGTTTGAGTCCCCACTGGGAAGAAAATCAGGGTCTTCATAGATCCGTGGTGGTGAACCTTTGGCACTCCAGATGTTATGGACTACAATTCCCATCAGCCCCTGCCACCATGGCCAATTGGCCACAGATTTCACCATGGGTCTTCTCCTTTTCCACTTGCAGCCAAAGCAATCTGCTGCCACATCCAGTTTGTTTCTGCAAGTTTATATCTGACCCCCCTCCCCTCCGCTGCCTTTGCTGCCAATTTGATGAAAACCTTCTAGTAAAATCTTCATTAACTCCTGTCACACTTCAGCTTCAACATTATTTTTCCTTATATTAGGATTTCAAGCTTGGCTCTGATGTATTTTTTTATTGTCGGGCGAGGGGAAAAACACTTGTCTAATTTGCAACATCCTCATTATATTCCTTTTATAACGGCTGCAAAAGGAAAATAAATATGAAATAGCTCTCTGCTTCGCAGCAATATTTCCAGATGACTTTAATGCGTTGCATGATTTCTCATCTCCCCCCATCCTACTCCTGCAGCCCACAAGTCTCCTAACCTTGTGACGACAGGTAAGAAATCGTCATACCTGGGAGAAAAAATGTACCTCTTACCAAGTTGTGCGCTCTTTGGTTAACAGGAGATGGATTAGAGCTGCCGCTCAAACGCCCCAACCTTGCAGCTTTTACATTTCCTTCTTCAATAACTGGCAGGGGCGCAAAACCTATTGGAGAGTCTTATAAATGAACACCTTCAGAAACATCGTGTGGCGTAGCCTTCCCTGGACTGGACCATTTGAGAGAGTAGGGGGAGAAAGTATGTAAATACCTGTTAAAACCTTCCTGCCTATAGAAAGCATCTTTGGAAGAAGAGTTCTAGCCTAGCTTTTTCCTTATTATGCTGTGCTTAAAGATGAAGTGCCCTGCTCTGGGTGTCCCAGACCTGACCATGCTCAGTAGCTAAGCAGGGTCAGCCCTGGTTAGTACATGTATGGAGGACCACCAAGGAAGCCCAGATTTGCTTTGCAGAGGCAGGCAATGACAAACCACCCTTGAACTTTTTTTTGCCTTGAAAACCATGGGAATCAGCGTAAGTCAGCTGTCACTTGATGGCTGTTTCCTCCATCATTGGATAAGAAGTGTTTGCATGAAAGAGTTATTAATCATATGACTCCTGCACGCTCCACTCTCAGCAGTCTGAAATGTTACAGGGTCATATATCTGGCTTTGTTATCATGTAGGTGGACTCTTAAGGAGCTGTGTCCTCTCTTAGGCCCTTTCTGCACGGGCCATTTACGGCGCCCTGGGGACGGCAAAAACACCGTCCCCAGGGAGCCTTAGCTGGCGGCTACTGCGAAAAAAGCAGCAGCGCCGACCGCAGCTCCCCTCCCACTCGGCTGGCGTCAGGGCCCATCCATCCCAAGAGCCACCCCGGAAAACAGTGCATTTTGGAAAACAGCGCATTCCCGGCGGCGTGGTGCGAACGGCACCGCCAGGAACACGCTGTTTTTCCCGTCCCTCTCCCACTCACCTCGTCGCCTTCGTTGCCCTGCTGGCCTCCTAAGACCCTCCCTCGCTGTCCTCTGACCCCTGGAGGTCGGAGGGCAGCGTGGGCGGGTCTTAGGAGGCCAGCAGGGTGACAAAGGCGACGAGGTGAGTGGGAGAGGGATTGGGAAGAGGCGGCTCCAGGCGGAGCCGCCTCTCTTGCTCCGGCCTCACCGGGAGCCACTCGCACGCTCTCGTGCGAACGGCCCACACCCCTCCACCGGCAGAATTCCTGCCGGTGCAGGGGCGCCCTTTGGCCCATGCGGAAAGGGCCCTACGTTTTATCAAAACATTTCAGGCTAATTAGCAGTTGTTTACCTTGGTCCAAAGTAAAATAAGTAAAAAGTAAAGTAAAATAAAGAACACATATTATTTTTATTAGCATCAACCATAACATTGCAAAACAGTGTGCAGACTTCTGAGTTCTCCAGAACTCTTCAACTGGCTGAATGTTAAAAAAATAGACATCTCAAGGCATGATTGTAAGATCTTGTCTTCTCAACATCTCCATCAAGTGCTGAGCAGACATGCAAGTTTAAAATGATGCTAGTATCAGGTTGAATCACTAACATTTTGGGAAAATAATTTTTTTAAATGGATTCCTCCCACTGGAAATCCAACTCACATTGTTCTCTTCACTATGCAGTCTATATGCAAGTTTCTTCCCGTTAATGTTGCCTTTTAAAATTAGACCTATATTTCACAGTTCACACTGTGATGTACAAATTCGGTATTCTAATTTTTAAAAACTGAAATTCGGCTTTTAGATTCACATTCCAGTATTGAAAGAATGAAGGAATAGGATTAGTCAATTTGGTAGTAAGCAGAGGCGTAGCAAGGGGGAAGAGCGCCCGGTACACCGGTGCGTCCTCCGCCCCGTCCCACCCCGGAACGCCCCTGCCACACCCTTGCCGTGCCCCCACATTGCCCACAACCAGAAGCAAAACAGAGAGCAAGTTCAGTCTGGCTTGGTCTCCCAGGATGCTGACAAACTTCCCTGGGAACACTGTAGTCCCAGTCCATGCAGAGGGCATTCTTACCTGTTTTACGGGGCTGCTTTGTCACCAGGGAATCATTTTGGATGGCATTCCCGTGGCAAGCAGTTAAATGGGTGTCAATGATCAGGATACTTCTTTTTTAATTATATGTTCAAACTGCCCAGGACCGGGATGACTGCTCTGTAAATCCAGCTGCAATAGCTGCATGAATGGCCATTTATATGGGATGTAGTGGTTAGAGTTTTGGACTAGAATCTGGAAGACCTAGATTCTAAATCCCTCTCTGCTATGGAAGCATGCTGCCTTGGGTCAGTCCCTCTCAGCCTAACCTATCTCACAGGATTATTAGAGTGAAGTTAACATGGGGGAGGAGAGAATAATGTAAACGGTTTTTGGTCTCCATTGAGGAGAAAAGATGGATATAAATATCTAGATTTTTTTTTAAATGAAAAGGAGGAAGATCTTGCCTGCCTTGAAGGTGAGCAGTGAGGGTGATAAAAAGGGGAATCGGGAGCCTCAACCCCCTCACGGGGTGGGGAGGGGTGGAAATCCCTGCTTTTGTGAAATGTTCATGACTCACATGGAGGCAATTTTGGCCATGATCCATCACTCCCTGACCAAAAAAAAATTAAAAAGGAATGTATCCAACTTGGCTGCAAGCAAATTCTTTTGATGGCCCCTGGTTTCATTCTATTCCTCGATTATCTTTAAAGATAGGAAGTCATTACGCTTTGGAGAATTAATAATTATCTCTACTCAAAGCCTTCTCTGGGTGTGATCAATTTAAACTCCTCAGTGTGAGAAGCTATTATAGACAAAAGCAGGATGAACTGGTGGGGGGAGACGCCCCCTCCAGTATACACAGACTATTTCTCCCATCCAACATCACACTTCCATGTGTTACATTCACATTTCCAATTATTTGTGTTCTTCCTTGCGCGAGGCAATTTAGGATTTTGAAACAACCCCCCTACTCTGTGTTTAAGGATGACAGTTGCAGAATCGTATCTCTGTTAAGCCTTGGGGGGTCTGGGGGGGGGAAGGCTTTACAAAACGGTATGTGTGGATGAGAGGAGTTGATCCACCTGGCATACTTTTTAAAAAGTAATTTTTTCTCCCAGTGGGGCCTCAAGGTCATATGTAACCCACCCTGAGAGAAAAGAAGAAGAGAAGAAGAGTTTGGATTTAAGGAGGAGACTCAAAGGGGCTTACAATCTCCTAGCCCTTCCCCCCTCACAACAAACACCCTGTGAGGTAGGTGGGGCTGAGAGAGCTCCGAGAAGCTGTGACTAGCCCAAGGTCACCCAGCTGGCATGTGTGGGAGTGTACAGGCTAATCTGAATTCCCCAGATAAGCCTCCACAGCTCAAATGGCAGAGCTGGGAATCAAACCCTGTTCCTCCAGATTAGATACACGAGCTCTTCACCTCCTACGCCACTGCTGCTCCTGAATGTGGTCAGGTTCAGGTGGAAAAACATGGAGGTTGGATTAGGATCAAAACTCCTGTCCCCCGGGATTGCCAGCTCCATGTTGGGAAATACTGGAGACAAAGGTATATCTAGGGAAAATGTAGCCCGGTGAAAAATCTTAGTCCCCCGACCCTCATATGGGCGGCCACCCTCCCCCACCACAACCAAACAAAGTTTCTTTGCACCAGGTCATCTCAAAGTCACCATCACATCCAGGGGGAAGAGGGAGGGGTGTGGGGGGCAATTTTCCGCCCCCACGTGACTAAATGGCTGCAGCCTGGGGACAATTGACCCCATATGTCCCCCTGTGCGGAACACCCCTGCTTGGAGATTTTGGAGATGGAGCCAGAAAAGGTAGGGTATTCAGCAGGATATAATGCCATAGAGTTCATTTTCCAAAGTGGCCATTTTTTCCCAGGGAAACTGATTGCTGTTGCCTGGAGATCAATCATAATGGCAGGAGATCTCCAACTACTGCCTGGAAGTAGGCAACCCTATGTCCACTTGTCCTTGCTGACTTAGGGCTTGAGTTAAAGATGACCCTGGTGAACGCACTCAACTTCCGGGTCGTGGCTTTTAAACCAAGCCTCAGCCTGTGCAAAACAGCCTTACACATAGCAAAGTCAAAGTCAACCAGTGTCACATAAACAGACCGAAGTCCTTCTCCCCACTCTGATCAACAGAGAATCTGGAGGACCCAGGACAAATCCTCTGCTGCCCTTCAGTGTGGAGAGGTCTGGAGACACCTCCCTGCATGGAATACTATTTACACAGGTTAAAGCCAATTATTATGTAGGCTAGTATTAAATCTGCCTGTTCCTACTTAAAATAATAATAAAAAACTCACCTGGCCTTTCACTATAGCATACTGGCCCTCTGGAGCCCCAGTAGTAAGCTTGTCTTTTACGAATGGCTTTTTGGACAGGCAGCCACGAAAATACCAAGTTTACATTGCCCACAATCAGTTAATAAATATTTCATGCCCCCCCCCCCACAAAAATGGGGGGGTGCCTCCATCTGTCCTGATTAGTCCGGCCAAATTTACCAAAGTTCACAAGGAGCCCACCGTGCTCAGCTTTCTTGACATTCAATAAGCAGCGAAAAAGGTCGACATTTTACTTGTATTAATTTTTTATCAAAGGCTGAAAAGCTCATTTTCATGGGAGATAATAAATGCCGCTGGAGAGCTGCTCCCACAAGATATACGGCACCGGTCGATTGGGGCTGCATGAAAAATGGCAGGACTTCAGAGCCCTTTCTCTTGTCTTTTGGGCCAACCTTATCTCCAAAATCCCATAAATTATTGCTTTGTTTCTTCAGGAGTTGTCTGGGACAACGTAATCGTTTGTGACATGGTGACTGCTGAGCAAGGGAAAAGCAACGCATGGAAAGTCAGCAGAGTTCTTGAGTTGCTATCCCAGGCAGAGAGAAAAAAATTTTGGAGCGGGGGGGGGGGGGGCTGTCTTCTGTTGCCATCAGTGCCTGGCAGGATAGGAACCTGTGGATCCTGCTGGCAGGCATACAAATTAATCTAACATATGAGCTTGTGGGAGGGGGGAGGGAGGGGAGACAGGCATGACACATCCTCCAAGCAACCTCTTATGTTTTATAACGAAAAGACAATGCTAACTAATAGTATCAATCCAATCAATACAGTTATTTAAGCAGTAATAGGATCGCAGCTAGAATGCTGCGTTGGCACTTTCCGCACAAAAAACAGTGGCTATTCCAGGGCTTTTGTGCTCAGGTGGTAAATCGATATTCCGAGATGGTGCCCAGTTCCTGCTGAAATGAACCTGCCTTTTCTGATTTCTCCATTTCTGTCCAGAGCTGCAGACAGGCCTTGGCTACTGCTTGCAAGCAATCAGAGGGTGCCAATCTTTCTGGAAATCCATTAGTGGAGAAAAGGGAAAGTCACAGCCCAGCCAGGCAACGCCAAGCTTAGGGACAAGCTACACATTACACAGTTACACAAGGACTGGCATCTTTTCCAGTGTGAGGCAAACTGAGGCTTTTTATGGTCTCTCTGTGTGTGTGTGTGTGTGTGTGTGTGTGTGTGTGTGTGTGTGTGTGTGTGTGTGTGTGTGTGTGTGTGTGTGTGTGTGTGTGACTTGGGAAGGAAATACAATGTCTCTTGCTTTGGAAACCTTACAGTGTTGCCACAAGTAAACTGTGACTTGAGGCAAAAAAAGAATCCTTCACTCCCAACTGCAGCCTCCAACAGCAGCTTTTTATTTTTAAACAATTCCATGGAACATATCATTTCCCAAAGTCTTACATGAATGAAAGAGGACATGAATGAAACAGGATGAATGAAAGAGCACATGAATGAAAGAGGATGAAAGAGGACAGGTCCATCTATCACAATTAGATATTCAAAGCGTGAAACCAGTGATACTTCGTGGGACCATACACACACCCTGCCCCCGAGGGTGATCGACAAATCTCAGGAAGCATTCAGAAACTGGGGAGGGCAAATAGAATATTGGGCAGCCTCTTATTCCAGCGTGGCGTAGTGGTTAAGGGCAGGTGGATTCTAATCTGGAGAACCAGGTTTGATTCCCGACTTCTCCACCTGAGTGAAGTTTATTTGGTGAACCAGATGTGTTTCCGCACTCCCACACACGCCAGCTGGGTGACCTTGGGCTAGTCACAGTTCTCCTGAACACTCTCAGCTCCACCTGCCTCATAAGGTGTCTATTGTGGGAAGAGGAAGGGAAAAGGAGCTTGCAAGCCACCTTGAGTCGCCTTACAGGAGAGAAAGGTGAGGTATAAATCCAAACTCTTCTTATTCTTATTCTTATTCCCATTCACAGTTGCTTTTGAAAGCTATCAGAGGTGGGTTGTTTTATACTGTTCACTCCACCCTGAAGATTAAATCCCAGATTTCTCCCCACACCAGAGGTGTAGTTCCAAGGGGGCGGGGGTGGTGATGCGTGCAACGCACTGAGTGTGCGCCCCTCTGTGGGTGTGGCGAGGGCATTCTGGGGGCATGGCAGGGGCGTTCCAGTGGAGGTGGGGCAGGGGGCGATTCACCAGGGGCAGGGGATGGGGGCGGGGGGGAGGGTGCACCCCAGTGGTTAGCGAGGCAGAAACTTTCCCCCCCTTGCTACACCTCTGCCCCACACCTTTAAATAAATGGCACACAGCAGCTAGGGATCAAACCTAACAATTAACAGACGGCCAACAGGCACAAAGGTCTTCTGCAACGTATGTCTGCGATATGTGTATCATATGCATATATGATGAACAGTGCAATCCTTCCTTCATCAATTGAAATAAATGCCCTTAGGAGGATGCAGTTCTATTTAGGACTACACTGGAAGATGCCCATACAAATAAAATTGCCTTGGCTGGAATACTATTCTCATATTCTATTTTTTTTCACTTGTGGCTTGATGTGGATCCTTCAATGATTATCTTGTGTAATGGACAGTGGGGGTGTTAAGAGGGTTAAAGGTTAAGTACCAGAACACTGAACAGTCTAGGACCAGTATAACTTTGCTATAAAATGAGACTTAGTCCTTCAACTGCAGAAAACTGTGCATATTTTGGAAGAAGGGGGGGGAGAGGAAGAGGGCCTACTGTGTATTGGGGGGGGGGATAAGGAAGGTGTAAACATACACCGGTGCTTTCTGCACACTGAAACGTGCACAGCATGCCCAGGTGGTTCTTGCCAATGGAACCCAGACCAATGTCAGAAGTGGTCTCAGCATGTTGACACAAATGCGTTGCTTGGCCTTTTCCAATGGCAGTGAATGGCAACCATCCACCTAAGTGGAAGAAATGCAAAAATGTGTCCTTGGAAACACCAGTCAGCTGAGGGATGTTTCAGGTCAGCAGCGGAAGGGATCCCATCAGTACCCTATGCATTTCCTGATGCATTTGGCAGTGCAGGATCAAAGTGCTGCGTGCTAAGATCAGAAGTAGCCATCAGCAGCTGGGCTGATAACAGCCTTCTCCATACTAGATGGTATTCCTAAGGTCACCCACATACATCTCACACACAGAGCCCAGCCTGCGCCCTTCCTAGTGACAACCTTCCTTTGTCAAGCCTGGGCTGATTACGATGGGCAGATCTCTTGCCTGGAAGTCCCCTGCCAAGCCAGGCAGTACAGTTTCTTTCCCCATTTCCTTCCACATTTGCATTCTGATTGCAAAGCCAGCATGGAGCGCACTTCAGTGTGCTTTCAATGATTGGTTAACTCCTTAGATACACCTGACATCTATCTGCAACAAGGGATGTGTGCTGGAGTGGCCAGCTTCCTTCCTAAAGGGGATGATGGAATTACCTTTCATATATTCATGAAAACAGGGGTTAGGGGACATAGACTAGGCTCTGCTCATTACTTGCCAAGGTGTGCATTGAACTTCAAAAGCCAGTTTTAGACAACACAAGCAGCTTCAGGGAGGGGGAGAATTTTTGTAAAAGAGTGGTGATGGGTAGTATGAAGAAGAAGAAAGAAGAGTAGTAGTAGTAGTAGTAGTTTGGATTTATAATCCTCCTTTCTCTCCTGTAAGGAGACTCAAAGGGGCTTACAATCTCCCTTTTCCTCCCCACCCCCTCAACAAATACCCTGTGAGGTGGGTGGGGCTGAGAGATCTACGAAAAGCTGTGACTAGCCCAAGGTCACCCAGCTGGCATGTGTTGGAGTGCACAGGCTAATCTAGTTCCCCAGATAAGCCTCCACAGCTCAAGTGGCAGAGCGGGGAATCAAACCCGGTTCCTCCAGATTAGAGTGCACCTGCTCTTAACCACTACGCCACTGCTGCTCCCTTGCCCCATGAACATTTTTGCAGAGGCAACTCTTTCCCCTGCTCCTCCCTGCATCCCTCATCCCACAGGTTCTCAGCTGCACATTAAATTAGCATCTGGAATACCTAAACCTTTGTTCTTCTGTGAGGCCTTAGAGAAAGACGATGCCACTAGAATAGCAAGCTGTTGTTGGATGAAGGCGGGAGGGTAACAGATGTTGCAGGCGGGAGGGTAACAGATGTGGTGGTGGTGGTGGTGGCAGCAGTTCAGAGAGGATATTTCAAGTGGCCAACTTTGGCCCACAATGGCAGGGAACTGCCCTCCTGCCTTTTGGATGGACAGAGCAGAGACTGACGTGTCAAGGTGGCTTAGGGATTCCACCTGACACACTGGCCCTTCCCCACCATTCACAGCCCAGATCTAACAGCACAAAGCATACCATCGCTTTTGCATGCAACAAGCATTAAGAGACCTCTGCAGCCAGCCAGCCACCCGACTGCACTGAGGGAGCTCCTTTTTTGCAAAGAGCTTTCTGCCAGCATCTCAGGTAAAGAGGCTGGAAGAGACACTCGAGAGCCTCATGACTGTCAAATGAAAATACTTTACAGAGATCGACCACTTGCCGAGTCTTCCTTTGGCAGTTCACTGTAGTAAATCAAAAAGGCAATCTCTCCTCAGTCCTTCAAGCTAACTTGGGTTTGTCTCAGATTCAGGTTGTTCAGATCCCAGAGAGAAAGATAAGCAGTGTGTTAACATAACAACAAAACCGTCATTAAAAACGAGTCCAGAGATAGCACAGGTTTCTGCACCCAGTCAATTCATCAATTGTTGCCTGTTATTTTTCAGGTTGCAAGAAGTTTACCGAGAATGCATGGTTGAGGAATCAACTGGCTGTTGCAAGTTTTCCAGGCTGCGTGGCTGTGGTCTGGTGGGTTTTAGCATCTAACGTTTCACCCGCTGTCAGCCACAGATGGGATGAACGGTGGGAGGTAAAACCACCTGGCCAAGACCACACAGTCTGGGAAACCCACAACAGCCAGTTACTGAGAATGCTTTCATTTAGTGGAGGACAGGAGAATAATGCAAACCATATTGAATCCCCAGTAGGCAGTAAGGCTACTACTTACTATCAATAAATAACAGCCAACAACAGACAGTCACCCCAAACATGCTCAAGAAAAGTCCTCTGAACAAAAAGGTAGCCAGGATCAACTTCTCAGTCCCACACTGCTAACTAGAAATTAGTTAGAAATTTGGCCAAGTCTCCCAGCAGCCCCTATTAAAGGAAGTAGGAAGTAGTAACAGGTGCCCGGTGTGACAAGGGTAGTTTCTGTTTCCCCGCCAACTTGGGATGGCACTGCTGCTGAAGAAACACAAAGGTCATGCTGCATAGGGTCCCTGCACTCTATTAGTCAGCATAGGGCAGTGGTGGCGAACCTTTGGCACTCCAGATGTTATGGACTACAATTCCCATCAGCCCCTTCCAGCATGGCCAATTGGCCATGTTGGAAGGGGCTGATGGAAGTCTCTGGAGAATGCTCCCCTGCTCGGATTACCACAAGGCTGGGGGACCTAGAGAGAATAAGTTGATGACCTATAGAGAACAAACAGATGCTATGGTCAGAAGCAACTGGCAAACCAGCCTCTCTGTATATCAAAATCTTCATGATGACTAACATTCCAAAAGATAAAATGGTCCTCTCCATGAGTGACTTAAAACAAAAGTCAAGAAACAAAAGGCAAAGCAAAAGGGAATTGGGGGGGGGGGGGATGTTTATTTATGATTTCATTTTTCCCTTAGAGGAGTTCAGAAAGATTTTGTTACGACGTGTTTACTGTTTAACTACTCAGACAGTTTGCCATTCTGAGCAGGTCCAGCAAGCGTAGTTTAGGAAGACAACAAGCAGCCAGTACTTCCCTGAACTGTGGAGCTTTCTTCCCAGGAAATTGAGATGTGGGCTGGGGAGATGGTGGGTAATTGTCTCTCTGATCCATGCCGCTGGAGAGGGGCTCAGAAGGAAAGCAAACCCTCAGTGCTGTTGCCAGGGCCATGTTGCTGCATGGGAGGCACTACAGTGGGACAGATCTGAGATGAAATGACGGCACGGCAAGAGTCCTGCTCTTCACCTCCTCCTGTGCTGCTGCCCCCTCCCCCTCAAATTATTATGTGGGAAAGCCATCTCTTGCTTGTTAACAGTCTCTGCGTCTCTGACTTCTGTGGCAACAACAGCCACAACAACTGACTGGGGCCCACGGTCACGCAAGGGAACAGACTGTGGAATAATCTTAAACAGCAATTCATGCACTGGTTCTGAATGCTGAACCTGATGTTCAGCCCGCGATCATGATGCACTAACGGTTATTTGTTTATGCTTGATGTCAACTGCAGAACCTCTTCTTCTAAGGGACCCACACATTTGCGGGCCTTCCATCTCTGAATTCCAGATGCAGTCACCAATTATAGATATATCCTCTCATGCCCTTGTTTGTTAGCTTCCTGAGACATCTGGCTGGCTGGTGGGCTAGACGGTTCTTAATCTGACAGCAAGGTAACTCCCCTGTTCTTAAAGGCACAGGGCCACCAGAGGCCTTCCTCTTGGGTCCCAGAAGGACAGAAATACCGAAGAGCGATTTTCACCCTGGAAACAAGCAGTAACTTTGAACTTTTTGCAGAGCGACAGAGCCAAAAATTTAATTCTGAGGATGCCGGCAGAGATGAGCACAATCCACTCCCCCTCCACACTTTAGGTTTGTGCTTAGCTTGCAAGTGGAGCCTGTGGGAATATTCTGCACACAGTCTACTGGAGAATATGTACACAGCCTGCTTAGTCCAAATATTGGCACTTCCTTGTGCCTATTTCCTCTTATCGTATAAAGTTTCCCACCAGTTGTACAAGTGCCAGAACCATAAAATACAAATCAATTCCGTGCTGAGCTCCCTGAAACAGGAAGGGGGAAACTACCAGCTGCACAAGCATGACAGAGCTGCAAGGCTGGTGGTGGGGAAAGAGTATTTTGGATTTATACCCTGCCTTTCTTTCCGGCAAGGAGTCTCAACTCCTTCCCTTCCTCTCCCCACAACAGACACCTTGTGAGGTAGGTGGGTTTGAAAGAGTTCTGAGAGAGCTGTGACTAGCCCAAGGTCACCCAAGAGGAATGTAGGAGTGGGGAGACAAATCTGTTTCACCAAATGTCTACTGTGGAGTGGGGAATCAAACCCAGTTCTCCAGATAACAGTCCGCTGCTCTTAACCACAACACTACCCTGGTTCCCAAGTTGCATACCAATAGTAACTCTACTAAATGAACCACTACCACTTTGTTATCTGTCAACCTATGTATCACACACATCTGGGCAGAACTAAAGTTAGAGAGAGTCAGCTCTCTCCTGGGTCTCTCTAAACAGTAATGAAAAAACCCCTCTCAAGATCCTGGTGACACCACAGCAACTTCTGGAGCAACCTCCTGTTTCCTAGTGGAAACAGATGGGCCAAGTGATTCTAGCTCAGTGGTTCTCAACCTTCCTAATGCCGCGACTCTTTAATACAGCTCCTCATGTTGTGGTGACCCCCAACCCTAACATTTGTCCATTTTACAGATGGAGAATACTGATGCAGAGAGTCTTAGGCGACCCCTGTGAAAGGGTCATTCGACCCCCAAAGGGGCGCGACCCACAGGTTGAGAACCGCTGTTCTAGCTGGTAATGCCCCCTCTGCTGGTCAGCAGGTGCTGTATCAGCGTAATCCTAAAGTTGGGAAGAAAGAGGAAACTTTGGTCGTTTCCCCACTTACCTCGACCACCCTTTGCTGTGCCCTACTCTTAGAGAGCGTCATTTCTGGCGCGCTCCCGGGCTTCCTCATGACACCGCTCTCTGTGCGGGGTCATCAAAAGGTGCTGTTTTGAGGAGCCAGAATGGCCTTGTGAGAGCGAGCAGCAGCGTCGGGGTGGCTGCGTTGTCACCGCCCCTGTAGTGGGGAGTGCCGCGGGACCCCGCGCTACTTGGAGAGAGTAGCGCGCAGCAGATGGTAAGTGGGGAAATTTTCAATTTACTTGGGGACAGAATCCTCCTTTTAGGCGTTGACAGTGCAATCCTGAACAGAGTTACATCATCCTATGCTCACAGACTTGAATAGACAGAGAAGGGTACAAGTCTGCTTAAAATGGCTTTTAGTGCTGGTGAAAAAGTAAAGAGAGAGAGGAGGAGAGGCTCGTATTGAGTTTAGTAGCATCTTAAACGCCAACAAAATGTCAGGGAGCGTGGTGGCGGTGCAGCACTCAGATGTTATGAACTTCTGAATTCCCATCAGCCTGCCAAGCATGGCCAATTGGCCATGCTGGCAGGGGCTGATAGCAATCCTGTATCTGGAGTGGAGTCGCTTCCTACTGATCTAGGAAATATAAGCCTTCAAGAGTCACATTTTCTGGCTACTATGGGTTTCTGGGCTGTGTGGCCCTGATCTGGTAGTTTTTGCACCTGATCTGGTAGTTTTTGCACTCACAGGGTGTTTGTTGTGAGGGGGGAAGGGAAAGGAGGTTGTAAGCCCCTTTGAGTCTCCTTACAGGAGAGAAAGGGGGATATAAATCCAAACTCCTCCTCCTCCTCCTCCTCCTCCTCCTCCTCCTCCTCCTCCTCCTCCTCCTCCTCCTCCTCCTCCTCCTCCTCCTCCTCCTCCTCTTCTTCTTCTTCTTCTTCTTCTTCTTCTTCTTCTTCTTCTTCTTCTTCTTCTTCTTCTTCTTCTTCTTCTTCTTCTTCTTCTTCTTCTTCTTCTTCTTCTTCTTCTTCTTCTTCTTCTTCTTCTTCTTCTTCTTCTTCTTCTTCTTCTTCTTCTAATGTTTTGCCTACATCTGTGGTTGGCATCTCACTGTGATGAGCCTCTGAAAATGCCAGCCATAGATACAGATTCGGGCTACCAGATTTGGGCCACACAGCTTGGAAAACCAACAACAGCCAGGTGATTCTGGCTCTGAAAGCCTTCGACAATACAAGTCAAATCTCCCACTGCCAGGCATCTGACGTGGCTGCCCCATCTGGAAGAAAGCTGGCAGTTTTGGCTCAGTTCTAATAAGTTATAGCCATAAAGATGAGGGATAGGGCCCTTTCAGGATCCTGCAGGGACTCTCAGCCATCACTGGGGTGCCCCTCTGCATTCTTTTCGTTTGGGATTTTGTTTTATTTTTAAGTCAGCAACATCAGTGGCCAGAGCAAGCGGTGGGCAGCTGGTGTGGCTTGGCGCCATAAAATGGCTACAGCTGCAAGTTGCCCGATCGAGTCCCTGGCCGTGTTACAGTACATTACAGGGAACGAGCAATTATATTTTATGCAGCCGAATAAAGCAAATAATGTGGAGATTCACCATTCCCCAGGCAGCTTCAGGCAGCCATTCAAGAAAACCGCATCCATTCTACAATAAAAGGACCAGATTTGTGCCACATCGGGAAGTCCTTTCTGTTCCTAATTGGCACAAAACAGACGTGCCCGGGAGCCGTGGCGTTTCCCTTTGAACAGCAGGCTGTTGTTTTGCAGTTGTTAGCATGCCTCTCCCAAACTTTTGATAGATTTGCATGTGAAACCGCAATTAACACCTTTCACAGGTCGCCCCACAAGATTAATTTCCCGAACATAGATTAATGAAAACGCGTCCCAAAATATTTTCTCTATTAATCTCAATCAGGAACAGATTACGGTGATGGGTGGCCAATGAAGTCATTGCATTCTCCAGGCAAGCGCAGGCGTCCGCTCCAGGCCCAAGTCAAGCTTCTGCTAACCTCCCTGGGGAGAAGCAGACTCTGCAAAGTGGAACGTGGTCGCTTGGGTGCTTATGAATTAAAATGGGCATGTGAAATGTTTTTCTCTTCAAAAAGACAGGAAATTGTGTACAGTTAATTCAAAAATAAACAATTCAAAAATAAAAACAATCTTTTTGGTTTTGTTTTGTTCATTTTTGCAGTGTTCCCCCACCCTCCCTGTTCTTGTGCTGTTTATTTTTGCAGAGGCTGGTGGGAAAATGTATGTGGATGGTAGGTTGGGGATAAGCGAAGAACTAAGCGGACAGGCAGAGCTCAAAGGGTGCTAAACTGCTTAGATCAGAGGTCTCCAACGCTGGCGCTTCAGATGTTCATGGAGTACAATTCCCATCAGCCAATGCTGACATGGCCAATTGGGGCTGATGGGAATTGTAGTCCATGAACATCTGAAGCGACAGAGTTGGACACCCCTGGCTTAGATCAAGAAGCCAGGATAGAATTGTGAGCTCTACTCATTCATGTGATAGCTGGGAGAAAAGCAGGGTAAAAGCTTTTTAAAATTATATGTAATTTGATTCACTTAACTAATTTATATGCCACTTTTTAGCTCCCATGGGAGCAGCCTGCAACAACTTTTTGAAAACATTTCAAAACAGTGAGAAGATACAGAAGAAGAATGTGGTACTATCAGCAGGCAATTGGTTCAAAGGCCTTCTAAGATAGTACTGTTTCAATTTTCTCCAAAAGACATGAAGATAGGCCAGCCTCATCTGCTGGAAGCCAGGAGTTTCACAGCTTGGGGGTTTTAGCAGAAAATCCACTCTCAAATTCTTGCCAATCTTACCTTAGACAAGGCAGGTTTCTGCAGGACAACCCCATCTCAGAGCGTGGGCAGGTTAATATGGGAAGAGTCAGTTCTTTTCAGGTACTGTAGACTTAAAGGTCAAAATCAGAAGGTTGAATTGGACCCGGAAGCAAGCTGGAAGCCTATGCAACTTGAAGTCAGGTGTTTATTCTGAGAGGTTCAAGTAAAGACTCTAGCTGCAGTATTCTGAATTAGCTGAAACTTCTCAACTGTCTTCAAGGGGAGCCTCACGCAGCATGCATAGCAGCTATCTAATCTGGATGGTACTAATGCATGCACAGCTATGACCAGCTGAGCTTAGCTTCACACAAGAATAGTTGCAGCTGGCAAATAAGGCAAAGCTGGAAAAGGCACCGCTAGCTTCTTCTGCCACCTATTTCTATAAGGACACTGGAAAAGACACATGGCTCAGTGGCAGAACATCTGCTTTGTACAACTAAGGTCCCAGAAGAGGAACATGCCAATAAAACAGCAGCCAAAGGACAGAACAAAGCCAAACAGGAACAGAATGAAGTGAATACAAAACACTGCCTATTCAGGAGAAATTTCCCATTGGCCAAAGTCACCAGTTTTGACCTCAACATTATATTTGCCCCATCAGGTTTGTGTTTGGTTCCCTACCTGGATTACAACACCCACATCAGAAATAATCCAGTACTGGGTGATGGTGGCAGTGGTGCGTGCGCACACAAAATTAATTCAAACCAGGCATGCTTCTATGTCAAGGGTGAAGTATGGGGCCCATTCTTAAAACTGACTGAAATTACTGACATGAGGTCACCAGCTCTGGTCCTTGAGAATACTTATTGATTGCTCTAATAGTTCCAGATTTGAATGATCTCTTTTTAAAGAGGTCTGCCCCTTTATCCCGATGAACCAAAGAAGACAAACTTATTCTACAGCATTCAAGAATGTATCGCCAACAATAATGTAGGCAGAGAACCCATACTAATTAAAACAACAACAACAGAATAAATTTTCTTGCTGAACAACAAAGTGTAACATGCTAACAAAGGCATCTCAGAGAAGCATTTTGTTACCTTTCAACATTTGCATGTAAATCACACGGAATAAGTGTTCTGGTGATTTTTAAGGGTTTGCAACCTTCCGGGGTTTTTTATTTACTAAACCACATACCTGGCCATTGAAATACAACTGAAAGCCATTAAAAGAATGACTCACTGGTCAGGCAGTCTGCACTTCAGGCCTATGTGAAGATATTTCAACATCTTCAGAGTCAGAATACACACATGATACAGGTAGTAGGTTCTATACAAAAAATGTAGGAGGCCCGGAAAGATTCTTTCCTCTTCGATCCAAAAGAAGATTGAATGAGCCTTGTATCCTATGCAAGCCGCTCTCACCTTCATTTTTTCCCCTATGTTCCTTCTCAAAAGCGTTTTCCCTCAAGCATTAAACTGCTCTTTATACACCCACAAGTTTTAAGCAAAATGGTCTGAGGAGTTTGTGTACTAAATGCATGAGAGCCTCCGCCCCCATCCTATTGGTAGGTATAGAATGAATTGTGCTGGAACCTGATATGTTGAAATGGCTATAGTTCCTACATATTGAAAATATCTTCCAGACTGCACACTTGTCTCAGATTTTTTCCCTCCCTTCTCAGCCCATTCAGAGTTGTCTTAAATTACAACCAGGCAGTTTTGTGCATGTGCAGGCTGTTTGTTTTAAGCAGAGGGCTTTAGGGTGGGGGGGAGATCGATAGTCATTTTGGAAGCAACTGAACAATTAGTTCACCTCTTCTGCCTAAAGGTATGAAGTACATCTTTTCTTAAAACCAAGGCTCACTCTAACATTAAACTTGATATGCTCATGTTGAAGATCGTGGTGGATCTGGCCAAAGATTCATGAAATCTAGCATCCTGTTTCTAATGGTGATGAGCCAGCTACCTGTAAAAAGTGGCTGCATCTTCCCTTCCATAGTGTGACTCCTGTACCAGTATTCAGAGGCACTCTGCCTTTGATCATGGAGGTTCCATTAAGCTATCTTGGACACCCAATGGAACTCTCCTCCATTAATGCTACATCTTGGGGCAGTGAGTTCCATAAGCCATCTTATACACTGAGTGAAGAAGAGTTTGCTTTTTTGTGACCTGAATCTACTGCCAGTCAGTCCCAGGACAGATCTGATATGAAAGATAATCTGTTTATAACGTATTCTTCTAATGATACTATACCTTCGGCTCATTCCACAAATGCAGAATAATGCACTTTCAAACTGCTTTCAGTGCTCTTTGAAGCTGTGCGGAATAGCAAAATCCACTTGCAAACAGTTGTGAAAGTGGTTTGAAAACGCTTTATTTTGCATGTGCGGAAGGGGCCTCTGATTCTTTTGTACCAGCAATGTGTTAATTTTTACTAATAAAATAAAAAAAGAAATGGAACAACTCTATTCTTTCACTCTATGATGTTCACAATTTTAGGAGCTTCTCCCATTACATGTTCTTCCCCAATACTGTATTCTGATGTAAAAAGCCTCAACACGTTTCTCATGAGAAAGGGGCATGATCCCTCCCCAGATTATTACAGTGCATGTTCAGTATAATCCCCCCCCCCCGGTTCTAGTTCTTTATTTTTAACATATTAACCTCTTCACTCCAGGATATTCTCTCTGAGGATGGGCCCCCAGAACTATACATAGTATTCCAGGTACGGTTGTGCCATCCACTTACATAAAAGAATTACGATGCTGGGTTTTATTTTCAGACCTTTCCTTAATAATCCCCAACAAGTTAATTAACTTTTTCTCCACTGCTCCTTCATAATGAGTTTATGCTTTTAATTGTCTATCCGAGATCACTCCTCTCTCCCCATCCCCATTTCCTTGCAGTCTCTGCTATTTCAGCCCCCATCCCTGCAGATGGAAAGTTGGGATTTTTGCAGCAAGGGGCATCACTTGTGCAAATGAAACTAGATAAAAAGACACAGACTGCACTAGGAAAGGGAGGAAAAACGTAACTGGTTCATAGTACCCTTCAGAGAACCTTGTCCTTTCTGAGCTGACAGCAAACCGTTTCAACGGAGCTGAATTGCCTTCTTTGATATTTACATCATCCAGCTGCAAAAAAACCCATCTGGTTACCCGATCTGTGGAAACAATTCCTTTTCATTCAATACCACCTGAATAGATTTGGCTCAGTAGGGAGGCAGCATTCATATTGACCTCTCTTATCTCTGCTAAGACGTACACATCTGTGAAGAGGCAGACACACACCACCCTTAATGACAGATGCCTTATGACAAAGAGGAAAGTTACCCCATTAGATGTCCATCAGGCAAGCATATTTCTTCTTAAAGGGGCTCCCCATCTTTTTGACCACGAAAGCCTCCTTTTTACTTTCCCTGTCCTTTCTGAGGAGAGGTTGATCACTGCCACTGAAGTTTTGTGTGACATGGCAAATAGACCTGGAAAATCCCACCCCTGGGATTCAATGATTTTCGAGAGAGACCAAAGAAGATTTGATACAAAACAGCACTACATCTGAGGACAGTCCTTCGTAACCCAGATTTCACTTAAAGCATCCATGGAAATGAATTTAGGGGGTTGTCCCACAGACAAAACATCTGGGAGATTCCAAAGAAAACCATAAGACTAATAAAATTCCTGGAGAGACTTTTGCACATCTTTCGTCTCCCTCCCAGTGATATTCTCCTAAAAATAAGGTTCATAGACTACATGTAAACCGCACCCAGATTGGAAACAAAGTCTCCTGATTTTTATAAATCTACAAACAAAATTAGAGAAAGAGCAGAATGTAGGATACCTTGTTTTTAAAAGTTTGATCTGAGTGGTAGGATACAGGCTAGAAACCTGCAGAACTACTAGCCTAATGCTTTCCAATGGCATCAGTTCACAGGTTCAAAGTGACCATATATTGAATGAGCAAGAAATAAGCAATTGTAAGGTGGACAAGCCACGTGTGAACTTTCCCAAAGAGCAGTAGTTGAGACAGCCCCTGCAGACTGGCGTAGATAACATCACACCTTATTTTACTTCGGGTTACCTGAGATCTTAGTCATGCTTTAAAAAAACTCTTTTGTTTTATGCTGATCATTAATTAAGGCAGTTAATTCTCACTTGAGATTTATGTACATTAGAGACAATTGAAAATGCTTTGTTATTTTGCTTTTGTCGGCTGATTTCTTATACAGTGTTGAAAAACCGTTTGGTGAGTTGGGGGAGGGAAGTGCAAACAGAAATTCTCACCTTCCAGCCACCTTGAAATGGTGGCAGCTCGTATAGCTAAAGGAAGGCAATGGCTTGTTACCTAACAGCCATGCCATTTAAAGGGGGATGTAGGTTTGAGCCATGTCTGGTCCAGACATTCTCTGGATAACCCTGCACAAGTCACCACTCTTATCTGTAAAACTGTAACAATGGCAGACCGACAGGTTTATTTATGGTGCCTAGTACTTCCCACAGCTGCCTTAAGCTTCACTTAAGTAAACTTTTCAAGACAGAATCAAGAGAGATTCCAGATTACAGAAATTCCCCCAGCAGGACTCTGGTTGATTGTTTATGCAGATCGAGGAAGTTCTCATGTGGTTTGACATTCCATACATTGTGCATTATTCAGATCGTCCTGGGACAGCATGGGATCCAACTATAAGGAAGTACAATCCTGCATCAGTAATTTAGGAATCTTCAGAACCAATCCTGATACATGTGGTTCCCTTTTGGTGCATGTCTGATTTCTGTACCAGCTCTGTCTGGATTCCTCAGTAGGTCATTCATTGTGGGTGGAAGAGGCAGGCATGTGACATGCTGGGCTTCACTAATAGTTGCTGCAGGTTCTGGACAGAGGCACATAAACATCCCTTATCCTCCCACCTAGACTCCTTGCTAGACTTCCCTTGAAATTTCTTGGATGCTTCTTCCAAGCAAGAGGCTCCAGATTGGCCTCGGAATGTAGATGGAATTCAGCAGCCCCTTCAGCAACCTTCTCACCTCGTGCACACCTTCCAAGGATCATTGTAAGGATGAAAGGGATAAACACTAATGCTTTGGTTCTACTTTGGCAATGAGACCGAGTAACCTGGAATTCCAAAATGCAGGAGGAAATCTGGATCAGGAGTGTGTCAGAAGTATCTCTAAAATGATGAAGGGGTGTGCGCTACCGACAGCAGCAGAGGGATCGAGAGCACAGCCAAAAGTTTTGATGAGCTAGCGCCATTCCCCAGGATGTGCCTGTGTGTTCACTGCTAAAACTGAGCCAACTATCAAACTAGCTTCCATTTGCTCTCCTCCCCCCCCCCCCGGCAAGAAACTAGACATTGGCTTTTTATTGGCCAGGCACCAATGAGCTGCAAAAAAGTTATAAACCTGCACCGTCCCATTGGACAGGGAGCGCCGCAGAAGGTGGACGTGGGCAAACCAGCTCAAGAACAACCTGGAGAGAGAAAGCCGTCTCCGTGCCACTCTTGACGGCTTTGGAACGGGGGGAGTGTGTTGTCTGTCTGAGACGTCAAACTCGATCTCTCCGAACCCACTGATTGTAATGAGCAGATTTTAGCAGTTATCAAAGAAGCCTCATTCTCTCATATCGAGGAGCATTCAAGCAGCGAACCCTTCCATTTCAATTAAGGCGACTCCTCTTTGGGATGCTGGCTTATGACACTCTTCAGCTTAAAACAAAAAAATGAGTAGAATGAGCTTGCTCCTAGTCCATTTGGCAGCCGTCCCTTCTCCTTTGGCTGCTGCTCTCCAAGGTCCCCATCACTGAGGGTGTGTCTGTTTGGCAGCTCGCTCTCTCTCTCTCTCCTCTAGGGAGGGGCTGTGACTCAGGGGCAGAGTACCTGTTTTACATACAGGTTCAGACCCTGGCATCTCCATTTAAAGAGATCAGGTGATGAGAAAGAAAGGCCATAGACCTTGGAGAGCTGCTGCCACTTATTTTAATTGCTCAACAGCCTGATTCAGCCACCCGGCAGCCATCAAGCAGCTTTTTTTTAAAAAAATCAACAGCCACATATTTCATGTCACAATAATTTTATAATGATGTGCCTGCCAGGTTCTCTGATTTCCCAGATTTAAAAAGAAGTGAGTGTCTATCCCCTTTTCTTTGCCTTTCCCCTTATATCTCCACAATGAAAGGGGCTGCTAGAGATTTGCGTTTTTAAACAAATGAAAATGGGACCATGATATGCATACTATTGTAACTTTATAATAGAATGATGTTTAATTTATATTTGGAAAACGCTGTAAAAGTGGGATGTGGGTATGGAAGATTACTAGCCAGGGACGTGGAGCATGGAACCTACAACATAGAAACCCTGTTGCTACTGCCTATGGCTGTGGTGGCGAACCTTTGGCACTCCAGATGTTATTGACTACAATTCCCATCAGCCCCTGCCAGCATGGTCAATTGGTCATGCTGGCAGGGGCTGATGGGAATTGTAGCCCATAACATCTGGAGTGCCAAAGGTTCACCACCACTGGCCTATGGTATTGGCAGCCACCGAAAAATTGGCAGCAATAGCAAAACCACACAAGCCTGCCCCCATGAGGAAACACCTTACAAACCTTCTTGGTAGAGGTCTGAACCGTACTCTGACTGTTTGACAGGTGCAACGTGTCTGCTAGAATTTGAACCCTGAACTCCTCACAGAACAGGCACAAAAGGAAAGTGCAGGCAACAGAGAAAAGTAACAAGATTATTATTTCTGCAGTTATATGTGCCTATAAAAGTTATTTAGCAGCTAATAAAATGGGGGATGGCAATGATTACTACCAAAAATGTTAATTTAATTCACTGTTCTTTGAAGGAGGAGAGAGGGGAGGGGAGGAAGGAAATCCTGTTGTGGCTGTTTAAATCTCAGCTGTCGCTATAACAGGTGGATTAACTCTATTTAGCCCCAGTTTTCATTTCTCATCTTCTAGATGTGACAAAAGAGGCCACCCCCTCCCCCCTTGTGCTGACTGCCCTGGCCCCCATGCAGCAGACCCCTTCTGAATGTTTGCACTCAAAGGAAACAGCTGCATTTTTTATTTCCTGCATTACCAGAAGCAAAAAAGGCAACCTGTTCTCCAAGGAGTAAAACCTTGAGTTTCAGAGCAATTTCCGGGTATCCCCAAGCCTCTCCAGCCCCGTACATTGCAGCAGGACACTGCCACAATTTCTTCCTCTCACTCTTTCTGCAAGTTGAAATTAACAAAATCAGTTGCCCGGCACATACGATGCATTAAAACACCCGCCGTTCGTGCCACTGTCGGTATCCTAGCTGCAGATGTGGACCTCAAAAGGACCTGTCCATCACTGTTGATTCCTTACGCTTCTTATACAACACCAACGCCGGCAGCTATGCAGCCCAGTGTTAGGAAAATTGGAAACAGCTTTTCCTCATCATCTCACAGGTCGAATCTGCAAACCATTTCCCTTTACAGGAAGCTCAGTCAACCTGGAGGCTTTTATATTTGGGAGGAGCTGTAGCTCAGTGGTAGAGCATCGGCCTGTCATGAAAAAGGTCCAAGATTCCATCCCCAGCTTTCCAGTGGAAAGGATTGGGTAGCAGGTGAAGTGAAAGAGCTTTGGCTGAGACCTTGCAGAGCCACAGCCAGTCTCAGAAGACAATAATGTCCTTGATTCTAATCCAGAGAACCGGGTTTGATTCCCCACTCCTCCACCTGAGTGGCTGAGGCTTATCTGGTGAACCAGATGTGTTTCCGTACTCCTACATTCCTGCTAGGTGACTGTGGGCTAGTCATAGTTCCCTCAGGACTCTCTCAGCCCCACCTATCTCACTAGGTGTCTGTTGTGGGGAGAGGAAGGGAAAGGAGCTTGTAAGCCACCTTGAGTCTCCTTACAGGAGAGAAAGGTGGGGTATAAATCCAAACTCTTCTTCTTCTTGATGGACCCAAGGTTTGATTCAGTATAAGGGAGGTTCAAGTGCATATGTGCACTGCCTCCAACTTCAGGGGCTGATGTTGCACACCCCGAATCCCTCCTGAAGAGTCCCGTGCAACGACAGCCCAAGGGAGCCCACAGGGAGTTCCTACGAAAGGTGAAAAAGCAGATACCTCCTCTCCTTCCTTCTGCAAGCTGATCCTGATCCAATGCAGATTACAAACCAATTTGTGTTCCAAACCTGCTGTTCTCCCTGCCTCATCCTTTTGCCCCCGCCATTAATACTATTAGCTCAGCCAATGCTCCATATCAAAGCAAATCTATTCTCTCAAAATGAAAAAAGGTGAAAAATAATTGCCATGTTGAGTTAAATGCCCTACTTTCCAGACCATTTGTAAGAATAGTTAGAGATCAGTGAGGAGTAAAAGATGGATACCGGCTCCTATTCTACCCAGTTCCTCTGCATTCGTTAATTGTCAAATGTCTGCTCGGGCATATATAATGAGATTGCTTTTGCCAAGGACAGAGCTACCCTTAGTCTCCTCTCCATCATTGTAATGGATAAGGATGGTGAACACTGAACCAATGAGAAAGGGACTCTGGCAAGCTGGTCTGGAGGAGTTCTCTCCTTTTCCCTTCCCAAGCCACACCTTGGTTTTATGGGTTAACCAAGGGAGGGGGGGGACCTCACAGGAAGCAAAGGACATCAATGAAATACCTTCACTCAAATGAATGTAGAGGGGTGGGGTGGGGAAATGCAAATGCTATGATGACACAACATGGGGGAACCCTCCTCCACTGGACAGGAGGGAGGGAGGGGGGGAGGAGAGAGAGAGAGAGAGAGAGAGAGAGAGAGAGAGAGAGAGAGAGATTTTTTTTACCACCAACCCCATGTTGTGCAGCATAATGTTTACATTGGCTAAGATGTTTCCTACCTCAGCCTTCCAAATCTGTGATTTCCAGGGAAGGTACCCGTTCAGCCTCAAAGGCATGAGATCCAAGTTCAGTGGAAGGGCATCCATGTTGTAAGCAGAAGGCCCCTGGTTCAATCTCCAGTATCGCCAGTAAGCTGCTTTTCAGGTTGTGGGAAATCCCCTCTGCCTAATGGCCAGGAGGGACACTGCCAGTCAGAGGAGGCAAGACTCAGCTAGATGGGACCCGGTTCTGACTCAGCCAGTGTTCATCTGACTCATTCCCAGCCTCTCCTTCAGCCCCTGTCTATTAAAAGCTGAAAACATTTTTGCTCCATGCCTTCCAATCCCTCCTTTCCCAAGGCTCAGCGGAGGCTCCCTTTTGCATGCGAACAGGAGTTGGTTGGGCGAACTATTTCCCTGAGATGTCTCTTTCTGTTTCACTTCACTTAACAGGCTTTGCTTATGATGGGAAATTTTAAACATTCGCAACATGCCTCCAGAGAAGGAGAGAATTTTTTTTTAAGTTGAAATAAATATATTCAAACCAGCAAGTAAAGAGCCTCCAGCAAACACAGGAGCAACGTTCTCAGCTCCAGAAGAAACCAGACTGAAGTTTCCCATTGAAGATGAATAATAAATGTACATAAGGACAAAGGACCATGATGAACCACAAAAAGGCAAGCACCAGGCCTGAGGGTACCAGGCTCTTTAGGAATCTTTCTGCCATACTTTCCTAGCATCTGTTCAAGCAGGGTTGTTGGGATTCAATATTAAGGTTCCATCAAATCCAAATCTAGATGTAAACATTATGGCAGATGCATCAGTGGAATGCTGGATCTGCAGAGCATCTGGAAACTTCCTTAATGTCATAACTGCATAACAGTTATTCTGTAAGCCTATGATACCGGCTTCCCTCCCTTGCATGCCACCCCTCCCTCCCTCCCCTCTCTTGCATGCCACCCCTCCCTCCCTCCCTCCCCCTCCCTCCGCTAGGGTGGGTGGACCATGTCCAGATGCCGGGTCCCCTCCCCTTCCCTCACTTGCATGCCACCCCTCACTCCCTCCTCTCCCTTGCATACCACCCCTCCCTCCTCCTCCCCTCACCTGGGTTCAAATACCCCCCCGACTGTAAGTAAGCCTTTTTTTCATTGAATAATTAGGCTATGTTTTCATTATCTGTAGTAAATTGCGGGGCCAATCTCAAAGACTACAGATCCCATGCTGCAGTGTTACTCTGAGTGAATGTCTACAGTACAAGAGCACCAGGCATTGTGTAATGAGTAACGTAACAGATTGTGATGGAGGACAGGGCTGAGTTGAACAATTTAATATCAGCTTAACTATTGCTGAAGAACATCTCAGTTTTTCAATAGATCTCTTGAAATTGTCCCCATTTTTCATCCAAGTCTTGGTCATCAACTTCAGAGAGAAAGAGACAGGCAGAAAATGAGTGTAAAAACCCCATCCTTTTTTTTTAGTGTTCTCTCCAATTCCACTGTGCATTTCCTCATCCGGCTCCCTTGGGACACCATGCTTCAGACAGCAGACAGAGGAAACAGAAGATGAAGAAATAAAAGAGACAACTTAGAAGAAGTTATTGGTAAGACTCACGGTGCACTTTACATTGGCTCTTTGTCAGGGGTGGGGCAGAATGCCAGTTTCAATGTGAGGTCTGACTCAAGAAGTCCCTGGTTCAAATCTCACCTCACCCACAAACTTTCTATGTAACCTTAGGCAAGCCATAAGAACATAAGAACATAAGAACTAGCCTGCTGGATCAGACCAGAGTCCATCTAGTCCAGCACTCTGCTACTCGCAGTGGCCCACCAGGTGCCTTTGGGAGCTCACATGCAGGATGTGAAAGCAATGGCCTGCTGCTGCTGCTGCTCTTGAGCACCATGAATCTCCCAGCTTCAGGAGAGGCTTGTAGTAAGCGTCACTCACATAATGTATGTGAAAAACTCATAAAGCACTACAGATATGCTTAAGGTTATACTTAGACCAATCAGGACAGACAAAAGCCCGGACTTTTGTAATCATAAATATGCAAAGAGGTGACTCTCAATTAAGTTATGGAACTCACTGCTACAAGATGTAGTGATGGCCATTAGTGTAGGTGGCTTTAGAAGGGGATTAGACATGCTCATAAAGGGTACGTTCATGGACCCATGGCAGGTGCAGCAGAGGCAGTGGCCAAGGCACACCCTGGCAACTGACACTCAGGTGGCCTTCAGGCTCTACCCCTGGTCTGATACACTGAGTTATTTGTATGCTCTTCAGCTCCTACGTTCTTGCACACTTTGGGCGTCCACAGAAAATACAACACAGCTTTTTACAAGTGCTCCTGGCTTGGTCTTTGGCTACATGGAATAGATACACCATCAGACCAGCTTGCATCATTACCACTAACGTCTCTCTCTCTCTCTCTCTCTCCCTCCCCCCACCCCTTTTCTTTCGATGCCTAATCCTACAGGCAACACAAAACTCAGCCTTAAAGGAAAAAGACACAAAGGCGTGAAAAAAAAAGACAAGGCATTCTTGATGCATTATTAAGCTGCCACAGTTCTGGAAGTGCAAAACAATTACAAGAAATTAATTTGGAGGTGGAAAGAACAGAAGGCTTGATTGCCTGATCGCCGAGACTCCTCCCTTCCATCTGTCCCTTCCTCTTCTCAAATTAAATTTCCCAACAAGGCCTGTGCAACCAACACAGTTCCTCCCAGGAGGAAGGTGAGTGAATTTCGGACATCTCCTTGAAGTCACCTTTGCATTAACTGTGATGCAGAGATATGGACAAGACTTTGGATAGGTGACCCCCGCCCCCGCCCCCGGTGCAGATCAGTGCTCTGCCCAAACTTGTTTCCCCCAGAAGGTTCCTCACAGTTTCAACAAAGTTAAAAAAAACCCCTTCCATATAAGTGCATGTCCTGGGCACAGGGTAGCCAACCTCCAGGTAGGTCCTGGAGTACTCCTGAAGTCATCACTGATCTTCAGACTTCACATGTCAATTTCCCTGGAGGAAATAGCTGCTTCAGAGGGTGCCCTCCTCACAGCATCTCATCCCCGTTGAGCTCACTCCCTTCCCTAATCGCCAACCTCCCCAGGCTCTGCCCCCAAATCTCAAAAAATTTCCCAACTTGGAAATGGCTACTGGGCGAACCTATGGCACGGGTGCCAGGGGTGGCACTCAGAGCCTTTTCTGTGGGCACACACAAACAGAGTCCCCCCCCCCCCACACACACATCTAGGTTGGCTTGGGCTGCTGGGCTCGATTATTAGCATTAAACTTAAGACCTAGTTTTGAGGAAGCAGTGTAAGTAACCCTGTGAAGCGCTGTTAAACCCCACTGATTTTCATGTGAAGAACTAAAGTGCAATCCTTTACCTGGGAGTAAGCTCGGTTGCTGGCAATGGGGCTTGCTTCTGAGTTAACCCTCCAAGGGTCGTGATTCACCAGTTGGAAGAGTTGCATGGTTGCTTCAAAGCAAAGCCACCGACTATCACCAAGCTTACTCCCGAGTAATGCATGCCTCGGAGCCAACCATTTTTTCTAAACTAAAACCTCACTATTCAGGTTAAATTGCCGTGTTGGCACTTTGCGATAAATACGTGGGTTTTGGGTTGCAATTTGGGCACTCGGTCTCGAAAAGGTTCGCCATCACTGGCATAGCCTATTCAGAATTTAGGTTTGTGACAGCTTCAGCTTCCTCCAATAAACACAGGCTTCTAGGTCAAGGTAGTCCTCTGAGCTAGCACAAGGTCATCACTGACACAGGGGGAGAAGCCACAATCAACATTTAGCAACCCCAGAAAGGGAATTTCAAAGCAAGTGAGAAGCGATGTGTGTGTGTGTGTTGTTATTGCCTTTCTCTGCAGAGTCTTCCTTGGTGAGCTTGCTTCTGACAAGGCTATACCATACCTCTGTAGCCTCTATAGAAGAATATATACCCTTTCTCTGCAGATTTCCACACAAAGCCTGTTCCCAAAGTCACTGGTAGTCACATGTTGATTATCTTCCATTAACATATTGTGTCCTCTGTTTAACTTTCTTAATAAAGTTTATCTTCAAGGAAATTCTGGAGGAAAGAGTGCATTTGCATATAAATAATAGACATGTCAAAACATAAGATGGTCGGATTTGGTTTTCTTAACTGGATTGTAAGACACAATTTGTGCCTCACATTCCAGAGTAGCCATTCAATACCCAGCAGAGACACAATCCAATTAATTACATTACCGTCCAATTTTACCCAAGTCAGGGCAGTTGATTAGGAACTGCCCGACTCCAGCTGAGCATTCAGGCACAATCCCCCTTTCGTAATCGAGCCATCATTTTTATTTTGCCCCTGAAGACAGGAGAAAACTAGGGATCTTTGCAAGAGGTTGGAAAATAGGTGGAAACAAACAGCATGGAAACTATTCTGGAATAAGAGAAAGAGAGAGGGTTGAAGCAGGGGAAAGTGAATACGTTAGAAGCTAGATCAAAAGCCCTGATGGGGGCTCCTGATGACTATTTCCCCCAGGCTCTCACCCCTTGGCTCCTTGCATCTCTCCCCATTTGTGAGACTGTTGAGAAAACTCAGCAATGAAGGAATAAGAGGGGAAGTCCTCCTATGGATTAAAAACTGGTTGAGAAACAGGAAACAAAGAGTGGGTGTAAATGGGAAGTTCTCACAATGGAGAGATGTCTGGAGTGGTGTCCCCCAAGGATCCGTTTTGGGACCAGTGCTCTTTAACCTATTCATAAATGACCTGGAAGTAGGGGTGGGTAGCGTGGTGGCCAAGTTTGCAGATGATACCAAATTATGTAGGGTGGTGAGAACCACAAAGGATTGCGAAGAGCTCCAAGCGGACCTTGATAAATTAGGTGAGTGGGCTCCAGAAATGGCAAATGCAGTTCAATGTAGCAAAATGTAAAGTGATGCACATAGGGGCAAAAAATCCAAACTTCACATACACGCTACAGGGGTCAGTGCTATCAGTCACAGACCAGGAAAGGGATTTAGGCGTCTTAGTTGATAGTTCCATGGGAATGTCAACTCAATGCATGGCAGCTGTAAAAAAGGCAAACTCTATGCTGGGGATCATTAGAAAAGGAATTGATAATAAAACTGCAAAGATTGTCATGCCCTTATATAAAGCAGTGGTGCGACCGCACTTGGAGTACTGTGTCCAGTTCTGGTCGCCGCATCTCAGAAAGGATATTGAGGAGATAGAAAAAGTGCAGAGAAGGGCAACAAGGATGATTGAGGGACTGGAGCACCTTCCCTATGAGGAGAGGCTGCAGCGTTTGGGACTCTTTAGTTTGGAGAGGAGGCGGCTGAGGGGGGATATGATTGAAGTCTATAAAATTATGCATGGGGTAGAAAATGTTGACAGAGAGAAATTTTTCTCTTTCTCACAATACTAGAACCAGGGGGCATTCATTGAAAATGCTGGGGGGAAGAATTAGGACTAATAAAAGGAAACACTTCTTCAGGCAACGTGTGATTGGTGTTTGGAATATGCTGCCACAGGAGGTGGTGATGGCCACTAACCTGTATAGCTTTAAAAGGGGCTTGGACAGATTTATGGAGGAGAAGTCGATTTATGGCTACCAATCTTGATCCTCCTTGATCTCAGATTGCAAATGCCTTAGCAGACCAGGTGATCGGGAGCAACAGCCGCAGAAGGCCATTGCGTTCACATCCTACATGTGAGCTCCCAAAGGCACCTGGTGGGCCACTGCGAGTAGCAGAGAGCTGGACTAGATGGACTTTGGTCTGATCCAGCTGGCTTGTTCTTATGTTCTTATGTTCTTATGTTCTTATGTTCTTATGTGAACATTCCATACCCTCAGGATGGAGTCCAAAGTTTGCCAAGATATCTGTGATGCCAGACTTGCAGAGGGTAAGTTTAAAACAAAACACAAGGAAGAAGAAGAAGAAGAAGAAGAAGAAGAAGAAGAAGAAGAAGAAGAAGAAGAAGAAGAAGAAGAAGATGATGATGATGATGATGATGATGATGATGATGATGATGATTTTGGATTTATACCTCGCTTTTCTCTCCTGTAAAGAGTCTCAAAGTGGCTTACAAGCTCCTTGCCCTTTCTCTTCCCACAACAGACACTTTGTGAGGTAGGAGGGGCTGAGAGAGTTCTGAGAGAACTGTGACTAGCCCAAAGGCTTCATGTGGAGGAGCAGGGAAACAAATCCAGTTTGCCAGAGAAGAGTCCGCCGCTCATGCGGAGGAGTGGGGAATCAAGCTCAGTTCTCCAGATTAGAGTCCGCTGCTGTTTACCACTACACCTTGCAAGCTCTGAAATTATTCTTGGCAGACAATTCCCCTGTGGAACTCCTTGTAGGATGTATGATTGTGGTGAAGGGCCAGGCACAGGTTTACATTGCAGTGAATCTGAAAGGTGTTATGTTTGGTGCACGAATAAATAAGAATTACCAGGCCTGAAAGGAGCCTCCATTTTTTTCAAGAGTCACTGGTGACGTGTGTTTGGAATCTCAGAAGAGATACACTGACAAGTGACTTGACTCAGAAGGTTTTTTAAGCTGGAGCTTTTCTTCCACTGATATGCTGCAAGCAACCAGCAGAGGCCCGTTTGTTTACAGGAATGTGGGGATGCTTTGCATTAACAACATAAGCCATCAAGACCAGATGAAATATTTGGCTGGCACCACATGAACACATAAAGCTGCTAAGCACTGAGTTAAACCACTGGTATGTCATGGTTGGAACTATCCAGGATCTCAGGTAGAGGGAGGTCTTTCGTATCAACTGCTATCTGAACTTAACTGGAGATGACAGAGACTGAACCCAAGCCCTTCTGCCAACAAAAAAGATGTTTTGCCAATAAGCCACAAACACAGGGAGAAGGGAGTCTGCTGAGCTCAGAAGGCTATCAGTCTGATCAAATGGGGCAGGTTTTGAGGTCTTGGAGAAGAGGCAGCACCTATTTTTTTACTGAGTACAAGGATTTTGAAATAAATTCCCTCCCGAGCTCTCAGCCTTTCCAACGACAAAACCAATGCAGTAACCTCCCCAAGGAGAGTTAATCTTTGACGATAATCATCCTCCACAATAGATTTCAAATCACTGTAATAAATAGAAGTGGAAGGGGGAAATGTTTCTGAATTACAAAGGTGAATTTCAATTAAGGATCCACTGCACATTTCAATCCAGACCATAATAAACACACCCTTGGCTGCCAAAAGCCCAGGTCTGTTGCGAGTTCCTATTCCTCTAAAATGATCTGGGGGCCCCATGAAGGGCTTGAGGGTGAGAAGGCTGCTATGCCACAGGTGCAGGCATGGGCAAGGGGAGTACCAAGTAGAGGCCACCCCCCCCCCCCAGATGGGCTCCCAGGGTCCCAATGTTATCCCAATGGGTCCTCCCAAGCAGGCTTGCTGGGGGTGATGGTGGGGGATCGGCAGGTGTGCCACCCTGGTACTGCATCCATCCCCATGCTGCGCCTTCGCTCCTTTGCTATTGCAATCAATAAACAAGATGTGGCCAGTAATTTTACCATGGATTTGGGTGTATGTGTATTATTGTCAGCAAAGCCTCCCCCCCTCCCCCAGCCCACCCGCCTCTGGCGGCAATCATCCTCCACAGTAGATTTCAAATCACAGTAATAAAAAGAAGTGGAAGGGGGGGGGGAGGTTTCTGAATTATAAAGGTGAATTTCAATTAAGGATCCTTTGCACATTTCACTCCAGACCACAATAAACACACCCTTGGCTGCCAAAAGCCCAGGTCTCTTGCGAGCTCCGATTTGAAAACAGCCTGGTTTTTTTTTTCCTGAAAGCCAAGTTCCACCACATGTGTTCTCTGGGGCATCAAGAGTGCAGCGCTGTGTATAAAACACAATTCCAAGGAGTAGATCTGAGCATATTGACATTATAAAAAAACCAGGTTGCAATGGGAAATAATATCTTTACAAAGGCTGTGAACATAAATGCAAGACCTCGGGGCAATTTCTGACATCCTGACAAATAACATGGAACGATGAGTCCCCATTGTGTTAGATTAGGTTGAAACCTTCATTGCAAAGGGTACGAAGGAAAGGAGCGTCAATACTCAAGGGTCCCCTGCTGATCCTTTAGGGTGTATTCACACAACTGCTAGCCATGCAATAGCAATTTGAAAAAAAAAAACAACCACCCCTGCATCATGGCTTGAACTGTGTGCCCAGACAATCCTCTGTAGCATCCAATTATTGCACTGGGTTGCTTTCATCTAGAAACTGTGTCCTGGTTTAGCATCCTAACGGGAGGATTTTTTTAACGGTTGGGGGCTTCCACGTCCCGCTTTCTGGATTCTCCCCTCCTTTGCAGCAGTCATTCCCAAACCTGCTTTGAAATCACCTTTTTGGAAAGGTTGCAGTCAAAGAGTCTTTGCCGACCCCATGGATGGGAAGTGGAGCATAAGAACATAAGAACATAAGAACTAGCCTGCTGGATCAGACCAGAGTCCATCTAGTCCAGCATTCTGCTACTCGCAGTGGCCCACCAGGTACCTTTGGGAGCTCACATGCAGGATGTGAAAGCAATGGCCTTCTGCTGCTGCTGCTGCTGCTGCTCCCGAGCACCTGGTCTGCTAAGGCATTTGCAATCTGAGATCAAGGAGGATCAAGATTGGTAGCATTTGTGAAGGTCCCGCCCAAATTGCCTTCCCCTTCCATTTCTGCCCAGAGAGATGCAGAATAAAACTTAGTCATTTCCTAATACATCTAAGTGATGACCCTGTTGGGAAGGAGACAGCAGTGCATATTTTCCCCAACCCAATCCTAAAAGTCTAGCTTTGAGAGGGGAAGAGAAGGAGGGGGCTGTTTTTCTGATAGATGGGCTACTTGACCTAGATGCTACGTTTAGGAGGGGGTGAGGCAATGTATGAAAGGCAGCATGGGATGGGTGCTGAGTGGCAGAGGGGGAGGCTGAAACAAGAAAAGGGGCAAGGAAAAACAACGCGAGAGGGATGGGGGTTGAACACTCCCGCCCAAAATAAGGGGTTTCCTAGGCTCTTCATCAGAGTCAAAGGGAAAAAAAGGTACAATTTCTTCATGACAACGAAGAAATGCTCACATACAAGCCTGCATTCCAGAAGCTATTTCAAGGAACTGGGCAAACACCACCCAGATGGCTCCATCGCTGCTCCCTGGCTGAGAAATCCAGCACAGCCAACAAAACCATATGGTCAAACAGAGGAATCCCGTAACGATAACGATCCACTGCTCTGCCAGCAAAACAATAATGAATCAGGACCCAAGCTGAAACAAATCTGTTCCTTGGCACATGATGCCGGTTCAGATGTTTAGGTTAGCATTTTACAACGTAGAAGTATGAAGCAAAAGGCGGTTAGAAACTGAGAGGCAGCCGAAGAAGGCGGGGCTTCTGACACTCTCTCCAAAAGTCCAGCTCAGTGATTGGATCTTGCTTAGAGGGTGGAGGCCAAAAAGCTACAGGAGATCTCTGTACCTGACTACTGTACCTGACTACTGTACCTGACTACAGGCATTGGCAGCAGTTTCAAGTCTCTGTTTATCAATTTTTTAATGCAAACTTCCTCCAAGAAGCTTAGAAAGATACAGAAAGTTATTCCTTTCCCATGTTATCCTCACAACAACCCAGTGAGGTAGGTGATACTGGCAAAAAATGAGCTGAGAGCAACAGAGAATGTGGGTGAGGAAACTGGAAAATAACATCACTGTTAGCCAGGGACATGGATGGGCCATCCTAAAATCTTAGACTTTCTACTTTAGGTGCCAGTGGTTCAGACTGAAATCGGGCAACATGCTAGAGGTACTGCTTTGTTGATTGGGAAAAGACAGACTGCCATATCCCTGTCCCTCATGCACTTGGAAACAACAAAGATGCGGTATAAACCACACCACAGAGCTCACTTACTACGATAAGCCTAGATTTTAGGTCCTGAGATTCATACTTGGGAGGAGGAGGGGGAGGAGGGGGAGGAGGAGGAGGGGGAGGAGGAGGAGGAGTTTGGATTTATATCCCCCTTTCTCTCCTGTAAGGAGACTCAAAGGGGCTTACAATCTCCTTTCCCTTCCCCCCACCCCCCACAACAAACACTCTGTGAGGTGGGTAGGGCTGAGAGAGCTCCGAAGAATTGTGACTAGCCCAAGGTCACCCAGCTGGCATGTGTTGGAGTGCACAAGCTAATCTGGTTCCCCAGATAAGCCTCCACAGCTCAAGTGGCAGAGCAGGGAATCAAACCCAGTTCTCCAGATTAGAGTGCACCTGCTCTTAAACACTACATCATGCTGGAGTCCCTGATAGTCAACCAATTTAGCCAACAGGCTTCAGACGCACCTGCAGGGTAGGTCTCCTCTGACTCAAGACTGCTCACAATTACCCATGCCCGTCACTGATAAAGAAGGTGTGCATACAGTGTAGTGGGAAGTTTCACACCCACCATCAGAGAAAGGCAAACACATGCTCACATTTTTCATCGCCCACTGGCTGAGGTTAACATTGCCAGTGCAATCACTGTGAAAGGTTCAGGTTTACTGCCAACATTTTTAAAAATGCTCTGCTTTGAAGAGCAAAGGAATCATATTACACATGCTAAGAAAAATCAGAGCCCCAGCTCCTCAGAACCTATCCATGACCTTAAATTATTTATCCAGTATTCCCTATTAACTTTCCTAAATACCAAACAAACTGTTGGCTCAGCTGCTAAAATAGCACAAAGAACAAAGATAATAATCCAAAGATGTCCGTCTTCCTTTCTCCGAGGCACAGAAGACTTTGACAGTCTCCTACTTTTCCTTTGTATACATCCAGCCGCCCGCAGTCAAGACTCACCCAAGGGAGGCCTTTTCAAGGGTGCAACAGCTGAGGGACTGCAAGCAGGTGTGGAACACTGTTTATTTACACTAATACAGTTGCGCAGAGGTTGCAAGAAGGAGGCAGCACTAGCAGACACTTCTATACCTGCAAGCATGCCAATGTGCTCCCCTCCCCAAAGAATGTGCATGGCCAATCTGCTGCCCCCCAAGAATCTATCTTGGTTGGGGGAGTGGTGTGTCCCCAAGTGATGAAGTTCTGCGTCTCTCCGTCTACTGCACAGCCCAGATCCTTATCAGTGGACGAATAAGCCTCCCCCCTCATCCCTTCTGCTTGCAACTGATAAAAGTCTGCCAAGAGCTGCTCTGCTCACGTAGATAAAGGGTCTCCCTTTCTCTCTCCAGTATCACCTGCCAGGGACATAATTACTTGGAGCATTTTTATAGCCTGGGTAGACAAGGGAAGGTGGCTATCTATACTGGCGCTTGGGAGTGGGAGCAGGGGGCAGCATGAATGAATTGGGGGATTTAAATGGAAAGCCAGGCAGAACGGCCAGATGTGGAAATCCACATGTACCAGGCCCTTGTGCTATGAATGCAGGAACAATTTATTCATATCCCCCCCACACCAATATTCCTAAAATGATTGAAGTCCATGCCTGTGTTCTAACTCCTGGACAGATAAAAGGGTGAGGTTATGCAGTAACAAGCCAGATTGGTTCTCAGGGCATTCCATTGAGTTTTACAAGACACAGACGACAGCTCGATGGAGCCACCCACCCTTTTATTCTTTCCAGGTACACAGGACCTTGGCAGCACTCCCCTTCCCACCCCTCACAGAGAGCTTCCATGTATAAACAGTCTCTGCTGTTAAGGCAGGGACTGGCAATTCATATCAAGCTGCAGATTGGGGGGGTACCATTAAAATGCAAAATGTCACATATTCCTTACTTTAATTACCATGGCAATACATGGTGAGGGGAGGTTTGGATTTTCAGCTTCTAGAGGCAATATATCTTAGGGCAGGCCATCTCTGCTCACGCTCTGAGAACCAGCATGGTGTAGTGGTTAAAAGAAGGTGGATTCTAATCTGGAGAACCAGGTTTGATTCCCCACTCCTCCACCTGAGGGGCAGAGGCTTATCTGGTGAACCAGATGTGTTTCCGCACTCCTACATTCCTGCTGGGTGACCTTGGGCTACTCACAGTTCTTCCTCCAAGGAGCTCAAGGCAACATATATAGTTCTCCTTTCCCTGTTTTATTCGTCCAATGGCGTATCTAGGGGGGGACAAGAGGGGTAATACAACCAAGGTGCCATTCACCTGGATCACATGGGGGGCACATTTGGGGCACTTGCACTACCCCTCCCATTTTGTAAATGTATGCCACTGGCCTAGCTTTCTAGGTAGGAGGCACCAGCGAAGGTGTGCCGGAGGGTGGGCTTGGGAGCTTCTGCTTTCTCTTGCTGAAGTTGCCAAAATGAAGATCTTTTGCAGCAGCCAGATAAATGGAGTGCTCCAAGATAGGCAGCCATGCGACAGAGAAAGGAGCCACATGTAGCTCTGCACAACGTGCAGCCCAGAAAAAGGAAGCAACTGCCCAGCACACGGCTCCTGACTGGACTATATATAGTGCTTGGCTTCCACTCTGTTCTGTGCGAGCCCAAGGCAGAAAATTCATGGCTGCACTCTCCAAGTGCTAACTCCTGGCCCTTCTCCACCACCCTGCGTTCATCTCCTCCCATGAAAATCCAGCTTGTTCTTAGCGCCTGCCCTCACCCTGAATGCCTTCCTGAGACTTGCCACCTCTGCTTGGGTATGGAGGAGAGCCAGGGACAATCTGGGCAAGCAAGTGGGCTGGTGCGGCTGCCACTGCGGGGACCCTGGGGGTGCAGTGTGCACTGGCCACTCTACCCAAAGCTTCATGCATGCTCTGGCCTCCGCCTGCCACTTTTTCACCACAGCCGTTCGGTCGTCACCACTGCTGTCCAGGCTCATCACAAGTTCCAACACCGCCCACCTCCCACATTTTGAGCTGGCCCCCCAACTTGCTGTTGCAATTTGGGGGGGGTGCATAATTTCAGTGGTGCCCCAAGCGCTATTATCTGCAGGTATGCCACTGTATCTGTGGGCAGATAGATAGATAGATAGATAGATAGATAGATAGATAGATAGATAGATAGATAGATAGATAGATAGATAGATAGATAGAGAGAGAGAGAGAGAGAGAGAGAGAGAGAGAGAGAGAGAGACTGGCCCAAAGTCATCCTATGAGCTTCATGGTATCCCAGGGATTAGTCAGACACTCTAACCCTATACTAGACTCGGTCTCCAGCAATGACCCCCCCCCCCCCCCCCCCCGAAGGAGGAGAAGGCTGCATAGGTGAAAAGAACTAAAAAAAGAAATCCCTAATTTTACATCGATTACCTTAAAAAGATATACAGACCATTATATGAAAGGCACATGGGCTTCATAACCAGATATAATGATTATACTCCTCCATCTAATAAAATTGTAATTGAGTTGCCAATGGGTATGCTTTCATATGTAAAGTAAATATGTAAAATAAGTAGCAGTGGACATAGGCTTGCCCAGGAAACACACAAAGTAGAAAGACAGAAGTTTGATTTAAATTGCCTTGATTTTAATTAACCCACCAGGATCTTAGTACTCTGTTTCCAACATAATCAGGCAGATGCACCCCAGGTTCTCATACTCAGGTCAGGCATCTGCTTGCCTTGCCTTCCTTGCCCCTTCCCCATCTCTTATCATAGCCAGAGTGATGTAGTAAATTAAGAGCAGCGAACTCCAATCTAAAGAACAGGGTTCAAACCCACTCCTCTACATGAAGCCTTCTGGCTGATCTGAGGCCAGAAAGTTCTCTCAGAACTCTCTCAGCCCACACAGAAGAAGAAGATGATGATTTTGGATTTATATCCCCCCTTTCTCTCCTGTAGGAGACTCAAAGGGGCTTACAATCTCCTTGCCCTTCCCCCCTCACAACAAACACCCTGTGAGGTAGGTGGGGCTGAGAGAGCTCCGAGTAGCTGTGACTAGCCCAAGGTCACCCAGCTGGCGTGTGTGGGAGTGTACAGGCTAATCTGAATTCCCCAGATAAGCCTCCACAGCTCAGGCGGCAGAGCGGAGAATCAAACCCGGTTCCTCCAGATTAGATATACGAGCTCTTAACCTCCTACGTAATGGCAAACCACCTCTGACCATCTCTATGCGGTCACCATAAGTCATCTGAGATATGACAGCATGCACACGCACACACATCTGACACACTCCTCCAAATAGAGGCAGTATCATGGCCAGTCATTCTTACTTCTGTCTTTTTTTTTAAAATTTCAGTCTGCGCACAAGGCGATGTAGTGCTGCCCAGCAAGCTGGTGTGCATAATTTGTGCCGGCCCGGGGCTACCAAGATAGAGATGCCTAAAAGCTCAAGGGAAGGGCCTTTTGCAGCACTGGCAGAACTTAGTAATTTTAAAAATATTTGTCTGAAGCCTGTCTCATCCTAATTGTTCTCTGGTACAAGGTTTTTGTTCTCTATCGACATAATTTAGGATGTCTGTTTTAATGCCTGCCGTCGTATCATGTTCTCCCACAAGAGAGAAAAGGAGACAGGGCCTGTGGCACTCAGCCATGCCCCCTTACTTCTGGTTTGAGATAAATAAAAATTTTTACTTCTTGCGGAGACCCTGAAAAGAAGGCTAAATCTCTGAGAATACCTCAAGACACAGAAATCCTAAATGTTTCCCTCCAGCCTGCTCTGTCTGGGCCTGTACTTCTTGCACCTTCAGCAAGAGAAGAGACAGCCATTTTCTCCTCTTCAGTGTGGGAGTTCTTTATTACCCAAGGAAACAGAGGATGTCCAATAGCGAGGGGGGAATAAATCACTGTTCTCAACTAAATGGAGTAGCGCAGATCTGCTAGGAAACCCTGCCTTTTATCAACAGTGCAAATAATGAAGATTCCATGCACTGAGGACAATGAAATGAGCCGCTGCACTGTTGATAGGGTATTTGTACAACTCCATGAGTTATGTTGCAAAATTTGGCTCCCGAAGAGACGCCGAGCGCTTGCGTTAAAATGAAGAGAAAGGCTCTGATACAAACAAACAAACCAAGGCAGATCTGCAGCTTCCCAGTCTACTGACATTGAATGCTCATCCCCCCACCACCCCCCACCCCATTTGGGACCAAAGCAATTGTACAAGTCCTGATCCTTGAATCTGCTTTGAACAATGAATTTCCATTAGATGTATGGAGCAATGAAAGCAGCAGTCTGGCCTCCTCATACAATAAGTATGTGCAGTGATCCCTAGCATGGCACTCTCCAGTCCCTTGGTACCCACTGATAAGTTTCCTGGTGCCTGTTTGCTTCTTTAACAAGGCCTCTCTTCCCCCAAATAAACAGCCAATCCCATTTTTCTCCCTCTCTGGAACAGGAGTTGTTTGGGAAAAAGCCCGGTGCAGACAGAGTTTATGGGAAGCCCCTGTTCAGAAACAACTGCTTTCATGATCAGTGGATGCGTGCCTTGGAACCTCTCAGTACTTTGTGATTGGCCCCAGTCTTCCTGGAAGCCATTTTGTGGCTGGCTACGCCCCTGTTCTGGCAACCATTTTGTGATGACATCTACTACATGCTCTTAAATTCCAAAAAAGCCTACAGGGCAATCAAAATGGGGGATCCCTAAATTAATGGTACATGAACCTCTTCTACCTTCCCCCAGAAAAATGCTGCCGTTCTCACTGGAGCTTTGACAAGTGCCTTCAAAATTATCCGCATATTTTGTCATATTAGGGGGACAAATTCCTCATTCTTATTTCATTTCAGTCAAAATCTATTTATTAAAATATTTATAGGTCTCAGTTTACAGACGGCCGTTTACAAAGGCATTATACAAGCATACCTAATAGAACAATAACACCATAACAAACACATCAGAGCATCATCAATAAAATAGCAGCTTGAATCTACATCCACAATTTACAGCCAGTATGGCGTAGTGGTTAGTGTGCTGAACTGGAATCTGGGAGATCCTGGTTCAAATCCCCAGTCTGCCATAAAAGCTCACTAGGTCCCTGGGCACGGGAGAAAGGAGGCTCGGCAACTGGTCGTGGCCCCCTCCCTATTATTTCCCTAAGGGTGGGTGGGCCAGGACCAGTTGCTGGGGCCCCTCCCTCCCATGCTCAGGGTGACCTTGGACCAGTCACACTCTCTTGGCCTAATGTAGCTCAGAGGGGCTTTGTTCTGAGGATAATACAAAAGAATGAGGGCAGAGCTACCCCTCAGTGATATGGAATGAAATGGTGAAGTGGAGGACTGAGTACATCACCCCTAAGTTCCATGAAGAAAAGAGAGTCAACAAAAACCCCTGCAGAATAAGGATGTGTCTCCTGATAACTGCTAAGAGGCAATGGCTCCTATCTCCACTGGCAGCCTTTGCTACAGTATTTAAAAAAAACCCACTGAGGATGGTTTGGGACTATTTGCTGCAGAGCATGCACCTTTGTGGGAGGAAACTGAAAGATAAAGCTGGTGGGAGGAACCAAGTTCTTTCCCAGGCTAATAAAAGAAGAAATTTGTAAGAAGGAAGCTGAAGTAACCAGCACCACCATGTCCATCCATTAGCAGATTCGTGTCCAAGGGTGCCTCTAACCTCATACATTGCCAAGAACTACACAATGTACATTTCCCCACAGAAATCAACACTTTTAACCAGAATCACCTTGTCTTTTTTGGATTCACCTTCAAATGGCTCCTTCTTGGCCACCAGGTCATGGCATCCAGACTTGAAATCCAGAACAGGGATGGCTTTTTTCCAGAAATTTGTCTAATGAAATACAGAGCACAACCCCAAAGCCTCAATTTACAAGGAACTGATGACCTCTCCAATGGCAATTCTTTTTGTTCACGGGAACAAAATGAACTGAAGTCACTAGAACCATCCCTTTTCTATCTCTCCACTCTCCAAATGAGTTAAAATGAACTAGCTCATGGTATCAAAGGCCACTGTCAATCCTAACAGAATTATCAGAGAGAAATTGCTCCTGTCCATCTACAAAGGGTGGTCATCTCTCAGAGCAACAAATATCCTGAAGCTGGGCCTGGAACCAGACTGAAATGGGGCGAGGGCAAATGTGTTGCCCAGGAAAACCTGAAGCTGTTTTGCCAGCTCCTGTTCAATAATCTCCCCCAAGAAAGGCAATTTTGAAACTGCTTTCTAGTTACCTGAATAGTCTTTAGGTAATGCTGACTTCTTCAGCAGTAATCTAATAATTCCTTCCATTAAAGAGCCAGGAAAATCTCCTTCTGCCAAGGAACAATTCACACTCAGAAAAAAAGGGGGGGGGGATTCTCTTGGCAAGAATTAACAAGCCAAGAGCAGGAGAGATCCAATTTTCAGGTGGTGGCTTTCACAACTCCAAGAAGCTCTGCAGCGCCCATTGAAAACACACGTCTGAGTCTATCAACAGCAGGCAGTGTTACTTTAATGCCCAATCGACATTTCAATGGAATCCAAGATATAGTGTATCAGAGAGATTGTTGCTAACAAAGAATCCTCTAAAAATATCACAGCAAACAGCCAAATTACTTTATGTCCCATATCACTGTTTGATGTTGCTCTCTGCCCTGCAAAGCTTTGCCAGTGTTTGCCAGTATTCAACTGGTAACCCCAAAATGGATCCCCAAGCAATTGTATGTAAGCAACATGGCAGGTACCCTTTTGGAGACATTCTCTGCTCCATCTACTAGCCAATGGAGGTGGCCACTGAGAGAGGGGAAGAAACAGCTGATGTGAATGAAGAAGAAGATTTTGGATTTATATTGTACCTTTCTGTCCTATAAGGTGGCTCACGGTGGCTTACAAGCTCCTTTTCCCTTCCTCTCCCCACAACAGACACCTTGTGAGGTAGGTGGGGCCGAGAGAGTTCTGAGAGAACTGTAACTAGCCCAAGGTCACCCAGCAGGAATGTAGGAGTGCGGAAACACATCTGGCTCACCAGATAAGCCTCTGCCACTCAGGTGGAGGACTGTGGAATCAAACCCGGTTCTCCAGATTAGAATCCACCTGCTCTTAACCACTACACCACGCTGGCCTTCTTCCTTTGTGAGATAAAATTGCAGGTTTGCAAAGTTCCTGCCACTGAATTCTGGACTTTTCTACAAATCAATGCATTTGCCATGGAAGCACAGCAGCAATGGGAACCCAGAGAATGGGTTATCCCATATTTTCCCTTCCCCTGATCTACAGTGGTTGCTCTCCTACAGCACCACCAAGGATCTTATATCAGTATGTTTATATATCAAATGCCAACTTAAAAAACCTCAAAAAATCCCTCTGGTGGTTGTATGAACCAGCCACTGGGGGATTGGGGAAAGGAAAATGGCTGCTGTGTGGGCAGGACTGGGAAAATTGGGGTTTTCCTGTCTACCTGGCGGCCATCACTGCTTTCTGGGGATGCGCTTTGTACAGGGCCATTCCCCCAAAGAAAACTGAAATGACTGCTGTTCTATGAGGCAGCTGCCTCAGCAGCAGGGCCCTGATTGGGTCTTCTGCTCTGATGCCGCACGTGAGGAATGACCTGGAAAGTGTTTTTGAACTATAAAGGAAGCCTGTAAACCTTCACATGAACAAAGAGTGCTACTGCCTGAATGGCAGGCATAAAAATTTAAAACTGGACACACTGAGGCAGTGCTAGCAGCTACCGCTCAGGTCAAAAATGCTAACGAATGCTTCAGTTTGTTTCATTTTTCAAGTGAGAGTTTAACAGCCTAGACGTCCTCCAGAGTCCCTTTTCTGAATCCGTGGCAAGCTCTGCACTTGACAATTCACCGCATTTAAGTTAGAAAAGAAATGTAGGAGGGTGGTTTTTTTTAAAGCCATAAGAACCAATGTGCAAAATTACAGGAATAAAACTCAGCCAGTGACTGCCTTTTTCTTCCTAACTCAGTAATATTTTAATAACTCTTTTCAATAAATAACTATTTGCGAAACATGAAATGCTTAAAAGCTCCCTCTTCCCACTTGAATTCTACCTTCACCGAAAATGGATCCGTTTATTCTACTTCTTTATATGCAATTTTTTAAACGTATATTTAAAAACCCCGGGGGGGTTCCAATGCACCTTATTGCATTTAAAGCCTTCGGATTGTAGCAGAAAAGTGTTCTGCTCTATAAAGCTTACAGCACACTGGATGTCTGATAGGTTCACTTCTATTTTCTACCCCACAAACGCTTTTTCTAAATGCCATTAAAATTTAGCATACGCCATAATATCTGAGCTGCATTTATGCCATCCTTAAGTCAATTGCCTTCTCCGTATTTTTTTTTAATCTCCCCAAATGCAGTGAATGAAATAAAACAGTGCTTCTGGCCTAAAGGATGGAATGTGGAATGTGTCATTTCGGGAAACTGCACAATTTGGAGTTGTTTGGTGGGAGCGGGGAAAGCGTGCTAGGAATCTGTCAGGACTAGTCTATAGAAAGAACTGGATTTGGAATGCATCTTGAAGATGCCGTAGACCAGGGGTCTGCAACCTGCGGCTCTCGAGATGTACATGGACTACAAATCCCATCAACCCCTGCCAGCATGGCCAATTGGCCATGCTGGCAGGGGCTGATGTGAATTGTAGTCCATGAACATCTGGACAGCCACAGGTTGCAGACCCCTGCCTTAGACTAAGTCCAACCTTTGGTCTATCAGGCCCAGTATGGTCCATTTTGATTGGCAGTGACTCCCCAGGGCCTCAGACTGAGGTCTTCCAAATCATATCATACCTGATCCTTTTCACTGGAGGTGCTAGTGGGGACTGAATTTGTGACTTTCTGCATGCAAAACATCTACTCCACCAATCTCCATATCCAACTCTTATTCGGCCTTGGATTCCTACAACCACTGCTCAGATGTGGAGACCAGCCAGCAGCATACCAAAAAATGCATTTCTGTTGACCAGGAAATGATAGAAGAACTGAGGTTAGCCAGAGATATCTTGCTGCCATTCTCATTGGGCAGGGGAGCATCATACCCTTAGTTTCTATTTTGCCTAAATCTGGATCAGAAGAAGAAGCGTTTGGATTTATATCCCACCTTTCTCTCCTATAAGGAGACTCAAAGTGGCTTACAAGCTCCTTTCCCTTCCTCTCCCCACAACGGATACCTTGTGAGGCAGGTGGGGCTGAAAGAGTTCGGACAGAACTGTGATTAGCCCAAGGTCACCCAGGAGAAATGTAGGAGTGCAAAAACACATCTGGTTCACCAAATAAGCCTCTGCCTCTCAGGTGGAGGAGTGGGGACTCAAACCTGGTTTTCCAGATTAGAATCCACCTGCTCTTAACCACTACACCATGCAGGCTCTCAGGAAATTACAATAAAGGACTCTTCCAACTAAAACACTTATAATCCAAGGATGTTCACTAGGCTAGGCTGATTCCGCATGGGCCAAAAACAGTGGTGTGAAAACGGTGTGAAAACAGTATAAACCCTTTTACACCTTTTTACACCATTTTCACACTGTTTTCACACCGCTGTTTTTGGCCCATGAGGAATCAGCCCTAGATTCCCTGGCTCAATCTAGGAGGATCCAAGCTGAAACCATGTATAGCAGGGGTCCCCAAACTACGGCCCGGGGGCCAAATCAGGCCCCCGGAAGACATTTATCCGGCCCGCTGGGCAGAAGCGGATCTCCCCCTTCTCTATCTCCTTTTCCCCAGGTTTACAAACAGCATTAAGCGCGGGCGACTCGCTGCTCATTCCAAGAGCCGGAGGGGACCGTACCAATGCAGCAAGGGGGGGAGAGAGAAAGGCGGCAGAGCTGCCTTTCTCCTCCTCCCCCCCTTGCCGCAATGGTGTGGTCCCCTCTGGCCGCTTGGAATGAGCAGCGAGTCGCCCAGGCTGTTTGTAAACCTGGGGAGCTCAATGCCAAACTCCAGGGGCCGCCTGGAGTTTGGCACCCCGACCCCCAGGTTTACAAACAGCCTCAAGCGCGGGCGACTCGCTGCTCATTCCAAGCGGCCGGAGGGGACCGTACCAATGCGGCAAGGGGGGGGGAGAGAGAAAGGCGGCGGAGCTTCAGGGCCAGATTGGAAGGGGACCGTGGGGGTGGGGGGCTCGGCCAGGGGCGGGTCGAGGGCGGATGGATGGCGCCCCCCCCACGGGCGGCACTTGGTCCGGCCCCCGGCTGGGCTCTGGCCATGCATAAACTGGCCCCCTGTTTAAAAAGTTTGGGGACCCCTGATGTATAGCTTAACAAAATGGGTGATGTGTGTCTTCCAGAATGAGCAGATCATTCTTCCTTCCCTCCTGCTGGCCACAGTTATCCATGTGATGGTCTGAGGTTTTGAATCTTGGCATATTCATGTTTTGAAAGGTATTTTTCGTGCGTTGGAAGCACCAGCAAGCATGTGAAAGAACCCTCTGGCTTAAAGTAGCATTATGTTCCCTATTAGGAAGTAAAGCTCTAAGCACAGCATCAACTCTTCTGAATGGGAGGGGGACATTCAGAATTGTTTTAGGAGTGCGAAGTGGCTCAAAGCAGAATCGTGTCCCCCTTTGGGAAGCACATCTTAAGACATATGCACACCACTGGGGGACGTGACGTGAAAGTGACTCAAAACCGCCTCATGTTTCCCATCGGGGGACAAGTCTAAGCTCTGCTGGGAGATGCATTTTGAATCAGGAGAACTCTGGGGAGGAGGTACTTTCTATAACTTCCCACTGCAGCTGTTAAACTTGGGCACTGAGTCACTGCTTTTTCCTCCCAATGAATTTTTTAATATATAAAGCCGATGCATATCTGTGTATAAAGTGTCATTAAGTTATTCTTTAGTGGTTCTCATCCAAGTACTAACCAGGGCCAACCTTGCTTAGCTTTGGAGATCTAACAAGATCAGGCTAGCTTGGGCCATCCAGGACAGGACACTGTATATCTAAGATTAATTTGGGGTGTGTGTGTGTGTGTGTGTGTGTGTGTGCGCGCACGTGCGCGCGCGCAAAATCATATGTGCAATATTTGGACGGAGCTTCTCAAACTATGGATATTTGCAGCATCCCTAATGCAAACTCTCATAGAATCATAGAGTTGGAAGAGAGCCCAAGGGCCATCAAGTCCAACCCCCTGCAATGCAGGAACACACAAAGCACTCCTGTCAGGTGGCCATCCAGCCTCTCTTTTTAAACCTCCAAAGAAGGAGACTCTACCACACTCCGAGCTAGTGCATTCCACTGTCGAACAGCCCTTACTGTTAGGACATTTTTCCTGATGTTTAGGTGGAATCTCTTTTCCATCACCTTGAACCCATTACTCCTGGTCCTAGTCTCTGGGCAGCAGAAAACAAGCTTGCTCCCTCACCAACATGACATCCCTTCAAGTATCTAAACAAGTCTCTCCTCGTAGGGCATGGATTCCAGACCTTTTCCCATTTTGGTTGCCCTCCTCTGGACTTGTTCATAACAATATAACAGCAGTACCTTTGGAGCAAATCACTGCTCCATCAAGTGCAGGATCCTGTTTTCAGCCTTGGGCCAGCCAGATGCCACAGAGGAGACACAAACAACTTTCCCTTGCTGAGTGCTCTCCAGCATCCGACAATCAGAGACATTTTCCCTCTGTATTGAGAGGTTCCATTTAGTGATCATGGCTAATAGCCAGTGATGGACCTCTCCTAAATATATTGGTCCAACACCCCTTCAAATCCACCCATGCCAGTGGTCACCAGCACATCTTGTGGCAGTGAGTTCCAGGAGTCAGCTACCTGTTATGTGAAGTAATACTTCTTGGCTGTCCTGAATCTATTGCCAATCAGTTGCATAAGGTGAACCTGCATACCAGTTCTGTTGATAAGGGAGGCAAGTTTAGCTCCATCCATGTTCTTCATATCATGCTTAATTTTGCAGGCTTTCATCATGTCACCCCGCCCCCCAGCCATCTCTGTTTGCATAGGCATAAACATCTCACTGATAAATATATTTCTTATACTAGCATTGTGCTAGGCGGTGAGCAAATCACAAAAATAACACAATTCTTATCTGGAGATTTCATAATACACACTCAAGAGAGATGCCAGGATCTATAATGAGCTGCAGCAATTGGTAGGGAAGGTGGAGTATCAGGCAGTCTCCTCCTTGGCAAAGAAATCATCTCAGAACGAGGCCTGGGGCTATCCCAAATAGGTTCTTAATCCTAAATTGCATCAAAATAGTTGTTAACAAGTAAAAAGCCCAATAGAGTTCAAAGGGAGTTACAGTGAATTAAAACACAAGCACCAACTCACCACCAATGGCTCTATTCTGTCCATTGATTTTGGAGTATAGCAGAGATATAAATTCGATCCTGCAGCGCTTTCATAAACTCAGCCCTCCTTACCCTCTAACATATAGCTTCCCCAGTATAGTAGAGAAAGGGAAATGCTGAAATCCTTGTCACGTCTGACATTTTGGAAAGGAGGACTACTCCTCGGCTCAGTGATGGAGGACATGCAGTGGTGGAATTCAAATAATTTAACTTTACAAGCACAATTTTAACAATCGGTTCTTCTGAAGTGGTGCGAACCTGCTGAATCCCACCACTGAGCACATGTTTTCCACACAGACAATCCCCTGATATACACAATTGCTGGGCACCCAGTATGTGTGGCTATCTGAAGAGGGCTAAGTTCAAAAGACAGTGGGAGTCAATCCACTGGAAGGCTTTTGAAAGTAAAAGGCCTCAGGTTTATTGCTAGTTACATAAGAGGGAGGGTTCTATCCAGTATGGTAGAGCTAACACTGCACTGCATCAAGAACAATATTATGCAGTTGAATGTAATGCTTGAGAATGGGCAAAATAGTATGTGCATGTTGAGGGAAGTAACGGGAGATCTGACATTGTCAAATCTCCCATTACTTCCTTCAACCTACACTTACTATTTGGCCCATGTAGAAGCATCACATTCAACTGCATAGTGCCGTGGTGGCGAACCTTTGGCACTCCAGATGTTAGACTACAATTCCCATCAGCCCCTGCCAGCATGGCCAATTGGCAGGGGCTGATGGGAATTGTAGTCCATAACATCCGGAGTGCCAAAGGTTCGCCACCACTGGCATAGTGTGTGCATATATATTTTAAAGTATTTAAAAATCAATCCTAACAGTAACAGTGCCACTATTTCTTAGGGTTTTTATAGCCTCCACCAGGGGTTTGCAACCTGCGGCTCTCCAGATTTTCATGGACTACAAATCCCATCAGCCCCTGCCAGCATGGCCAACTGGTTCTCATCACAATTGTGCAATCTGCAGCAATCACAATTGTGCAATCTGCAGCAATCACAATTGTGCAATCTGCAGCAATCACAATCACAATTGGCCATGCTGGCAGGCAGGGGCTGATGGGAATTGTAGTCCATGAACATCTGGAGAGCTGCGGGTTGCAGACCCCTGGACCACATGCCACTGAACCAGGCATTCTGAAGTCAATATGGCCTCGCCTGCTAAGACTCTGAAGCGTTCTCAAGGAAGCAAAAAGCCCTGATAAGGCCAGCAACATTTTTTCAAAGGGGTTCAAATTGACACCGCCAGTCTCTGGTGATCTCCGCCAACCAATCTGTATGCTGCACCAAAGGAACACACTGATGATGTCCTAATGTGATCCGGCAGAAGGAGAGCTGAGAAGAATGCGGGAAGTCAAACGGCATTGCCAGGGTGATACAAAGTTCGTTTTCTCTGCCCTTTTTTTCCCCTATCAGGGGAGCTCACTGGCTCCTTTCCCTCTCACCTGGGGCTCTGTTCTTTACAGCAAATTGGACCTTTCTTTCAGAAAGAAATAATTACCCTCCAAGGAGCAAGGAGCTGGTCATGAATGCTGATATGACAAACAATGTCACCTTGCCACTCAAAGAGGGGCTCCTGTACAGAGCTTGGGCGCCGTCCAAGAGCGGGTTTCTTTCTCATAATGGAGGTCACCTCTCTATAGAATTTGTTGACAGTTTCCAAAATGACAAGGGAGAAAGACCCTGTCAGCGTTTTCCCCCCCTTAAAGAGGAAAAGATTGTCACAAGAGGACAGAAATGGGGACGCAGGGAAGAGAGAGGCAGGCAAAGGTTACATTTTGCATAAATTGAAAGAGGTCTGATCTGCAGCCAGGGACCTAAAGTGAGAGATTATCTGGAAAGCGAGTGAATGGGGCTGCAGTCAAGGAGGCTCCAAATCCTAGCAGGACACCGCCAATCACAAAAGGTTTGCTTGTCCACGAGTGACTGACAGAAACAGAAATATTCTTCAAAATTATTTAGTCAGACAATTTCCACCGTCCTCAGTAATATGGCTAGATTTCAAACCAGGTCCTTGGAGACAAGGAGAGCCTTTGAAGAATGTCAAAGATGCACAGAATTGTCAGGGTGGGCATCAGTGCTGGAGAAATAGGACGACAAGTGAAAGTTTATCCTCCAAATTCAGACTGCGGAGTTGTCAGCGTCCTCAGTCTATTCTCTCATGCTGGGCAATTTTCCTCCTATTTCCCAATAGTGGCCATCTAAATGAAAATGTCTGGCAAGAGTACAGGCAAGTTTTTGTTTACTGCAACATGAACTTTTTTCATGAGATATAATAGACAACCTTTTTACCACCTTTCATCAGCGCTTCCAATTCTTCTTAAAACCATTCTGGCATTCACTTGGTTCCAAAATCTTTTGTGTCCTCAGCAACCTTAAAACTTGGGTGCTGTGTGGTTTCCGGGCTGTATGGCCGTGTTCTAATGCTGCCAGAACACGGCCATACAGCCCGGAAACCACACAGCGCCCAAGTGATTCCGGCCGTGAAAGCCTTCGACAACCTTAAAACTGTTGTTCTGACTGATCCTGATGAAGGTGGAAACTGCAACATCTAACCCAGGGGTAGGGAACCTGCGGCTCTCCAGATGTTCAGGAACTACAATTCCCATCAGCCCCTACCAGCATGGCTAATTGGCCATGCTGACAGAGGCTGATGGGAATTGTAGTTCCTGAACATCTGGAGAGCCGCAGGTTCCCTACCCCTGATCTAACCAAATACTTTGAAGCCAGTCTGTATTGTGGAGGTAATTTATTCAGACGGGTCTCCGCCTTTTCTAAAGACAAGCATTATCCCCCCCCCCCCCCGTCCCTTTCACTCCTTCTTCGATCCGTGGCTTTACTCTGCCTTGCATTCTTCTCTTTAAGAATTCCAGTTTAACTCTGGGAAATTCTAAATTTAGTTTCAGAATCAAGCACATAGGTTTTGTTTGCTGCAGATTTTCATTTATTTGTATCTATTCCCCCTCTTCAGTTGGTACACATGTGCACACTGAGAAAACACTGCAAAGAAAGCAATCTTAACGTGTTTGTAAGATTGCATCAAGACCTTTTTTTAATGTGTGTGGTGATTTACTGATGGCCACATGTATTCCTGTCCATTAGTAAAACATGACACAAAACAAATCTTGATAAACCTATATGCTCAATCACACTCACGTTTCTTATTTCTTTGCAGTATTCTATCAGTGCATCATTATTATCGGGGAGATATGTAAATCAACTAAAAAAAACCCAGAAGCCCCTCCCCCAATTGTTGATACACAGAGTTCTGTACAAAATTCAGAAATAAAAAAATGGAACCATAATCTACCAGTTCTGCTTTGGAAAAATGGGCAGCTAATTTAGAATTACAAAATCCAGAGAGAAATTCATAAGTGAAAATTTTCAAGAGAGTCCTTCCTTTCAGTCCACAACCTGCTTTTATAACAGTGAAGGGCTATGTAAAGGTTGAAGGCCAGTCGCAAAGCCTGGCAGATTTCACAATCTAATTCCATCCCTCAAAATAGCACTTTGTGTGTGAGTAGCTTCAAGTGCCTTTATTTTTAAATCGATGTAACTCTTTTGAAGAAAACAATTGTTTAAAAAAGTTTGCTGTGATACCATTTAGGAAAAAATTCTGGAGTCCATGAAAGCTTCTGCAGGAATAAAATCCTGTTAGTCTTTAAAGTGTCACAAGACAGTTTATATTTGCAGCAACCATGGCTTCTACTCCGGAATTACATGTTGTCCTTGTTCCAGCAGTACCTTGTTTTCTCTACTAAGGGCTGCTTCCCTGACCCAAGGTAGCTGCTAACCTTTTGCTGGAAAATCACTGGGGGCTGCTGCTCCGTGGATGGATTATTATATAGCAAATACTATTTATCCTGTTCCAAAAGAAGGAAGCCAAACCTGACTGCTTCTCTACATAAGAACAAGCCAGCTGGATCAGACCAGAGTCCATCTAGTCCAACTCTCTGCTACTTGCAGTGGCCCACCAGGTGCCTTTGGGATCTCACATGCAGGATGTGAAAGCAATGGCCTTCTGCGGCTGTTGCTCCAGAGCACCTGGTCTGTTAAGGCATTTCTCAGGTCAAGGAGGATTAAGATTGGTAGCCATAGATCGACTTTTCCTCCAAAAATCTGCCCAAGCCCTTTTTAAAGCTATCCAGGTAAGTGGCCCTCACCACCTCCTGTGGCAGCATATTCCATACACCAGTGATGGCGAACCTATGGCGCACTCGGAGCCCTCTCTGTGGGCACGCACACACAGAGTTCATCATGTGGGGGGGAAATCACTCCCCCCCACGCACATCTAGGCTGGCCTGGCCCACTGAGCATGATGTGCGCACACCGCAGTGAGCAGGGAGGATTCGGCTGGCAGGCCTGGTGCCTGTGCTCCAGCTGACTGCTGCCCGAGGGTGGGTGGCGCAGAGGAAGCAGAGATGCTAGAGAGGCACAGAGCGGTGCACGCAGGACTTGCTGGAGGCTACCGCAGGCTGGCCCCTGCTCAAGCGGGTGGGGCGCAGGAAGAGGGAGCCAACCGTTTTTTTCTAAACTAAAACCTCAGCATTCAGGTTAAATGGCCGGGTTGGCACTTTGTGATAAACAAGTGGGGTTTGGGTTGCAATTTGGGCACTCGGTCTCAAAAAGGTTCGCCATCCCTGCCATACACCTATCACAGGTTGCGTGAAACAAGGTTTCCTTTTATTAGTCCTTGTTCTTCCCCCCAGCATTTTCAATGTATGCCCCCTGGTTCTATTATTGTGAGTATCTGCCAGCCCATCCCTGTCAATTCTGGCTGTTGAGAAAAGGTTGCCAAGCCCAGCTTGGGAAATACTTGGGCATTTGGGGGCGGTGACTGGACAGGGTAAGTTCTCTTCTGAAGCACCTCCTTTTTTAGAGAGGCGAAAGGAAGCCAAGATCGGTTCTTTGCTCTGGGGAAGAGGGACTTTTTTGCCATCAAGTCACAGACGATTTATGGCAACCCTGCAGGGTTCTCAGAGCAAGAGACATTCAGAGGTGCTTTGCCGTCTGCTGCCTTCACATCATGACCTTGGAGGTCACCTATGCTAATACTAGCCAGGGTTGACCCTGATTCGCTTTTGAGATCTGACTAGCCTGGGATATCCAGGTCAGAGGTATGTGAGCATCAAGACACACATTGCTGGATACCATGACACCTGGGGGCACCACATTGAGAACAATCCAACCAGCTTTGTTGTTACTGTTGTTTTTAAAAGAGCAGCTTTTCCAAATTGAACGTAAATGTTTAAAGTGACTCCTTGAATGCATGCCTTGTGCACTGCCCGCATTAAAGTTCTTTGGAATTCAAGCACAGCCACAGACCAGACTGAAAGCTACAAAGTCCTGGAGGGGAACAAAGAAAGAAATAATATCGCCACCCTTGGAAATCAGTGTTAAAGCTAAAGATCAAGCGAAGCTCCAAGTGACAGATGGTGTTCTCCAAAAGGTCAATCCTTGGCTCATTCTGCTATTCATTATTTATTAACAACCTCTCTGACATTAACATTACATCAGTTGTCTGGCTTTCTATGCAGATGATGAAATATGATTTTACAGTTCAAGGTCTCCTACAGGTGTATCCAAGAGAAGGGGGGGGGGAGTGGATGCTTATAACACAACCTTGATGCATAACTCATAAGTAGGTGATGGCAGGTGTCTGTTAGAAGTTGCATCAAACTCAGATAGGTTTGGAGAAGCAGTTTAGGATGGAAGACCTGATATGGTAAATGTCTTTGTATTTTCAATAGGCCTGGTTTAATACACTGACAATGAGCCAGGAAGACTCCGGTTCAAATGTTGCCTTTTTTATGGTTTCAGACAGTGTCCTTTAAGGAAAGCCCCACCTCTCGGCTTCAGTCCTTCTAATCTGCACAGTGGGAACAATAGCACTAGTCTACCTTGCAGAGATCTTATAAGAATGACAAAGGTGTTGGTTAATTTCAGACATGGTTGCCAAATAACTTTGATTGAGCATGTGAATTTAGGGACAAAAAGAAGTAAGTCTTCATTCAATGGTTAATGAAATGTTATTTGTTGCCCATGGATATCTATAATAATGGTCGCAGATGTAAATGGATTTTAAAGATAACTGGATGGAGGATGGGTCCATCAATGGCCACCGGCAAGATGACTAAAGGAAATGCCCACATCCAGAGGAAGCAATCCTCTGCATACTAGTGCATGGAAGCAACATCAGGGAATGGCTTTGCTGTTGGCCTTAAAGAGCAACCGACCTCTGTATGAAAAGGAAGCTGGAATACATAGTCTACTTCAGCAGGAAACAACTTATGTTTTTTAGTCAAGCATATTAAGCTTTGGACAAACCACACTTTACAAACCGAACGGTGAGACATTATGGTTTCCAGTTTCTGGTACCCCAGGAAAACTATGGTGGCTAACTACAATTTGCTGAAAAACTGGACAAGAATTGTGGCAAGTAAGCCAAGACTCATGACTTGGCAGCATATCCAAACAGTCAGAACATGTAAAAGCTATATATTATTGGCTATGGACATCAGCTG